>NC_137443.1:27336666-28053333 GCF_964374335.1 Astatotilapia calliptera | reverse complement strand
TAACTTTGGTTTTATATAGGATACAACAGTTGGAAACCAGTCCAGTTGGTTCCCCTGTTGTAAAGAAACTAATTGTAGACAGGTTGGAGACTGACTCGAGTTGATTGCGAACTTTCACCAACCTGTCTGGGAGTGATTGCAAACAGTTTGAGTCGAACTGTGATTGTTTGCAGACAGGTTGCAATTGTTTTGTGATTTAATGTGGTTTTCAAATGCAAAAAGAATGTAATTGCAATCAATGGGCAACCACAACCACGTCCTGTTTTTATCCTAGTGTGACTGTGCCATGAACCACAATTGTCCAGCTGTAAAATAGATACAGTTTTACGTAAACAATAAATGTCTTATAAATCAACAAATCAAACATGTCAGTAAAACTAGTTTTAATTGTAGTAGTTGCTTGATTTCATTAAGTGCAAACAAACTCATGGTGTATCTCCTTGGGAGTGTGTTTTTCAGCTGACAGCAGCCACGTCATTTCTGACTCCGCCCCCCTCACCTGTGGACCCCAGCCAGCCCCAGTGTTTCACCACCTGTCATCACCCATTTTTTTTTGTTTTTTTTTTAAGTTTGCACTTGTTTGTTTCTTGCTCTCCTCCTCCCTCTCCCCCCTCCCCTCCCCCTACACTTCTCTATGGATGCCCTCCTTTCTCCCCCCCTCCCCTTCCTCTCGACTCCTGTCCTCCTGACCCTCTCGCAGGCGCCACTCCCCCTATAGGACTCTTGAGCCGGTGCGTCCACCCGTTGTCCCTAACGACTACGTCTCAAGCCCGACGCGCAACATGGCGCACCCCCAGCAGAGCCCTGCACGCACTGCATCTGTTAATCAGAGGAACCGCACGTACAGGTACCCCCACCCCACTTCCCAGCATGCCTCTCTACACTTTTTAAACAAGCCCCCCACCCCCCTTTTGCCCCACTCTACTTGCCTTTTCTTCTTCTCCCCTCCTACACTTAAAAATGCGATCCAGCTTCTGAGCACTTTCTCTGATATGGTACCTCGTTGAAATTATAACCACTCTTACTTCCTAAAACTCACATCCAGGCCCACATCAGCAGCTCCAGCTCCCAGGAGAAGCCCAGACTGACACATTATTTAGAAACCTCCTCACCTGTTTGCTCCCCTCGCTGCTCAGATAACAACAAAGAAACAAGCATGAGGTAGAGATGCAGAGCTTTATTTAGCTTGGCTAGACACAGGTTCCTATGGTAATAGTCATTAAATAGGCAGCGTCGCCCCCACAGTCCTGTCAATCCACTGTCAGTTCATCTCCCAAGATGAAGCTTTTTCATGCCCAACACGGAGTGATATTCTTAGATCCACCCTGCCTGCCGTCTCAGAAGTAAAAGCAAGAGGGGTTTTGGGAGGGGGAAAACAACATGGAAAGTTTCGTCACGGTGTCCCATCTGTTGGCCAAACGTTTCAAGTATTTCTAGAAATAGGAAAACTTCCCCGACTCTCCTCTCAGCACGAGTGTGTATCTGCTCCACTCATCCATAGCTCATCTTCTTCATCTCTCAGCCATGCGCTCTCCCGCCTGTCAACAGAAAGTCTGCCCCATGTTTCATGATCTTTCCTGCTGCTTTTACGGCGTCTCATATCTGTCTTTGTCCCGTGTTGCCACTGCGTCAGCTGTGTCATGTGTTCCTGTGAAGGCTTCCAGCTGCCCCCACTTTTTCTTTTAATATTGTCACTGTCACATAGTCATTTCAAAGGCATACAGCTCACGCTAACACATCAATGCTCTTGAGGGTGCTACATTAATGAAGTGAGTTATTAAGAACAGAAAAGACAGCTGAACTGTGTGTTGCTTGAGGCTGGTTGCAGATTGAATATAAAACTGTATTAGAGAGGTGAATTATTTATAGATCTAAATTTCACTTGGAAATAAATGATGTGAACCTGGGAACAATGTCAGGAACTTTCAGGAAATGTCTGTTGTTTTCCCCAAAGGATCAAAGGATTAAAAATCAGCCAGTTTCAGTGTAAACAGTTACTCCAGCATCTTTTCAAGATTGGGATTGGGGATCTGAGTTCAACAAAACTTTACAAGACCAACACTGGTGTGTGTGTGTGTGTGTGTGTGTGTGTGTGTGTGTGTGTGTTTGCATTTTTATGTGTGTCAATATTTTATGTATTTTTTTTTAGAAAAGAAAGAAGTGGAGGTTAGAAAACAAAGCACCATGTGATATCCTGAGTTGTTGGTGTTCCTATATCGCCATGCTAATATTGGTCACTGATTAACATGCAACTGACCAATGATGCTGTTGTAGCATTCATTTAGCATTAGCCCAGAATTTAGCTAATGCTATTAAAAGCTGTCACTAGCAAAGCAACAATAGTAACCTTAATTTGGCCACAAACCTAATTTTATAATGTATTTGGTATAAAAGTTTGATCGGGGGAATTTTTTTTTTATTTTTTATTTTTTTACTACAGTAAACACTGTATTCGGTTCTTGGTCTCAGTTGTTTTTAGGTCTTAATGATTGTAAAATTAATCTTTTAAATAAAATAAAAATATAAAAATAATAAGAAATTAGCATATACTCGAGAGTGTGGTTACCCTGTGATTGACAAGTTCTTTTGTTATGAGACGGCAGATTCATCTCTCTGTTGAACAGCATTTGGCTGCACTTAAAAAAACAAGTTTAAGTCTTGTGTTCCTTCATTTGTTTTTGCAATTACTATGCAGATTGTTGTCATAGTCAACAACTGACTCATCCTGCTAACAGTGCTAGCCAGGTAGCAAGTGGTAGGTGATCAGCTGGACCCTTTTTGTTGGATATTCACATCTGATTTGAAATAAAACAAAAGAAAAATTTCAAATTCTTTGATTCAGTTTATGATGCACTATCTGGTGCCCCTGGACACATCATCAGTGATGTAACCTGGGGTCATTGGGGGTTTTGGGTCTTTCAACAATCTCTCTTCTGACAGAACAGACAACCTGGTGTCTCCACCTTTCCCCCATGTGAAGAGAACTGTATCAAAACTGTATTTCAAAGGCAAGTAGATTACTTAACAGAGGCTAGAGCCATCTTTTTATACAGTCTATTTGCAAGTGCAAAATTGTTAATTTAAAATCATAACTGAGACCATTCACACGTCTTGTTCACAGCACGGTTTTTGCCCCTTCTTGAGTAGTTTTGTACTCACACTCAAGTTTACTTTTGAGTCCTTATACCAAAATATCCTGCTGTCAGTATAAAGCACAGACTGTCACTTTTCCACGCGTCAGTAGTTCTCAAAGTTCCTGACTTTTGTTCCTGTGGCTCTGTAGTTGGGTTAAAAAAAGCTCCATACTGGTTTCAGGGCAGACTGCAACCATGTTACATGTAGGCTGTATTATTTCCTGTGATTGTTAACAAATGGTGCAGTTTTGTTTTTTTTTTTGTTTTTTTTTTCCTCTTCCAATTTCTGCTGGTGTGTTTGTTTGTGGACTGACACATTTTTGCCGACCCATCGACAGCAGTGGGAGCAGCGGAGGCAGCCACCCCAGCAGCAGTCGCAGCAGCAGCCGAGAGAACAGCGGCAGTGGCAGCGTGGGCGTGCCCATCGCCGTTCCAACCCCAGCCCCACCCAACGTTTTCCCAGGTAACCCCCTTTTTTTGTCCCCCTTCCTCTCTTCTCTGAGCTGCAGGACCTTATTGTGACTGAAACGTACTAACTACACTAATCTTTGTTGAGTAATCTGGGAGTACTGCTCACTCTGGCTTTCATTAGTCGAATCGGTGTGCACAAACTCTGGATTGAATTTCTCTCCCCTTCTCACCCTTCTCTTAACCTCCCTTCACTTATCTTTCCTCCCCCTTTGTATCCTTGCACGATTCCCCCTTCAGGTTCAGCCCCTGCCCAGTCCAACGCAACCAAACCTCCCCCAAACACTGCCACAGCCCCTGGGCCCCCTTCCTCTGCCCTAGACGGACCCCCACAAGCCCCCAATCCCCCTGTAGAGATCCCGCCTGTACCCCCACCCCCTCCCCAACTCCCTGCCTCCACGGTACCTACTGGCACAGGCCCTGCTACTTATGGCAACCCTGCACAAGGTGAGTGCGACTCCCTCCTCACCCCCTGCACGCCCTCCATCCCGCCTTCCGTGACGTGCTTGTGTGATCCCAGTGTGCTCATTCATCACCCTAATTTATTTACTCATTTATTTTTCATCTGGAAGTCTGAATTAGTTCTTGAAAGATTTTCAGATCTAAAATTTGTTTCAGTTTAAATTTAGAAATTCAACCTGTTGAATGTTTTTAATGGCAGGAAAAAAGGATTTATTGTACCTGCGACTACACCAGTCATTTTGAAACTACAGGTAGCTGTGCAGAAGACACAAAAAATGAAGTTATACTGTGGACCTGAATACATTTCAGCATAAAAGCTGGCTTAAGCAAATAATGATTACAATAAGTAGCAGAAAATAACAAGCAAAACATAAACAATGATAGTTTATTTTTTACTCCATAAACTCTATTGTTTCCCCCGTGGTCCACCGAGTACCTGTGACATCTATATCTGAAAGTGATGAGTTTCTGAATTTCTTTGTGGATAAAGTTGATCATGTCCGTATGAGCATTGGTTCTTCAATACCATCTGTTTGTGTCTCTGGGCCACCTCCCCCTCATTTACTGTCAGTGTTTAACCCAATGACCATACGTGACCTTTCACTCCTGCTGGATAAAATGAAAATTACCACTTGTGCAAATGACATTCTACCTGCTGGGCTGTTTAAAAATGCTCTCTCTGTCATTGGCCCCTCTATTGTAGAGATATGCAATGCCTCTCTTTTAACATGTGTGGTCCCTACGTTCTGTAAGCATGCTGTTGTTGAGCCGATATTAAAAAAAGAGCAGTTTGGATCCAACTCAGCTTAAGAATTATAGGCCTATCTCTAAGCTTCCATTATTATCGAAAATTCTGGAAAAAGTAGTTGCAGATCAACTTACCACTTTTTTTTTTTTTTTTTTTTTTTTAGAAAAACATGAAATTTATGACCAATTTCAGTCAGGTTTCCGTAAAAGTCACTCAACAGAAACCGCATTACTTAAAGTCTCTAGTGACATTATGATGTCAGCTGACTCCGGAGCATCCTCAGTCATGGTTTTGTTGGACTTGACATCTGCCTTTGACACCATTGACCATACCATCCTGATTAACAGGCTCCGGGACGTAGTTGGTGTGTGCGGTCTGGCTTTGAAGTGGTTTCAGTCATACCTCTCCAACAGATCTTTTAGTGTTTTTGCGAATCGGTTTATGTCACATTCTAAAGATCTGACATGTGGGGTACCGCAGGGTTCAGTTCTGGGTCCTATTCTTTTTCTTTTGTACATGTTACCTCTAGGACTTATAATTAGGCAGTTCCCTGAGGTGTCTTATCACTGCTATGCTGATGATATTCAGCTCTATTGCTCTTTTAAGCCGATGGAAGTCCATAAACTGTCCTCTTTAATTAAATGTTTAGCTTCCATTGAACAGTGGCTTGGTGACAACTACTTACAGTTGAACTCTGAGAAGTCAGAAACATTAATTATTGCCCCGACAACCAGATATCTCTAATCAAACAGCATCTTGGTTCTCTTGGCTCATCTGTTCACCTGAGCCTCAGGTACCTTGGTGTGATGTTTGATTCTGCCATGTCCCTAGAACAACACTCTGGCCAGTTAATTAGGAACTGCCTTTTTCACCTAAGAAACATCTCCAAACTGCAAACTTTGCTGTCTGAGTTAGAAATGGTTATTCATGCTTATATTTCTTCTCGCTTAGATTATTGTAACAGCCTTTTTCTTTGTTTGAGGAAAAGGAATCTTGATCGTCTCCAGTTAGTCCAGAATGCTGCTGCAAGGCTTTTAACTAAGACACGAAAAAGAGAGCACATTACACCAGTGTTACGCTCATTACACTGGCTTCCAGTACATTTCAGAATTCATTTTAAAATCTTGGTACTGACTTTTAAAGCTTTGAATTGTGATGCCCCTGCTTACATTTCTGGGCCCGTATCCCTAAAGATTCTGAGAATCCTCTCAGAGAGCTCCTAACTTAACCTAAAAATTCCTTGCCAGGAGTTTTAGCTTAGAAGTGATTCCAGAACATTTTCAGTGAACTCTGAGCAAGGAATGGATGGAAAATCCTATCTTAGTGAGAAGGTGTGGTTGACCCCGTTGCTAGGTATGAGTCATCATTTCAAAAGCCGTGATTGGTTGATCCTACAAGTTTGATGGAAATGAGCTTTTGGTGATAATGAGCAAAGGATGTACCCTCAAATCAGTAAACATAATTATACACTCTAATCTTATGCTGACTGTAATTGTAAATAATATTTCACATTCAAGAAAATATCTGGAAAATGAATAGTAAGCTGTAGGGGTTATAGCCTAACATTAGAATCCAAAATATGTGAAAACTTAAACTCATTACACCCTGTTCAAATAATAATTCGTGTCTTATTTGCTCATATAAATATCCTAGCTGGCATATTTTGTACTTTCACTCCCATATGGACCCCGTTGAAAACAAGATGGCCTATCTCAAGGGGCTGTCCTTAATGAAGTATAAATCACAACGTTACAAGTCCAGTGTGGTCTTAACGAGGGTAACACGGCTCGGGCCCTGATCTTTTAGAACCCCCCGCTCCCTCTCGCAGCCTGAGATCTTCTAATCAAAGGCTGTTGGTAGTCCCTCGAACATATTTTAAAACCAGAGGTGATAGATCTTTTAGAGCGGTGGCCCCCAGGTTGTGGAATGCTCTCCCTCCATCATTACGTTGCCTTGATTGTATTTATTCTTTTAAAAAGCAACTTAAGACTCATTTATTTAGATTGGCTTTTAATTAGATTTGTGCTGTGTTTTATTATTAATGTATTTTATGTGTTTCTGTTTTATATTACTGTGAAGCACTTGAAGTGGTTTTTATCCTGTGAAAAGTGCTATATAAACTAGAAAGTGCATTTTCTGAAGAAACTGCAGTGTGAATGCTTGAATCTGAATGTATGCACTGAAATGAATTAATTACTGAATTTTGAGTTAAAAATATTGAATGAGATTAAAAAAAAAAAAAAAAAAACGAATTTAACCTGAAAACAAAGGTGCTGAACTGCTAAAAGCTGAAGGTTACACAGAAGGAGGAGTTGGAAAAAAACTGAAAATGTTTTAAATGTAAATTAGAAAACCTAAGAAATGAGAAAAGAACATTTAGAGTCAGAAAACATCTGAATGAATATTAAAAGGTCTTATTCTTTGAATCACTGAATGACTCAAATGTGATCCCTCCACTTTGATCCACACAGTTTAAAAAATTTAAAAGTGTGACCTTTAAAAGACACGGTGTTGGAAAGAGAACAACGATGGTGACGTTTTGAGGGTAAAATGATGGCTTTAACACTGTGGACACAGCAGCAGTTGAAAGAGAAGTGTTTAAGATGAATCTTGGCAGAGTGGCAGAGAGAGCTCGTTAAGCAGGCAGGTGTGAGCCTGGTTGCTATAGTGACCGCACCCAATGGCTCCATACACACGTACACAGACATGCACCTCACTTTTGCTGCTTAAAATGAACAGAAAAGTCAGGCCGAAACAAATCGTTCCCATATGAAAAGTACAAGTCGTATTGACGAAATTCTTTCACCGTGAGCGACAGCAGCTTCTAGTCTACTGAATTCTCAGTTTTCATGCCTGTGGAGTTTATTATATGGACGTGGTGACAGTGGAAAGACACCATGCTCTTCTGATTTTCAAACGAACCTTCTGAGCCATTTTAACATTAGAGTCTATGGAAGAGTTGGAGGGAGGAGGCTGTGCATTGGTGACATTTATGAAAGAACCATAACACCTAGTACAATAGTAAACACATTGGATGAAAGAGGACAGCGATGGCTACGTTTTGAGGGTAAAATCATACCTGTAGAGTAAACGCTGCGGACACAGCAGCAGTTTTAAAAAAGATTTTAAGATTAATTTTTTTGCTCCTCTCACTCTAGCAGTTGAGCTGTCTCACTCTAGCCCCAACATTCCGTCCCATACACACCCATTATAAATTTTGAAACGGGTGAAAAAACATCATGAAACTTAAACTGGAACTGAAGAAAAAGTATAATAGATATTGAAAAGATAAATACAAGTTGAATAGTTGAATGTCTTGTCTTCGTTTTAAAGTTTGAATGGTGGCTCTATGTCAATGTATGTGGAAGTAGTAAGAGTTTAAAAATGAGTAAGTTGAATGAGAATTTGAAGGGTCTCCCCATTGAAATACATGGGAAATTTTTGTTGAATAAAGTTGAATAAAATTAAAAATATAAATGTTAAAAATGAGAAAAATAGAAGCAGTCATGTCCAAAATAATAGGAATCTAACGATGTTTGAATGGTTTTTCTAAGTTGAACGGTTTTGAAGGAGTTAGATGCCAAAAAACGTACGGAATATGGAATAATAATAAAGATTTGAAGAACAATACTGTGAATGCTTTTCAAGCATTCACACTAATAAATTGATTTGATTTGATAACAATTTATAAACAGTTGAAACACAAAATTATACAGGACAGGATTCAGATGAATACATTAACTAGGATACGACCACAACTATTACTCTCCCTCAATGAATACAGTAACTACTGCTGCGTTCCCTCAATGATGACAAGTAGTCAAGTACAACTAGGTTCCCTTGACGATGACTACTACGACGATGTTCCCTTGACAAGTACTTCAACGACCACGACATTCCCTTGACGACTACGACGATGAATCAATTCCCTTACAGCTATGACAACTACATTACTTAGACTACAAAGACAACTATTACATTCCCTGAATGAATACAATAACTACTGTTGCGATCCCTAGATGACTCTGCTACGGTAGTCTACATTCACTTGATAACTACAAAAACCCATTAGTCTTCATATTGTTCAATTCAGGGTGAAGTAAAGAGGTTTCTGCTGTAAACGGCTTTGACACTTCTGTAAGCCAATTTATAAACCGCAGTCACTTAGTCTCAAGTACTTTTAGTGTGAAAGAAATGGACAGGAAGAAGTCCTTTACACAAGCAGAAAACAAACTAATACTAAGTTGAAATGAGCAGTTTAAACTGAACACAATGAAAATGTCAGAAATTTTAAGAAAAGGGGAGGTAAGGCTTTAATGTTTAAGATGGTACCTGATCATTTAAGTTTCTTTAAAAATGCTAGAAACAGTGAAGTGGTTATACGTGTCGAATGAATTCTCATGAAAGCTGTAAATTCCCAAAGATTTTGTATTTAAATTCAAAACTTGAGTGAAGTTTAAGATGATTATCTTTCAATATAACTGCAGTTTGTCTGGACTGTTCTCTGCAAAAACAAATTTGAATGTTTTATTTTAGACCTGGCAGTGATGCCACTGAAGTACTCAGAAAACCGAAAGTGCTCTGATAGGTGGAGCTGCATTATTTTAATTTGATGGTCTTCTATTCAGGATGTAGACTGGATTTAAAGCTCTGATGAGCACTGCGGTCGGTATTAAAAAGAAACTCTCACCTCATAAGGGCTGCACACATGAATTAAATATTGACTGCAAGAAATGACTTTAAAGAAGACGAGTCTCTTACCTGGGTGATTTTACTCAGTGTTAGAAAATACTTGTAAAACAGGTCTTTGACTGTACGTCTTTGCTGTAGTCTGTGGAACAGACAAAACAAACAAACTTCCACAAGTCCTGTTTGTGTGCAGCTCTTCTGCCATCTGCCTCCAACTTTCCATCATCCCGCTGCTGCTGCTAGATGCTCCACTCGTCCTCCCTCTCGGCCTCTCATAGGCCTCCAGCATCTCTGTCATGATGATGTTCTGATATTTAATGCATGAGCTGTGTGGTGATATGCTTTCTTGCTGTGTTTATTTATTTGTTCTTTTCTTAATGGTGTCCAGGTGATTTGTTCTTTTGTTTTTCTGTGGCTGGATGTTGTAATTATCTGGAAGGTGGAACTGCTGTTACCCAAATGTTAATATTTGAATTGGCTCAGAGAGAGATTTGGGACAAGTTAAGGGACATGTTACTCAGTTCTTTTTTTTTTTTTTTTCTCCCCCCTGACACTTTTCATTTAAAGGTGAGATGCAAAAAAAAAAAAGTATAAAATGCTAAATTTTCTAGTCAAAGGAGCTTGCAAAGAAAAGCGTCTGGACTTCTTTAAGTTGCTTGAAGACGTTTCACCTCTCATCCGAGAAGCTTCTTCAGTTCTAAGGTCAAATGGTGGAGAGTCCCAGATATAAACCTAGTGGGAGTGACCCCCCACAGAGGGACAAAAGGACCCCCTGATGATCCTCTAATCGCCTGAGCCAAGGTGTGAAACTGGGTGTGGGTCACAATCAGCCAGAGTTTCGGGTGAGTTCATTGTGAAACCTGGCCCCACCTTATCATGCGAATTCCTGAGATCAGATGGCCAGGATGTGAGTGGGCGTTGAGGCGTCTGGAGAGGGAACTCAAAACTGGATTATAGATGGCAGACAGTTTGTGTCGTAAGCCACCGCCTCTGTTCAAAGATGGTCGCTCACAGTGGATATAGATGCTTCTTTCACTCCTCTTTCAAACCATCTGTCCTCTCTGTCCAAAATGTGAACATTGGCATCCTCGAAAGAGTGTCCTTTATCCTTAAGATGCAGATGGACTGCTGAGTCTCATCCTGTGGAGGTGGCTCTTCTGTGTTGTGCCATGCGCTTGTGAAGTGGCTGTTTGGTCTCTCCAATGCAGAGGTCTGGGCATTCCTTTTTACACCAAGTTTTACACCAAGTTACAAATTAATTACAAACTTGGAGTAATTAGGACCCTACACCACCGGGCAGAACATGTTCCCTCTAAGCCTGAAGGAAAAAAGAAGGAACACACACATGTAAAGGAAACACTCAAAACGTGCGGCTATCCTAAATGGGCGTTCTGATTGGGACCCACACCCAGTTTCACACCTTGGCTCAGGTGATTAGAGGATCATCAGGGGGTCCTTTTGTCCCTCTGCGGGGGGTTACTCCCACTAGGTTTATATCTGGGACTCTCCACCATTTGACCTTAGAACTGAAGAAGCTTCTCGGATGAGAGGTGAAACGTCTTCAAGCAACTTAAAGAAGTCCAGACGCTTTTCTTTGCAAGCTCCTTTGACTACGATGACCTGGATGACTGAGAACCTTCACAGGCTAAATTTTCTAGTTTCACCTGCTGTTTTTCTGTAGAAATTTCTTCAGGAAAAAAACCAGAAAATTTTAAACAATTTAGCATTGAACCAAACCATTTAAGTATGTTTGGCTCAAAACGAAGAAATGTTAAACTTTGCAAATGGAAAAGGTATGTTTTCTTTCTTTTTTTATTTTTTTGTAAAACTGCAAAGTTTTGATACAAAATCCAATGAATTGCTCCTATGTGGCTGTTTAAAAATAGAACTTGAATAGATTGTTGTTGTTCAGAGCTGTATTCTTCTAATAAACTTGGTGTTGTAAGACAGCAGCATGATACTGCTGCCTGCACTTCCAGACTTACGTGGCTCTCTGCTGCCCCCTGCTGCCATCTTCTCTCAGGTGCTCCTCAGTTCTACAGCATGAACCGCCCCGCGCAGCAGCCTCCGAACCCTCCGGTGGGAGGCTCCCTGCCATACCGCCGACCCTCGTCCGTCACTGGTCAGCCCAACGTGACCCACAACCAGAACCAGCTTAACGGGGGGCCACACTTTGCCCAGAATCAAGGTACTGTGTGTGTGTGTTACTGTTTCATTTTTGGATTCCTATAGATAAGATTTTCATTCCCTATGAAGTCTGAACATATTCTCTGTCCTATAAATAAAGGTTTGGGCCAATGGTGATGCAGCTAATGGTTCTGTTATCAGTTAAATTGCAGACAACCTTCTAGTTAGTCGTTTTATTTATTGCTATATAAAATAGTGACTTAGGTTAAACACAATAAAACTAAAATATATTTGGTAGTTTAAGGCAAATAATCACAGTTTTTCTTTTAAGAATTGATCATTTTCCATATATTGATGGATCTTTGCAGCTCTACACGCGCGCGCAAACACACACACACACACACACACACACACCATGCTAAAAATGAGGAAGTGAATTTGTCTTTAACTTAAATAGACCAACCAATATTACACTCTGGCCACTTTATTAGGTACACCTTTTCACCTGCTCATTTACAAAAATATCTAATCAGCCAGTCACGTGGGAGCAAATCAGTGCATTTAGCCACGTAGGCAGGGGTTAGGTGTCCGGATGAAGCTCAAGCCAAGCATCAGAATGTGGAATAAAGGTTTAAGTGACTTGAACATGGCATGGTTGTTGGTCTGAGTATTTTATAAACTGTTGATCTGCTGGGATTTTGCAGCACAACCATGTCTAAGCTTTACAGATGATTGTCTGAAAAAGAGAAAATATCCAGAGGGGAGCAGATGTCTGGGTCAAGATGCTTTATTGGGGTTAGAGGAGCATGGTCCAACTGCTTCAAGCTTCAAACTTGTACTTGAAGGACTTGGGCTCTTCTTTTAGAATACAGGCGGCGGGGATTAGCTACTGGTAAACTAGAGAGATGGTTTAAAAAAAAAAAATGGTAAAATGAAATCTTATCTGTGCTCTGCTCGTGAGCACCAGTGTGTGAGCAGTGCATGATAAAGCTGCATTATTATCTCTGTTTCACTCAAGTCTTATCTGCTGATTTAAACTTCATTGAACCTTTAGGTTTTGTTTTTTTTGTGGGGTTGTGTCTGCATTTTCTATTAAACCCTCGCCTGTCTGGTTTTGTAGTCTGCCATTTCCCATCTGCTTCAGCGTCCTCAGCGGACTTCACCTCCTCACCAGCTCTCTGTCTGAAGAGCTGCTAAGTCTTTGTGTCTGCTGCTGCTGTCAGTCCTGCGATCTTCACCCATCAATTATTCCTTTGATTAGACTCAGACGCTTGTCTGACAGCCAGATGAAGAATGAGGACTTTAGGGCTCACATCATCTTCCTGATTGATTGAAGAAATATTTGGATCATAAAATGTCTGTGAAGCTCTCCAAAACGGTTCCATCTTTTAACATGTGACAATTGCTTTCTTTCTTGCCAATTCTTTGTGAAAATTTTAAGAGAATCCAATTTTCTTTTCTTTTTTTTTCTCTTTTTGGTTAATATTTTTTGGCATTTCATTAATAAATGTATAATTAAAGTAGCTGCAGGCCTCTGATGAGAACTCTGTTCTTTACTAAGTGTTCTTTAACTCTCTGCTGTGGTCTCTAACCTCTTCCTATTCACATCTGCCGCCTTCCTCTCTCTGGCCCGTCCCCTCCTCCTCCTCTGTGTATTGATTTCTGATTGGTGATAGCAGGCCCGCTCGTGCCCCCTCCCCCCTCCATGCAGATCACCCCTCAGCTGCCTCTGATGGGCTTTGTGGCCCGTGTTCAGGAGACTAGTAAGTGGCCTTTAGCTCTTTGCCCCCTCTGCATGACCTCCACTCAATCCCCTGTAGTGTGCGTTTTTGGGTTCTTGTTATGTGTGAATATT
Organism: Astatotilapia calliptera; assembly: GCF_964374335.1. Taxonomy (NCBI): domain Eukaryota; kingdom Metazoa; phylum Chordata; class Actinopteri; order Cichliformes; family Cichlidae; genus Astatotilapia; species Astatotilapia calliptera. Next base: position 28,039,850 of record NC_137443.1, on the reverse strand, counting down.
TTCTCAAGTAAACAACCACCAACATCAGCTGCTGCCCTCACATTCAGGCTTCGTTCTGAGCAGTTTTCTTTAAACTGTCTGATACGTTTGGATATTATGCCAGAAGTATGATTATAAGCTCCAGAAGACTCGAAGCGCGATAATTGATTCAAATCAATGAGATATTTCGGGCCTAAACACTCCAAGCATAGTATGACACTATTTTGCATGACAACATTATATTGATACAGGTTCACGAAATACAAAGGTTTTTGTTCAGAAGGAGAACGAAGATCACCTGCTGGACTGCGATTTCAGTCCAGCAGGTGGTGCTGTTAACTTTTTTCCTAGTGAGGTTGGCACCATCAGGAAGAAATTGGCAAAATGGGGGGACTTCTTTCTTCATCTGAGGCAAAGAATAAATCAGAGAAGCACTTCCTGCATTTAACTCGAAGACATGGACACGAATGTCGTGTGAATGTAAAATACTGCAAACACGAGGGCACTGTCAAACGACACCTGACAGATTTACCTTGACAAAAGGAAAAAAAAACACAATCTATCACCAACTTTATGTGCAAACACCAGCGTTCATGCAGCTCAAGATATTACAATCCAGCTGTCTGACACTGTCACAGAGGAAATCAAGCAGAAATTGTTGGGTTATTTGGAGCATGTGGAAATTATGTTTGTTTTTTCCTTTCTTTGGACAACACCAACACAAAGTTTGCATTACAGTGCAACAGCTACACCTGGAGCCAGACTTCACACTAGCATAACAGAAGTAACTATTCTGCCATTGGCAGCTGTTGGATCTACAGCTGCCTTAATTTGCATTTGGATTTTTTAAAATGTGTCGAGGCAGGTTCAGACGTGCTTTAGGGTTTGTGGTAACCATGCTATAGTACTGTAGACCGCACATGACTGTTAAATGATCTAAATGAGCACTTTTTCAATAGCATGGAGACAAATGTTATAATAGGATAGATTTTAAACGAACGTTTAGTTTAACAAAACTTGCGATCTCTTTCTTGTGTGGAGCAAACTTAAAAAAAACACCAGTACAAATAGAATTATCCAAAGGAACTAGAGGGAAAGCTGTAACCCTGTCAAAGTGCGTCATATGTCAGGAGAAGGTGACTAATGCTAATGTGGTGCTAACAAAAGAGGAACTTGGAAACAAAATGATTCCTCCTTAAACAAACAAACCAGATGGTGCAGGCCAGCTCGGTGCTAATGAAGTTTAGTGCAAATCCAATTTTGTGTGCGAAGGCAGGTAATCACAAATTTCTGATGTGTGAGTGGATAAGTGAACAGTGTGGTGGCAGAAAAGCTCTTTATAAAGGTTTTATAAAGGAAATCTGGGCCCAGGGGTCTCAGTTAACCTGATGTCTGCTTCACCCACCATCAGCATGCAGGTTGGGTGCCTTCATGTGAAAACGCCTTGTACCAGTATGCACAACACGCTGGGAACATAATGACTTTTGAGTGTTCGTTGAAGATTTTAGTTCCCCTTTCATGGGTTTTGCTCCAGAAACGTTTGAAACAACTTCTCTTACTGAGTAAAAGTAATGCAGAGCATGTGAGACTATGGACAGCACATCAGCTCCAGATGTCATGCTTTTAAAAACCAAAGGCTCATTTTTAGTGTAAAGGTGCAAAAGCAAGAAATGGAGAAGTGAAACTGGTCAGAGGAAAAGTATTTTAGGTTTTTCCCATTGGTTAAAATCTGAGAGGGATTTCAAAGCCTGAAGGTGGTGGATTGGCAGCAGATGGTGGTGGTTGACTGCTCGGTATCATGCGTGTAAGCAAAGAGTGTGAAGCATGATGAGAATAATGAGGCGTTTGTGTCGTCTTTCTGTAAATGCACGTTGAGCTGCTGCGTGCACTTTTTGTTTTCAGCATGTTTGTCCTCAGGTTCTCTGTAAAACTGACAAACACCCAGCATGGGCTGTTTCTGCATGACTGTAAGAGCTCCGCCTCTGAGCTTCTTCTCGTCTCTAACTGGTTGTCTCCCCCCCCCCTTACTGCCCAACCTGGAAACTACTCCTAGTCTCAGACGTGCCACCTCCACCAGCCGACGAGCCGGTGTTTGAGGAGCCCACGCCTCCTCCGCCGCCACCTGAAGACTACGAGGACGATGAGGATGAAGAGGAGTCGGCGGTGGTGGAGTACAGCGACCCCTACGCTGAGGAGGACCCGCCCTGGGCCCCACGCAACTACCTGGAGAAAGGTCTGCCTTTGCTGGTCAAGGAAATGTGTGTGATAAAATAAAATGTTGAAAGTGTAATGTGGAAGATTAGCGGGTCCAAGAGGGGAAAAATGGATTCAGGGAAGAATTTAAATTAAACAAACTTGAATATTTTCTGATAAAATAAGCAGAAAGAAATGTGTAAATGAGGACGATTTGGCAAGAAAAATGACCAGAAAATGTGACTGTTTCATTTAATTAATTAAACAAAAATGGAAAAGGATTTCTTGCCATAAATGTACAACTTGTCAGAAATAAAAAATATTTTTTTCTGAATATTAGTCCAGAATATTAATCCACTCCATCTTTATTTCCATATTTTATTCCGTCATCCCGCAGTGGTGGCCATCTACGACTACTCCCGCGACAAAGAGGACGAGCTTTCGTTCCAGGAGGGCGCCATCATCTACGTGATCAAGAAGAACGATGACGGCTGGTTCGAGGGCGTCATGAACGGGACCACGGGCCTCTTCCCCGGCAACTACGTCGAGTCCATCATGCACTACGCTGACTGAGCGGCGCCTCCCTGAGCAGGAGAGGAAACGGGAGGAGCGCTTGTTGGGGATGGGAGCGGGGGGAGGGAAGGGTTAAAGGTCAAAGACTTTGATCGAACAGAGCATGATCACCTCCAGGCGAAGAGAGCAAAGAGCAGGGAGGCAAAGAGGAGGCAGGTTTTTGTTTTTTTGAAGAAATTGGACATGACAGACTCTGTCATTCTCGTGACTTAGTCGCCGCTATAAAACGACCACTACTCTAGATATAAGCTTCCCTGTAACGTTTCTTTCTTTGTGACTTTGTTTGATTAACGAGGAGGACTGGGCGGTGATGGGTTTGTTACTTTTTGAGAGTTTGTTTCACACTACGAGGCCACTAAATTGATTTCTGCTTCTTTTATGTTTTTTATTCCTTGTGTTTTTAGCAGTTTTCCCAATATTTATTTGTAGTGGGAGGTGGGGGGGGATGAGCGGGTAGATGAGGCTTCGGAAAAAAAGGGCTGGAGGAAAATGCCTTCAGGTTTTGTTATTCTCAGACACTCCAGATGCAACAGCGATATCCTCAGTGAGACGCATGGATGGGCAGGTGAGGGCACGGAGTGTGCCAAAGCTGATGAAGATAAGCACATCAGATGTCTTAATGTGATCCACGAAGCTAGATAAAAGGGGGAAATCCTCCTTAAGAGTGCTTTAAATGATGAACTTTGCTCGTTTTTGTTCCGTTTGCGTGGTTAAAGCGGACGAGTTTAGTCACTACATGCTTTACTTTGCAGTTTTCAGGTGAAGGAATCGTCATCCAGCCCTCAAATCAGAGAAAGGCGTGGATTTAAAGTCTGCAGCTCCCGTAATAAAGTTGAATGAACAGTCGAGGCGAGCCGTTTACTTTTATGTCTTTATTCTATTTCTTTTGCCGTTCACCAAGAGTTGGCGGTCGAGTTTTGCTTACAGAGCGGCAGACTGCATGTTTGAACTCATGGAAGGAGAGGGGGGGCTAAAAGCTTCTTTTTTGCTCTACTGATGATTAATGTCTTAATATTTTTAGATATGGTGTGGTTTTGGTTTTTGATATTCACCCACGACAAACCACGACGACGATGCATTTAGGTCATTTCTAAGATGCTTGTGCCATATTGAAGTGTGTGTGTGTTGCTGTTTCAGAGGTTATCACTTCATTTTGCAATAAAAATCGGCCGGAGGGAAGCGGGACTGTCGTCGAATTACAGATCTTTAGTTTTTCCCGAGCTGTTTGAAATCAGAAGCACATACATTTGTAGTGAAAAGTTCAAAAAACAAAAAGGTGTAGAAGAAATATTATAAATGTGAAGATGTATTATGCCCTCAGACACAGGAATTATTGAATATGAAAAGAAGCCAGCTGTTGTGTTTTGAAACGGTTTTAAGTAACACATTAGGACCCCGATACCTTTGTTGTTGTTTTTTTTGTTGTTTTTATTTTTTATTTTTTTTAAAGAGACAGTGAGTTTAGGCACCATTCGTCCTCCGTATGGTTTTTGATGCGCTTGGCTGTTTGCGAGGGCTCTGTGCTTGTACTTCTGTCAGGATCTTTTTATTTTCTACTCCCGAAAAAAAAGAAAAAAGAAAAACAACAGCAAGTGGGTCTGTATGTGAGTCTTGCATGCCATTGTTATTATCTGTACTGGTGTCCCTGAAACCTACGTGGCAAGATCACCCATTTCTAAAAAGGCAAGCAGCCCTGCAGCTCTGACCAGGTACCGCCAGCCTCATCCAAAGAGACTGTACAACTTTACTTCGAGCCCACGTCCAAGGAGCCGCTCGCTGACCTGTGGGGGAGGAGGGACAGAGGGAGGGGAGGCACTCGGCTTCCTCCTCCCCCCTGACAGTAGCCGTCATCAGTGGTGAAAAATCTTTTTTTGTGTGTGTGTGCATAAGCTGCTAGTGAATCCTGCGGACAGACTGCAGGCGGGAGATGAATGAGAACATTGACTCTTGTTGCATAACACTCATAAACTGACACTAAAATATATATATATATATGTATCTGAGTGAGGCCCTCTGGTCTGCAGGATTCACAGCTTCCTGGAGTCACAGACGTCCCCTCGGGATGTCGAGTTTAACAGTCCATAATGCCATTGTGTTGCACAGTTAAAGTTGAATTGCAGAAGTATCATATTTGTAAAATCATGAGAACAAAGACAATAAAATTATTGAGATTTATCGGTGGAGTCTCATCTTGCTTCATTAATGTTTCTTTGCTGTGCAGAAATGCATGTGAGAGAATAATGTCCAGTTTAAAAGTACACTGGGGGGTAAAGACTAAAAATCAAGCAGAGTCTACTGGGAATTCCCATGTCTCAGTCTGTGCAGATCAGTTTATGATAAAACTGGATTAAATGAAGCACCAAATCACAATAGGTGCCTAAAGACGCTTTACGTTGTAAGGTAAAGAAACCCCAACAATCAGAGGACTGCTAAGAGTAAGCGGTTTGGTGACAGTGGGAAGAAAAAACTCCCTTTTAATAGAAAGAAACCTAGAGCAGAACCAGGGAGGGGCGCCCATCTGCTAGAACTGATTTGAGGTGAGGTGAGGAAGACGGGACGGAAGGAAAACAGAAGAGAGGCAGACATAATAACTAATGATTAAATGAAGAAAGGTGGGTGGAAAAAGGTGAGTGAAGAAGAAACAGTGCATCATGGCAAGTCCCCAGCAGCTAAGGCCTACTGCAGCATAACTAAGGGAAGATTCAGAGTCACCTGATCCAACTATAACTATATGCTTTATCAAAAAAAACCCTGTTAAGCCCGTCTGTCTCCCGAATCCAAGCTGGGAGCTGGTTCCAACCTCCCATTCTACTTTTAAATATCCTAGGAACCACAAGTAAGCTTGCAGTCCTGGAAGTCTGCAAAGTGCTCCATTGGGGTGATATAGTACTGTAAGGTAGTTAAGATAAGATGGGGCCTGATTATTCAAGAGTTTATATGAGAAGAATTTTAAACTTGATTCTGGATTTAGCAGAGGGGCCAATGAAGAGAAGCCCATATACGCTCTTTCAGTGTTTTTCAGTACTAGCTGCAGCATTGGTGGATCAACTAGTTGTTTTAACAAGCTGAAAAAAACAAACAAAACTATAACGGCTACATGTAAGCAATCTGTTAGACAGTTTATGCAGCTGTGGTTAAATAAGAGCGTACATTTACAGTATTTCCCTGTTCACAGGGGCCTTGTAGCAGGTTTAACTGGTCCTGGTGTTCAGAAAGGGAAGACAGCTTTCCTTAATATTAAGATATTGACAATTTAACTATTTGCCTTATTTTATACACTGAGGTGAGAACTTTAACATTACCTTTATATTTGTGCATCAGCCAAATGTGAAACTAAGTAAACCTGAGGCAGGTTGCTTGAGTTATTGAGTGCTTCATTTTTCAAAGCTTAAATAAGTCAACCAAAATAATAAATGAATATACTTAATAAAAATGTCTTTTTTTTTTTTCAAGGAAATGTAGATTTAGCCTAACTGAAGAAGATGGGTATAACCTTTTATGCAGCCCTGTGTTGTGATACAGACAAATGACAGGAGGCCTGGCTGTACAAGAGTATAAAGGCAATTTTGTGTTCAGCAACTCTTTTTTTTTTTTTAGAAAGTGTTGCTACAATATTTAGAGGCTTTAAAAGTCATTAAAGCAGCATTTCTTTATTTTGTAGCAAAAATTGAGACGTACTGTTGTCTTGTGATTAATGCATGTCGAAAAAAACGGCACAATATTTTAGCAGATTTAAGATCTACAAAAGTCTGAGAAACCACAGCGTGAAAGTGAATCATTTAGAGCACGGAGCACAATGTTTACACTGAAAACAACTGGAGTAGAAACAGAGAGCAGCACCACAAATACACACGTAAACTGTGTGTAAAATAAAAATGTGCTGCACTTGCCACAACCTGCTCTGGAAGTTGTTCAACCAGTTCTTCACAAAGTAGAATTTGTTTCCTCCTGTTTTTTTTTTAAAATTTGACTTTCATTTTAATGTCAGATCTTCTTTCTCTAGATTAGCAGCACCTGCGACCTGTTTTATTCTCTTTATTCCAACAACTTCCACATCCTAGAATTATTTGTGGGATTTGCACCAGAATGGTGGATTATTTCCCAGCTCTTTTTATTAATTCAGGAAGATGTTACCATCGTGCTCTTTGGGTTTTATGATTCTGGTAGTGGCTTGGAAGACGCTGGGTGGTAACTCAGGTGAGTTTTGGATACTCTGTGTGGAAGTTTGATAGATAATTAGAAAAAACAGGACTGGGACAGGTTAGTGTACTTTTCACTCTAAAGTGAAACAGTCCCACTGGTACAAAGTAAAAGTTTCACGTAAGCAAACAAAAATATAACATGTTTATATATAATGTTTGTATTCATGATTAAAGTCATACTCTGCACTTTTGGCAACCGAACACAACCACGGAACTGTCTGCCATACATACAAAAAATGCTACAGGTACAACAAATGAAGTGACAAATGACATATTTATTGAATATAAACCAGAACCAGAGAGCACTGCATGTTCAACACAGTTTGTGCCTAACTTCACCAAAGAACCATTTTTATTGATGTGGTGTGTTTGTGTATAAGTGTGTTTTACTCCTCCTCGTCATCAGTCTCATAGTATATGTTTACTATCCAGAATAATGTTAACGTCCTGTAAGCTGTACTGTGCATTCTTTTGTTTCGAGTCTGCCCGGCTGCCCGAGGCTTCACTTGTGCTGCTTTAAGTTTTAAGAATACACAATGACAGTAACGCTGCCATATAAACAAATGTTCATAAATAAAATTAATTATTTTAATGTGCTGTTAAGCTACAAAACTGATTAAAAATGATAATAATAATAATAATAATAACAAAGTATTTGTGATGTAACCTACCACTTTTAATTGTATTAGTATATTTAAAATTATTGATAACATCGTGAAACACTGAAAGGTTTGAAGCATCCATCCATCCATCTCCATCCGCTTTATCCGAGGCCGGGTCGCGGGGCAGCAGCCTAAGCAGAGAGGCCCAGACCTCCCTCTCCCCAGCCACCTCCTCCAGCGTTCCCAGGCCAGCCGAGAGATATAATCTCTCCAGCGTGTCCTGGGTCTGCCCCGGGGCCTCCTCCCAGTGGAACATGCCCGGAACACCTCACCCAGGAGGCGCCCAGGGGCATCCTTGTCAGATGCCCGAACCACCTCAGCTGGCTCCTTTCGATGTGGAGCAGCAGCGGCTCTACTCTGAGCCCCTCCCGGATGGCCGAATTTCCCACCCTATCTCTAAGGGAGAGGCCAGCCACCCTTCGGAGGAAGCTCATTTCCGCCGCTTGTATCCGCGATCTCGTTCTTTCGGTCACTACCCACAGCTCGTGGCCATAGGTGAGGGTAGGGACGTAGATCGACCGGTAAATTGAGAGCTTTGCTTTTACACTCAGCTCCCTCTTCACCATGACGGACCGGTGCAGCGTCCGCATTACTGCAGCTGCAGCCCCAATCCGTCTGTCGATCTCCGGCTCCCTTCTCCCATCACTCATGAACAAGACCCCGAGATACTTGAACTCCTCCACTTGGGGCAGGAACTCATCCCCGACCCGGAGTGGGCACTCCACCCTTTTCCGGGTGAGAACCATGGCCTCAGATTTGGAGGTGCTGATCCTCATTCCCGCTGCTTCACACTCGGCTGCGAACCGTTCCAGTGCAAGCTGGAGGCCCTCACCCGATGAAGCCAACAGAACCACATCATCCGCAAAAAGCAGAGATGAGATTCTGAGGCCACCAAAGTGAAAGCCCTCCGCCACTTGGCTGCGCCTAAAAATCCTGCCCATAAAAATTATGAACAGAACCGGTGACAAAGGGCAGCCCTGGCGAAGCCCATCACCCACCGGGAACGAGTCCGACTTATTGCCGGCAATGCGAACCAAGCTCTTGCAACAGTTGTATAGGGATCGAATGGCCCGTAGCAATGGACCAGACACCCCACACTCCCGCAACACCTCCCACAGGACACCCCAAGGGACACGGTCAAATGCCTTCTCCAAGTCCACAAAACACATGTAGACTGGTTGGGCAAACTCCCATGCACCCTCAAGTATCCATGGAGAGGATAAAGAGCTGGTCCAGTGTTCCGCGACCAGGACGAAAACCGCATTGTTCCTCCTGTATCCGAGGTTCGACTAGCGGACTAACTCTCCTTTCCAGCACCCTGGCATAGACTTTCCCAGGGAGGCTGAGGAGTGTGATCCCCCTGTAGTTGGAACACACCCTCTGGTCTCCCTTCTTAAAAGTTGGGGACCACCACCCTGGTCTGCCAGTCCAGGGGTACTGCCCCTGATCTCCACGCAACATTGTAGAGGCGTGTCAACCAGGACAGCCCTACAACGTCCAGAGCCTTCAGGAACTCGGGGCGGACCTCATCAACACCAGGGGCTCTGCCACCAAGGAGTTGTTTAACTGCCTCAGTGACCTCGCCCCTGGAAATTGGCAGGTCATTCCCCTCATCCCCAGACTCTGCTTCCTCCTCGGAAGACGTGTCAGTGGGATTAAGGAGGTCCTCGAAGTATTCCTTTCACCGCCTGACAATTTTCCCAGTTGACGTCAGCAGCGCTCTGCCAGCACTATACACAGTGCAGGTAGAGCACCGCTTTCCCCTCCTGAGACGCCTGACGGTTTGCCAGAATCTCTTCGAGGCAGTCCGAAAGTCTTTTTCCATGGCCTCTCCGAACTCCTCCCACACCCGAGCTTTTGCTTTAGCCACTGCCCGCTTGGCCTGTCGATACCTGTCGGCTGCCTCCGGAGTCCCACAGGCTAACCAAGCCCAATAGGACTCCTTCAGCCTGGTGGCTCCCTTCACCTCTGGTGTCCACCATTTGGTTCAGGGATTACCACCACGGCAGGCACCAACCACCTTGTGGCCGCAGCTCAATGCAGCAGCTTCGGCAATGGAGACGCTGAACATGGTCCATTCGGACTCAATGTCCCCAGTCTCCCTCGGAATGCTGTTGAAGCTCTGCCGGATGTGTGCGTTGAAGATCTCGCGGACTGGGGCCTCTGCTAGACTTTCCCAGCACACCCTCACTACATGTTTAGATGCACCGGGTCTGTCCAGCGTCCTCCCCCGCCACCTGATCCAACTCACCACCAGGTGGTGATCAGTTGACAGCTCAGCCCCTCTCTTTACCCGAGTGTCCAGAACATATTGTTGCAGGTCTGGTGATACGATTAGAAAATCGATCATCGACCTACGGCCTAGAGCGTCCTGGTGCCACATGCACTTATGGACACTCTTATGTTCGAACAAGGTGTTCGTTATGGCCAAACTGTGATTTGCACAGAAGTCCAATAACAAAACACCGCTCGGGTTCAGATCAGAGAGGCCGTTCCTCCCAATCACGCCCCTCCAGGTCTCGCTGTCGTTACCCACGTGAGCATTGAAGTCTCCCAGCAGGACAACAGAGTCTCCAGGTGGAGCACCTTCCAGCACACCCCCCCCCCCCTCCCCCCAGGGACTCTAAGAAGGCTGGGTACTCTGAACTGCCACTCGGCGCATAAGCTCAGATGACAGTCAGGACCCGTTCCCCGACCCTAAGGTGCAGGGAACAAACCCTCTCATCCACCAGGAAAAACCCCAACGTACCAGCCCGCCGCCTCTCACCAGGGGCAACTCCAGACTGAGACAGAGTCCAGCCCCTCTCCAGGAGACTGGTTCCAGAGCCCAAGTTATGCATAGGGGTGAGCCCGACTATATCTAGCCGGCACCTCTCAACCTCACGCACTAACTCAGGCTCCTTCCCCACCAGAGAGGTGACATTCCATGTCCCTATTGTCAGTCTTGGCAGCCGGGGATCACTCCGCCAGGGCCTCCGCTCCTGGCTGCCACCCGGCACACAATGCACCTGACCCCTATGGCGCCTCCTGCGGGTGGTGGGCCTGCGGGAGGATGGGCCCATGTCTCCTCTTCGGGCTGTGCCCAGCCGGGCCCCATAGACTAAGGCCTGGCCACCAGATGCTCGCCCTCGGGCACCCTCCCCGGGCCTGGCTCCAGGGCGGGGCCCCGGTAACCCTATCCCGGGCAGGGTAAACTGTTCCCTCGATGTTCTCTTCATAAGGGTCTTCTGAAGGTTTAAAGCGTTTGACCCCTAATGGACACTTTTGCTACCATCACATCTTGGTAACGTAATACTGTGAAACAACGAGACAAACCAGTGCTGCACAACTGTAAATAAGGCTCCTTATTACAGTAAAGCAACCTATCAGTAATTATGACTGACACATGTTTTGGAGAAATCCATGTGTACAGACAAGGAAAGAAAAAAACTCTGAGGCTGTTAAAGACAGAAACCTGTGATTGTGGTGAATGGTTCACTTCACTAAGGAAATCCTTGCTGTACTTCGATGGTAATCAGTGTTATGCTGTAAAAGAGGATATTTTTCACAAGTATGTTCATTTAGATTTCAGTGCAAAGTATTGTACATTTCACTTCATTTACTAGTGATGTAATAAATAGATTCATCACATAAAAGTACAATGTTGTAAAAGGCAGATGTATCATTTTTTAGCATCAAGATGAATGTGTCACAGCTGGGGGCAATCGTGTGGTGTATTGAAAAAAAGGATCCAAAATGCAGGTACTGGCTGGGGTGTGAGTGAGTGTTTATTTACAGCGGTGAGAAGGTGACAAAACAGGAAGAGCAGAGCGGGGAGTAAACAAACCTAAACTGGGAAAACTAAAGAACAAAACTTAAACCAGACACTCACGGGAGGAGGAGCAAAATGCATAAAGAGAGATGGCAGAGAGACGCAGAATGAATACAGGGTAACAGAATAATGCAGACTGACATGGAACTAAACAGACGACACGACAGAGAGCACAGGAAAACACAGGGCTTAAATACACGGGGAGTAATCAGGGAATGGGCCACAGGAGGGAGACACAGCTGGGAGCAATTAGGCTAACGAGACAGGGGAGAGGTAAAACTGAACACACTGACATGAGACATGAACTTTCAGAATAAAACAGGAAACTAACAGACACAGAAAACCAGACAGGACACTGAACTTGACAGGCAGACTCATGAGCAGACACAATAACACCATGGACAGACAGAGGGAACACAGAGAAGTGGGAGCAGGCAGGCAAAGAACAGAAACCTAACAAATGGCAAAATCACAACAGAATACACACTCGGAATGAACAAAAGCATAAGGAAACACAAAACACTGAGTCCTAAGACTCAGGACCATGACAGAATGTTTGTACATGGAATTCATGTCCATAAATGTCCATAAATTCATAAATAGTTACAGTGGATCTGCTGCTTAAGCTATTTAGCGTGATCAATAAGTACTGTAAGTAGTATAAATTTGCCTTTTCTTATAGAGTAAATAAGAAGCTGGGGACACTGAGTCAGAATGGTTCATGCAGTGGTCGGTGTCTACCATGGCACAGCTACAGATTAAAAATGCCCAAAGCGAAGCGGTCAAAGTCTGGCTGTACTTCACAGCAAAAGATGCAAACTCAGCAGCCTGCAACAAGTGCTTTAAGGTGATACTGTGCAAAAGAGGTAACTCCTCGAATCTGATGAAACACCTGCCTATAGCATTTTGTTAAAAGCCGAGAAATGCACCGTATTTGATAGCTTGCTGCGAGACCTCACACCGTGCGCATCTACTTTGGGTGGGTTGCCTGTTATCTGACCCGGAGTTAGCAACATCCCCCAAAAACCCAAAGAGGAGAGTCCTGGCCCCTAGCCCTGCCAGTGTAGCAGAAATGATGACGGTGACGAATGATGATGATGATGGCAGCAGCAGCAGCCGTTCTTCTCTGCGTGAGTAGCTTAATGTTGTTCGTGTGTAATTTACGCTGAGTAGGCCACATTATTACATTAATGCACGTAAGGTGAACTAGCAAACACCGTCGTAGTTACATGCGGCTGTCTTCTTGTTCGATGGCAGATACTCCCTTCACCCTGGCCAAAAAGGCTAAAATGACCAAAGAAAAGGTGGAAAACAGCTAAACATGAGAGGTTTTTGGACAAAGTTTGTTTTTTCCATTGTTTAAGCACTGCTTCCAGCCAAGAGTGATGCCATAAATCCCCTATAGCTGCAGAAAAGGCTAACATTGTTATCTTTTTACAAAAAAACAGCTAAACATGAGAGGTTTTTGGACCAATTTTGTGTTCTCCATTCTTTAAGCACTGGTTCGAGCACCGTTTAAGCACCGGCACGTTTCAAAAGTACCGGTTTGGTACTGGTATTGGATAAAACCTAAACGATACCCATCCCTATCCGGGAGTGGCTTTTTGTTACAGGCTTTTTGATCCCTGTGTGAAGTAGCATAACATAAGCAGCATGAAAGGTAATAGGAAGACAGCATCTGCAGACTGTTCAAGTTTCTTTTAAGTGTTCTTTATTTTCTGGCGTCGCCTTTCAACAATTGTTTCACAAAACATAAGAACCTGTGAGTCAAAATCTCACCTGCTTTATATAGAATTCCACTCACACCTGGATCTCATTAACCTCTATCATTGGGAAAACAGGGTAGACTAAATAACACAGTCTAGACAAAGAAACAGGAATAAAATCATTTTTCCACTTAACAAACTCATTCACCCAACTAAACAGTTTGAAAAGTCAATCTCTTCACCTAATCTGACTCATGAGGTTATTTTAAAATGAAATAAAAATTTTACACAAAATAAGCACCCCTTCATATGGTTACACCCAATTGACATGATCAGTGACATCATATTCTATAAAATCAGGAAGTACTGGGGCGGCCCTTCACACATACCTGTTTTACAAATAGGACCTGCTCAAAGGAACACACAATGGTAAGTATAACCAAACTACATAAACAAATGAAAGATGCAAATCAATTAATGATGAAGTGACATTTAGCTTTAAGTACATTTGCACAGATGAAATAAATATAACCAATGCTACCACAAACAGACCCGGGATAGTATGCAGAGCCAAGGTTACATGTGCTGTGTTTACATTAAAGCATTATGGATAGATTATAGGATAACAGAACACAAAATAACAATATATGCAAGTGACAAATGGCAAATGAATTCTGTCCTAGCCACTTTGTCACACCGTGATCAACAGTTAGAGCTTGGCTCACAATGGTGGGTGTTGGACTCCACCCCCTTTGTCATTAATTCTGGAAGTAATTTTTAGGCACAGCCGAGGGATGGAGCAGATCATGTTTGGTGGTCTCAGAATCTCATCTCTGCTGTTTGCAGATGATGTGATTCTATTCTCTTCATTATCTCCTGCTTTCACTGGGGCGAAGAGTTGTTGCTGATGGCTGGTCGAGCCATGCTTTCACCTATGACCATGAGCTGTGGGTAGTTACCAAAAGAATATAACCACAGTTACAAACAGGAGAAGATCTCAGAGTAGACATCCTTCCAAGCCCTCTCAGTTTGCTTGGAAATGCCTCGGTGTATTTTCAAAAGACTTGGAGGAGGTGGATGAGAAGAGGGAGGTCTGAGCATCTACACTTATACTGCTTCCCCCACAGTCTGAATGTCTACATTGCACAAGACCAAACTGTAAATTAAAGCAATTATGCATTTAAAGAATTGAATGTGAATCTCTTAATATGTTGATTTTGCAGAGAAAGAAGGCGTCTACAAGAAAGTGGGTGACAAAGTCGTCCTCACACCAGGCTCTGTGTCTGCTTCCATCACCAGGATCAAGTGGACACATGATCAGGATGTTGCTCTGGAGTGGACCAGACAACAACGTTTCACCTCCTGGCACTTCCGAGGTACATTCACTCAAGACTGAAATCCATATACATGCACAGATTACATATTTTTAATGTTTGTATGTAGCGTATTTAGAAAAAAGTCATGACTCTCATTGTAAAACTACAAAGCCTAAAAGTATCCTTAAATCTTTCCTTTAATTTAACCCCTGAACATACACCAAACATGAAGGTTTTGGTACTGACGACCTTTAAATAAATTTAAACCTTTGCATAAGTAATATTTTTGAGGGACACATTTACGCCGACCTAGAGACTAGTTGTTGACTGCCTTACAACCATCGGTTGCCACATAAAAATGTGTTTTCTCTGACTGATTGGGTGGCAGAAAAGTACCTGCATTTTTTCAACTTTGACTTCCACTGCGTGGGTAGTTGGCAAGTTATTTACATTTTAAGTCACACAGACAATTCACCACCTTTATGCAAACTATTGGTTTCCACGTCAATCTGATGTTGACTAAAGCAATCACAAGCAGTCTTGAAAATCCCAGTAAGTTGATTCTGTCCATCTGAACATAACATATTCAGTGAGTAGAAGTCTCTCGTCCCAAGTGACTTCTTCGCTCTTTTTCAGTGACTTCACTGAAAAAGACCTGAAGAAGTTACTTGGATGACTGAGTGAATGCTTCAGCCACTGTACTTGCTACACCAAGATGGACAGAATTAATTTTCTGGCACCAGGAGGTTTGTGGTGAAGCACCCTCTTTGTGAGTATTCAACCAGGGACATCCAGGGACCTTCAGCAAACACTCAACTGGCCAAAGACAAAATATCTTTCAATAGCAACCAGAGGTTGCAAGGAGTGTGTAACTTAAGCCTTCATTAACAGGCTAAGTAGATTCTTTGGGGTAGGTTTTTTGTTTAAACTGTTATGAGGTATTCAAAGAAGCTTGCAAAGAAAAGCGTCTGGACTTCTTTAAGTTGCTTGAAGACGTTTCACGTCTCATCCAAGAAGCTTCTTCAGTTCTAAGGTCAAATGGTGGAGAGTCCCAGATATAAACCTAGTGGGAGTTTCCCCCCACAGAGGGACAAAAGGACCCCCTGATGATCCTCTAATCGCCTGAGCCAAGGTGTGAAACTGGGTGTGGGTCCAAATCAGCCAGGGTTTCGAGTGAGCTCATTGTGAAACCTGGCCCCACCTTATCATGCGAATTCCTGAGATCAGATGGCCAGGATGTGAGTGGGCTTTAAGGCGTCTGGGGAGGGAACTCAAAACTGGATTATAGATGGCAGACAGTTGGTGTCGTAAATCACCGCCTCTGTTCAAAGATGGTCGCTCACAGTGGACATAGATGGCTTCTTTCACTCCTCTTTCAAACCAGTTTACCGGAAGCCCACACACACGGACCAGTACCTCCTCTTTGACTCACATCACCCTCTGGAACACAAACTTGGAGTAATTAGGACCCTACACCACCGGGCAGAACATGTTCCCTCTAAGCCTGAAGGAAAAAAGAAGGAACACACGCATGTAAAGGAAGCACTCAAAACGTGCGGCTATCCTAAATGGGCGTTCTTAAAGTCAGCAAAGAGGCACAGAAAAGAAGATCAGACACCAGCGAGGAAGGATAAGAAGGACAGACGCAACAACATTGTCATCCCATATGTAGCCGGTGTATCAGAAAAACTCAGGAGAGTTTTCTCCAAGCATGACATCCCAGTGTATTTCAGACCCAGCAACACGCTCAGACAAAAACTGGTTCACCCGAAAGACAAAACTCCAAAACACAGACTTAACAATGTGGTGTATGCTGTACAGTGCAGCGAGGAATGCCCAGACCTCTACATTAGAGAGACAAACAGCCACTTCACAAGTGCACAACACAGAAGAGCCACCTCCACAGGACAAGACTGCAGTCCATCTGCATCTTAAGGATAAAGGACACTCTTTCGAGGATGCCAATATTCACATTTTGGACAGAGAGGACAGATGGTTTGAAAGAGGAGTGAAAGAAGCCATCTATGTCCACTGTGAGCGACCATCTTTGAACAGAGGCGGGGGTTTACGACACCAACTGTCTGCCATCTATAATCCAGTTTTGAGTTCCCTCCCCAGACGCCTTAAAGCCCACTCACATCCTGGCCATCTGACCTCAGGAATTCGCATGATAAGGTGGGGCCAGGTTTCACAATGAACTCACCTGAAACCCTTGCTGATTGTGACCCACACCCAGTTTCACACCTTGGCTCAGGTGATTAGAGGATTACCAGGGGGTCCTTTTGTCCCTCTGTGGGGGGTTACTCCCACTAGGTTTATATCTGGGACTCCCCACCATTTGACCTTAGAATTGAAGAAGCTTCTCGGATGAGACGTGAAACGTCTTCAAGCAACTTAAAGAAGTCCAGACATTTTTCTTTGCAAGCTCCTTAAACTACGATGACCTGGATGACTGAGAACCTTCACAGACAACGTTATGAGGTATAAATAAATCTCGGATTCCAGTGATGTAAATTTCTACTGGTTAGCACCTTAAACTATGAAGTTTAAGGTAATTTCTGTGCTAATATATTGAAATGATCCACGATGATACCTTCACTTCATACTTTTAGATGGCTGTGAGGTGGATACCTCCACTGGGGTCCTGACGATCTCAAACCTGGCTCTAAACGACAGCGGCAGCTACACGGCGGAGATTAATGATGAAGTCATGAGCACAACGGAAATCATTGTTATCAGTAAGTGGGAGGAGGAATTCATACTCTAGCTAGCACGGACTAGTTCACCTGATTTTAAGTCTAATTCTTGTTGGTTTTCTCTCTTTTCTACCAGCCACTGTCCCTAATCCTACTGTGTCCACATGGTGCCACCCTGAGATGACCTACTGTACTCTCACTTGTGAACCCAACGTGACAGATGATGCCAAACCAATCACCTATTACTGGATGATAGGTGACATGGTGAAACAGTCTCCAACCAGTCAGTTCAACATCACACAGGTATAAACAGGATCTGATTATTGAATCACATGACAGCTCTGTTGGTTATTTTTGTCATTTTATCCAAACCTAATGAATCCAAAACTTTTTTTAATCGAAATACTTTCAAGACATTTTATCGCAGCTTTATGTGCATTTGGCCTTTACACAATGTATGAAGAACCCGTTTGCTTTTCCTTCATTATTTAAAGACCAATAGTGACCATCAAGTAAAATCTTCAGTTTATTACATATATAATATATTGTATATGGAAACACTTATAGACCAAAGAAGATAACAGCTTAAATGCTGAATTATGTATACTGACAGAAGAGTTATCCAGATTTTCAGACCACCAGTGTGCAGCCTTCATTTGAGAAACAAACAGCAGCGATTAAAAAAAGAGAGAAAGTTGATGACCTGTTATCTCTGGTTGGGGTTTTACATTTTGTAACTAGCTAAAGCAAAAGAAAGCCTGTCTGTGTTGAACTTTCTTTGCAGTACAGCGGTCCATCGTTTATCTCGGGAGTTACGTTCTAAAAAATAACCTGCCATATAGGTGTAATCCGCGAAGTAGCCAACTTTGTTTTCTCACTACACACTTTAGACACTTTTCTCAGACAGTCATGAACATTTTCACACTTTTCTCTATTGTTTAAACACTCTCAAAATTCAAACCTTCGTAGAAAAATAGGTCCAGTATTATAGAATGAAACCAAACCGTCAACATTGTTATGTTTGTTGGGGAGAAAACTTACAAACATACAGTACAGCACTTCAGAGTCACACTGCTAGAGATCGAAGATTTATGTTAATTTGACAAGCTGAACGCATTCTGTTCTGGACAGGAGACACAGCATGAGATTGATTGACAATGGTCTACAGCCAATCAGGACGCAGAACTCAATGTGCTGTAAGGAAAAAAAGCATGCAAAATTGCACCAAACAAAAACAACCGCGAAACAGCGAGGCCACGAAAGGTGAACCGCGTTATAGCAAGGGACCACTGTACACCTAACTGATCAGCTGTTTTTATCCCCTATGTGTATACAACCTGATGAATTCCTCATGAATTTTGTATTTCCTGAAGAATAAACCATATTAAATGTGCGTTTTCAGGTAATATTTGCCTTTTTTTTTTTTTTTTTGAGTCTGCATTTGGGTCTTACACCGATCTTGGCACGTCCAAATCCACAGACACACATACCCACAAACAAACAAACAAAACAATTAGGGTGCATGTTTCAAACAAAGAATCAGAAAACGAATACATTCAGACTATCAAATGATTATCTTTAGCTTCATGGTAATTAAGTCAGTAAGTTGGAGGGAAAGTTCTGACAGATTTGAGCGCCACAAACAAATTCAGTGACTGGCAAATGGTAAAATTCAATATGTGGTAAACAAAACAAGGACATTTATTTCTAAATAAAATGCAGTGTGTGTTTATGAGCTCCTTTTTTCTCTTCATTTGCAGGCAAACAGAGAGCGTTTGATAAGCTGTCAGCTGGAAAACCCAGTCAGCTATGGATACAGTGAAAAAATCCTGAATCCACTCTTAATCAGTGAGTTATCAGCTCAACAAATTATATATGATTAAATATTACATTTTATATATGAAAAACAACAGCGACTGTGGCAGTGCATCTTTTTATTTTTTATTTTTTTATTTTACACGTATTTAAAGACTAGAAAACATAATTCTTGTAAAATTAATTTATTCCTTTTCTAAAACTTTTCTTAGGGAATCGGGCTTTACTGAGCTTACCATTTGTATGGATTCTGGTGTTCCCGTTTGGCCTTATTTGTTGTAAATGCTGGTAAGAATCCACAAAAGATTACTCTGTACAAGTTTATCAGCATTATTTTATTATACTGTATTGTTCTCACTTAATTTTTATTTAGATCTAATTTGATGGACTTTTTCCATTTTATTTTATTTTAGTTCTTCTTTCAGCTTTGCGTTGTGACGTACCCCTGCTCTAACTGGTTGTCTTTTTCTTCTTGTCCACCTAAAAAGTTGTTGTACCCGCAGGACCCGAAGACACCGCTCCTCCACTGCTACCAACACTGTGAGATAGAGCAGTGCTGGATCAAACTGTGATGATGAGGATGAAGAAGAGTTGGTGTTGCATAAACCACTGGAGAAAAGTCTGCTTTAACTAATCCTGGAAATACAGGAAGAGAATAATACGGAGGCTTCGGAGGACAAACAAACCCAAAACAAAACAAATATATGTGTATATATTATGTGTAATAAATAGTAGTAATAAATAAAAGAATATATAGCCAGAGATATTTCTATTAGGAAAAAAGAATCACGTTGGGCAAAATTACAATGTTTTTTATGTCAGATTATGAATGTCCATAATGTGTTGTACAGATAAAGTTCCAGAAGCATCTTACTTGTAAAATCTTACTGGGGTGAATGCCAAACTTGAGAGGTTCATTCTTCATGTGTGAGGACAAACAGACAGGATTTAAATACTTTGTCAACTTTATAATCAGCTTAAATAGCCCTCTAAGTCTATGTGATATACTGTGTGGTATAACATTGATGTATTAAAGTAGAGTTGGTATAAACTGTGGCTATTTGCAAACATATTTCATGTTAACACATCACATTTTGCAAAGTATTTGCCCTCAAATATATTTTGGTAGATATAGGCCTATAAACATTTGCATTATTGGAAAAGTGCTTCAGAAAATGACCTTGGTCAGTGGACCAGTTTGATTTCTACGGAGCCCTGCAGGGGACATGGGAGAAAAAATCTTAAGACGGAGTTTTGCGAGATCTCGCAAAACTAACTCGGGATCTCGCAAAACTTTTGCGAGATTTCGCAAAAGTTGAATTCCAACAAAGGCGGCAGCTACTTAGTTGTAATATTACTCTTTCTGGGTCACAAAATACACTTTTAAGATATTTTGAGGTGTGAATGTAGTTGTGTAAACGTCAGATACCTGCTCGGTTTACAAGACATCACATATTTGCAAAAGTGCTCCGACATTTTCGGAGATCTGACACCCACCATCTCAAAGCTAACGGGTGGTCGAGACCTACAACAGCCGGGAGGAACACCGCTTCCCTGGCACATCGTGCCTCGACCTCCCGGTCGGCTTCGGGCTGGCGGCCTCCAAAGAATACGGCTAAAACTTTTGCGAGATCTCGCAAAAGTTCATGAGAACAAAGACAATAAAATTATTGAGATTTATCGGTGGAGTCTCATCTTGCTTCATTAATGTTTCTTTGCTGTGCAGAAATGCATGTGAGAGAATCACGTCTGGTTTAAAAGTACACTGGGGGGTAAAGACTAAAAATTAAGCAGAGTCTACTGGGAATTCCCATGTCTCAGTCTGTGCAGATCAGTTTATGATAAAACTGGATTAAATGAAGCACCAAATCACAATAGGCGCCTCAAGACGCTTTACGTTGTAAGGTAAAGACCCTACAATAATACAAAGTGATGAAAGATTTTTAATTTTGTGATTATGCTTAGTTGTAGCTTCATTTAAAGGAAGAAGAGCTTGTGAATTGGAACCACTATAGAGAGGGGGAGTGGAGACGTATGTGCAGAGGAATGCTGTGACATACGACACTATTTCCTGTGTAGACAGAACGGTCTCTCTCTCTCTCTCCCCTTATATGGGAATGTCTGTATTTCTATAGATACAAAGTTATCTCCTGTTTCAGCTGACAAGCGAACAGTCTCTCCTTTTATGGAAATGTTTTATATTTTGAACATGCCACTCCTACTTCCTTGAAAACTTGTTTAAGTATAAATAAAGAAAGCTCTGAAAGCCCTGGGCGGTCTTTCCTCTGTCTCACATTTGTCCTGCACACATCTGGTGCAGGATGGATTGGACGGTGAGGGACGATCGTCCATGTGTGCACATGTATAAGATATCTTGAGTCTGAATTCCTTTGCCTTCTACAATTTCTCTTCACATTTTCTTGGTCCTTCGAGCCGGATAGAAAGCATCGGCCGCTGTGTTCTGACGTCGTGGAGTGCCCGCACTGAAGCCTGTCGACAGCCTCTTTGGAGTGAAAGTCCAGAGACGTGAAATTTGGGTTCTGGCCAGTGTAAGTGGTCCACGACGTTGGGATTCAGTGGCTGACTTTCAACATAGCCAGAGAGTTTTGGGAAGGTAAAGAAACCACTCACTTACACTGGCGTAAAACGAACCTAGGTCTTATCCGAAAGGATGTAATTAGTCTAATCCACTGCATGGATTTTCAAAATAAACGTTTTTAAGGACTGACCCGCTGAAAGGGTCCACGTGTCAAAATAAAAGCTTTAGGAGTAATCCACTGAAAAGATTGAATGAGTTTGATCCACTGCACGGATCTGTAAAAATAAATGTTTTTAAAGACTGACCCGCCGAAAGGGTCCACGTGTAAAAATAAGAGGACTAATCTGCCGAAAGGATTTTAAATTGGGAACTTTTTAGGACTTACCTGCCGAAACGGTCTGCGCGACTGTGTAAATGTCTGTATAAATGTTTGTGTTTTCTGTGTGTTGAGAGTGAATTGATTTGAATAGCACAATACGCTGCTGAATCACTCTCATTGTTATTGTCATTTTATTTCCTGTCAGTAGCTGAAGTACTGGTGACAAAAGAGAAAGGTTGAGTTCAGCCTCATAAAATTGACACCGCTCAGGAATAGCTGGAGTTGAAGTCAATAACCACTCTTTAAGTCTAATACCAGAGAAGGCTCTGCAGTTCTGTTTTAATGGGTAATCAGCCCACTAAGTTTACTGTTGACGAACAGTGGTTAGAAAGTGGTTAGAAAGAAAAAAAGAAAAAAAAAAGTCCAGGCGCCGGACAAATTAGTGTGCAAAGATGGAGAAATCCTATAAAGACCAAATGTTCCACCTGGGAAGGACAATGTAGCCCATCTGCACTATCACAACTTAAAGGAGCATTACTGAAACAAGTAGGAGAAACAAAAGATTTAAAGAAAAAAGGAAAATGCACGTAAGAATTAAATATTTCCAAGTATGGAAGCGAGAGGCAGATAGACGATGTGAGAATAAAAAAAAAAGAAACAAGAAAAGAAAAATGAAAAAGGCAGAGGTGGCCAACCCCCACTCCTGCTGCTGTGAAGCCAACCCCCACTTCCGCTGCTGCACGGCCAACCCCCACTCCCGCTGCTGCGACCCCCCTTAAACTATCCCATGATCTGTTTAGACCTCAGTCTGGTCTTTATGCAGAGGCACAACGTGATAATAACCCAAATATATTCGTGTTCCAGCCGTGGTCACAAAAAGATAGGCAAAATTGGTGAAGTGAAACAAAAAGAAAATGAAACAGCGTCCGATTTCGTTAGATCGCTTGCATTCAGGAATGGATTATAATGAAGGTCCTGACGGTCCTTACCAACAGCAGCTAAAAAATGCATTCCTGAATGGCCTGCTACCCGCAGTGAAATCCCACGTTGGCAAACATTAGGTCACAATGAATGACCACTAGCCGACGCATTGCAACATGCTGAGCACGCGCTCCGTGTGATAATAAAAAAAAAAAAAACTGCAAGCACAGGTACTTTCACATTAGATCCAGAAACAGAGTTTATCGCATTTTCAGGAGGATTTAGAAGGTAACAGACAGGGACAGAGGAGAGGAAATAGAGGCAGAGAAAGAGGAGGATTTAGAGGAAAGGGCCAGAGATACGTAGGACAGACAGACATACGCGAAAGAAGTGAAGAAAGAGATAATATGTGCTGGAATTGTGGCAAGGAAGGGCATTTCGCCAGAGATTGCAGACATAAAACGGACAAACGGCAATATTCAAATGAATGACTAAATGAGGAAAAGTCAAATGAAAATGACAAAAGTGACGCAGAAGTATTTAATGTCTATCAATTAGTGTCTGAAGTAAGAGGCAAACCTACACTGACAGTATATGTCAAAGGCAAACCAGTGCAGATGTTACGTGATACAGGGGTATGTAAAACCGTTTCGAACAGAAAACCACAGGAAGTACAATTCTCAGAAAATACTTTAATAGTAAAATCAGCATCAGGTCACACTATAGTGCAGTGACTGACAAAACCCTTATTAAGTAAAAATTAGAGATCAAAGTAGTTTAAAGTAGTTTAAAAAGGTTGGAAACAGACCCCAATGAATAGATATAAATATAAGAAGTACAAAAATAAAATAAATAAAGACAAAATTACATTAGAACTTATTTTTAACGTATTGAAACTAATAATAGGAAGGATAACAACCTGTAAACTGATATTAACAATGAAACATAGTTGGCATGATGATCATGCCCAGAATGTATAAAATGAATAAAAGGAAAAAATTCACATGAAAACCTTTTAAATAAAACAGAGAGATGCATAAGGTACATTAAGGCTGTGTCATTGTTCAGCCAAGGAAAGTGTGTGAAAGGGTAAATGTCTCCAGCTTGGGAAAGGGTGAAACTGCAGATCACCCGAAGCCCTTGATGGATACAAAATAAAATATAAAATATATAATAATAAATTACTTGGTTCGACATGCAACAGAGAGAATGAATGTGACTGAAGGTTGGATCTGAGATGAGGCAAACAGAAGACCAGTCTAAAAAGTAGGCACAAACCTGTTCAGAGAAAAGCAAATCTGTCCAGATGGGATGAATTCTAAATTATCTGTTTGCTGAGTAAGATGATCCTAACTATTAAATTGGCTCAGCAGTAGTATAGTGATATACACTAATAAAATATTGTAATATACTATTGTTATTATATAGAAAGAAAAAGATGATAATAATAAGAAGTATCCTAGTCAGTTATGATGTGAGGTGGATGATTGATATGAAGTAGTCTATATATATATATATATATATATATATATATATATATATATATATATGTATATAACACTCCAACTTCAAAGTTTGAAATGTGTGAGATGTGTGAATTCTTTGAAAAACTAGAAATTATCTAAAAATGCCTTAAGTGAAAATGTAATGTTGCATCTATAGAGAAGAAAAAAGAAGAAGCATTCAGTTATTTAAAATTAGGCATTACAGACAAATACAGTTTTAGCATTGCCTGACTATGATAAGCCTTTCTACTTACGTGGAGATAGAGGAGCAGGTTATATGAAAGCTGTGATAACACAGGCATTTGGAGAAAAACAACGCTCGTTAACATTCCTGGTGAAATTTAGACTCGTGTAAATTAGACTCTGTTGCGTCAGGCCTGCCTGCATGTGCAAGCCTGTGTAGCTGCAGCAGAGGCAGTAAAGAGTCAGCTGCACGTATGCAGTCATATGTGCATATGAATTGCACACAGGCCAAAATATAAATATATACACTGACAGCCAGTTTGTTCTTTCAGCAGTGCACCACTTTGCAAACATTTAGCATAACAGAGGTATGGTTACCTCTACGGGTAACCCAGTGAAACACGGCAGCTTATTAAAAATCTTATTAGAAGTGATCACCTTGCCAAAACAATTGGCACTTTGCAAATGTGCAGCACATCAAAAAGACAATTTTATTGTCACAAAAGGAAATAATTTTGCAGATCAAGCAGCAAAACAGGCTGCACAACAATCAGCAGAGCTACTAGTATCCGACTGCTGCCCACAAATACCACTTGATGTACTAAAAACCGAACAACAAGCTGCAACAGTCACTGTACAGAACAAGTGGCTGAAATGTGGAGCACAATTGAAAGATGACTTAATGGTCTGTGATGGAAAACCAATATTACCAGAGTCGTTACACAGGACAGCGGTTGTAGTGACACATGATGTAATACATGTGTCAACAGGAGGGGAATATAGTATAGATAAACAATATAATACACACTTTTACACTATAAATTTTGAAGAACATGCCTATTCTGTCAAAAACACAACCCACAAGGAAACTTAAGACCTAAGAGAGGCCAGTTCTCCACACAATCCACATGGATTTTATTGAATTGAATGAATGTCAAGGATCAAAATATGCCTTAGTGATCATAGATGTGTTTTCAAACTGACCAGAGATATATCCAGTAAAAAGCAGAGGCAATCTCCATTGCAAAATGTTTATGTAATAATTTTATTCCAACATATGGTATCCCTTCTCTGACAAGATCAGACAATGGGACACATTTTGTCAATGATATGATCAGTAAGGTCTCTGAAGCAGTAGGATTCAGCATAAGAAATCATTGTGCTTATCATCATCTGACCACTACTGTGTGTTTTTTAACATCACCGGTTTTATTCAGCGGAAGACCTCAGTGCGAACTGTGAGGAGGCGCTATCTAACCTCTGAAGTGGCTGCAAATTTTACCAGGGTTATAGTCAAATGCCCCCCTGTGATTTTACCTGCACCCTGCGATTTGATTTTTAGTTATTTTAACAGCAAACTGAAGAAAAGCCTTGACTCCGTTGCTCCATTCACCACCAAAAAGATTAACGTAAAACATGCATCACCCTGGAGAAACGAAGAAGTCAAAAAACTCAAAAGAAATTGCAGGGCAGCAGAAAGGAGATGGAGGAAAAATAAAAATAATATCAACCATCAAATATTTTCCGAGCAACTTAAAATGTACAATAATACATTAAGGAAGTCAAGAAATTCATACTTCGCCAAAATAATCAGTATTAACAAAAATAATCCCAAGGTCCTCTTTTCCACCATAGATCATTTATTTAACCCTGATTTTAAAAGCTCCAAAAGAACCCCCACAGACTCGCTCTGTGAGCAGTTTGCAGACCACTTCAGGGGAAAGATCAGCGCCATCAGATCTGATATTTTATCTAATCGCGATATGATTGTAAACACATCTGAGGGCTCGATTGTACCTGAGGAGACACTGGACAGCTTTGTCCTGGTTAATGCTGAGAACTTTCAGAAGGTTTTCTCCACAGTGAGACCCACCACATGTCCTTTAGATCCAATCCCTTCTTCACTCTTTAAAACACTTTATGGATTTTTTGAGGCTGAGCTTTTATACATGATGAATTGCTCTCTTCAGTTGGGTGTCTTCCCTGCTGCCTTTAAAACGGCGGTGGTGAGGCCCCTTCTGAAGAAGAGCAATTTGGATTGTAATGATTTTAATAACTACAGACCTGTATCCAACTTACCATTTTTAAGTAAAATCTTAGAAAAACTTGTTTTTACTCAGATTACTGATTTTCTCAATGATAGACAGATCCTGGAGATATTCCAGTCTGGATTTAGGGTAAACCACAGCACAGAGACGGCTCTCCTAAAGGTTTTAAATGATCTTAGATGTAACTGGGACGCCCAAAAGCTCTCAGTCCTGGTGCTACTGGATCTAAGCGCAGCCTTTGATACAGTAGACCACGCTATTCTTTTAAACAGACTAAAACACATGGTGGGCCTCTCTGGTGCTGTACACAACTGGTTCACTTCCTATCTCTCTGACAGAACTTTTATGGTGAGTATGGATACATGCTCCTCTAAGATCCATAAAATGACATGTGGTGTGCCTCAAGGGTCGGTTCTAGGCCCTGTACTTTTTAATTTGTATATGTTGCCTCTCGGCAGTGTCATCAGGAGGCATGGAGTGAACTTCCACAGTTACGCTGATGACACGCAGCTGTACATCTCCGTGTCTCCTGATGACACCAGACCAATGGATGCCCTTTTTAACTGTATCTTGGATATAAGATCTTGGATGGCAGAAAACTTTTTACAGCTTAACCAGGACAAAACTGAAGTTTTAATTGTCAGTCCTGAGGCTCAGAGAGAGAAACTCTTGTCTAAATTAGAGGCATTTTCACTATGTCCTTCGCTACAAGTGAAAAACCTGGGTGTTATTTTTGACTCTGAGCTTGGTTTTATCCCACATGTTAAACATGTAACCAAAATTGGATTTTATCATCTAAAAAATATAGCCAGAGTCCGCCCTATTCTCTCTCGGGCCAACACGGAGATGCTGATGCATGCTTTTATTACCAGTCGCATTGATTACTGTAATGCCCTGCTCTCTGGTCTTCCTAAGAAGAATATTTCAACTTTACAACTTTTGCAAAACTCGGCAGCTTGTGTGCTGACGAAGACCAGAGGGCGGGCCCACATTACACCGGTTTTAGAATCGCTGCACTGGCTCCCCGTGTGTTTCAGGATCGATTTTAAAGTTCTTTTATTGGTTTTTAAATGTCTTAATGGTCTTGGGCCTTCTTATCTCTCAGATCTGCTTTTACCATATGAACCCTCGCGGACCCTGAGGTCCTCTGGTGCTGGCCTTTTAATTGTCCCTAAAGTCAGGACACATACTCACGGAGAGGCAGCTTTTCAGTGGTATGGTCCTCGTCTGTGGAACAGCCTGCCGGAGGAGCTCAGGGCCGCAGAGAACGTACATGTTTTTAAGAACAGGCTCAAGACCCACCTTTTTAATTTAGCTTTTACTTAGCGTTTATTTATTTTTTATGCTTATTTATTCTATCCTGTTATTCTATTATTAATTTAGGATTTACCTAATATTTTTTGATTTTATTCTTATTCATTTTTTAATCTTCTTACTCTATTTATATTTATATTTATATTGTATCCTGTTCTTATTTATTTTATCATTTTACCCTGTATATATCGTATTGCGTCATATCTCCAGTGTTTCCTCGGAGGGCGCTCTCTGCACCGGGACTGTTATTGACCGTGGCTGCTGGGTCTCTGGGGTCCTCTCAGCCTGGTTGGGGGGCTCCTTGGCCTCCCTCCTGCTGTGTGCCCAGCCCGGAGGCTGCGGTCTGTGACCGGCTCCCGGTGCAGACGGCTCTCTGTTATAATGTTTCCTCACTTGGCTCATGCGAGCCCAGCCCAATTTTTACTCTTTAAGTGTGCGCGTGTGTGTATGTGTGTGTGGGTGGGGGTGGGGGGGATATATGTGTATTGAGAGTGTGGGGAGTGAGTTGGAGGGTGGGGTGGGCTGCTTTTAACTATGTAAAGCACTTTGTGCTACATTTTTTCTGTATGAAAAGTGCTTTATAAATAAAGATTGATTGATTGATTGATTGATCTATGGAGTGCAGGGTTAGTAGAGAGAACTAACAGCACCATAAAACAGAGACTTAGAAAATGCCTGAAATAGACAAAAATGTAAAAGTTTAGTTTATTTAAAAGGCAGTGTGTGTGAGAGGATTATGAAATTATTGTGTGAATGACGCTACAATTTTAGATTAAAAGTTAGTAGAATTACAAAGGGTTTGTAGATTGTAAATACAAAATGAGGTTGATTAGCCTGTAGAAACACAAAAGACAGTAACAGGAAGTGTGTGTGTGACAGGACCCTTGCATGCCCATAGAAGGAGTGAGCACCCAGAAAGAAAAACAGAAGAGACAGACTCTAGCCAGATGAAGCAAATGGAGGCTTTAAGAAAAGAAATGTAAATGATATTAATGGTATGGTTTAGTGTGTCAATATAGGCCACAAATAGATAAAGGTGGACTTTTCTCAACCTAGAATTTTGAGCATAGCAGCAAAACCATAGATTAACATAATTGGGAGAAAACAGGCCAAAGTTTGGCTTAAAATTTTACAGCTTGACCTCCCACTTGTCCCGATCCTGAGAAAAAGCTCAAAGGACAGTCAATCTCCTGATGAAGACCAACAGAACATCGTGAACCTGAAGAATTAACAGCCGGCTGGTAAGAACAGTGTGACATAACTGTTTAAAGGCACTGAATGTGATATTTTGCCTGGCTGGGACTTAATCTACAAGGAAAATATTGAAAAGAAACAGAGAAGAAACAGATTGTGTTTGCTGGAGATTTAAGACAACAAAGGACACTTTGAGAAGGGTACAGGGGCCAGTGGGAAGGTGAAGCCCAGAGGAGTATAATTGGGTTGAAATTGAAGCCTGAACTCATGATGGTGTTTAGAGATGTCCACCAGATCGCAACAAAGAGGTAAATAAAAATAGAAAACACACACATATATAAATTGTTACATGTGAAATTATTTTTGGAAGATAGTTTGAATCAGACCTCAGTGAAAAGATGCATGAATTGATACAAGTGAACCAATAGATAAATCTGTTAGAGAGACAACTTTAGTAGAAAATAGGGATATTGTTTTGAACTGCTGTGCGACGCTTCTCAAGTCTCTTGCAGATTAAACCCAGGCGATAAGGTCCATGCCAAGTACTCCTAACGACGCCAACAGTTTGCAAAATCGCTGAGAGGCCTTTTGGATCCACCAGAGCCATTGCAAAAAAGTGGAAGTGAGTGACAGCATAACCTAAAAGACACCACCACCCCGACTCTTTGGTGATCTACAGGTGAAGGGAGGGCTGATTGGGTATATCCCGCCTTCTACTTCTCGCCTGTAGTCTACTCACCAGAGTAAATCGGTGTGTCTGGTCATCATGAAGATTGTTCTGTTTACCACCTTGGCCCTGCTGCTTACAGCATGGACTCTGATGCACTTAAAGGATCAAGAAGCCAACTTGCATAGAAGGACATGGACATATGACAATTCACACCTGGTCAAAGTGACACAGGACCACATCCATCCCTGGATGAACAACGCCTGATATAGATACATATATAATCGCACAGAAGGAAAAGATTGTTATATATGCTCACACATGCCTACTACAACACAGCATGCTATATTATATGGCAAACCTATGAACATGACTCAAGTGACATGCACAGCAAGCTTTGCCAGTCCAGATTATCAATATTCAGGAATTGTCCTAAACCACAGCGACCCCCTGACTATTGGACTATCGTTTTGAGCTGTTTTTAAATGCATCGACCAGCATCAACAAAGAGCAAAATCAGGAAATTGATGCCATAAGAATAACTGTTATGCAACACCGAGTCGCCCTGGACATGATCTTGGCAGAAAAGGGTGGACTGTGTGTTTTGTTTGATACAACAGTTGTACATATATTTCAGACAATGTGCATTCTGATAATATGACAAATGCTCTACAATTACTTAGAAATGTTCAACAGGCACAGGTAACCGATTGGGCAAATTCACAAAGTAAATTGGTGGAATTGGTTTATGAGCGGCTCATGGAGACCATTGATGTTTACGGTTTTGATGTTTATTGGCATAATACTTATCATGTTTTGTATTTTTACTACATGGATTATCCCCTGTGTAAGAGGAATGGTATCAAGAATGATATCCTAATCCCTTGTTGCATATGTCACTGTGCCAGATGAGGAGGAAGGAGAAGACGATGAGTATGAAACTAATGTAATTAATGATTATGTTTGAATGATACACATTTTATGACGACCAGACCGAAAGCACTCACAATGTAGGGTCTGTGTCTGAATTACATTGATGTATATTCTTTAAATTTGCTACAACAGGAGGGAATGATGAAAGATTTTTAATTTTGTGATTATGCTTAGTTGTAGCTTCATTTAAAGGAAGAAGAGCTTGTGAATTGGAACCACTATAGAGAGGGGGAGTGGAGACGTATGTGCAGAGGAATGCTGTGACATACGACACTATTTCCTGTGTAGACAGAACGGTCTCTCTCTCTCTCTCCCCTTATATGGGAATGTCTGAATTTCTATACATACAAAGTTATCTCCTGTTTCAGCTGACAAGCGAACAGTCTCTCCTTTTATGGAAATGTTTTATATTTTGAACATGCCACTCCTACTTCCTTGAAAACTTGTTTAAGTATAAATAAAGAAAGCTCTGAAAGCCCTGGGCGGTCTTTCCTCTGTCTCACATTTGTCCTGCACACATCTGGTGCAGGATGGATTGGACGGTGAGGGACGATCGTCCATGTGTGCACATGTATAAGATATCTTGAGTCTGAATTCCTTTGCCTTCTACAATTTCTCTTCACACAAAGAAAGCCCAACAATCAGAGGACCGCTAAGAGTAAGCGGTTTGGTGACAGTGGGAAGAAAAAACTCCCTTTTAATAGGAAGAAACCTAGAGCAGAACCAGCCTCAGGGAGGGGCACCCATCTGCTAGAACTGATTTGGGGTGAGGAAGACGGGACAGAAGGAAAACATTAGAACAGAGGCAGAGATAATAATAACTAATGATTAAATGAAGAAAGGTGGGTGGAAAAAGGTGAGTGAAGAAGAAACAGTACATCATGGCAAGTCCCCAGCAGCTAAGGCCTACTGCAGCATAACTAAGGAAAGATTCAGAGTCACCTGATCCAACCATAACTATATGCTTTATCAAAAAAAAAAAAACCCTGTTAAGCCCGTCTGTCTCCCGAATCCAAGCTGGGAGCTGGTTCCAACCTCCCATTCTACTTTTAAATATCCTAGGAACCACAAGTAAGCTTGCAGTCCTGGAAGTCTGCAAAGTGCTCCATTGGGGTGATATACAGGGAGTGCAGAATTATTAGGCAAATGAGTATTTTGTCCACATCATCCTCTTCATGCATGTTGTCTTACTCCAAGCTGTATCGGCTGGAAATTAAGCATATTAGGTGATGTGCATCTCTGTAATGAGAAGGGGTGTGGTCTAATGACATCAACACCCTATATCAGGTGTGCATAATTATTAGGCAACTTCCTTTCCTTTGGCAAAATGGGTCAAAAGAAGGACTTGACAGGCTCAGAAAAGTCAAAAATAGTGAGATCTCTTGCAGAGGGATGCAGCAGTCTCAAAATTGCAAAGCTTCTGGAGCGTGATCATTGAACAATCAAGCGTTTCATTCAAAATAGTCAACAGGGTCGCAAGAAGCCTGTGGAAAAACTAAGGCGCAAAATAACTGCCCATGAACTGAGAAAAGTCAAGCGTGCAGCTGCCAAGATGCCACTTGCCACCAGTTTGGCCATATTTCAGAGCTGCAACATCACTGGAGTGCCCAAAAGCACAAGGTGTGCAATACTCTGAGACATGGCCAAGGTAAGAAAGGCTGAAAGACGACCACCACTGAACAAGACACACAAGCTGAAACATCAAGACTGGGCCAAGAAATATCTCAAGACTGGTTTTTCTAAGGTTTTATGGACTGATGAAATGAGAGTGAGTCTTGATGGGCCAGATGGATGGGCCCGTGGCTGGATTGGTAAAGGGCAGAGAGCTCCAGTCCGACTCAGACGCCAGCAAGGTGGAGGTGGAGTACTGGTTTGGGCTGGTATCATCAAAGATGAGCTTGTGGGGCCTTTTCGGGTTGAGGATGGAGTCAAGCTCAACTCCCAGTCCTACTGCCAGTTTCTGGAAGACACCTTCTTCAAGCAGTGGTACAGGAAGAAGTCTGCATCCTTCAAGAAAAACATGATTTTCATGCAGGACAATGCTCCATCACACGCGTCCAAGTACTCCACAGCGTGGCTGGCAAGAAAGGGTATAAAAGAAGAAAAACTAATGACATGGCCTCCTTGTTCACCTGATCTGAACCCCATTGAGAACCTGTGGTCCATCATCAAATGTGAGATTTACAAGGAGGGAACACAGTACACCTCTCTGAACAGTGTCTGGGAGGCTGTGGTTGCTGCTGCACGCAATGTTGATGGTGAACAGATCAAAACACTGACAGAATCCATGGATGGCAGGCTTTTGAGTGTCCTTGCAAAGAAAGGTGGCTATATTGGTCGCTGATTTGTTTTTGTTTTGTTTTTGAATGTCAGAAATGTATATTTGTGAATGTGGAGATGTTATATTGGTTTCACTGGTAAAAATAAATAATTGAAATGGGTATATATTTGTTTTTTGTTAAGTTGCACAATAATTATGCACAGTAATAGTCACCTGCACACACAGATATCCCCCTAAAATAGCTAAAACTAAAAACAAACTAAAAACTACTTCCAAAAACATTCAGCTTTGATATTAATGAGTTTTTTGGGTTCATTGAGAACATGGTTGTTGTTCAATAATATAATTATTCCTCAAAAATACAACTTGCCTAATAATTCTGCACTCCCTGTAGTACTGCAAGGTAGTTAAGATAAGATGGGGCCTGATTATTCGTTTATCTGTGAGAAGGATTTTAAACTTGATTCTGGATTTAGCAGAGGGGCCAATGAAGAGAAGCCCATATACTCGCTCTTTCTAGTGTTTTTCAGTAAAATTAAATTCAAATTAAGTTAAATTCAAATTTTATTTGTCACATACACAGTCATACACAGTATGATATGCAGTGAAATGCTTACACAACTGCTCGTGACCTAAAGAAAAAAAAGTCTATGAATAAGATAGGAAATACATATGAAAATTAAAAAGGGTCAATTTAACTAGGAAGGAATAAAATAAAATATAAAAATGAAAGTTGAAAATAAAATAACTGTACAGGGTGGGCCATTTATATGGATACACTGTAATGAACATGGGAATGGTTGGTGATATTAAAGTCCTGTTTGTGGCACATTAGTATATGTGAGGGGGCAAACTCCTCAAGATGGGTGGTGACCATGGTGGCCATTTAGAAGTCGGCCATCTTGGATACAAGTTTCTCTTTGTTCACAGCCATTGACATGTCGAAGAGGTTAACATGTGAGGAGCGGATCGAAATTGTGTTGATATCTGGTGAACGCAGTAACCGGGTCATTGCAGCAGATGTTGTTAAGATTCAGAAATTGAGGAGGAGAGTAAAAACAACCATGGTCCAGAAGAGCTTGGTCAAACAGTTGATTTTAATGAACACACGCAGCGTGGGGAGATGTACAATCCGAAACACCAGCTGTATATCTCCACCCAAAAAGACACTTCAGATTGCTTTTGATTCATCAGGATTAACGCCAACTCATGCGTCATCA
This sequence comes from Astatotilapia calliptera, assembly GCF_964374335.1. Lineage (NCBI taxonomy): Eukaryota > Metazoa > Chordata > Actinopteri > Cichliformes > Cichlidae > Astatotilapia > Astatotilapia calliptera. The sequence goes on along the minus strand of NC_137443.1, from coordinate 28,005,773 downwards.
GATACAATATATGCATACATCAAATCAAAACCACAATGACTTTTAACACAGTTTGAAAAGAACATTGTCTCTGTCTCCACGCCAGGTGCTTTCTGTCACTCTTTTGACTGTCGCTTCTCCAAAACCACAGATCATGCTCTGCAAGAAACTCTTCTGTTTTGCAGAGACAATTTTGCAGCTGCAAGAAAAACATGATTAACCTCTCACTTATAAATGAGTCTATCTACTGTGTGTGTGTGTGTGTGTGTGTGTGTGTGTATGTCCTGACCTCACTTGACACTCTGTGTCACCTCTCGCCTCACCCACTAACGCTCACAGTCAAACAGAGGCCACTCTCAAATGTGTTAGCAGTTTACTAAAACTATATGTGTAATATATTGAATAAATGTTTTAATCAAGAACCACTACTAGAAGCTTAATAACAGAATATAAAAGTATAAAAGACAATTTGAATACCCTGGTTATTCAATTTGAATACCCTGGTTATTCAAATAGCATCATTCAAACAGCTCCTCAGAATAACCATCACTTACACTCTGCTTTTAGTTTCACTTTTGCAAAAGCACGCTCTGCAAACCTACGGTTTCCTGTCAAGACTTTCAGGCCCAGAGTGTACTCAGAATCAACAGAATCAGCACATACACACTTAAGATTATAACAAGCATTCAAAAGCATTTAATATTATAGATTCAACTCAACAGTTTAAAGTGGTTATAACTGCACCTGTAATAAAGGCTAATTGGATTCCGAAATGTTTAAACATCTAACTACAATATCAATGCTGTAGATTATTTTATTAATGCAATGGTAATGATGATAATTATTAACAATAGCAGCAAAATAATTTCCCTGCTCTCCACACTCCCTCTTTTCCTAAAAATAGGGTCACTACACTTTACTTGTTTCATTTCTCTGACCCTCTCTAGCCATCCTCTGGCTCAGCAAATCAGACAACAACCTCATGTGATCTAAGTGGTCCAGTAATAAAACGCCAGCTCCCACTCGAGAACACTCCATGCGTAAGATTAGGTTTTTTCTGCGTCCCTCTTTTGTGGTCCATCATGCCTCGGGCCTCCAGGATCCTCACCCCTCTGTGGTCGCCGAGATCTTCTGCAAAGGAAACAAAACACCTTTTCCTACGCCTCCCTAACTTATCATGTTTGGGACTCTTTAATCAAAAGCATGATCCTAATTATCTTTTGACTTATTGACTTGTATTTATATATATTCTTCAACGTTACTCATCATTTTAACACTCCTAAAACGCTGCTTTCATGTCCCTGCATATGTTTCCTGTTGCTCGCCTTATCTGATCATCAACATCCTATACACAAAACTGTCGCTGCTGCAAGTGCCTTAACTCTAATCTAAAGTCACCTTTCACAAGAAAATCATTATAAGCGCCTATTCTACTAAAAGATCCAAGAGAGAACAACCATTTTAATCAATTAAGTTTAAACATATAAGCAATTACTCATGCATACATTTTATCCCAGCGAAACACTGCCTAAAAACAACTCCTGTGTGTTAACACTAACTTCATTTTAACACTCACATTTCCTATGTTATAACCTGTTTTTGATATAGCCTTTTTATTTCAGTTTGGACCTTTTAATGTAACAATACCTTCTAATTCTAGTTTATCAGACTTAACCAAAATATATGCTTTCCTTCCTTTGGTCCTTCTTTAAAGCAAGAAACTCCTATTCAGTTCCTCTTTTTTGTCACTTGTTACAGGGCTAAATGAAATGAATTTCAGGCCTCTGGCCTGACAGGTTTATGGGTCTATGTGTTTGTAAGCATGTGCGGCCTTCTATGCTCCAGTCACTTAGCACAATAGATTGCCTGGACATTCACGCCAAACAAAGCTTTTGACCTTCATTTTAATAGACTGAGCCACAACTCCTTAATAAGCATCAAAATTCATCCATCCATCCATCCATCTTCATCCGCTTTGTCCGGGGCCGGGTCGCGGGGGCAGCAGCCTAAGCAAAGAGGCCCAGACCTCCCTCTCCCCAGCCACCTCCTCCAGCTTATCCGGGGGAATACCAAGGCGTTCCCAGGCCAGCCGAGAGATATAATCTCTCCAGCGTGTCCTGGGTCTGCCCCGGGGCCTCCTCCCGGTGGGACATGCCTGGAACACCTCACCCAGGAGGCGCCCAGGGGGCATCCTTGTCAGATGCCCGAACCACCTCAGCTGGCTCCTTTCGATGTGGAGCAGCAGCTGCTCTACTCTGAGCCCCTCCCGGATGGCCGAACTTCTCACCCTATCTCTAAGGGAGAGGCCAGCCACCCTTCGGAGGAAGCTCATTTCTGCCGCTTGTATCCGCGATCTCGTTCTTTCGGTCACTACCCACAGCTCGTGGCCATAGGTGAGGGTAGGGACGTAGATCGACCGGTAAATTGAGAGCTTCGCTTTTACACTCAGCTCCCTCTTCACCACGACGGACCGGTGCAGCGTCCGCATTACTGCAGCTGCAGCCCCAATCCGTCTGTCGATCTCCGGCTCCCTTCTCCCATCATTCGCGAACAAGACCCCGAGATACTTGAACTCCTCCACTTGGGGCATCAAAATTCAATGTGTATAAAATCATTTCTACGTATAAGCTCTCCCCTCTATCCTAAAAATAAATCTATGTAATATCTCTATGTGTAAGCCTACATTATAACCACTTCTTCTAGAAATCAAAAAGAAATCAAACATTTTCTACTCCCACAATCTTCACTAGTTTTCCCCAAAGCATATCTTTTTGTTAAAGTGTCCCACAATTTCCCTCTAAGATTTGTATACAGCTTTAAAAACACCGGCATTTTATCTTCTAAACAGGATTCAGTTAACTTTAATCCTTTAACCTAAACATAAAAAATAAAAATTTCTGCCTCAGTTTTACCATATCTAAATTATCAAAAACCCCAAAAGTCATAAAATGATCCTAAAACCTATTTCAAATTGAACCTTAAATTCCCCCTTTTTTGACACATCTCATGTGTCAAACTAAAAATGCCTTACCCAAGCTTAGGAAATTAAAAGAAAAAGGTTAGTTACATCATCTCTCAAAACACCTCAGCAATCCTCCTCTCAGGTATATTTGCTCCGACCCTGCAAACCTGTGTTTAAGGAATGAAATCAATTTAATCATCATGTCGCATCTTTTCGAACTCCTGGCTCCATCCAGAGCCTGCATCCTTGGAACTTCCTAAAAACAAAACCTGGATTTCACATTTCATACTCAGTTTTCCCCCTTATGATCCAATCTGTGTTATAAAAAATTATCTTAAAACAGAACAGTTATCAGTCATGTGTTTGGTCAGTTAATGGTAACATGAGTTATATCAAAAAATGTTTCCACTTTAGCATATGGCATTCTCCCAACAATATACTATAATACCATAATCTAACCCCAGTCAATAAAACAGAAATTTTCTCAAAGCAAACGTCAGCAACCCAAAATCAGCATCCCCAGAATTAAGCCTTCCACTCCTCCTGCTTATGGCAAAAGCAAAGCAAAGCAAAGTATACCCTTTCTCTTGCTGGCATGGCAAATTGTTTGTCCACATTTATTCATCCCAACTTTAGTCCAGTCACACACATTCACTCACATGCATTCACACCAGGTATTGCTAATAGTGGAGACTGCCGCGCAAATAATCAGATTCTCCACTCTCAGCAAAATGAGCTCATTCATTTGTTTTATTTTGTTTTTAGGAAAACAGTTCTTTATGCTTTTGGACTGGATTGAATCGCTACAATCCTTTTAGACAGGGACTTTCAATCTGATCAGTTCCCCACAGGTAGCCTTCTCCTCAGCCAGTTGTAATCTGGAAAGCCCACCTTATATTTGCTCTCCCGAGAATTTGTCAGCGCTGTTATTCACTGTTCCAGGCCTGCTTAGAACGAAGATGAGAAAAAGAGAGCTGACTATTAGCTCATCAAAACACAAAACAAATTCACCTGATAGGTTTTCTCTATGTGCACTGTTGCAAAAATAATGAGCCCAATTCTAAACATGTCCATGTTTAATAAAACTCCCTCTATTAAAAAAATGTCAATACAAGACACCCTACGAGACCACCCATCTCCCATGCTACAGTTAGCAAACTGCTTGCTAAGTCTGGTGAAACTGGTTCAGTGTTGGATTTGCCAAAATGTGGACGCAAGAAAACTGTCACTAATGAAGAAACATCAGTGGCTGTCCTAGCTTCATTCAGCAAGAGCCCACAGCGTAGCACTCGCCGCATGTCACTGGAGAGTGGCATTAGTCGAACATCCCTTCGGCGGATATTAGCTACTCACAAATGGCACCCTTACAAACTCCAGCTACTGCAGCATCTCAACGAGGATGACCCAGATCGGCGCACAGAATTTGCAGAATGGGCAAAACAAAAGTTGGAACAGGACCCTCAGTTCACGCAGAAGATTTTGTTCAGTGATGAGGCAAACTTTTATGTGAATGGTGAAGTTAACAAACAAAACCACCGCTATTGGTCTGACACTAACCCACATTGGATGGATCCCTCCAAGACTGTTGGAACAACAAAAGTGATGGTTTGGTGTGGTATATGGGGTACAACGATAGGATGATCTGATATCGTCGTGTTGATGTTGTTCCCAGATCATCATGAAAATGTTGTTCCAGGTTCAACATTGGAAGTGACCAATCACATTGTTGTGGCGTTATTCTTTTGCGCGCCAAGCCATTCGTGCATTTATGAATATCCAATGTTGCATTGACACTATCAGTTCTGCTTACCGTTTATTAAAGGGTTACGGTTAATAAACATTGATCGGCGGACAGAGGCAGTTTCTCGCAGCTTAAGTACAGTTTTTTGTTTTACTGCGTTTTTTTCCCGAAGTCGCAAAAGTATGACGTCACAACATTCTGATTGGTCATTTGCAATGATGATCCTCGAACAAGATTTAGTATGGTGCTCTAGGAACAACACCAACACAACGATATCAGATCGTGCAACAACAATAGTGGGTCCATTCTTCATCAATGGAAACCTCAAGGCCACTGGATATTTGAAATTGCTACATGATGATGTGTTTCCCTCTTTATGCACTGAAGCTGGCACGTTCCCTGAGTTTTTCCAGCAAGATGGTGCACCACCACATTATGGGTGCCAGGTCCGAGCATTCCTAGATGAACAGTTTCCTGGAAAGTGGATTGGTCGTCGTGGGCCAGTTGAATGGCCCACAAGGTCTCCTGATCTGACCCCCTTAGACTTTTATCTTTGGGGTCATCTGAAGGCAATTGTCTGTAGTGTGAAGAAACGAGATGTGCAGCACCTGAAACTATGGATACTGGATGCCTGTGCTGGCATTTCTCCTGCGGTGTTGCTATCAGTGTGTGAAGAGTGGGAGAAGAAGGTTGCATTGACAATCCAACACAATCGGCAGCACATTGAACCAGAGATGGGCAGTAACGCGTTACTTGTAATGCGTTACTGTAATCTGATTACTTTTTTCAAGTAACGAGTAAAGTAAGGGATTACTATTGCAAAAACGGTAATTAGATTACCGTTACTTTCCCGTAGGAATGCTGCGTTACTGCATTACTAAAACCGTGATTTTTTGCGACAATGTCTCACGACAGTGACGTAAGCGAGTGCGCCGTTAGTGACAACAGCTGTGTGCAGATCAACAATGGATAATATATCGATTGCGGGAGAGAGTATGAGCGTGCAGCGTTTAAAGCGTGGAAGTACTGACCTTACTTTAAGTTTGATTCCATAAAAAGTGACAAAAACATTAGCGTCCATCGTGCGTGGGAAGATAACTTCTTTTTACAGCGAAAAAAACTCCTAAACTTCCAAGCAAGCACCAAGTGCGCAACGACGTAATCGGAAATTCACAGAGAAACTCGCGGATTCTTCAACTGACCGCGGCACACCTGCACCAGGGTAAACCTCTGCCTACCGCAGTCCTGCTTTACAGATGAAAATAGAGCAAGAGGACCGCTGAGTCTTTGACTTTATTTATTTTCTGCTGTGTTTTACTTGCATCTATTTGAAAGAGTGAGTGTAAACACAAAAAATATTTTATTTTATGTGCTGGAATGTGCAGAAAATAGATTTAAATTTTAAACTAATTTATTAAAGTCAGAGAATGTTGCATATAATTAAATTTTTGCTTGATGCATAAAGTTAAAAGGTTAAAACTGATAAAACAAGTTTAAAAAAAGAGACTTTTCCATTTGATTACATTTTGTATGATGGATTATGCAGAAAAAGTAGAATTGGGCTGAAAGATCTATCGCTTTATCACCTCTTCAGGTTGTAAAACGTGTTTTTAAAAAGTAACTAAGTAATTAATTACTTTTGAAAATAAGTAATCAGTAAAGTAACGGGATTACTTTTTTGGGGAAGTAATCAGTAATTAGTTACTGATTACTTTTTTCAAGTAACTTGACCAACACTGCATTGAACACATTTTTATAAGTGGTCAGAAACTTGTAAATAACTCATGAAAGAATAAAGTTACGTTGAAGCCAAGCACACCATTGTTTTTCTTGTGACATTACCAATAAGTTTGATGTGTCACATGGCCCTCTTCCTATTGGAAAAACAAAAGTTGTATCCAAGATGGCCGACTTCTAAATGGCCACCATGGTCACCACCCATCTTGAGGAGTTTGCCCCCTCACATATACTAATGTGCCACAAACAGGACTTTAATATCACCAACCATTCCCATTTTATTATGGTGTATCCATATAAATGGCCCACCCTGTACAACAAAATACACAATACACAAATACACAGTATAGAAATATATACAGTAAGAATGTATGAAGAAATAAATATATACATACAATAACAGCAGCTGTACAGTATTAAGTGGAAATGAAGAAATATAATGTCTAGTGTTGTGCAATCCACATTTACCAGTACCAGTACTAGCTCCAGCATTGGTGGATCAACTAGTTGTTTTAATAAGCTGTAAAAAAACAAACAAAACTATAACGGCTACATGTAAGCAATCTGTTAGACAGTTTATGCAGCTGTGGTTAAATAAGAGCGTACATTTACAGTATTTCCCTGTTCACAGGGGCCTTGTAGCAGGTTTAACTGGTCCTGGTGTTCAGAAAGGGAAGACAGCTTTCCTTAATATTAAGATATTGACAATTTAACTATTTGCCTTATTTTATACACTGAGGTGAGAACTTTAACATTACCTTTATATTTGTGCATCAGCCAAATGTGAAACTAAGTAAACCTGAGGCAGGTTGCTTGAGTTATTGAGTGCTTCATTTTTCAAAGCTTAAATAAGTCAACCAAAATAATAAATGAATATACTTAATAAAAATGTCTTTTTTTTCAAGGAAATGTAGATTTAGCCTAACTGAAGAAGATGGGTATAACCTTTTATGCAGCCCTGTGTTGTGATACAGACAAATGACCTGTACAGCCTGAGGCCTGGCTGTACAAGAGTATAAAGGCAATTTTGTGTTCAGCAACTCTTTTTTTAGAAAGTGTTGCTACAATATTTAGAGGCTTTAAAAATCATTACAGCAGCATTTCTTTATTTTGTAGCAAAAATGGAGACGTTCTGTTTTCTTGTGATTAATGCATGCAGAAAAAAACGGCACAATATTTTAGCAGATTTAAGATCTACAAAAATCTGAGAAACCACAGCGTGAAAGTGAATCATTTGGAGCACGGAGCACAATGTTTACACTGAAAACAACTGGAGTAGAAACAGAGAGCAGCACCACAAATACACAAGTAAACTGTGTGTAAAATAAAAATGTGCTGCACTTGCCACAACCTGCTCTGGAAGTTGTTCAACCAGTTCTTTGTTTCCTTCTGGATTTTTTTTTTTAATTTGGCTTTCATTTTAAGGTCAGATCTTCTTTCTCTAGATTAGCAGCACTTGCGACCTGTTTTATTCCCTTTATTCCAACAACTTCCACATCCTAGAATTATTTGCTCTTTTTATTAATTCAGGATGATGTTAATATCGTGCTCTTTGGGTTTTATGATTCTGGTGGTGGCTTTGAAGACGCTGGGTGGTAACTCAGGAGAGTTTTGGATACTCTGTGTGGAAGTTTGATAGATAATTAGAAAAAACAGGACTGGGACAGGTTAGTGTACTTTTCACTCTAAAGTGAAACAGTCCCACTGGTACAAAGTAAAAGTTTCACGTAAGCAAACAAAAATATAACATGTTTATATATAATGTTTGTATTCATGATTAAAGTCATACTCTGCACTTTTGGCAACCGAACACAACCACGGAACTGTCTGCCATACATACAAAAAATGCTACAGGTACAACAAATGAAGTGACAAATGACATATTTATTGAATATAAACCAGAACCAGAGAGCAAAGCATGTTCAACACAGTTTGTGCCTAACTTCACCAAAGAACCATTTTTATTGATGTGGTGTGTTTGTGTATAAGTGTGTTTTACTCCTCCTTGTCATCAGTCTCATAGTATATGTTTACTATCCAGAATAATGTTAACGTCCTGTAAGGTGTACTGTGCATTCTTTTGTTTTGAGTCTGCCCGGCTGCCCGAGGCTTCGCTTGTGCTGCTTTAAGTTTTAAGAATACACAATAACAATAACACTGCCATACAAACAAATGTTCATGAATTGAATTAATTATTTTAATGTGCTGTTAAGCTACAAACCTGATTAAAAATAATAATAGTAACATAAAGTATTTGTGATGTAACCTACCACTAATAATTGTATTAATATATTTAAAATTAGTGACAACATTGTGAAACACTGAAAGGTTTGAAGCAGCTTCACAAGTTTTCTAACAGTCTGACAGCCAACTCCACAGTGACCCCTAATGGACACTTTTGCTACCATCACATCTTGGTAACGTAATTCTGTGAAACAACAAGACAAACCAGTGCTGCACAACTGTAAATAAGACTCCTTATTACAGTAAAGCAACCTATCAGTAATTATGACTGACACATGTTTTGGAGAAATCCATGTGTACAAACAAGGAAAGAAAAAACTCTGAGACTGTTAAAGACAGAAACCTGCGATTGTGGTGAATGGTTCACTTCACTAAGGGAATTCTTGCTGTACTTCGATGGTAATCAGTGTTATGCTGTAAAAGAGGATCTTTCAGTGGTGCAAATTCTTAACAAACCTGTGATTACTCAAATAATGTTGACTTTAATCACATGGCATAACCTTTGCATACTAACCCAAACCATTTAAATACCAGCTTTCACAAGTATGTTCATTTAGATCTCAGTGCAAAGTATTGTACATTTCACTTCATTCACTAGTGATGTAATAAATAGATTCATCATATAAAAGTACAACGTTGTAAAAGGCTGATGTATCATCAAGATGAATGTTTACACATTTTTGTTTTGCACGTGGAATTCATGTCTATAAATTTATAAATAGTTACAGTGGATCTGCTGCTTAAGCTATTTAGCGTGATCAATAAGTACTGTAAGTAGTAGGGGTGCGACGATACACAAAATTCACGGTTCGGTTCGATACTTTAGTGTCACGGTTCAATATTTTTTCGATACAAAAAAAATGTTCATTCCTTTTTAATTTGTCATTTATTAAAATTATAAATATATATCTTAACTCAAAAGTACAGTTTTTAAATTTAATGTTGCTGAAAGAGCAAAGTAATAAAAAAAAATTAAACTATCTGATCGAGAAATCACTCATCTTTGGAAAAGAGAGTTTATTACAGAGAAATGGCTCTTTCTAAAATAAAAGCTATACTATACGCTTCTTCTGGGCTATATTCTCAGCAGCATATTAAACATATCAGGTCCCCATAAGGAGAATCATGTGCTAACAGCTGTCTAATGACTCTGGTAAAGTTTGTAGCATGAGTGCTTGTTGTTTTTGTCTGCTTCCACTTGCCTTTGCACTAGGATGATGTCGGAGTAAATGTGCAGTCATATTCGTTGTGCTGTCAGCGTTAATCTGAAATGACGTTAACGCCACAACACGGCAAATCTCCGTTAACGAGCTACTGTGGATCGCCCCGTGCGTGGGGCTGGACGGCCAACACGTTAACGAGCTAACTGCGCTAACGCACTAGTTCCCACCAATGTAATTGAGCATTGCGTGGCACATCCAACATACTGTTTTACTTTTGTCCATGACGCGCTTACCTTCAGGGTCATACGTCACATGAAAACCAAAATAGTTCCAAACGCCAGATCTGAATGAGGGTGGGGGAGGTTCAATTTGCCATGTTGCAAGGAGAGCTTAACTTCTGTCTCGCTAGCTTGCCCTGCGCTCAGTGAATCTGCGTTCGACTACTCCGCCTAGGCTAGACTGTCGAGCACAGATCCACTGAGTGCTCAACACAGACAGCATCGTCAGAAGGAAAGTTGATAAAATAAATTACAAATTTTGTATTGTTCGATACATATGCGTACCGAACTGAAAGCACTGTATCGAACGGTTCAATATCGATACGAATATCGTTGCACCCCTAGTAAGTAGCATAAATTTGCCTTTTCTTATAGAGTAAATTAAATTTGCTGAAATTCCTCCCACAGCTGACTAGAGTCAAGAACACGTAATAGAAATGCTAAAAAATAAAAAAAGGAAATTAAAATAGAGCAGTCAGAGTTTTCAAAGCGTTCTGGGGGAAGCTGCGGACACTGAGTCAGAATGGTTCATGCAGTGGTCGGTGTCTACCATGGCAGAAACCCCCAAATGAGAAGTAAAGAGTTCTGTCAAGCTGAAGAAGGAGTCCTATCCAGCTTTTCTGGCCCATAAAACTCTGGAGGTGGGTAACAGACAGCCTCCTGGTAGGAGTCGAGTTTGGCCATGGAACCAGACTTAAGGGTGGTGTTGAAGCAAAGATTCAGGTAGGGGAAGCTGCTCAGTGCTGACTTCCAACTCCATGAGTATCGTGCTTCTTAACCTCTCCCTGGAAAGGTTTATGTCAGGGTGCTGGAGATGAGAATCTGACCATTAATCATATCAGATTGAAGAGGAATTGATCAACCTGTTGACCTTTTTTTTTGCACTTCGACATTCTACTACAATTGTCAGGGGATTGTGTGTGGGTCGCTCCGGGAGTGGCTTTTTGTTACAGGCTGTTATTTTTTTATATTTGGTGGTCTCAGGATCTCATCCCTGCTGTTTGCAGATGATGTGATTCTATTCTCTTCATTATCTCCTGCTTTCACTGGGGCGAAGGTTTGTTGCTGATGGCCGGTCGTATGGAATATGACCACAGATACAAACAGGAGAAGATCTCAGAGTAGAAATCCTGCAGAGGTTTCAATTGTCAGTTGGCTTGGAAATGCCTCGGTGTATTTTCAAAAGACTTGGAGGAGGTGGATGAGAAGAGGGAGGTCTGAGCATCTACACTTATACTGCTGCCCCCACATCCTGGATGTTGTTGAAATCTCCCAATTCTTTGAATCTTTGGGCTGAAGGAAGGACAATACTCGGTGTAGAAATGCTCAATCAGCAATCATTTATTTCCATACAATTCAACACAAAGAGCATTTAGAACCATCATGATGGGGGAGACCTGCCTGCAGAGGGTCACAGCAGTCTCAAAATGGTGACGGGTTACACAGCCTTTTATAGCTCCTAGCGGCCCCCACCTAGTCGTAAAAGACCAAACATTAACATTCTTTCTCTCTTACGGCGCCTAAGTTATGACCTCGGCTCCCTGTCTTTCTGCTCTTCTGAAAGGTGGGGGTATGGAATGTGGTCTGTCTCTTCTATTATCGGCACAAGGTCCTCTGCACACAACATTCTCTTCATGATTCAGCAGTATGAAATGTCAAGAAACAGTGTAACACATTCAACAGTGTCGAGTAATACAGGTCAATCCAATAGATCTAATGATTTTCACACTCTTTTAAGTCAGAAGTATAATGCAAACTAAGACTACATACTGATCACACACTCTATGTTAAAGGGTATAATATGATCTACAGCAGTATCATACTTCAACTACTTTGATTACATATATAAGGTAACATATGATAACAGAATAATATCACAATGTCTACATTGCATGAGACCAAACTGTAAATCAAAGTAATTGTGCATTTAAAGAATTGAATGTGAAACTCTTAATATGTTGATTTTGCAGAGAAAGAAGCGTCTACAAGAAAGTGGGTGACAAAGTCGTCCTCACACCAGGCTCTGTGCCTGCTTCCATCACCAGGATCAAGTGGACACATGATCAGGATGTTGCTCTGGAGTGGACCAGACAAGAACCTTTCACCTCCTGGCACTTCCGACGTACATTCACTGAAGATTTAAATCCATATACATAAACAGATTACATAGTTTTAATGTTTGCATGTAGCGTATTTAGAAAAAAGTCATGACTCTCATTGTAAAACTATGAAGCCTAAAAGTATCCTTACATTTTTCCTTTAATTTAACCCTTGAAAATACACCAAACATGAAGGTTTCGGTACTGACGACCTTTAAATAAATTTAAACCTTTGCATAAGTAATATTTTTGAGGGACACATTTACGCAGACCAAGAGACTAGTTGTTGATTGCCTGACAACCATCGGTTGCCAGAGAAAAATGTGTTTTCTCTGACTGATTGGGTGGCAAGTAGTTGTGGGAATTTGCTGACTGTAGAAAGGTGAAATTGGTTGCAAAGAGGTATTTGGTGCTCCACTGAAAACCTCTTTCCAATTGGTTTGGTAATGAGCAATAGTTTGTAATTGGAATTTTTAATTTCTACTTTCAATTACGCAGACTTGTCTGCCGACATGCGCCATCTGCTCCCCAAACAGATGTAAAACTCAAAAGTGTGACACAAACTGGAAACAGAGCTCATTTGCCTTCAAAGTAAAAGTTGCAGCTTTTGAAACATGTTGATTTTGCAGGTAAGGCAGAAAAGTATCTGCATTTTTTCAACTTTGACTTCCCCTGCCTGGTTTGTTGGCAAGTTAGTTACATCTTAAGTCACACAAACAATTCACCACCTTTATGTAAACTACTGGTTTCCATCTCAATCTGATGTTGACTAAAGCAATCACAAGCAGTCTTGATGTCTGCTTAATCATCCAGGTAAGAAAATCCCAGCAAGTTGATTCTTTTCATCTGAACATAACATATTCAGTGAGTAGAAGTCTCTCGTCCAAGTGACTTCTTCGCTCTTTTTCGGTGACTTCACTGAAAAAGACCTGAAGAAGTCACTTGGATGACTGAGTGAATGCTTCAGCCTTCAGAACTCTGTTATTTATTCAAAATGCTGTGTGTGTGCGTTTGTGTGTATTCATTAGCTCCCTTTTTCTCTTCATTTGTAGGAAAACACAGAGTATTTGATAAGCTGTCAGCTGGAAAACCCAGTCAGCCATGAATACAGTGAAAAAATCCTGAATCCACTACATTGGGAAAAATCACAGTTTTTTCTTATATATACATATATATACATATATGTGTGTGTGTGTGTGTGTGTGTGTGTGTGTGTGTGTGTATTACATTTGTTTTTGTTTTTTTACAAATAGCCATAATGTGTTCGACAGTTACATTTTGGATTGCAGAAGCATCAGTCGGATGTTGTAAATCCAGCAGCAAGAAAATACCAAATCTAAGAAAACATTTTTTTTTCATTACACCCAAAAGGTAGAACACCTTCACATGTAGAGGTTTTGTAAATGAACAACTTTAATAGCCTACATTTTTATAATTCAAATGATTTCTCTAACCCTTGGAATACTTTGACTATTTCACACATTTCATCTGCTGTGAAGTTGGACGATAGTGATATGACCACATCAGGAACGATGAACCGTCATGGTCGACCAAGCCCCTGCATGGGATGTACCAGAAACACTGAAGAAGAGGCTGATATCAACAAATCCTACCAGTGGCTGAATAAGCCAACTTAAAGGAAAGCAGAGACTCTGATCATGGCAGAACAAGAACAGGTCCTAAGCAACCGATCCACAGAGGGAGGAGCCTAGGAGGATGTAAGATGCTAACTTTGAGTGTGTACACTGAGAGACACAACCAAATGGCTAGGATAGTGGACTCACTTTGAAGCTTTGTAACACTTCTCAGGATCAGCTGAAAGCAGGTGATTTCTTAAAAATGGTGACGTGAGTTTCAGCACCTGGTGCTGCAGTGAGAAATACTGCTAGTGGTGCTAAATGCCCAAACACTGATGCACTAATGGGGACCTGCAACACATTTAAGATCTCTTTTATCATTTAAAAAAAAAAATTATAATTCTGAATAAAAACTTTTCCTGTTTCCATGCTCAGCCACATTTTCATATTTCAGAGCTACAGAAGAAGAGGGGAGGTGTTTGTGCCATGTGTATGATATCAGTTGGTTCCTAAACTTTGAGTTCTTCCACCCTGAGCAGGTTATTCTGTGGCACTATTGCAATTAACTTGAATTTCACTGGGAGTTAAGACACATATGGTGACGGTTTAATCATGTTAAGGGTACAAAATGCTGTCTGATCTACTGTTGATCATTACATCCAAAAGGCAGAACACCTTCACATGTAGAGTTTTTGTAAGTAACAACTTTAATACCTTACATTTCTTATAATTCAAATGATTTTTCCAACCCTTGGAATACCTTGAATATTTCAGAAATTTCCTCTTCTGTGAAGTTGATGGTGAACTGGAACACATTAAGACTACTTTTACAGATGTTTATTTTCTTTACACACAAACAACATGGCAGCAGTGTCTCCATGCTCAATGTTCAGACTTTAACTGTAGAAGAAAATAATATACAGACTTACAGATGATTGATGCTAGCATGCCAAAGATCAGACACGTGTGATGTATTCTTTAGGTACAAAAAAAGGGCTTTATTTGGTCTGTGGTAGCCCATATGGAAAAGAAATAGTAAAAACTTATAAAAGACTTGTGGCCTACTTCATATAGTGAATCATATAAGGCTTATATGATTCACTCATGAAAGCGTACACTTTCTCATTACTTTCATATATTGTTGTAGTAAGTATACAAAACATACAAGTTTCATTTATATAATTTTTCAAGGGATCTTATATCTGTTTTCACTCTTGTATGCTTTTCATACAAGTTTCACACAAGACAGATACAAACTTTCTAAGATTTATATATATCTTTTCCATATGGAAGAAAACAGACATTTTGAACCCCTTTTTTCATGTATTTATAGATGTGAATGTGCATAACTTCATTACTTTTCCAAAAGAGCTCAATTGTGATTATCTGCGCTGTTGTTGGAGGCGAGTATCATGTTTGTAAAATCATGAGAACAAAGACAATAAAATTATTGAGATTTATCGGAGCTGTAATGTCATGCTTCTTGTTTAATTGATTTCATGCTTTTATGAGTTACAGGATTGAGGGTAAGGGCTGCAGAATTTATCACATGTAATTCTTCTCTGACTACTGTAGTATGAGTTTTATGATTCTGGTAGTGGCTTTGAAGACGCTGGGTGGTAACTCAGGAGAGTTTTGGATACTCTGTGTGGAAGTTTGATAGATAATTAGAAAAAACAGGACTGGGACAGGTTGGTGTACTTTTCACTCTAAAGTGAAACAGTCCCACTGGTACAAAGTAAAAGTTTCAGGTAAGCAAACAAAAATATAACATGTTTATATATAATGTTTGTATTCATGATTAAAGTCATACTCTGCACTTTTGGCAACCAACCACAACCACGGGACTGGTTGTCATACATACAAAAAATGCTACAGGTACAACAAATGAAGTGACAAATGACATATTCATTGAATATAAACCAGAACCAGAGAGCACTGCATGTTCAACACAGTTTGTGCCTAACTTCACCAAAGAACTATTTTTATTGGTGTGGTGTGTTTGTGTATAAGTGTGTTTTACTCCTCCTTGTCATCAGTCTCATAGTACAGGGTGGGCCATTTATATGGATACACCATAATAAAATGGGAATGGTTGGTGATATTAAAGTCCTGTTTGTGGCACATTAGTATATGTGAGGGGGCAAACTCCTCAAGATGGGTGGTGACCATGGTGGCCATTTAGAAGTCGGCCATCTTGGATACAACTTTTGTTTTTCCAAAAGGAAGAGGGCCATGTGACACATCAAACTTATTGGTAATGTCACAAGAAAAACAATGGTGTGCTTGGTTTCAACGTAACTTTATTCTTTCATGAGTTATTTACAAGTTTCTGACCACTTATAAAATGTGTTCAATGTGCTGCCGATTGTGTTGGATTGTCAATGCAACCTTCTTCTCCCACTCTTCACACATTGATAGCAACACCGCAGGAGAAATGCCAGCACAGGCATCCAGTATCCGTAGTTTCAGGTGCTGCACATCTCGTATCTTCACACCATAGACAATTGCCTTCAGATGACCCCAAAGATAAAAGTCTAAGGGGGTCAGATCGGGAGACCATTCAACTGGCCCACGACGACCAATCCACTTTCCAGGAAACTGTTCATCTAGGAATGCTCGGACCTGGCACCCATAACGTGGTGGTGCACCATCTTGCTGGAAAAACTCAGGGAACATGCCAGTTTCAGTGCATAAAGAGGGAAACACATCATCATGTAGCAATTTCAAATATCCAGTGGCCTTGAGGTTTCCATTGATGAAGAATGGACCCACTATCGTTGTACCCCATATACCACACCAAACCATCACTTTTGTTGTTCCAACAGTCTTGGAGGGATCCATCCAATGTGGGTTAGTGTCAGACCAATAGCGGTGGTTTTGTTTGTTAACTTCACCATTCACATAAAAGTTTGCCTGATCACTGAACAAAATCTTCTGCGTGAACTGAGGGTCCTGTTTCAATTTTTGTTTTGCCCATTCTGCAAATTCTGTGCGCCGATCTGGGTCATCCTCGTTGAGATGCTGCAGTAGCTGGAGTTTGTAAGGGTGCCATTTGTGAGTAGCTAATATCCGCCGAAGGGATGTTCGACTAATGGCACTCTCCAGTGACATGCGGCGAGTGCTACGCTGTGGGCTCTTGCTGAATGAAGCTAGGACAGCCACTGATGTTTCTTCATTAGTGACAGTTTTCTTGCGTCCACATTTTGGCAAATCCAACACTGAACCAGTTTCACCAAACTTAACAAGCAGTTTGCTAACTGTAGCATGGGAGATGGGTGGTCTCGTAGGGTGTCTTGCATTGAAATCTGCTGCAATGACCCGGTTACTGCGTTCAACAGATATCAACACAATTTCGATCTGCTCCTCACATGTTAACCTCTTCGACATGTCAATAGCTGTGAACAAGGAGAAACTTGTAAATAACTCATGAAAGAATAAATTTACGTTGAAACCAAGCACACCATTGTTTTTCTTGTGACATTACCAATAAGTTTAATGTGTCACATGGCCCTCTTCCTATTGGAAAAACAAAAGTTCTATCCAAGATGGCCGACTTCTAAATGACCACCATGGTCACCACCCATCTTGAGGAGTTTGCCCCCTCACATATACTAATGTGCCACAAACAGGACTATAATATCACCAACCATTCCCATTTTATTATGGTGTATCCATATAAATGGCCCACCCTGTATATGTTTACTATCCAGAATGCTGTGTTAACGTCCTGTAAGCTGTACTGTGCATACTTTTGTTTTGAGTTGCCCGAGGCTTCGCTTGTGCTGCTTTAAGTTTTAAGTATACACAATAACAATAACACTGCCATACAAACAAATGTTCATGAATTGAATTAATTATTTTAATGTGCTGTTAAGCTACAAACCTGATTAAAAATAATGATAGCAATAACATAAAATATTTGGGATGTAACCTACCACTTACAATTGTATTAATATAATTAAAATTAGTGACAACATTGTGAAACACTGAAAGGTTTGAAGCAGCTTCACAAGTTTTCTAACAGTCTGACAGCCAACTCCACAGTGTCCCCTAATGGACACTTTTGCTACCATCACATCTTGGTAACGTAATTCTGTGAAACAACAAGACAAACCAGTGCTGCACAACTGTAAATAAGACTCCTTATTACAGTAAAGCAACCTATCAGTAATTATGACTGACACATGTTTTGGAGAAATCCATGTGTACAAACAAGGAAAGAAAAAACTCTGAGACTGTTAAAGACAGAAACCTGTGACTGTGGTGAATGGTTCACTTCACTAAGGGAATTCTTGCTGTACTTCGATGGTAATCAGTGTTATGCTGTAAAAGAGGATCTTTCAGTGGTGCAAATTCTTAACAAACCTGTGATTACTCAAATAATGTTGACTTTTGCATACTAACCCAAACCATTTAAATACCAGTTTTCCCAAGTATGTTCACTTAGACTTCAGTGCAAAGTATTGTTCATTTCACTTCATTTACTAGTGATGTAATAAATAAATTCATCACATAAAAGTGCAACGTTGTAAAAGGCTGATGTATTATCAAGATGAATGTTTGTACATTTTTGTTTTGCACATGGAATTCATGTCTATAATTTCATAAATAGTTACAGTGGATCTGCTGCTTGAGCTATTTAGCGTGATCAATAAGTACTGTAAATAGTATAAATTTGCCTTTTCTTATAGAGTAAATTAAATTTGCTGAAATTCCTCCCACAGCTGACTAGAGTCAGTAACACGTAATAGAAATGCTAAAAAATAAAAAAAGGAAATTAAAATAGAGCAGTCAGAGTTTTCAAAGCGTTCTGGGGGAAGCTGCGGACACTGAGTCAGAATGATTCATGCAGTGGTCGGTGTCTACCATGGCAGAAACCCCCAAATGAGAAGTAAAGAGTTCTTTCAAGCTGAAGAAGGAGTCCTATCCAGCTTTTCTGGCCCATAAAACTCTGGAGGTGGGTAACAGACAGCCTCCTGGTAGGAGTCGAGTTTGGCCATGGAACCAGACTCAAGGGTGGTGTTGAAGCAAAGATTCAGGTAGGGAAATCTGCTCAGTGCTGACTTCCAACTCCATGAGTATCGTGCTTCTTAACCTCTCCCTGGAAAGGTTTATGTCAGGGTGCTGGAGATGAGAATCTGACCATTAATCATATCAGATTGAAGAGGAATTGACCTTTGACCTCTGTTGACCTTTTTTTTTGCACTTCAACATTCTACTACAATTGTCAGGGGATTGTGTGGGGGACGCTCCGAGAGTGGCTTTTTGTTACAGGCGTTTTGATCCCTGATCAACAGTTAGAGCTTGGCTCACAATGGTAGGTGTTGGACCCCCTTTGTCATTGATTCTGGAAGTAATTTCTAGGCACAGCCGAGGGATGGAGCAGATCATGTTTGGTGGTCTCAGGATCTCATCTCTGCTATTTGCAGATGATGTGATTCTATTCTCTTCATTATCTCCTGCTTTCACTGGGGCGAAGGTTTGTTGCTGATGGCCGGTCGAGCCATGCTTTCACCTATGACCATGAGCTGTGGGTAGTTACCAAAAGAATATGACCACAGATACAAACAGGAGAAGATCTCAGAGTAGAAATCCTTCCAAGCCCTCTCAGTTGGCTTGGAAATGCCTCGGTGTATTTTCAAAAGACTTGGAGGAGGTGGATGAGAAGAGGGAGGTCTGAGCATCTACACTTATACTGCTGCCCCCACAGCCTGAATGTCTACATTGCACAAGACCAAACTGTAAATTAAAGTAATTGTGCATTTAAAGAATTGAATGTCAAACTCTTAATATGTTGATTTTGCAGAGAAAGAAGGCGTCTACAAGAAAGTGGGTGACAAAGTCGTCCTCACACCAGGCTCTGTGTCTGCTTCCATCACCAGGATCAAGTGGACACATGATCAGGATGTTGCTCTGGAGTGGACCAGACAAGAACGTTTCACCTCCTGGCACTTCCGAGGTACATTCACTCAAGACTGAAATCCATATACATACACAGATTACATATTTTTAATGTTTGTAGCGTATTTAGAAAAAAGTCATGACTCTCATTGTAAAACTACAAAGCCTAAAAGTATCCTTAAATCTTTCCTTTAATTTAACCCCTGAAGTTACACCAAACATGAAGGTTTTGGTACTGACGACCTTTAAATAAACGTAAACCTTTGCTCAAATAATATTTTAAGGGACATATTTACGCAAACCAAGAGACTAGTTGTTGACTGCCTGACAACCATCGGTTGCCACATAAAAATGTGTTTTCTCTGACTGATTGGGTGGCAAGTAGTTGTGGGAATTTGCTGACTGTAGAAAGGTGAAATTGGTCGCAAAAGAGGTGTTTGGTGCTCCACTGAAAACCTCCTTGCAACTGGTTTGGTCATTAGCAGCCCCAAGCGGATGTAAAACTCAAAAGTGTGACACAAACTGGAAACAGAGCTCGTTTGCCTTCAAAGTAAATGTTGCAGCTTTTGAAACATGTTAATTTTGCAGGTAAGGCAGAAAAGTACTTGCATTTTTTCAACTTTGACTTCCACTGCGTGGGTAGTTGGCAAGTTATTTACATTTTAAGTCACACAGACAATTCACCACCTTTATGCAAACTATTGGTTTCCACGTCAATCTGATGTTGACTAAAGCAATCACAAGCAGTCTTGAAAATCCCAGTAAGTTGATTCTGTCCATCTGAACATAACATATTCAGTGAGTAGAAGTCTCTCGTCCAAGTGACTTCTTCGCTCTTTTTCGGTGACTTCACTGAAAAAGACCTGAAGAAGTCACTTGGATGACTGAGTGAATGCTTCAGCCACTGTACTTGCTACACCAAGATGGACAGAATTAATTTTCTGTCACCAGGAGGTTTGTGGTGAAGAACCCTCTTTGTGAGTATTCACCCAGGGACATCCAGGGACCTTCAGCAAACACTCACCGACTAGTCAGAGACAAAATATCTTTCAATAGCAACCAGAGGTTGCAAGGAGTGTGTAACTTAAGCCTTCATTAACAGGCTAAGTAGATTCTTTGGGGTAGGTTTTTTGTTCAAAGTGTTATGAGGTATAAATAAATCTCGGATTCCAGTGATGTAAATTTCATCTACTGGTTAGCACCTTAAACTATGAAGTTTAAGGTAATTTCTGTGCTAATATATTGAAATGATCCACGATGATACCTTCACTTCATACTTTTAGATGGCTGTGAGGTGGATACCTCCACTGGGGTCCTGACGATCTCAAACCTGGCTCTACACGACAGCGGCAGCTACACGGCGGAGATTAATGATGAAGTCATGAGCACAACGGAAATCATTGTTATCAGTAAGTGGGAGGAGGAATTCATACTCTAGCTAGCACGAACTAGTTCACCTGATTTTAAGTCAAATCCTTGTTGGTTTTCTCCCTTTTCTACCAGCCACTGTCCCTAATCCTACTGTGTCCACATGGTGCCACCCTGAGATGACCTACTGTACTCTCACTTGTGAACCCAACGTGACAGATGACGCCAAACGGATCACCTATTACTGGAGGATAGGTGACATGGTGAAACAGTGTCCAACCAGTCAGTTCAACATCACACAGGTATAAACAGGATCTGATTATTGAATCACATGACAGCTCTGTTGGTTATTTTTGTCATTTTATCCAAACCTAATGAATCCAAAACTTTTTTAATCTAAATACTTTCAAGACATTTTATCGTAGCTTTATGTGCATTTGGCCTTTACACAATTTATAAAGGACTGTTTGCTTTTTCTTCAGTATTTAAAGACCAAAAGTGACTGTTATGTATTTTAGCACCATGGGAGCATTTACAGGATATTGTTTTATAGTGATATTATACAGGAAAACTGTTACTCAATAAGGCCCATTTATTAGTTGTTTTTCTCTTTTTCTGTGACCCAAGAATTGATGTGTAAGAATCACAGGCTGGTACCTCAAGGTCGAAAATACCACAGAGATCACTCCCTTACTCCCATCCTCCCTTCCTTATCTCTTAGAAAAGGGCTTGTTAAAGGCCAGGTGGTTTGTTTCAGAATTCACTAATGAAAGAAGTCTTTATTCTATGCCTGGAGTGTATTTCGGTGGGATAATCATAAATTGTAGCTGAACTGATAAACTATACAAAGGATACTTCTTTGCTCAGAGGGCAGGAAGACGCTTCCTTATTTGGTCTGTACCGGTTTGAACTGAGAATCTGCTGACACACGAACCTTTTTCCTCTATATAAACTGTTGTATGACAAATAAACTTTGAGTTAGTTTGGGATGACAATCTAGAACAGTCTCCGCGTCTTCTTGTTCTTCCAAACTGCTCCCGGTACTCCGGCTGGTGCCGTAATTAACCGTCGATCATATTTGACTATTACTTGAGAAAATATCTGACTGTTACTTGAGAATATTCCTTTGAGTTCTATAGGTTATGGACAATCTCTGCTGATAGGTGCCCACGCCTCGGAGGAAACCCGATCCACGGATGACCCGGGACGGAGTTTTCTTTCAGTGACCATCAAGTAAGATCTTCAATTTACATATATACTATATTGTATATGGATACACTTATAGACCAAAGAAGATAACAGCTTAAATGCTGAATTTTGTACACTATATTCATCACAGAGAAGAGTTATCCAGATTTTCATACCTCCAGTTTGCAGCCTTCAGTTAAGAAACAAACAGCAATTAAAAAAATAATCATCATCTGATAGTGATCTCTCACTCCGTGCTCTAAAAGTGTCTCTTAATGTGTGAAATTTTATGTGAGCGCACAAATAGGAAGCAGAAAATCCATCTTAAAAGAGAAATTTGATAACCTGTTATCTCTGATCAGGCTTTTACATTTTGTAACCAGCAAAAGAAAGCCTGTCTGTGTTGAACTTTCTTTGTGGTACACCTAACTGATCAGCTGTTTTTATCCCCTGTGTGTGTCCAACCTGATGAACTCCTCATGAATTTTGTATTTCCTGAAGAATAAACCACATTAAATGTGCATTTTCAGTTAATATTTGCCTGTTTTTGCATTTGGGTCTTACACCGATCTTGGCACGTCCAAATCCATAGACACACACACCCACAAAAAACAAAAAAAAACAAAAAACAAACAAACAATGAGGGTACATGTTTCAAACAAAGAATCAGAAACAGAATAAATTCAGACTATCAAATGATTATGTTTAGCTTCATGGAAATTTATTCAGTAAGTTGGAGGGAAAATAAGTAAAACAACAGAAAGGAGATTTGTTATCTATTTAAATGCTGTGTCTTTATCGGCTCCTTTTTTCTCTTCATTTGTAGGCAAACAGAGAGCGTTTGATAAGCTGTCAGCTGGAAAACCCAGTCAGCTATGAATACAGTGACAAAAATCCTGAATCCACTCAGTGAGTTATCAGCTCAACAAATTATATATGATCAAATATTACCTTTTATATATGTCAAACAACAAAGACTGCGGTAGTGCATCTTTTTTTAACCACTGATACATTTTTACACGTATTTAAAGACTAGAAAACATTGTTCTTTCAAAATTAATTTATAATTTAAAATGTTTTTTAGGGAATCGGGCATTACTGAGTTTACCATTTGTATGGATTCTGGTGTTCCCATTTGGCCTTATTTGTTGTAAATGCTGGTAAGAATCCACAAAAGATTACTCTGTACAAGTTTATCAGCATTATTTTATTATATTGCATTGTTTTCACTTATTAATTTTATTTAGATATAATCTGATAGACTTTTTTCATTTTATTTTACTTTAGTTCTTCTTTGTGATTCATCTTTGCGCTGTAACATATCTCTGCTCTAACTGGTTGTCTTTTTCTTGTTGTCCACCTAAAAAGTTGTCGTACGTGCAGGACCCGAAGACACTGCTCCTCCACCAACACTGTGAGATAGAGCAGTGCTGGATCAAAGTGTAACAATGACGATAAAGAGTTGGTGTTACATAAACAACTGGAGAAAAGTCTGCCTTAACTGATCCTGGAAATACAGGTAGAAAATAATATGGAGGCTTCAGAAGACCGAAAAACACAAAATCCAAAGAAAAATCTATGTATATATTATATGTGATAAATAGTAGTAATAAATAAAAGAATAGTCAGAAATAGAGTCAGAAATATTTCTATCAGGAAAAAAGTAAAGCAGTTTGGGCAAAAAACAAAACAGATTAAAGTCAAAAATTTGTACACTGGGAAAGTTTATTATGGAAAAAATAACTATATATATATATTAGATATGTGTGGTTTTTTTTGTCAGAGTATCAATGTCCATAATGTGTTGTACAGATAAAGTTCCAGAAGCATCATATTTGTAAAATAAGGAGAAAAATGCAATAAAACTTTTCATTATAATTAATATGACATACATTTATTGATCTTCGTTAACATAGTAACATTTTCTTGTTTTTTAATGTTGTGTTATTATTAATCAGTCTGGGGTGCAGTCAGGACTCAACAACTTACTGGGGCAAATACCAAACTGGAGAGGTTTATTCTTCATGTGCGAAGAAAAAAAAATGCATTTCAATACTTTATAAAATTTGTAAACACTATAAATAGCCGTGTTTTTCCAGTTTAGCTTTTGCTGGGCCAACAGTGCGTACTTGGATAAACGCATGTTTGCATTTCAGTCGGAAGTTGTAAATTCAGCAGCAAGAAAATACCAAGTGCAAGAAAACAGTCAGTGTTTTTTTTTCCACCAGCTGCACTTTTAACAAATCTGTTTTATTGTTGATCATTACATCGAAAAGGCAGAAAACCTTCACATGTAGCATTTTCTTAAGTAAACAACTTTAATATCCTACATTTTTATAATTTAGATGATTTCTCTAACCCTTGGAATACTTTGAATATTTCACACATTTCCTCTGCTGTGAAGTTTATCAGTACTGATTGCATCAGGAACAACACTAATAGGAGGAAGGCAGAAGAAGAGACTGACACCAACATTTCACTGGTCACTGGGACACATATGGTGACTGTTTGAACATGTTAATGGTACAAAATGCGGTCTGTGATGCACTGATATGTTAGTGAGATGTTTCTGGAGGCTTAAAAAGAAGAAACACTTCATGTGCACTATTTCACTGCAAGTGGATGATAGCCTTTTCCATTGCTATGTTACTGCTGTGGATGGCTAAGCTGGCTTATTTAAATATTATCATTCAGTTAAATATTAAGTATTTGAGTTTTTATTGACAAATCAGTCCAGTGCAGAAAACAATGGGCTGCGTGCTGTTACAAGTTTTTATATGAAAAATGGAGCTTCAAAAGACTTAAGCATTACCTTGCGTTGGACAGACCTACATAACTAGAAAAGTATATTGGACACAGAAAAGAGAAATGTAACTGTACAAAGAGCAAAATTTGTTTAAAGGTTTATATGAAATTTATCTGTATTTTATACTGTTAAACGTTTAATTAATTTTGCTTATGCTCCAAATAAATTCACTTAATAAATTAAACAATTAAATATTGCCCACTGTTTTTGTTCTATGTCCCCATAACAAACACACAAGACCCACCCTGGTAAATGTGGTTCGGAACTGTCAGTGAAATCTGGACTCTCATTCAGGAGGTTAGTAAAGGGAGTAAAGGGAGGTTCCCTATAAGGAAGAAGGGAATGTCCCTTTGCTTACGTCACGGCTGTACGTGAAACTTTCACTTTCAGTTTGCGTTCCCTCGCTGCCAGTGGCGCAGTTAATACGTAGTGATTAGTTTTTCTCCGCTTCTCATTTCCCTTCAGCTTAGTTATTTTTTATCGGCAGCTCACGTATCCTGGTATTGTTACTTGTATTATCAACCTTCTCTGTTGTTGTCCGGGTCGGTTTTTACTCTTTTAAGAAGATGTTTCTGTCGAGGCTCTGGATTCTGATCTCTCTCGCGATTGGAGCCGCCTCAGTTAAGTTGTCTCTAAAGTTTTCTAAAGGCATGTTATACTTTAAATATAGCCTCCCATTGAAGGCGTGTATTTTATACAAATATAACCTATAATCTCATATTTCAAGGTTTTACATGCATATAAGTAACAGTGATTTTTTTGTAAGAGGTGTATGGCAGCCATTTCTTTTTTGCTTACCATTTTGCCCTCAGCCTCCCCTCCCCGCCGTCAGAGCGGCCATTTCCAAGTCACATTTAAGCCAATGAATGCAAAATACTGCAAAACAACAGCACTATAAAATCTCTAAAAAGTAGCTCACACTGGTGGTTAATTTCATAACTTCATCGATTGTTATGTCAATTTCATAAATGTTTTAATGTTTAACTTTTAATCAAAAGTTTTGTTGATGAAGCTTAAAGGCAAACATCAAGTGCAGCACACAGAGGGAAACTTGTATTTGAATAAAACATTTACAAGATTAAAAATTGTAACATGAAAAGTTTTTTTCATTCATACAATTAAATTTGAGAAATCAAGTTGATCTTGGTTTCATTTTGCAGTCACCTATGAGAAACTGGGGGGTGAAGCTCTCCTAAAACCAGGCACAGTGTCTGGTACCATCACCAGCATCACCTGGAAACACGGCCCAGACATTGCTGTGGAGTGGTATGGAAAGGAAACATTCATGTACCGGGAGTTCAAAGGTACACTCACTCAAGACTTACCAGAAGATAGATACAGATCATGTAGAGCTATGAAAAAGTATTTGCCACCTTCCTGATCTCTTAGTTTTTGTCACAGGTGTCAGATTTAATATTACGCAAAGATAATCCGGATAAAAACAAAATGCAATTTTTAAATGATGATTGTACACTGATGCTGTCATGCTGCCACTTTAAAAAAAATCTTCTGTTTCACCCTCATTCAGTGTTTTTGGTACATTGAAAGGAAAAGATTTAAACAAATTTAAAGAAGAAAAGGAGCAAAAACCAAAAGCATAACTTAAAGTGTTCTTTGTTTAGTTTTGTCATTCAATTTTACCCCTGAGCTATAAAAGGCTGATGGGATGTTGTCATCCCCCTGCCAGGTGGGTGGGCAGGCCATGTGGTTACCTAAGTTTGTGAATGCAATAACTCGAGAACAAAGTGATTTAGGACTTTCACATTGATATCATAGGTGTATGACGAGTTCCAATCTCAGCTTCTCTGAATTCAAGGTCAGAGGTCAGGTTTTCTGAAACTCTCGTGAATGTGATTATTCAAGAAGAAAGACACATAGGGAGGTTAAGAGGTAATCGTGGCAGACGCCAGTATTTTTTCAGATTAAGATTAATGACATAAGGAATTCTGTCAATTTATTCCTGTTATTCATGTGTTTAATTAATATGTTAACTAACTGAAGCAAATGCGAAAGTTTTAGTGACATTTATAAATAAGTAAGAAAGGTACAAATAAAACATTATCCCATCAAATATAATAACATGATATGAATATTTGTTTTCTTTATGTATATCTTAACATGCCCTTACACTGTGAGAAATTGTGTAACCATCATGCTTTTAGATCGGTGTAAGCTTGATTTTAACACTGGAGCGCTGACCCTCTCAAACCTGACTGTAAAGGACAGCGGCAACTACACAGCAGAGATCAACAACAAAGTCATGAGCCCGACTGAAATCACAGTTATCTGTAAGTGGAGGAATTTGGACTGAAGTTTGCTTTGCATCATTTGTTTTTCACATGATTTTAAATAAAGAGCTTGTTTGTTTGCTCCCTTTTTCTATCAGCTGCTGTCCCCAAACCAGCAGTCTCCACACAGTGCAACTCTGAGGAGACCAGGTGCACTTTCACCTGTGAAGCCAACGTCACAGTTGCTGAACCAGTCACCTATTCGTGGATGGTCGATGACGAGAAGATAGACGAGTCAAGCAGAAGTCTTGAAAAAGAAAAGGTACAGACAGGATCTACTTGTTCACATAAGTCAGTTGCTTATTTTATTTTATTTTATGGACAGTTTTCTACCTAAAACACAGTGTGACAGTCAGGAAGTCAAAAACTGATGGACCTGTGATATTAGTTAGCCAGACAGCAACAAACTATATAGTGGATCTGACCCAAGTCTATTTTTTATTGCATTAATAAAACAGTTTACTATAGTTTATAACTATTTCATATGGTTACTTACATACTTTTATTTTGGATTTTCTGTAAATGGAGTTAAACTTTATCAGGGTGTATTTTGGCATCTTTGAATCGGTCTCTGGTGCTGTTGATGTTAATCTGTTGATTCTCTACAAACGCAAACATGTCTCGAATCTGTGTAAAATACAACAAATGTGTTTTTATTTATGAGCTTCTTTATCTTCTTTTAAATTCTAGGATGATCCAGAGATGGTTGGAAAACCAATCAGCTGTCAGCTGAAAAACCCAGTCAGCAGTGAACGCAGTGATGATGTCATCCCATTCACAAACAGTGAGTCATCACACCAACACACATCTTCATATTTATTGATAGTAACAGATTGATTATAGTTGTTTTGAAATTTTTCATTTAAAGATTAGGGTGTATCATTCCTGTAAACATTTGTAGTTTTATTCACTCTTTCTTTCATTTCCTTGTAGGTATTTGGTCGGGTGTGATCATAGGAGTGATTGTAGGGATCGTGATTGTGATTGTGATTATTGTGGTAGTTGTGTTACTCATCAGGCGCTGGCGCAGATGTGGAAGCAAAACTTTAAATGAAGGTAAGACTCCACAAAGCATGATCATGATTTTATTACATTTCACAGTTTTCTTTCATAGTTTTACTTTTTAATGTTCAGGTTTCAACTTCTTGAGATCCTTTAGTTTAATCTTTTATTTAATGTGATTATTTTCTGTTGAGCTTCATTCCTTTGTGCAGTTTTTGCATGTATGAGCTGTTTTATTCTGACATATTGGCTTATACTTTATTTTTTTCTACTTTATTTAATCTGTTATACATAGTTTGTTATCTGCAGTCCAGTCAGTGTTTTGCCTGCTTCACCAACAGGAGTTCTCAAACTTCTGGAATGAAATGTAACTTATTAACTCCATTGATTCAATTCAATTCAATTTTATTTATATAGCGCCAAATCACAACATAAGTCGCCTCAAGGCGCTTATTGATGTGGTCTGTCTGTGTAACACTGACTCTAAAGAGAAAATGCCAGTTATTGCTTTTTGGTTTTGATTCCTAAAAAGGATGAAAGGCTTCTAAGTAAGTTGACTTTTGAACTATGGAAACAATATATAGACAGTCAGCTACAGTTTCTCTGTCCATGTGTGCTTCTTTATTTCAGAAATGTCAGATTTTATTTCTAATGTCTTTTAAACTGCAGCCAGTGATTTTTATAGAGCTAATGCATAAGTAAACTCCTGCAGCAACAATACAAAGAGTCTAAAAGTAATATTCCTGAATCAGCTGGTGATACAAATAACTGAAGCTTTACTAGTGATTAAATGCATTACAGATTAATGTTTCACTTCTTTTTTCTTAAATTCTTAGATTGAATCTTTGCTCTGTAAGAGGTTATAAAATTGTCACGTGCTCATGTCATGTAATAGAAATGCAGCAAATATTTTCAAAAGCTGAAACAAGAGGAAAATGAATTTTCAGCTTTTATCTTGACTGACTTTATCTTTGACTCCATAAAAATATCCTGTTGTATTAAAGAAGCAAACGAGACAAACCTGCACTACAGAGAGTGTGAAAAACCTGTGACTCATGATTCATTCCTCATAACGAGAACAGTTTCAGAGTTCACCAGAATCTGTTGAGGTCACCTTCTCTTTACAATTTCCTCTGTACCAGTCATCAAGTCAGATCTGTAGGTTCATTGTTAATATAATCATGTAGTTGCTGTCACTATTTGACTTTTAATAGTGCAAATTTGGCAAAATGCAAACAAGCATAAGGTCTGTTAATGCCTGCATTTGGCAACTTGTGCCTTCAGCTTTCCAGCCTTAAAAATATTTCCAGAATGTATTTGTTAGTAACACAAAGTCACACTTTTGAAATCCCATAAAGATGTAAGTTTCACATAACCACATATATACATATGAAAACCTAAACATTAAAGCAAAGAGAAACTGCCAGTCGTAGTCAGTCATGATCACTAATGAGAAGCCCCATTTATTCAAGATTTCAGTGAGCATTTGTGTATATTTGAGCCTGTATGGAGTAGTCAAAATGAATGAAAAACTTGTTTGTTTTTGAAGTATTTTATAAGGAGTGAACATTAAGCATTGTGCTCTCGCTGTTTCTAACAGTGGAATATAAGGAGCAGAATTCCCCACAAACCAGAAATAATGGTGAGTAAAACATAAATCACAAATACATAATCAACAGATTTCTTTCTGCCTTCTTTTTCTTAAAGGTCAAAAAGTCTGTTGACCTTTATAAAGACTCTAGGGCCATTGTCCATTTGTAGTGCTTAGAGGAGGAGGAGTTAGGAGTCCTCCTGCTTGGTGAAAGTGATTCAATGGTCCTTCACAGGAACACAACATGACTCACATGTTTATGTAGGACATGTTGTGAAGCACGAAGCTGCACCCACAGATACTTAAAAGCAGTCAGCAGAACATGTGCTGTGATTCTGACTGTTTTTAATCATTTCAATCATCTTTTTTGTCATTTGACAGGAGTACAACAAAGTAGTTCAGAGATCATAAATGAACCAGCCCAAGAAACAGAGTTCAGAGCTCTCAGCAATGAACCAGGTGAGTAAACTGTAATGTCTCAGCTTTCATACTCGTTATTTTCCAGGTTTTTCAGTGAGTTAACGCACACGTCTTTGTGTTTCATAAGTGTGTATTGAAACTTATGACAAATAATTTTAGGGCAGTTTATTCAGTTTGTTCAGGAAAAACCCACACTGGAGATCTCCAAAACTCTCAAAACTTCATGTATCAAATATGATATGACGGTCTTACAGGGTTAATGACTCTTTTCTCCTGGGTGGAATGATTGTACAGCAGACGTCTTTAATGACTTTAAAAACAAGAATCATGTGCACACGTTTGAATTTCTTTAGGATTTTCTCTAATCCACTCAGGATCAGCAGCACACATACACCCACTGATATTTGGGTAAATGTCTTTTAGCATGTGGCACCTCAGCCAGATGCTTTTGGTAGTCATCGCCAAGGTTGTGGTGTAATTCTGTCTAATATGTGACCGCTCTTCGTGGCAGAACTGGTATATTTTCGATAAAGTTGAGGTCGAGGCTTTGGGAAAGTTTCCCACTGTCCTGAATATTGGTCAGTCCAACGAGTGCTGTCCAAAACATGCTCTTTATGCGGCAAAGAGAAACTGCCAGTCGTAGTCAGTCACAATCATTAATGAGAGACTAATGGACAGTGTAGCAACTTTAGCATCACTTATTTAAAAAGTGAATGCACATTTATATATTTGATCCTGTGTGGATTAGAGAAAATGTAAACTAAAATGTTTGTTTGTTTTTTTCCTGAAATATTTTATCAACCAGGAGCAGAATTTGTGAGAACATGTGTTGTGATTCTGACTGTTTTTAATCATTTCAGTCATCTTTTTATTCATTTCACAGAAATGGCACAACGTTCAGACTCCCCACATGAATCCGGACCAGCCCAAACACCTGCAGAGCTCAGAGCTCTCAGCAATGAACCAGGTGAGTAAACTGTAGTGTCTCAGCTTTCATGCTCGTTATTTTCCAGGTTTTTTCAGTTGGGTGTAACAAAAGTGAAGATGTGTTTGGATCCTATGTTGCATTTATTAAGGTAGCTATTTCAAAAGTGTGTTGATTTACAATGAATATTGTTTTTAATATTCATTGTACTTAACAATTTTACATAGAAATGAATTTATTTATTTTAATTTTAAAGTCTCGTCTTTTTAAATATGACCTAAACTTATCGGCCAAACCTGTGATGCTTTATTAGGTACATATCTGGCCACTTTGGTAGATATACCACTGGCCACTTTATTAAGTAGATCAGTAGCCACTTAATTAGGTGTTGCAGTAGCCAACAACTCAACAGATGAGCCAGGATGGTCATGACATACACTTCTGTTATTTTCCTACAGAGAAGGAGAGTTTGCTTCCTAAAGACACCAATGGAACTGGTGAGTACAATCTGAAGTTTTCCTGAGCACTAGGATCAGACACCATGTTCCTCTGTGGTTACTTATATTTGGGTAAATGTGTTTTAGCATGTTGCATATCGGCCAGATGCTGGTTTAGATGCAGATGTGGTATAATTCTGTCTAATATGTGACAGCTCTCCTTGGCAGAACTGGTAGATTTTCAAAAAAGTTTAGGTGGAGGCTTTGGGAGATGTTAATCGACAGTCTAGTAACTTTAGCACCACTTAGGAAAAAATAATGAATGTGCGTATGTACTTGACCCAGTGGGGATTGGAGAAAGTCTCAAATAAAATGTTTGGTTGTTTACTTTTTTCCTGAATTATTTAGTCAAAACTGAGCATAATTTGTGTGTTCAATGCATTTTTTAACGGTCAGCAGAATGAGACAACAGAAACCGGTAATGAGGATGTTGAGTCCTATAAATTACAAATACAGAATCGACAGTCAAATCTGAGTTCTTTGTTAAGAAGAAGTTTGCTGACCTTCATAAAGACTCCAGGGTCACTGTCCATTTGTAGTGCTTGCTTTGTCCAAGAATGACGGACATGCTTCATTTGTGAATATGTGGCGGTTGTTATGCTTGTGACTGCACATTAAGCCTACCAAACTGATGCACTGATTTTACCCGCAGTTAGGTAGCTTCCTTCTGCTGGCTCAAAGTGATTCAGTGGTCCCTCACAAGAACACAACGTGGTTCACATATTTGTGTAGGATATGTTGTAAAGCACGAAGCTGCACCCACAGATAGCTAAAAGCAGTGTGTCAGAGGAATCATTGTGGTGAAACCTTTTTCCTCATTTAACAGACACGTCTGAAGAAGGGACACCCGGACTGGAGGAACATCCAGAGGACTAAAGCTGAGGACCAGAGGATCGTCCCCTTTGACAGTGACTTTTGCACAAAAATGACTTATGAGATAGTTACAAAGTGCACACTGTTCGAGAAGGGAACACAAACGTTACTGCATACTTGAAATTTACTGTGTCACTAAACAAACTTATTATTGTTCCTTTCTATTTCTTTCTATGATATTTTGGACCATAAGTTATGAGTTTAGGTGTTTCTTAGCTCAGGTCTTGTTGAGCGGACATTATGATGCTCACGCTTATGCTTCCACAAGTGTCTGTCTTTGAGTCAGAAATCCAGCAGTACTGGCATTTGAATGTTTCCTGCTGGACTTTTAGCACATCTTATTCATGGCAGCTGACTTCTTCGCTATGCAACAACTTTTTTACCCTCATGGAGCACTTAAGATGTGGCTGTATCACAGGGGGTAGAGCAGATCATCTACTAGCTGGAAGTAGGTAGTTTCATCCCTGCCTGCTCCAGTCTGCAAGTCTAATTCTTATTGGGCAAGACAATGAAGCTTGCTGTGCTATCCAATGTGTTCAGAGTGAGTGTGCGTGAATGTTAGACAGAAAGCATTTGGGTAGAAATAAGTGGTATGAATGAGACATGTTTAAAACCCTTTGAGTGCTCATGTAGAGTAGAAGAGCCCTGTTTACCATAGTAACTTGGGACAGGTTTAGTTTTAATTGTAATTGGACTCATGAAAGAAGCCTGAACACGGGGGATACATGTAAGAAGAGGTTAGCAGCAGTGTGACCTCCAGAAGCATCTGTGATGTTTCGAAACTTGAAGTGAAAATGGGAGTTAAAGATTTGAGGAGACAAACTAAAAGCAGTGTTAGTGAGTGACAGATGAAGGAGTTGGGTACATTACAACAGGGGTGTCAAGCTCTTTGTACTGTAGTTCACATACAGTTCTGCTTAGAGTGAGTAGATCCCAAAATTAATTTTGGTTATTTCTCCTCTTTTTGTTTTGAATAAATTATGATAAACACTGTAGTTTTGACAGAACACAGAGTATATGCTTCATTTTCTCAGAGATAGTATCATCATGTTAAAAAAAGTTAAACTGTATGACTTCGAAACCACTGTCTCGAGATGTGGGACGGAGGAGAAAGAATAAAGATGTGATGCAGTCCCAGTTAAGGAGGGACATCTGGTACCACTACTTTAGCAGGTTTCACTGCATTATAAGGTTTTTCCTTCTTCAAGTATGAAGAAGTATATTCTGCAAGACGTTCACCTGAGCCAGAGCTAAGATATTAGAAAAGCTAAAACTGTACATTTGAGTGAAAAATACATCAAAGTTTGAATGCATTTCCCTCCTCTGTGCAGTAGGCTGCCTCTTTCATCAGCCTGGCATTAACATACTGAGAAATGTGACTAATTATTGTCTTGTCTGCAGCGTTCACACTTTAGAAAACCTTCAAGTGAGCTGATTCTTGTCCTGGCCTGTTGTGGCTTGTTTGACACCCCTGCAGTAGAGGGTTAGCAAAACACAGCCTGAAATGTCCTTTCATTTCTATTATGAGATATAGGAAATTAAAAAAAAAAATCCTTAGCTTTATTTTTGTTATTTCAGTATTGTACCAAAAAGGGATTTTAGTGTCTGGTGCTACACTGAAGGCGACTGTTAGTGGTGCAAAATGCTTCATCGCACTGATGCTACCTGGAATGCACTGTCAAAATATGCTTTAATTTCAGTGTCACCCACACACCAACTGTGACTGTTTGAACTCATTAATAATACAAAAAGCTGCCTGTAAATTTTTCATACACTAGAGATACTGTGCCGATGTCTCCACGCTCAATCTTCCAGAAAGACTTACAGATGATTAATGTAAAATGTCAAAAATCTGACCCATGATACGTTTTTAATAATTTATATTACGTATTTATGAATGTTACGCTGCTTCGGATTTACATGGGTTACACCGATGGAGGGACACCACACACACAGCTGTTCCATCCATCCATCTTTTCTCTTCAACTTATCCAGTTCAGGGTCGTGTGTGTGTGTGTGTCTAATAATGGATAGTTTGCTTTAATAAAAATCTTTAGCTTAGATAATCATATGAATTTGTATCATGTGTTTAAAAAAGCCTCTGGTTGCACATTGATGGTTTTAAAGAATGTGGTTATCTGTGTACATATGTTTATACTGTTTATATGTGATTTCTATTTATTATTTACATTGCTGAAACTTTAGATGTAATGAAATATGGTGTTAGCATTACTGCAAACACTAAAGTGCCTCTTTCTGTTTGACACCTTTTATCTGTATGCATCCTTTTAATTTGAGCTTTTTAAACCCCAAACATCAACTCATGGGTCCATTCTAAGTGTTTACACATTGCTCTAATGTCCAACACATTTACTGCCATGAGAGAGCAATCTGGTCTCAGGTGCAGTGCAAATGGTGTGTGACAAGTGATTAATTTTATTTTAACTTGTCAAAACAATAAATTTCTTATGTCAAAGTAAGAGATTGAACTTGTGTTTCAATGAAGTGATTTACTCTGCATTTTCATGCCATACAAACATGTTGGGAAATTGTTCTTACGACTCTGATATTTTCCTGTGTTTTAAAGTGCATCCCACCCAGCACATCAGCTGTTACCCTCAGGAAAGCAGTAGCAGACAATAAAAGCCTGTGTGGAAAACATCCCAGTAGTCCAGCTTCCTCACTTTTCCCCCCAGAAACCCTCCAGTAATGGTAGAGTAATGTAGTGGAAGAAGTACTCTTAATTATGGAGTTAAGTAATAAATTCAGGGTGGTTCTAGGATCGAGACATGCAATGAATAATGCTTGCAAACATATCCAGTCCTTCTCACCTTTATAAGCCACAGTTCAACTGGGTTCACATTTTAATGTTAACTTTGAAAGCAGCCTAACTATTTGGATGACCTATTGTAGTTGCTAATTAATGAATATGTTCTATTTATAACATGAAATCATCATCAGTGAATGTGAGCGAAACAGAAGCTGCAAGCTACTTTAACTTTGTGTCCATTCTTACCTCTTTCTGTTTGCTCTTTCCTTATCTTCATTCTTCTTGTTTGTGCTGTCGCCAAAAGGTAAATGTAACAGAGAAACAGTATTTACAGCCTAATAACCCTCTACAGTTCGCATACCGCCAAAACAGTTCCACTGATGATGCCATAGCCCTGACACTACACACTGCCCTGTCACACCTGGAGAAGAGAGACACGTATGTGAGGATGCTGTTTGTAGATTACAGCTCAGCATTCAATACCATCGTTCCCTTGAAGCTGGACAGGAAACTGCAGGATCTAGGACTGAGCAGCTCCCTCTGCAGCTGGATCCTTAGCTTCCTGTCTGACAGACGCCAGGTGGTCAGACTGGGCAGCATCACCTCATCCCCCATCACACTGAACACTGGTGCTCCACAGGGGTGTGTACTGAGCCCTCTCCTGTACTCACTCTACACCTACGACTGCACAGCCACTAACAACTCCAACATCATTGTGAAGTTTGCGGACGACACTACAGTGGTGGGTCTTATCACCAACGGTGATGAGACGGCTTACAGGGAGGAGGTCAGCGCCCTGACCCACTGGTGTCAAGACAACCATCTCACCCTCAACGTCGCAAAGACAAAGGAGTTGATAGTGGACTTCCGGAGGTGCAGAGAAGTACACACCCCCATCACCATCAACGGCGCTGCTGTGGAGAGAGTGAGCAGCTTCCGGTTCCTTGGAGTACATCTGGCTGAGGATCTTACGTGGTCAGTACACACAAACAAAACAGTGAAGAAGGCGCAGCAGCGCCTCTTCTTTCTCAGGAGACTGAAAAGATTCGGCATGAGCCCCCGCATCCTCAGGACCTTCTATCACTGTGCCATTGAGAGCATCCTCACTGGATGCATCACCACCTGGTATGGCAACAGCACCGCCTACAACTGCAAAGCTCTCCAGAGAGTAGTGCGGTGCTCTGAACGGATAATTGGAGGTGAGCTTCCCTCCCTCCAAGACATCTACAGGAAGCGGTGCCTGAGGAAAGCGGGGAGGATCATCAAGGACTCCAGTCACCCCAGCCATAAACTGTTCAGACTGCTTCCATCAGGAAGGAGGTTCTGCAGCATCCGGTCCCGTACCAGCAGATTGAGAGACAGCTTTTTCCATCAGGCCATCAGACTGCTGAACACGTCATAGACACCTCAGCTTCACTACTGGAACTTCAACATTATGCACTCCACACTGTATATAAATGCCACTTGTTTTGCACATATTCAACTCTGTATATTTTATATATTTTATTATTATTATTATTATTATTTATTTATTTATTTTTTTTACTATTTAATTTGTAAAAATGTGTACACACACACACACACACACACACACACACACACACACACGTAGGAAAATATTTAGTATACACATCCAGAAATGCATACACTATTATATATTGTACATATATTTATTAGTTTCAGGTTGGCCATTCTTGTATTTTGCTCGTTTGTGTTGTTGTGTTTGCACATCTCTGTTGCTTGTGGGGCTCGCACACAAGAATTTCACTCACATGTGCTGTGCCAGTGTGCCTGCACATGTGATGTGACAATAAAAGTGATTTGATTTGATTTGATTTGATAAAGGCTGATTTATGCTCACTTTATGACAATACTCTGACTGAATATGGGCCTCTGCTAGACACTGACAGTCCTTCTGAGTTGAGCCTGAGGATCCTCAAAAAGGGTCTGAACTGATTAAAATGTGGTAATGGAAAGTTTTACAATCCTTTTAAAAACACATTTTCAATCTATAGCCAGCAAACAAATAAACATGTATAATAAAAAGTAATACATCCTCTTTCATAAGTCCACCAGAGGTCGCCACACACTCATTTCCCACTGCCATTCAAACACATTTGGAAAACTTAAAGACTCTGATGCGACTTTTTATAGTTATACTCTAACTAAAACCTTCACCATCAGGGGGCGGCATTTTATCAGTTGGGTTCACTCGTTGAACTTTTTTTAACTTTTCTTTTTAGTCTAAAATGTGTTGGAAGATTACACCAGGGGTAGGTAACTACAGGACTCAAAAGCCAGTGTTCTGCAGGTTTAGATCTCACCCTGGGTCAAAATGATTAGTTCATTACCAGGCATCTGAAGAACTTCAAGACATGTCGAGGAGGTAATTTAGCAATTTAAATCAGCTGTGTAGGATCAAGGACACATCTAAAACCTGCAGGATACCTTGAGTCCTGGAGTTTCCCCACCCCTGGATTACACAGACCCACTCCATCATCTAGGAGTCGCAAAATTTACATCACTCATACCCAGGAGAAATCCTATTAGAGTCACAGCTACAGAAAGTATAATCCCTGCTTTACCAGGCCAGTCAGTGGATTGACAATTACCTGGTGGTCACTAGCATCCCTTTGTTAGTCACTGGGATTCCAAGGATAGCTAGTCATTTGCACTTAAAAGCTGAAGAAATGGAGAATAATTATTATGCACATAGGTGTTTTAAAATGAAAACACAGTGAATAGTTACAAAAACATATAGTTAGAAAGGTTGGGGCTGAATAGCCGAGGGTTGCTGATGTCCATTGGGTTGCAGAGGTAGAAGAATCAGGCCCTGGCTTTGACACAGACAGCATCTCCTCTGTCTTCAGATTTATGGCCTCTGGTAGCGACTCCAAACTCGTGAGCTCAGTGGCTTACAGTATTTAAACTAATGTGTCTGAACACATAAGTGTGTCCTCCCAGCAGCTAGGGCAGCTAGAATCTGCAGGGATGAAAAGGTGCAATGATGATAACATGGCACAGGATATGCAAGGAAAGTTTCCAGATTTGAATCTGGCCGTCTCCTAGCAGTTTATCAGCCATTATTTGTGTCACCTGGTGGCTGAAGGTCAACAAGCCTTCTTTAAAAAAGTGACACAGAGCTTATTTTTCTTCTTCTTTGGAGGTCGGTGGGAGGACACACTTATGTGTTCAAACACATTAGTTTACATACTGTAAGTGCTAACTTCAAGACAAGTCTTCCTGAGCTTGACAGCCCAGAGCTGGAAAGAAGATGGATGAAATTTAAATTTTGAAGCATGAAGGACAGGGAGGGTCTCACCAAACAACACCTTTCAAGGAGAGCGAGTGATGATTGAACGACAGTAGAAAGTGGACCTACTTTTACATGTGCAGACAGGACTGACAGGGAAACGAGGAGCATGGGAACCAAACACGGACAGATTTTTCTGTTCAGTCGTATAGTTCAGTTCTGAATACAACTTGCTATAAGTCTCACCTGCTTTCTAATCTAAATTTGAGCAGCTCAAGTGACAAATTTGTAGGTTGATGGATCCTAGATTGTATATGTTTTTTAATGATTTGGTGTTGAGGAGTGAAAAATACAGAGATTCAGAGAAAGTGCCCACCAAGGTGCATACATGTCATCATGACTGACTTTTAGAGGAAGAAATGTGTCTCCACAAACAGGAAAATGTAAAGACTTCTTTGCAGATAGCAAAGTGGTTTGAGAGTTTGGACTTGTATAGAATAGAATAGTCCTTTATTGTCATTTTTCCTCATAATGGGACGTTTTCTTCTAAATTTATTTGGAGTTGCACTTAAGTAAAGGCTCCAATGGTCCCCCTTCCCCCTTGCAGATAGGTTGTGGGTGTAGTTCAGGGGCATCTGTCATCATGTAAAGCTTTACTCTAATCATGGAATGCAGATTTTAGCACAAACAGGTGCCAAACTGCAGGCAAACATGTCTTAACAGAGACTGAAACACATGGAGAGCATAGTATTAATCTGGATTTGTCTTTTATTTCTCCATCATCCAAAATCTCTGCATAAAGTTTATATTAAGAAAAGTCTACTGTGTTAAATTTAGGGCCTCAGTGTTTGGAGACGTTCTCTAAAATTTGCTGAAAAACTAGTTGTTTTAAGAGCTTTCTTGGACCCTGAAGGGATATTTGTGAGAGTTCAAACCTCAGAAACTTATTTGAAAACATGCTTCTCAGGCTTCAAGTCTCCAGATTGACTGAAGTCAGCAAGAACTCTTTGGCAAACTTGGTCAAATGTGGATTCAACTCTGTTTGCACCACTTTGTTATGAGCTGCTGCATCTGTGGATGCCAAAGACAAAACTTTCATAATAATGACTGGATACTGACCTGACTCTACCTTTCTCCCACGTGTTGCGCAAAACTGTTAATAGTTCCATGAACCATTGAGCAAGGCATATTGCTTGATAGATGCTATTAGGAATGCTTTCAAAAGGCATCAACTGCACAGCTACAGTGGAAATCATTCACAGAACAAGTTTTCAACCAGGCTGTACACATTTTAGCACAAGATGTTATAATACCCTGGTTAACTCAGTGACTCACTCCGTCTCCTAAAAACTTCTTTAATTCAGTTCAGTTCGATTCAACAGTATTTACATACAAAATGAATTTAAAACATGAATTTAACTGAACTGAATTAAAGAAAAAACCCAACAATCCCATGTGAGCAAGAATTTGGCGACAGTGGGGAGGAAAAACTACCGGTTGGAAGGGGGGGGGTGACAAATTTATTTACAACTAAATGTTTAAAGAAATATGCCTTAAAATGGACGTTTAGGCACTGGAAGTAGCTCTTAACATTTAGTTGTATATTACTGTGATTGAAGTCCCTTCCTCAGGATCCGGGTTTTGCTGCATACGTTGCATTTTTCTTGTTTTCAGTCTTACAATGTTCAGTGAAGTTTCTTCTATTGGATCAGGCTTGCTGTTTGCGTTTTGTTGCATAAACTGAATGTTTCAAATCTTTTTTTCCCTAAAAGTTGGCTCGTGGTGTGTTTCTTAGCAGTTGCACAGTTCTGAGACATACTGAGAGGTGCTGGTTTTCTCATCCAGTGGTTCTCATCCAGACTTTTACTTTGAAAAGCCCACGGTGGAAGTTGTGCTGTGACTCTCCTCCCGGCTTGAAAGTGTTTTGCATAGTGCTGTGCTGTAAAGGTGCGCTCGTCCTCCTCAGGTATACAGGCGGTGGGTGAAGCTTGTCTCGCGGTTGTGTTTATTTTCCTCCACCAGCTGCTGGAGATGACAGCAACCACACGCCCTCCTCGAAGCGTCTGAAGGGATTTTATTTGCTTTCTGTGTCAGACTCACTAAGTCATAATAACCGCAGGGATGCGTGCACGCGACAGGTGCTGGACCTGCATCCTCGCGCTGCTGGTGGCCGCACAGGCGCAGTCTCAGCAAACTGGTAAATTGATGCATTTATTTTATTTTCTCATACGTGTGTTCAAATACTCCTTTGAGCTTTGCAGAAGCAAAACGTGCTGCAAAAGTACTGTAAAACTTAAAAACCTGAAAATGGTGAGAAATCTCGGAGTTTCTAATAATTGTTAATCTAAAAACGTCCAGTTTTGTAACTTCAACTGTTAATTCTGACTTCATGAACTATTTCTTAGCAATTAGTTCAGTCACGTGACCTGAAAGCTTCGAGTTGGTTTTTTTTTCCAGGCTGGAATGAGATCGTGGTCGGTGTGAATGTCTGGGCTTGTTTATTGGGAATAATGAATAGCTCATCATCTCCTCCGCTGTCAGAGACATGCACTGCTGTCCTGTCTGTAAGAGTGCACCTACTACAGAGGGATGCGATTTCTACAGATTGTGCACATACCTGTTCTGAAATAAGAATTTCTGGTGCTTTCCTACATTTGAGGACTTTGCATTTATTATACTAGCTTCCTTTGGCACCACATGGGCGTCTATGAGACGCTGGGCCCTGGGGCAGAGACAAATAAAAAGCCCCCTCACAGCTTTGAGATAAGGGACGCTTTATTCTACTGTGGTTGATAGTGTAGCTGTTGTGCATTCAGAAAGGTCGACCTGAAGCTAAAGCGGTCAGTTACGGACCTCTAGACTCTGTTTCCAGGCTTTAGAAAATATGTGACGGCCGGACGTCGGCCAGCCATAACTTTTATACTGTCTGACGATAAATGTCAGCGCTGACTCATTTTCAGAATGGTCCCATGATTATTTTCTGTCACATACATGCTGCTCCAATGGTGATACTCTAAACGTGGCCATAGCTGAGCCAGAGTATGTTTCTTCAAAAGCTTTTTACCTCTTTTGGCTCTCACTGACATTGTTCAGCTCAACCATACAATGATGGCTGTGAGCACAGAAACCCCACCCACCTGTTGTTTAGACCTTCTGTTTGTACGGGACAGCCAATCGGAACAAAGATGGCTTAAAGGAAGTGGAGCTAAACACCTCATTTTAGATTATGGACTCTATTAAAATAATGGATCTGAAAAGTGAAACCAGTACTGAACTACTTTAAACTGGCATTATCTCTAATGGCCAACAGTCTCGTTTCAAAAAGAGGTCTGATTTTTTAGAAGTCTGTGGGGGAAACTGCCTTACGGTTCACTTAATGAAGACCTCAACAGTCAATTTTCTGATGAGTTCATGGCCTCAGGCTCTAGTTTTGAGTCTTATTCAATACAAGCCTAATGTTTATGACATTATAAATTATTTAAAGTAAAAAATAGATAATAATGAGGGTTGTGCTTTAGGCTTGATTTAGACTTTGGCAGTAAACCTATGCCCTGCCTTTTCAACGCTTAAATCTAAACCCCACGCTGTGACCTTCCATGCCAATTGTTGTGTTCTCCGTTGACCTGACGTGTACTTACATTTCTCAAGGTACACCTGAGGAAATGTGGAAGGTTACAGCGTACGATTAAGAGACGCTTCCAGTTGCATCCTTGGTTGTGTTGTAGATTTAGAATGGGATTACTTATGGCTGACAAGCCCTTGATTTTCTGATCCACTCCTTCCTTCAAACCGTAAACCTGGTGATGTCCAATGTTCAGCTTGACTTCACAACAGGATCTCACATATTAGTGTGAGACCTGTCGCCCATAGTCCGAGTTCAGGAGTTGCACCAATGCCCAATAAAAGATGAATAAAGATTAATAATCTAGTAGATTACTGTAATAGCTTTTCATCAGAAAAAGATAGCGTTTAGGTGTTTACTTTTTTTAAAGAAACACAGCCAAGTAACAACCAGGTGCAGCATAACGTCTTCCTCTCGTAAGTTACCCAGGTCCACAGCTTCATGTTGAATCACTTAATCATTATCTTCATCTTCTCCTTGTGCTTGTTTTGCATCTCCAAGAACATGTTGGACCTTTGCCTTCTTATTTTGCACCTCCTTGTAGTCGTTTTAATCCTCACTGTGTTTTTTTTTTGTTTGTCTTTTTTGACTTGTTTGAACGATGTGTGAAAACACACATTAACAGTGGCTTCAGTTTGAGGCTCTGACTCACTCATACCCATAGCCATGTCTGTGTGTGTGTGCTGGTGTTTTATACAAATATTACACTTTACAGCTAAGCTCCTCTTTAAGACAAATATTTAAGGAAAGATTACAAGTAGGTTCAAGGGCTGAGGCTATTGCATGTGTGTGTGTGTGTGTGTGTGTGTGTGTGTGTGTGTGTGTGTGTGTGTGTGTGTGTGTGTGTGTGTGTGTGTGTGTGTGTGTGTGTGTGTGTTGAAGCTGGTGATATGCAGTTTGTTCAGATTTTCCCCTCTTCAGGGCTCATCGTTCCCTCCCAGACACACTTCACCTCGTCTAATTTTACCTGGCTGTGGTTTCCCTCCTCTGCAGGCTACACACACACACACACACACACACACACACACACACACACACACACACACACAACATTGTGCTGACATTCAGACATGCCCGCACAATCATGTAGAGACAAAGCACTGTTTATGCAGAAATGCTTCAGCTACCTTCATGGAAGAATCCAGGCCTTTGAACTGAGC
Organism: Astatotilapia calliptera; assembly: GCF_964374335.1. Lineage (NCBI taxonomy): Eukaryota > Metazoa > Chordata > Actinopteri > Cichliformes > Cichlidae > Astatotilapia > Astatotilapia calliptera. Next base: position 27,962,326 of record NC_137443.1, on the reverse strand, counting down.
ATGTAGTTCAGGGGTACAACTATAATTTCTTAGATTTATAATAAATAAAAAAGAAAATTGTAAAAAAAAATGTGTCCAAAATTCATTAAATTCAATAAAATAAACCCACAATTCTTATTATCGATGAGGATTTTACTATAATAAGTTTCCCCTACTTTGGCAAAAAAAAGACAGGGCTCTTCAGTCAACTTTTAATATTTGAACATGCTTTTTTGTTCTTCATCTGTCTGTTAGTGGCTGGTTAGCTCAGTTGGTTAGAGCGTGGTGCTAATTATGCCAAGGTTCGATCCCCGTACGGGCCATTTCAAGCTTTTGGGGCAGGGATAGCTCAGTAGGTAGAGTTGGCACCCCATGATCAGAAGGTTGGGGGTTCGAATCCACTGAACGGCTGCCCTGAGATACCCCTGAGCAGAGTCCCGTCCTTACACACTGCTTCCCGGTGCGCCTGCTTAGTGGCAGCCCACTGCTTCACCGAGTGAATGGGTCAAATGCAGAGAGAGTAATTTCCCCACGGGGATTAATAAATTATACATTTTTATTATTAGTGAGAAATGACTCAAAGGTGGGATGTGTTATAACAGGGTAACAAACCCAGAACAATGTTTTATAAGATACGTTGTTTTTAAAAATCAGAGAAATTTTTACCATCAACAGAACTAATACACAGTTGCATTTTTTGATCATGCCAACGTAACTAATCCTAAAATCCAGAAACTAGTTGGCATTTTTACAGCAACAGTTCAATAGGCTATGTTGATTTGATTTTTGGTAGTGTACATGAGGTACGCTTTAGATATATTCACGTTACACTTTGGAATTTTTTAATTCTTTTGCTTGTGCCCAAGACGGTGTTTGCCAACAAGTGGTTAAACAGGATTGAGAGATTGTTGGGGACAATTGAACCAGCATTGCTGTCGTGCTGATCACAGTAACTTAATACAGGTGATTATCATCATTATCATCATGTCACTGTTGTGTAGTTCATCTACAGCTTCCTTACAATTACACAACTCTAACAAACACTATATAAAATCCCACTGGCTCTTTGTCAAGGGTATGTCGGCAATACTAACTTTTAGGTTAGTGGCTGAAATGCAAAGGCAAAGGTAATGTGATAGAAATGCAGCAGGTTTCACAGGATTTCTGGGAAAGCAGGTTGCAGAAAAGCAAGTTTACCAAATAAGGAAACTCAAAGAATGAGGATCATGGAGTTATACTTTACTATCTGTATCAATATGAAGGTAAATTCTCCAGAATTTACACCCTCTCGGTTGTCTTTCTCTGAATTTAGCGCCTCCTAAATTTACTGTAGCTGTGTTTATATAGTATATCTTTTCCATCATATACGATCCTACATACAAGAAAAGGGGATAATAAAACCCATGTACCGTGCTGCACTAAATGAATGGCTGTAAACATAACTGTCAGGTGCCTTAGGGTCTAAAGCAGGGGTAATACAGGGGAGCTTATGGGATAATTAGAAAGTTGTTGTTTTTTTCTATCTTCTAAATGTACCACTAGACCAGCCTGTCTGAACCCAAGGCCCATTTCTACCATCAAGACTGTCTGTGTTGCACTTCATGGGAAATTTCTAGTTGATGCCTCGAGCCCATGAAATGCAAGCACAGGTCGAACATTATTGTCTGACTGTGGGAATTCCACACATCTAAATGTTATAGCTGCAGGCCAGGTTGAAGCTCATGTAAGAGTTTACAAGCAAACACTCATTATAACAACATTTTTCACAATTTTCTGGCACTGAATCTTGTTTACTGATATAGAAAATAATTAGCAACGAAGATTTTCTTCCTGTATGGCAGTACAAACGTAACATAAATCAAGATTAAATCATTGTTTGACTCTTATCAGTCGAATTTAGATTTGAGTCAGAGATTTGTTTATGTGAAAACAACAGTTGTGGTTACTGTAAGTCAGTGTGGTATAAATGTGATTTATAAACACACGTCTCACCACTAATGACTGAATGCTGCAGTCAAGTCCTGATAAAGACTCACTGTTTGACTCATCTGTTTCAGATATAATCTGTCATGACATTTAAATTATTCGTATCTAATGGACCCTCATCTGTGGTGCTTTTGAAAAATTCGGAAATTTATTTTTTTACACAATGATCAAACCTTATGACCTGCATGTTTCTGTCATGGGTGTCATTAAGATTTAATCTTATCTTTGATTCACATGTCGTGACTTATCTCATCCAAACCTACGTTGAATTATCTTGACTTGTCTTTATCTACAATATCTTGACTAGTTGTTTAGCTTGGCTTTTCTTAGTCATGTGGCAAATTTCAACACCAACCAAAAGTTGGATGTAGCTTGTTGGGAGCTATGCCCGTCTTTTTTATTCAGCCCATGATCTTGACTGATCTTGCCCATTAGAAAATGATATTTTTGCACCAACAAGGTGATTAATAAAGAGCTCTCAGCTAAAACCTTGGCATATCACAGTTTAGATTAGATTAGATTAGATTAGATTAGATAGAACTTTATTAATCCCTCGGGTGGGTTCCTCTGGGAAATTCGATTTCCAAAAAAGCACAGCACCGACAGAAGTTACAGAGTTACAGAATATTATATATATATATATATACACACACACACACACATATATATATAAATACAGAGACAATATAAATAAAATATACGAAGGGGATAAATAGAATAAATAGGAATAAAAAATAAAAATACAAGTGAATTGCACATTTCAAGTATTGAGGTCTATTGCACTGTTGACTATTTACAAAAGTATTGCACAAAAGGTATTGCACAGTGAGGTGAAGAGGCACTACAGCTTAGTTGTTCCCCCTTAGCTTAGTTGTTCAGTTGGTGTGTAGTGTGTCCTTAAACAAATTGAGGAAACAAGAGAAGTGTCAGTCATTTCCTTAAGAAACAGAGAAAAGTCCAAAAAAGACCTGACACAGAACCTGAGAGATGCATCTGGACCTTCAGTTGATCCATCTACTGTTCACTGAAGCCTCATCAGAAATGAAAAAGAAACTGTCATCAAAAACCGTGGACCACCTGGAAAGCATGACAATGACCCTAAACACTGTGATTTGATGGATTGGCCTCAACAAGGCAGAAACATCCCAAGAAGGGCTTTGAATGTCCTTCAAGAAGGCCAGAGAACTAATTCTGAAGACTGCTTAGTGAAATGACAAGAAAGCTGCGAAATATTGACCATCAAGCTTGTTTGAATTGTACAAACTCTATTTTTGTCTTATATGTCTTATATGTATTTCACGTTTTCCTAGCAAGATATAAAGAAGAGTTGTTGCACATTTGTTTCTTAGAAGCTGCTACAGCTTTGGGGTGATGGAAGCTTAGGTCAGGGTTTGGTTTGTGCACAAACAAACTGTAGATGTTCACACAGCAGGTGGTGCAGCACAAAGAAGCAAATCTTGTGCCATGTTCAAGTCCCAAACACTGGGACACAATCCAAAGCCAGGACCTCCATACATTCACACACTATTTGTGGATGCCTGCTGATTAGATCTTAAAGAGCAGAGCAGGTGAGAGCACTGAGCCACGGCTGAGTGTGCCAGGACCATCATCACCACCTCAAAGCACCAGCACTGCAACTGGGAAAACAAAGCATTCCCCAGTAACACAGAGCGCTTCTGAAGAGCCGCTTCAGATGGCATAGCTGATAGGCTTCACAGAAAGATGGAGGACGGAAAGCAAAACATCCTCTCGTCCGTCAGCCTGAGCTCTCACCTCAGCTGTGTGACATTTACACAACTGACAGCAGGTAGAAAACACCTATTAGTGCCTTTTTTAAAAAGAGCTTTGAAGTTTCAGTGGTTACAGTGTGCAGGTCTAATCATCTCGATGATGTAGCAGAGCTGAAACTGAAACACACAAAAGGACAAAAGGTGTAATCACAGATAAACGTGGGTGGAGAAATTTCCTTGAAGCGATGTGGAGAACAAGGAGTGTCAGGAGTTTGTTTTATGAAGCTGATCTGCTGGAGTTTATTCAGCCTGCAGCTACAACACCTTATTCTCTGCTGGGTCTGACCAAATTCAGGCCAAGAAAACACCAGGATAAGACAAGTTGTTATAGCCTCTTTAAGCTTATTACCACCAGAAGAAACAATGGCTCCTTTACTGGGCTGTATTTATTATGTAGGCATAGTTACTGGTTATATTTCAGAATACAAAATCAGGTTATAGACTAATCCAACTTAGGGTCATGTGAGGGACAGAGTTTATCACAGCCTACATTGTATTATCTGCTTCCCAGCCTTTCTGGGTCTTACTGATATTTGCTCGAGGAAAGCATAAACTAATAAAGTCTGTGTGCTGAACTGCATTTTCCCCACTTTTCAGGTTCAGATTCTTGCATGAATGCTGCTATCGGCCTTCTATATCCTCTTGTTTACATGTTACTGCAGACTTATCAATAAGCCCAAGGTCTTTAGTTGCACAGCTGTGAACAGGAATTGTTCCTGTCAACCTTGAAGTTGGCTGATTATAAAACATTCATCTTTGAACTTTGGTGGAAAAAAGTGTGTAAGTTCCCTGTGTTTCCAGGTGCTTTCTGTTATAACATCACTGCTTTTGCAAGTTGAAGAACTCTGCCTGAAGCTAATATCTCCAGTGCGTAATCGCAGGTTACGCCACCTCTCACACAGAAGCTGCTTGTTTATGACTGAGAGGTCATTAATCATAGTTCTGTGCGCTGGCTCACTCATTGCTGTCAATTTGCTGTCTACAAAGGCATTTTACGGTGAAACATCACTGGGTTTTATGAGTGGTGACTCTCATCATTTTTCTTTTTGTGCATTATAATCTGTCCTGAAAGCGTCAAGAGGAGGAACCACTGTTTCATTTCCAGTGCTTGAAACAATCAGAGGGGGCGGGCCAGCTGCTAACAAAGGCTGCAAGTCTTTTAATTCACAAGGGTTTTAGTGGAAACCACAGCATGACCAGTTGAGGAAAAGCACTTTAGAAACACAATATTGCTGATGCCAGAGTATTTGTCAATGTCTTAAAGCTTTTGTGGAGGGGGTGTGTACAATATATAATGTTAATCTAGACCTAAAAGCACATCCACACCTGACTCCATGCCATAGTCTGTGAGTTTTGTGGTTATTTGGTGGCATTTTAATCATTATTTGGTCTTTTATATGGCTGTTGTTCTTGGATTTTAATAATAATAATGGATTGGATTTATATAGCGCTTTTCGAGAACCTCAAAGCGCTTTACAATTCCACTATTCATTCACTCTCACATTCACACACTGGTGGAGGCAAGCTACAGTTGTAGCCACAGCTGCCCTGGGGCAGACTGACAGAAGCGAGGCTGCCATATCGCGCCATCGGCCCCTCTGGCCAACACCAGTAGGCAAGTAGGGTAAAGTGTCTTGCCCAAGGACACAACGACCAGGACAGAGAGCCCAGGGATCGAACCGGCGACCTTCTGGTTACAGATGCGATTCCCAACCCCCTGAGCCACGGTCGCCCAGTTGGGAAGAATGGTGCGTGGTGGTTAACACTATTGCCTCACAGCTAGAGGGTCCTGGGTTTGACTCCACGATCTGGCTCGGGTGTCTTAGCGTGGAGTTTGCATGTTCTCCCTGTGTCTCTGGTGCTCTGGCTTTCTCTCACAGTCTAAAGACATGCAGTTAGTGGAGTTTGGTTAATTGTTGATTCTAAATTACCCGTAGATGTGAACATGAGTATGAGTGGTTGTCTTGCCTCTCTGGGACCAACTGGCGTCCTGTCCAGGGTGAACCTTGCCTTACAGCCGTTGGTAGCTGGCATGGATTCTGTTCCCAATGCGACCCTGATGAGGAAAATTGGAATAGAGTGGATGGATGGATTGCTTGGGTAGTTTAGTTTAGTTTAGATAGACTATTACAGATATGCGTTACATGTGCTCTTTAGTGTAATTGTGCATCTTGTCATTTCGGTCATGTGATTCCTCATTTTGTTACTTCCAGTTTTATTTTTATTGCTGGTGCCTTGTTATTAGTTTTATTTCTTTTGTTGTTGTCTTGATTAGTTTCACTTGTACACTGTTACCCTGGTGTTTCCACTCTCCCCGATCACCTCCTGTGCCTAAACCTCAGCTTGGATCTGTTCTTTGTGGAGTCATACTGTGTTCATGTTGCACACCTTTTTGTGTGTTCTCTCAATTAAGGCTGCTCTTTGGATTACCTGCATCACCTGAATAAAAGTTTTTTTTTTTCTCAGAATTCTCACAAGTCTGCATATGTGAGAAACCTGCACCTAATGGCACTGGTTATGATCAGGAAATAAAATGCAGGGACTTTATATAGGAATTAGGATCCTTCCTTTCTTTACCTCCATTTTTGACAAAAGGAACCTTAGTTGCAAGAAAAAGTATAATATCCTGAATATTTTGTCTACTCTGTATACACTGACAGTAGGCAGACAGTCTGCTTTCTTAACCTTCATGGTTTCCTTCTGCAAATATTTATCAGCTTCCTCTCCAGGAAGGCTCTCATCCTGTGGATGATCTGCAGCCATCCTCCACCTGCTTTAGGTTATGGTAAGAATAAAGTATAACAAATTGCACCATTCGATGAAGATGACTGAAGCAGCAGCTTTAAAAAATAGACTAGGAAGTCGTGAATCGATATTCTAAAATGTGTCACCAAATGCAGGGTTTCCACGGTGTTTGTGGTTTTAGGGCCGACTGATTGTAGCAACTAGAGATGAGACGATACCACTTTTTTATGTCCGATACCGATATCATAAATTTGGATATCTGCTGATACCGATATGAATCCGATATAGTGTTTTTTAATCAACAAAACTGTTTTTTAAATATCTTGCTGCATTTTGTATAAGTTCATACTCAAGTTTAAAACAACAACTACACTAAAGCTATTCTGTTATACCTGTATGCAAAAAAAAAATTTCATAGTTCAGCAATACTGATCAATCTAATAAACTTAAACCTACACCATCCTCCCTATTCTGGTATTTTAAAGAGTACTTAGCATAAATATTAAGCAACCTAACTAATATGGTTCCAACTCCCAGCAACAACAAAAATAAATAAATAAAAAATAGGGAACCACCCCTCACGCTCCACCTCATGATGCTTAATCGACGTAATCAACCTTAATTTGATGCAGTGTGAAAAAAAATGCACAGAAATCAATTATTTTTCAAGAAATATTAAATAGATTCAACATCTTTCTTCAACAAAATTGCAGACTGCACAGATGGTACCTTCCCAAAGGAAAAGGTACTATAGCTTACTAGGGTATATATATTAGACTTAATAGTCACTATATACAGTAATGGACTTCTATTCATTTTGCATCAAATTAAAACTTTGGGTGTCAGATAATTATTTATTAAAAGCTAGACATTTTAAATGAGAATAAGAAAGAAAAGTATGTCTTTGTGCCCTCTTTTCCCTGTTAATGCCCTATCGGCCCCCCTGGCTAAACTTTGCTAGATCCGCCCCTGCACAGTTACCAGCGTCAGCTACGTAGAAAAAGATCCTCGAGTAGAAAGTAATATTAAATACATTCTAACAATAGCTGATAAAGCTTAAACGTGCTGCTGTTGTTCAGCCGCTGGTTTCCTCTTTCTGGTGCAAAGTGGGCCAAAAGCAAACTAGAGACACGGACTCGCGACAGAAAAGCCGATCAGCTGATTGTTAAGCAGTTTCATGATCAAAGTAGCAGCAAGAAGAGGCAGTCGCTTGTTAAGCTTAACGCAGGAATGCTTTACAAACATTCAGAGATGGACTTACAAACTTGCTTTACTTCTCTCGGGATAACTTTGTCGGAGATGAAATGCCGGATTGCTAGCGAAGCTCCAAATGCTATCCAGACCACCACAGGCATGCCACAGCCGCTCTATCACGTGATGCATACTGCTCCGACGTGCTAACGTTCTGAGGCGAGTTACGGCGTGTTGCAAGTTTTGTGAGGTGCTTTCGTGATATTTAATGGATCGGATTACATTTTTTATTTTTCTCCGATATCCGATCCAGTAATTTAGGTCAGTATCGGACCGATACCGATACGTAATATCGGATCGGTCCATCTCTAGTAGCAACATTAATAACTGTTATTTAACACGACTCAGCAGCTGAAGTCATTTTCTGATTCTTGTTCATCACTTGTCTGTCCTCCTCTCATGTTGGCTTTGATTAACTTAACTTGCCGTGGCCTGTAAGAAGAATGAAAGTGGGGTTTTAGAGAAGGGTGGAAGTTCTCTTCTGGAAAGGAAAAACACTGTCACAAAACAGAGTAGAGAAAAATAACTGGTTTATCCTGATTACCTTGTAATTGTCTACCAGTAAATCGATCATGTTGGCATCTCAGATGGATAAAACAAGTGGTTTTTAAACTTATTCTTATTCAACTTATTCTTCAGGGACCACCAGTGTACCTGGTTGATGTCTACAAAACACTGTTGGGCATCTGAGCCGATTACTTTAGTTGATGTGAGTGAAACTGGCCTGACATCTTAAAGGCGACACAGAGGAATTATGAAGGATACAGAATGGATGGTTTTCTTGACTAGATTTCTTAAGTTTGTGTATGTTTGGGTTTGATATCCCATGTTGTACTCATGTTGTGCTTTAGGAACACTAGTTCTTATTTCCTCAGCTTTGCTGCCTACACAGTACCAAAACTAGGCCTAAACGCAGTATTTTTGTTGGAGCGGGACGGTGTCTGATGTTCGTATCGTGTATTTGAGAAGCTCCCTTTTGTGCGCCTCAGTGCTTTTGTGCTCTTTGTCATTTTATGACTCAGTGAGAGCGCCACAGCGCTTATGAGGACTGAATTCCAGTATCTGGGTTGCAGGAATTTGAACCTGCAGCACTTGAGGCCTTGGGTTCACGTCCCCTCGAGCTCCTGCTGCAGAGTGTCTGACAGGTGAGACCACAGCGAGGATTTTGGCATGAAGATAATATCGCAGATGTGGGCTGCTAAATCATTTTCTTTTTCTTTTTTTTAAAAACTTTTAATCATTTAGAACGCCGGGTTATTGCTTTTTAATTTTCTCCTGTCAGTCAGCTCATTAGAGGCGTCACTTCTCATTTATTCTTACTGTCTCACATTCAGGAGGAGCCACCAAGCTTGACGCCACGCTGCTTAATGTCTCTTTACCACCTGCTTTCTTTAACAGATCTCCTCAGTTGGGGATTGCCCAAAAAAGGAGTCGACTGTGTTGCCTTCAAGCTCCCGTGCCGCTTCGTGAATCCCAACCGTCTCACCCCCTCTCTTGTTTGTAAATGCCCTGCTCGTGTTCGTGCCAGAAACTCACTTTGACATACCGCGGGGGGGAGGAGGAGAGAGGAAGAGGCGGGGGGGGGTTGGGGGGGTCATGGGTGTTGATTTCTGCTGAGCTTCTGCCAAAGATGCCCTGCAGGGAACTTTCTTTTATTCTGCTCGTTGACTTTGGAAAATTTGAGTTATTTGATAACTGGGAAAAAGCAGCCAGGAGCACAGTGAAATGTTGTTATCAAGATACACGTGTAAGTACAAGTTGATTTCTTAGTTTGTGCATTAGTTTTTCTTGGTACGACTCCAAAAAGCAGGTGGGAGCATTTCTTTTATTTTATTTGGCATCAAGAGCCTCTTTAAAATAATAGCTGCCCGCATTAACGGTGAGTGATGTGCGGGTAAACGCATTCAACTGTAAATTTAAGACAAAATAATAAATTCATTTAAAACTGTGGCACTCCCATCTGTTGCTAGAAATCGAGATATAAATCACATCAGACTAACTGCAGGTTAAATGAATGACCTGTGTCCTGATGGTATTCAAACCTCATTCAGCCCTGGGCGTCCAGGCTGGTGGATTTAGGTCCATAAGTTTATGAACACTTTTTTAAGATTTTGACTCTGTGTACCACCACGGTGGGTTTTTAATTAAACAATCAGTGTGTGACTAAAGTGCAGAGTTGAATCTTCAGTTCAAGAGGTTTAACAGAAGTATTTAGGCATCACAGCTGTTTTTATATACACGCCTCATTTAAAAGTAATTGGACAATTGACTAACAAGCAGTTTCTTGTCTAGTTGAGGTCTGTTCCTTCATTATTTCACAAGATATGAGGCAGGTAAAATACCTGGAGTTGATTCCAGGTGTTGCATTTGGTAGGTGTTCAATGAAATTGTCAATATGGCATCCCAGAGAGATGTTGGTGCAAGTGAAGAAGGGCGTCATCAGACTGAAAATCCCCCAGAAAATCTGATAGAGAGATGGCAGAAACCTTAGGAGAGGCCAAATCAATAATCTGGTACATTGTTAAAAAGACTGAATGCACAGACCAGCTCAGCAACACCAAAATATCTGAAAGAGAACAGAAGATAACCAAAGTAGATGATCACAGAATTATTTCCCTGGTTCAGGAAATCAACTTCACAGCATCTAAACAAGTAGAAAAACTCTCCAGACTTCGACAGTTTGCAAAATTCTAGAAAAAAGTCCTTGGACAGTCAAAACCAGAATTAACTACTTTAACTGCTACTACTAAGATGATGTCCTTCATAGTGCAGTGGAGGAACCTAACAAGCAAAAGATTCACAGTTTGATCCTGGGAGGAAACACAAATCCCTTTGGGATTGCATCTGGGAGGGCATTTGGTGCCAAATCAAGGATGTGGAGCTACCCATTGTGGTGACCCCTTGTGAATAATTGAGCAGCTGAAAGTAGCCCCTCTTTTCTACTACTAAGATAAAATAATTTTGAACGTCTGGAAAATACGGTCCGTGTCTTAATATTGTTGCAATTTCTAAACAGCTAATGGAAAAGTGTAATATAGTGTTAGCCAAAAAGTACAGTTATAACCTTAAGTATATCGGCATCGTAAGAAAGTGAGGAAAAAAATATTTGCACTTTTTGACTCCATACAAGTCAAAAGTGCAAATATTGGTTTTGTTTTATTTTTGTTTTTTTACTTTTCAATGTTTTTAAATAATTAAAGCTGGCGTTCTCAAAATGTGACCCCTGCAGTCCAATTGTAGCCCACCGAAACCATTTTTCTGGTGACGAGATCTTCAAGGAAAAATTAAGATTCAACACTTTTTGCCTGTTACGGTTTCTAAATCAGCAGAGAATGAGAGCAAGTAGGCCATTAACAAATACAGCCAGGGTCACAATACAAAACCTATTTTTAGTGACTTCTAAGTATTAAATTAAATGTTGGTCTTGTTTTTTTACAGTTTGATAATTTTTAATGGTTAGTTGTCAGTTTGTAAATTAACTTCTCACTCTGGCATTACTTCTTGAGTTTATTTGACCAATTTAAAGCCCAGAATGATGGTGATTTGACTCTTTGTGTGATTGTTCTTGCATTTTTAGAAACTACACTGTGTGCGCCTTTGGCAGTCATGCTTAAGCTGCCTCTGGTAATGTATTGTAATATAAAGTATGCAGTTATTAGTACTTATCTGATCTTATTAAAGAAGAACAGAAAGCTTTTAAACTGCTGTAAATGTGACCCCTGCAGCCTCTGTGTTGCTGCCATCTGCTGGGCCAGTCAAGTACTGTCAATTAAAGGACATGACAGAAAGCATGTGGACGTGCTGCAGATGTTGACCTGAAATGAATAAGCAAGAAAAGTTGATTTTCAGAGTAAATCTGATTGTGTTTTACGTATTTCTGGAGTTTAACAGAGAGGAAACAAGACAAAAGGACGAAAGTTAACAAATAAAACAGAGTCAGCAAATTCAGTATTTATTAAATTAAGTGAAATTTAAAGATTTAGAATATTATAACATAGTTCTAATTATTTGCAGTAGACAATTACCTCTTAACGTCCAGAATCTGTTTAACATGAGCTGCAACAAATACACATCACATTACACCTGATGGTAGGACTAACATAATGTAATTGTAGCATATCAAAACTTTAAAAAATCATACAGAAATAACACAATTATCCAATATTGTGGTAGATTTAGAGTGAAGATGCTTTGAATACAAAGATTTGACATGAATGGTTTGGGATGATTTTGTATTTCAGTCAGAGCTTTAGCTTCAGTCTACACACTTTCAGTTTGTGACAGCAATTAAAAAAAATAAAGATAAAGATGAAAATAAAATGACAGGCAGAGAAGGAACTTCAGAGCTGAAATAGTTTTTCTAGCATCTTAAATCCATAATTAAACATTCCTTTGAGATAGAAGATAAGAAAAACTACATATGCTATCTTAGTGTGCACATTTGGTCCCATTAGTGCACTTTACCTCTGCATCAGGACTTACGATTTTGCTATGTTTGTCATAAATTTTGAAAGTGCTGCTTTCCCAATGCTAATATGAAGTTTGAATTAGATGTTGCACCATATTAGAAGTTATATCTCACTGCTCTGATGTGAAATAGACACATTTATCTGTATCTCAGCCTCAGTTTTCTTTCATGGTGTTGCATTTTAATGGATTAAATCTCCATATTTGGAGGCTGACTCACCCTGCAAAGTTCACTCCTGTCACCAGCAGATTTATTCCAGCGTTTATATCTTTGCATCTGCTGCACAGACCACCAACATAAATGGCAACATCATTTGAGCCTCTTCCTCACACATCTCATCTTCCATCTTCGATATTTTGTGTAATAAATAAATGAAATGATCTTGTTGGACCGGGAACTTCGTGCTCTCTCTTTGTAATTGCTGTGTCGTATTTCTATCTGACTGAACTCGCTTCCCACAGTTAACACGGATGACTGTCTCGCTCTTCCCCATCTGCTCTGGTGTAGACCCCCAGTTGTCGACAAAGATGCACCGAAACACTTGATAATGAAGCCTCTGTAGATCTTTTTTTGTTTAAAGTTTGAGCCAAGGTGAGGCTGACATCTTTTCGGGACCTGCTGTTTGGCAAAGCCAGATATGTTTTCAGAAGAGTGAAATTTATTAGGAAGAGTCATGAAACAAAGCAGCGTCTAGTTGGGGCTTGTTGCAGAAGTTTCCTCTCCAAACCTCTCACGTGGTCATGTTTAACCCTCTCAGGCTCAAATTAAGTTTTAGTTGCTAATGCACAACCAAGTCCTTCAGTGGTACTTCTGAGTAAAAAAAAACTCATAAAATATGTATGTGGGGTAATCAAGTTGTTAGTTTTTAACTGTTGCAAATCGGCAACGCCTGCCTTGAGAGGGTTAAGTAACCAGAGTTACCTGAAATAAAAAGAAGAAATACAGTTTTAGGTATTAAGTTTTCTTCTTTCCTCCTCCAGTAATCACCATGGTTGTCATGTGAGCTTTAGGAGGAACATGCTGCTATGATGTGGCAACAGCAGAACCAATGTTACTGGTGCTTCAGCATTCAGCTGCAGCTCACTACATATGACTGCACCTCGCTGTAGCTGTATGTGTGGAAGTGTAAATGTAAGCAACAGCTGCCTTCATAATAAAACACAATGCACAAAGGAAGCGTGCCCGAACGCAGTCGTGTATTTACTTACCCTGCTTGTGGCCCTGTGCAGGTCAGAGTCAGCTGACAGCTGACGGTGATGAAAAGTGCTGGGAACGCAGAGGGAGCGTTAGCACGTATGTTTGAGAGCCTGCAGGGGATTTATGGTGATATATGATGGACACGGAGAAAGCGTTGGGGGTTGTGTTATTTGAAAGAAAAAAACTAACCTGATGTTTTTATATTTTTAATTAAAAGAAAAGTATTTTCTTGGTTTTTAGTCAGAACAATGCATCGATGCGTAAATGTGAAAACAATAAATAAAAATGTTATAAAACTCTAGTTCATGAAGTTTATGTAGTTTTTGATTCATTTGTCTGTTATTAAGATGCAAGCTTTAATTCCCTGCTGATGAAAATCAACAGAAACCTCATCAAAGAAAGAGCTTTGTCACAAAAGAGAGACAAAAAAACGCAGACAGGAAGTCTGTAACTGCCTGTAATTACTGTAAAGCTGAAACATGAGTGTTCTTTGTTCACTTGGTTTTTCATTTTTTTATGTTTTAGTCATATTTGTCACTACTGTACTCCTCAGTATGTCTGGCTTCAACCACGATTTTACTAATTTCAGCTGGAAAGAAATTAGTAAACAATGCAAGCAGAACCTTTCTCATATATCCAAAGGGGACTGTGTTTGCAGTTAGAATGTTTTCTGTAGATAATAAATCTCTTTGGCATAAGATCTGCAGCAAAAAGTGCTTCTAGTAATAGAAAATTGAGTTGTAAAAGGTTTTTATAAGCTGGTTTAAACCTGATTTTTTTTTGCTTTTGTTTATCTTATGCTCTTTTTATGAATTCCTCTCCCAAGGTGACACCTGTTGGCAACAACTTTTTATGAAACTCAGTGCTCAAACCGGTGCTTAAAGAATCAAGAACACAAAATTAGTCCAAAAACCTCTCATGTTCAGCTGTTTTTTTATGGCATCACTCTTGGCAGGAAGCAGAGCTTAATCAATGGAAAAAACACAAACTTTGTCCCAAAACCTCTCATGTTTAGCTGTTTCCCACTTTTTCTTTGGTCATTTTAGCCTTTTTGGCCAGGGTGAAGGGAGCATCTGCCATCAAACACGAAGCCAGCCGCATGTAACTTCGACGGTGTTTGCTAGTTTACCTTACATGCATTAATTTAATAACGTGGTTAGCCTAAATCGTGTGTAATTTACGCTGAGGCGTAAATTACACACGATTTAGGCTATCGATTTAGGCTAACAACATTAAGCTACTCATGCAGAGAAGAACGGCGGCTGCTGCCATCATCATCCGTCATCATTTCTGCTACACTGGCAGGGCTAGGGGCCAGGACTTTCCTCTTTGGGTTTTTGGGGGATGTTGCTAACTTCGGTTTGGATAACAGGCAAACCACCCGCAGTAGATGTGCTCGGTGTGAGGTCTCGCAGCAAGCTATCAAATACGGCGCATTTCTCGGCTTTTAACAAAATGCTATACGTTGCCAGGTGTTTCATCAGATTCGAGGTGTTACCTCCTTTGCACACTATCACCTTAAAGCACTTGCTGCAGGCTGCTGAGTTTGCATATTTTGCTGTGAAGTACAGCCAGACTTTTGACCGCTTCGCCTTGAGCATTTTTAATCTGTAGCTCTGCTCTAAAAGAACGTACATACCTGGACCTGCCTACTATCCTTGCAAAGGTAAAATGATTGGCTAGAATCCAAAGTGTATGACAGGAAAAAAAAGCACCGAAATAAAGCACCAAAATGTGCGCTGCTTTTCGGCCTACCGTTTATGTCAGAACCGGTGCCGGTACCCATCCCTAGTAAGGATTTAAAATATATTTATGTATATAACCTGTAGATCTTTAATAAGGGGGATGTAAAGTAAGTTGGCTCAGCTGTTAATATTTTTAAATGGTTTATGTACAAGTAAGTAAAAAAACATCCACAATACGGAAACACATAACTGTAAAGACACAAGTTCATAAATATTGTAAGATAAACAGAAAACCCCAACAATCATATGGCCCCCTATGAAGAAGGGTTTTGGCAACAGTGTCAAGGAAAAAAGTCCTTTAAACAGGAAGAAACCTCCAGCAAAGACACACTGTGGAAGAGAGCTAGAGATCTGATAGCAGTCTGATTGCAAAGTGCTCCAATCGGGTGATACGGTAGTATGAGGTCGTTAAGATAAATGGGGACTGATTATTCAAGACCTTGTATGTGATTTGAAGGATTCCAAATTTGACTCGAAATTTAACAGGGAGCCAATGAAGAGAAGCCAATATGGGAGAATTGAGATTTTGAGCAGAATGAGCGGCACATTAGTTGGTCATTTAACAGCATTTTACAAAGCAGCCTGGTCATGGCTCTTAAATGTCAGTTTTATGGCTTTCCCTGCTGTAAATCTGACATTTAGGATTTTTGGATGGTCAGACTGATAAAATCAGACACTTGGAGACACCAGGTTTTCTTAGATTTTGTTGGCCTAATGATCAATTAATAGCCTTGATTACAGCACCATTAGTTTGGCAGTACAAACAGGAGCCCCTTAATGAGGCGGATTAGCAGATTATAATCTCTTCTGTTGCTGGTCTGCACAGGAAAATAGGAAGATAAAGGAGTTAATGATGCATTAAAGAAAGCAAAGTTTCACCAGAGTAAACTCCAGTGACTCTAATGTTCTTCAGCAGTGTTCTTTAGCAGCAGTTATGTTGCATGAATGCACAAATGATGGGGATACGGCAGCGTGTCATGCAGCGTGGGTGTGGGAGGTCCACCAGCTGGAATGTGTAACAGCTGGTTGTCCGAGTTTGGCAGATGCTGGATGATGAGGGGACTCTGGGCCATGTGGAGGAGGAGGAGGAGGAAGAAGAAGAGGAGGAAAGGGAGGAGGAGGAGTGTTGGTGGAGAGGAATCCTTTTGCCCCAATTGCCCATCTGTGAGAACCTGGAGGGAGTGCTTTTTCCGAGGATTTTTTCCGATGAGGCAATGGAGTCGGTCTCTCGGGAGGGCAGCTGCTGTCTCTCATTCATCCCTCACATTGCTGCTCAGCCTCTCTCCAGCTGCGTTCACGCTGTTTATCCGATTATGTTCCTCCCAAAGCTTCAGAAAGTAGACTTGGTGGTTTAATTTTTGGTTACTGTAGTTACCAAAAATTAAAACAGAGGCATAAATCAGACATCTAAACACACCGAAGCAATCGGCGCCGTGTGACTGAACCTCCCTTGTTTTCCCTTTTCTTCCTGAGAGATGAGATAATTTCTCTTGCTCTGTCACTCACCGTGCCCTTGCTGTTCTCACCATTTTAGCCTGTCAGCTGCTGTGCTCAGTTTTCCCACCTTTTTCCTCCTTTTGTCCCTTTTTCCCATGAAATCATGCAAAGTAGAAGTACAAAGATCTTTTACTTAAAAGTAGAAAAGTTTTTAAAATACTACATGAACAGTATGAATCCTGGAGTGAAATGTTTCCATTGTTATAACTCTGCTGTTACAGTGTGCTGTCCTTGCTTGTAATGTTGCACAGTTTAGTGTACTGATCTGAACCTGGGGGCCACGGGGTAATCTGAGTACCGAGTACTTCTTAACTTTCTCTAGTAGTTGGTTTGGAAATGTAGCTAAATTTTTGTTTGAATAAAAACATGAGAGAAGGAAAAAGTAACACATTCAGAAGTGTATTTTGTATTTTTATGTTGTTTAAAAATCAAAAATATGAGCTAAGCAAAGTAATGAATTACAGAAAACAAAAAATAAATAAATAAATCCTGGGGCAAAATTTTTTTTTTCCCCTTTGTGTGTTTGTTTGCATTAGTAAATCTTAAATTTAAATTTAAAGTAGGAAATAGTGGACACTTGGAAGCTAGAGGGCACCATTGACACCATAAAAAAATATTAATATTACTTTTACTCTTAAGCTGAGTTTTTATTGACTGTTTACTTCCCTTTGTACTCACTTGCTTTGACAAAATCTGTTTGGTAGGATCAACAAGGGTTCAAGACTTTTGAAGATTTCATTTTCATGGGTGACTCAGAGACTCGGAGAAGACTTGAAGATAAACTGTGTTGCTGACATAAAATATACTTCAACTGAAAGGGGTCATTTCTCAGAGCTGTGCTGACTGTAACAATAAAATGAAATGATTTGTGTCCACAAACTTGAGCAGATTACTTTTGCTTTGCCATGAGACGGACTGAAATGTGCAGAAGCTAGAAAAAAAAGTGTATTTTTGTGTGATTGTGAAGTTTAATGCTCAAACTTATGAGCTAACACTGCCATCTCGTCTTCAATTATTGATTCACTTGTTTATTTTAAAAATTTCAAAACCCAAGGAAACAAAACACTGTCAACTGTCATTATCACTTTAACATGAGGATATCTGCACATCTGTAGTGTCACCAGATATGCTGTCATAAACAATTAAAAAAGGACAAATATGAACAGATTAAAGATATTCACAAAACATAATTTTGGCCTGTTATTTTTATATCTTAACTTAAGCTTCTCTGTAACAAAAACATATTTTTTAAGATTGAAGCAAAAGTTTCTGTAATGATAACTGTTGAGTTATGTACAAGCGCAGTTCCAAAAACGTTGGGACTCAAAAAGCGAAAATGTAAATAAAATCAGAATACAGTGACTTGCAAATCTCATAAATCGAAATTGTATTAACACTAGAGTATAGAAAATATATTAAGACATTTTACTATTTAACCCTTTCATGTATGAATTATGACATCTTTAGGCATGAAAAGATGAATAAAAATACTTAAGAAAAAATCCTGATTGAGGTTGTCATAATTCATGCATGACAGGGTTAAATAACAATAATTTCAATAAAACACATCATACATCTATAGTAGCATTAAACAACCAGTGGGTGGCAGGGTATGGAGTGGACACATCACTGTCCAATGTAGTGGTTTATGTGCAAGTATACCATCAGCACTGACACAAATACAAGAAAACTGACTTTGAATAGCTGTCCACTGTAGTGACCACTATGCGTGAAAGGGTTAAATGAAAATATTTGTTCATATTGTATTCGATGAAAACAACACATCTGAAAAAGGTTGGGCCTTGTTTACCCCTCAGTAGCATACTGCCATCTTTTAACAACAGTCTGTAAACGTCAAGGAGCTGAAGGAGAAGAGCCGACGGACTTTTGGAAGAGGAATGGTGTCATATTTTTCCTCTCATGATGCTCCGAATGGGTACAGATGCCTGACTGGTCTGCACCTGGACTCTTAATCTGTGCTGCTGTAACAGATGTAGTATGCAGTTTAGCACTGTATAGCCGGAATATGTGAGACTTTCCCTTGAAAAGACGTTGTCTGAATGGGACCATATGCTGCTCTAAAACCTGTACAGGGAGTGCAGAATTATTAGGCAAATGAGTATTTTGTCCACATCATCCTCTTCATGCATGTTGTCTTACTCCAAGCTGTATAGGCTCGAAAGCCTACTACCAATTAAGCATATTAGGTGATGTGCATCTCTGTAATGAGAAGGGGTGTGGTCTAATGACATCAACACCCTATATCAGGTGTGCATAATTATTAGGCAACTTCCCTTCCTTTGGCAAAATGGGTCAAAAGAAGGACTTGACAGGCTCAGAAAAGTCAAAAATAGTGAGATATCTTGCAGAGGGATGCAGCAGTCTCAAAATTGCAAAGCTTCTGAAGCGTGATCATTGGACAATCAAGCGTTTCATTCAAAATAGTCAACAGGGTCGCAAGAAGCGTGTGGAAAAACCAAGGCGCAAAATAACTGCCCATGAACTGAGAAAAGTCAAGCGTGCAGCTGTCAAGATGCCACTTGCCACCAGTTTGGCCATATTTCAGAGCTGCAACATCACTGGAGTGCCCAAAAGCACAAGGTGTGCAATACTCTGAGACATGGCCAAGGTAAGAAAGGCTGAAAGACGACCACCACTAAACAAGACACACAAGCTGAAACGTCAAGACTGGGCCAAGAAATATCTCAAGACTGATTTTTCTAAGGTTTTATGGACTGATGAAATGAGAGTGAGTCTTGATGGGCCAGATGGATGGGCCCCTGGCTGGATTGGTAAAGGGCAGAGAGCTCCAGTCCGACTCAGACGCCAGCAAGGTGGAGGTGGAGTACTGGTTTGGGCTGGTATCATCAAAGATGAGCTTGTGGGGCCTTTTCGGGTTGAGGATGGAGTCAAGCTCAACTCCCAGTCCTACTGCCAGTTTCTGGAAGACACCTTCTTCAAGCAGTGGTACAGGAAGAAGTCTGCATCCTTCAAGAAAAACATGATTTTCATGCAGGACAATGCTCCATCACACGCGTCCAAGTACTCCACAGCGTGGCTGGCAAGAAAGGGTATAAAAGAAGAAAAACTAATGACATGGCCTCCTTGTTCACCTGATCTGAACCCCATTGAGAACCTGTGGTCCATCATCAAATGTGAGATTTACAAGGAGGGAAAACAGTACACCTCTCTGAACAGTGTCTGGGAGGCTGTGGTTGCTGCTGCACGCAATGTTGATGGTGAACAGATCAAAACACTGACAGAATCCATGGATGGCAGGCTTTTGAGTGTCCTTGCAAAGAAAGGTGGCTATATTGGTCACTGATTTGTTTTTGTTTTGTTTTTGAAGGTCAGAAATGTATATTTGTGGATGTGGAGATGTTATATTGGTTTCACTGGTAAAAATAAATAATTGAAATGGGTATATATTTGTTTTTTGTTAAGTTGCCTAATAATTATGCACAGTAATAGTCACCTGCACACACAGATATCCCCCTAAAATAGCTCAAACTAAAAACTACTTCCAAAAACATTCAGCTTTGATATTAATGAGTTTTTTGGGTTCATTGAAAACATGGTTGTTGTTCAATAATAAAATTATTCCTCAAAAATACAACTTGCCTAATAATTCTGCACTCCCTGTATATATCTTTAAGCATTGATGGCGCCCAGGTGTTCAAACTGCCAATCCCACAGGCACTGATCCTCCTCCACACCTTCAGAGATTCAGGCTTTTGAACTGAGCGTTGATAACCGATTTTAAACACAGGTTTTGGAGAGTGATGTACTCAATCATCTGAGCTGTTGCTAAGTAACCCAATTAGCTGCACAATGTTCCTGCAATGGTTTCTTTTTAGTACCACTCACTTTTTGTCCACTGTAAATATTTCATGTTTTCTGTGTACTATTGTGAATGAAATATAGCTTAAAGAGATTTGGAAATAATTGCACAGTGACCCAGCTTTTTTTCAAGAGTCGTACATATTTTGAAAGGATTTTTGGCATCTCGGCTGCTGGAAATGACTTTAGGAGTCATTTGTTTGCTCTGAAGACACAGTTTAGTTTTCTGCAGCTGCTTAGAGTTACCATTCTTGTGCCTATGTGGTAAAAAACCAACATAAAGCCTGCAACCAGTTAGTGTAGTTTTGCGTAAAGACTCGAAGCAGCATGAAACAGCGAGCCTCGTCCTTCTAAAAATTTAAAAATAGAATTAGTAGGATCTCTGCTTAAGTTTATTAACGTAACCTGTCATTATGCTTCATTAAATTGTGGTTAAATAATTGTTGCCTATAAAGTAATATTTAATATTTTCTTTGGTTAATTTACTTATTTACTTTTATTCAGTCCTGCTCACCAATAAAATGAGCTTTTCCTTTAGAGTATGAACTAAACCTTTTCTTTATGATCTGCAGTGCGTTTATGAAAACTCCATATTTCTGCAGAGGACTCATCTGTCTAGGCCGGGTGTGCCTATGTGGTAAAAAGCATGCCTGTATGCTTTCTAAGGAGACCCACAGGAGTCACGCAGGGGAGGAGTTTTAGTTTGAGGCCTTTTTTTTTTTTTTTTTTTTGGAGGAGTTTGCACTGGGAGCTCAGTGGGGAGGGTCCCAGAGTAGTTTTTATGCCTCTGCTTTCATTCACTGGTTGCTCAGTGGCCCTTGATCAGCCTCGATTTAACTGCTGCCCGTCTGGCTAACAGGTGGTGCTTTGAGGAATCAGCGCTGTTGCAACAGCCAGCACCATGTGGAGGAGGCTCCAGACTGCAGCGCTGCTCCTCATCCTCTGCTCCGGGAGCTTGGAGGCCTGGTTCTGGAGAACCACGGATGAAGAAACAAAGACAGAAGCGGTTACGTTTGATGCTACCACTTTAACCACTCACACTGTAGCAATGATCACCAGTACAAAGCAGGTGGAGGAAGGTGCTACTACTACTACTACCAGCAGTGTAATGATGGAGGAGGAAGGTTCTACTAAGACTGCCGCTGGTGCAAAGATGGAGGAAGAAGAGGAGGATGACAACTTGTCCGGGGTCGGGGAAGAAATCATCAACGTGGCCACAGGCATCCGTAAGTTTGTCGAGGCGTGGGATGCGACCACGACCACCTGGACTGTTAGTGCCGGCCTGACGGAGAAGACGGAGAAGTCTGACGTGACGATGAAGCCAGGCAGGTTCTTGGGGGAGAGGGTGGAGGAAGGGTCTGGGGGTGGGGAAGGGGATGGATTTGAGTCAGACGTGACAATTAGAGGTGGCGTTTCTAAATTGAATGGCCCACCCTGTCTCCCCGCGCCCTCTGATTGGCCCGTTTGCAGACAGCCACGCCTTTTCTCGTTGCCCAACTTTTTCAACCACACCTCAGTGGAGGAGGCGGGGGCGGTCCTACAGGAGTGGGCTTGGCTCACAAAAGCAGAATGTCACCACAGCGCAGAGCTATTCCTCTGCCTCCTCCTGACTCCCAGGTGTCCATCCCCCGTCTCTAACCTGCCCTGCCGCAGCTTCTGCCACACACTGCAAGACAGCTGCTGGGCGTTCCTGGAAAACGGGCGTCTCCCAGTGGAGTGTGACCTCCTGCCTGAAAGAGCTCATGAGCCCGGGCGTCCGGTGTGCATGTCAGTTAGTAACTGGAAAGGTAACCGCGGCGGGTTAGAATGTATCCTGTGTGACGATACATTTTGAATCCGGAGCGTCTATGTGTGTTTGTTTTGGTGTCCAGCTGCATCATTGTCTTTGCCCATCACATGATTCGCTTTAAACGTGATGCATGTTTTTACCACTTTAATTTGATCATATAGAGCCCATAAAGTACTCTGGCTCATGTGACTACAGGTGCTATACATTACAGTTTCACATATATTTGACCTCCTACCATGAAACCACTGGTGGGTTTGTTTTATTAGAGGAAGATAATGACCCTCACATTTACTGGGGCTCCGGCTAATGATAATTTTTTTATTATTTTGTTGCTTGTAAGAAATTTCAATTTTCCAAATCACAGGATAAAATTATTAAATGTCTTTTTTTTAAAATCCAGAACCCCAAATATATGAATTATTATAATCTAAGGCTGTAAATTCACAAGTTTTAGAAACAATCATCATCACTTTTGAAAAAATCTGGGATCAAATTACTGAAGTATAGTTAATAAAGTATTCTGTTTTGGATATTGTCACAATTAATGCACAAGAGCATTCATCATCTTTTAAAAAAATAAAAATCTGTTATATTCTTGTGCCTACATTACCCATAATGCAACATCAGTTTGTTTTAGAAGATCAGGTGTAGCAACTATGTAGCTCACAGGCTCAAGCAGGGTTCAGTTCAGGCTTCACAGTCTTCACACGCCTCTTTCTGAGGTCACAAAGGGCTTTAGTCAACTTTCTTACATCCAGATTCTTATCAAAGTAAACTTTAAGTGCAGTTCCATTTGATCAGCAGTATATCAAAAATGAATGAAGGCATCATATTCACTGTAATAAATATCGAAATTCTGTTATACAGAGGACCCAGAGTACCAAAAAAAAGTTTTATCATATGATCAACTATTTGGCGGTTAGGTAATCAAGTTTGGTATGTGAGATGCTAATGTTTTTGGTATATTTTATATTTATCCAAAAACACCCCAAAACATATCTAAATGTAAATTGTAATAATTAATTATTAACCCTTTAAGACCTACCATAGAACCAAGTCCACCAGAGTTATCTTTACATTTTTACATGCGGTAGTGCCATTTTTGGGAGCATTTCAAGTTGCTATACATCAATACAACCATTATAGCCCAAATTTTAATAATATGTATGCATTAAGTGCATAATAACTACACAAATTGCAAAAAAGTGCAATAAACTACAAAAAAATTGAAAATCTTTTTTCTTTTTTTTTCTTTTTTTTCACATATATTTCTAGTTAGCAAAATTTAAGATGGCTTGTCTCTCAAAACTGTAAACACAAAAAAGTTGCACAAAAAAGTTTCCAACAACAGGAAATTTATTTTGAGTGTCTTCATAGCTTTATTTTTGAGATACACCAATGTTTATATACTGCAAGAAAAACGAAGAAAAAATATTATAATGCAAATTTGCCAAAAAACAGCATGTGCATCAAAATAAACTGTTTCCAGCAGTGCAATTTGAGTTCTAAGCATCCCAGAAACTATAAATAAAAGCATAAACTCAAACATGACTTTTAAAAACACCAGTGTAGGCTTATAAGGCCCCGAAAGTAAAAAACTACATTTCTGCGAAAATGACGTCACTTCCGGTTTCAGGCAGGTAATGGCGGACATGCAATAGTTCGCGCTGACGTCTGTTCCAACATAGGAAGTGTTATGAATAGCTGATCAGATCAGCAAAGCGTGTTTCTGGAATATTATGTTTTTGTTGCTGCAAGTGCTTTTTATGCAATTTTTGCAAAGCTATATGTGGAAGGAAACCGTGACCTAGGACAAGCTGATGGCATAAGATATAAGTACAACTCCTCCAGTTTCAAAGGTTTTTTTGCAGTTTGCAAAGAAAATTATTGCGCTAGCTTACGTGGTTCCAGTTCTACAGGGATTTAAAAATAGTTACGCAAAACGGAGCGGAGTTTTAAAGGGTTAATATACTGGTAAAAATCAACACACATAAGTTATGTATACACTGTCATATAGCTGACACGTGTTGCCTACATAATTTAAAAATATAGATGATTATCTTTATTTTTCATTTTCTAATTTTTAATGTATTATTTTATTTAGGCGGTTTTGGTCCTCTGTATTTTAAAGTCAGAAAAAAGCTTGCAATTTGGAAGATGGGTTTGATTAATGTTAAATACACACTTTTTGTAAATCAATGGTCAAAACATGCAAAAACATTGATGTTGGAACTGCTGAAGTTGCTGTGGTGTCACTTTCTCCCCTGACGCATGATAAAACACCTGAGTTCACGCCGTTGTCGCCAGGCTGCACGCAGCAGTTCATGTTGTTGTCTTGTCTCCTGCAAACGAGGCATTTTTAATGTGTAGAGTCAGTAGCAGTCAGCAGCAGCATGCCTGCTAGTTGTTTGATGGTAGCTGCATCTTTTTTATGACACTTAAATCTATTCTGGTCATGTTAGATGTTTATACTGTAAACTAGAAATCATATATACATTAGGTTAGAAACTTTTGCAGTGAAACCCTGACAAATATATCAGAGGCTCTTGTTCAGCCTTTTAATGCCTTAATAAATTTAACAGCACACGTCATTGGCTGGACATTCCTGGGGTTTTTTAAATTAAAACTTTGACCTCTGCCACATGAAAACCTTCTTCATCGTGTGTTTCCCACGAGAATGCTTACTGCAAATGTTTGAATGACCTTTACAACAACTTGTGGCTTTAAAACACCAACACAGCTATGTTTCACCCCACAGCAGACTCCTGAATCTGCACTGCAGTACGTTTTGGAGACTTTGGTGTATGCATGCAGCCAAGCTTTTGCACTGTTTTTGCTCGGGGTGTACGGGTTATAACACGTCCCTGTGGTTGTCAGTCAAACTGTTTATTGCCTGTGATTTTCCAAACACCTGCACAAGGGATGACAAAAGGGTTAAGGGAGCCTACATTTGATCAAAAACACTCAGTATACGCTCTCAGTCGTGATGTTGTCTTTACATTTAGATGTAGGTTGGTTTCTCACAGTAGGCAGTAATCATTCTATTCCTCCCATCACATCCTACTCCTGCATGCCAGCCACGCTTTTCTGTCTCGAGTTATCGTGTCATCATTTCTACTCAGCTGGTGTGTTATGTAGGTTTACAGATGGATGGCGTTTTATAGTTTCCCAGATGGAGAGGAAACAATCAGGCTATCTGTGGTGGCAGTGGCGGTGGAAGTGGGGAGAAGCTTGTGGAAGGTATTTTTGATAACCGCTGTGGGTGGGAAAAAGGTCTGCTCCGAGAGATTGAGTGTGACGATTGTGCGGTCGGTTTGGGTGAAAGGGCGGCGGTCTTGCGGTCGGTAACAAGAGAGCGTTGTGATGGGATGAGACGGGGAGGCTTGCAGTCTCTGCCAGGAGGGCAGAGGGCACGACAGTCACCCACCCTTTCACCCAGTCACACTTGATGGAATGCAGTCGAGTGTTTGGGACACCATTAGAAGATGAGCAGAGATTCAAAATGAGGCACAAGTATAAGAAAGCCTTTTATGTGAGTGGGGAAATACTGGGTCTTCAACTTGGAAGCAATTTAAATGCATTTTGGACCATTTATGTGTCATTTATAGTGTCTCAAACAGACACTGAGTCACTTCCATTTGTTTAAAGTTTTTCCAGCTGATGCTGAGGTTCAAGAGGCCACGCCCACCCTGGAGGGCCTCTGGGTTCTCCTGCTGCATGGTTAGTGCTCAGTTAGGACTCAGGTATAAAAAAAAAGAGACGGCAGTTTAATGAGCTGGTTGTGAGCTGCTTGTTTATCATTATTTCTCATTTGCTGCTGATTGGTTCCCTTATTAGTTCCTAAAAAAACACAGACTGTGAAAGCAAGGTTGTCAGCCTGTCTTCAGCCCATAAAAATAAAAAGTAGTGCCACCAGCAGCCCAAGCTTTAAGCTTTCAACATCACTGAAAAGCAAAGCAAAAAACTTTTAAGTGGCCTGAAAGATCAGTCTTTGCTATTTGCTTTCACGCTGTTGGCGACCAGCTGAAGAATACAACAAATTGACAGATGACTTGGCAGTAAATACATTAGAGAAAGGGTGTCAAACATAAGGCCCGGGGGTCAAAATCGTCCCGGCAAAGACTCCCCTCATGTAATTAACCATTAAATGACAGATAATGCATAAAAATGTTTTGAACTTTTTTTTTTTTTTTATATTAACAAAAAAACCTTGGAGTGTTGGAGCCTGTTAGAGAAGGAAACTGGAAACAGTCTGCAGGTAACTGTTAGAAGCAACAAGCTCTCAAAAACGTATTAGAGCAGTTTGCTTTATCAAATTATATTTTCTCAGTTTTCATATCTGTTTTGTAATAATTCCCTAGCTTTGCCTTCCAGCACAGTGTTTTTCTGCACTTTTTCCTCTTTTTAAAAGTCAGATTTGGTGCTTTTACTGAATCCAGTTTTCAGTACATTCATTCTGTGAGTAATTAATTTTTGCCCTACTTCATGCATGTAACACATGTATCACGACAGCAACGGTTAAGGTTTGACCCTGTAGCAGATTGGAGAGTAAGAGAGCTAGCACAGACTTAAAATATAAAAACTGGGCTTTAGACACATTGAAATATGGTCCTGTTAGCAAAATGGATGATGAAATAAATCATGCATTTCGACATGTGCTGCAGGCTAAATTTATGAACCAGTGCTACCTGTCACCGTTCATACTTCTCAAATTCTTCACATAGACAAATTTGTTTTGGAGGGCAGCCAAAAACCCGAGCTTTTCAGCTCTTCTGCCTCTTCGAGGAGCAAGATGTGAACAAAAAGAAGAATCCAGCTGATGTCATCTGAGCTGCACCGATCCCCCCTCAATCAACTTTAATTGGCGCTGGGCTCTGGGCTCATTCAGACGTGGATTAGAGTCTGAGCGGGGATCAGAGGCTGGGTGAAGGTGTCACAGGCTCCATTTGAAGTGTTAACTGATGCCACAGACGAGACTCAGTGCAATTAACAGCCCGAGTCTCAGGCCAGCTGTGTGAATGAAGTGTTTGTTGTGTTTTACGATAAAGAGTCCTGGATTTTATTCTTACCCACGTCCTCAATTCTCCAAATCAAGACCTGCAGATTTCTGCTGCAGATATATTAAGATCTGCTTTGGGAATACCAGGACAATGGCATAATATTCCTCATGCAAAACACTGAAATTACTGAAATTGTTCAGACACAGTAGATGCTTTGGTGTAGTTATTGAAGGCAGATTGAGTTGCTTTTGCAAGTAAAGGACATTTCAGGTCAAGCAAGAATGAGGGTGTAGTTTCCTACATTTTTCTCTATTTTAGGCCACTTTAACCATCACATGCTTGCATTACTTTGCCCGTTGTACTTTGTAATTTAAGCACACAGTGTGGTTACATTGACTGCAGTAACACTCAGGCTTAGGCGCAGATTTTACAGGATAGTATAAACTCTTCTTATGCTCCCCCTCCAGGATGAGGGAAGGTCTCTGCACTGCTAACCCTCTGGAGGAGTTCATTAGTTGCACTGTGACATTTCTGCATGTTTTAACTGCCGCGTTGAGTCAGTTCGGGCTGCTGGCCCGTCCACTTTGTCCCATTAACAGTCCCTCATGGTCCATTTTCCCATGGACAGTTGCCGTGCATTTCCTCCCTCCCGCCCTCTGTCTGTCCATCTGTCAGTCCATGCCTCTTCTCATTGCCTGTGTCTTTTTCTTCACACGCTAAAACAGGCAGGCGTCGGATTTCTCTGGAGTTACATGTTAGAAAATACACACATGGCACCCCAGTAATCCCCTGTAACTGAGAACATGAGGTCATTAAGGCCGCGAAACACTGATGTGGGCTGTTCTTGCATACAATGGGGACTGTTAGCGTGAAGAAAGGAGGTCAGAAATGAGCTTTCTGTGATTGGTTTCAACAAAAAAAAATCAGTATTTCATTATTCGACGGTGTCCCATGCAGAGATCTGAGCTGATGTCTTAAGAGCATAAAAAACAATTTGAACAGCTTAACGTGAGGAGTTCCTTCATGAACATAATTTACTGTCCAATTTGCAACAGTTCTGCTCATTGCACACGCCAAATTTCTGTGGTTTTAGCTTTGTTTGTTTGTCATTATAACTTATATAAAATAGGCGGGGTTTCACTTCCTTAAATGCACAAATCAAAATGTAGCAACATTTGGATCAAACTTTGTTTTTTTCTTTGCCAATCCAATGAAACTGCATTTTTTTCATGTTTTTGATAAACTCAAAGTTACGTTTTATATATATTATGACAAACACCATTCACTTAGCACACCTTAAACACACTAAGGTGTGCTAAGTGGCATAGATTCAAGAAGGTTCTGGAAACATTCCTCACAGATTTTGGTCCATATGGACATGTGCTGCATGTCAAAGTGCCACGGACACATGATCACATCCACAATGGAAAATCTTCTGTTCCACTACATTCCGAAAGTTGCTCTATTGGACTAAAATCTGGTGACTGTGGAGGCCGTTTGAGTACAGTGAACTTATTGCCATGTTCAAGAAACCAGTTTGAGATGATCTGAGCTTTGTGACATGGCGTGCTATCCTCAGAAGATGGTACACTGTGGTCATAAAGTGATGGACATGGTCAGTAACAACACTCCGGTAGGCTGTGGTGTTTAAACAATGCTCAGCTGGTACTAAGGAGCCCACAGTGTGCCAAGGCAATATCCCTCATATTATCACACCAACAGCAGCCTGAACTGTTGATATAAGGCAGTATGGAGCCATGCTTTCATATCGTTTGAGCCAACTTCTCACCCTCCTATTAGACGTTGCTGCAAAACTCAGACAGGCAATGACTTTCCAATCTTCTGTTGTCTGGTTTTGGTGAGTCAGTGTGAATTGTAGCCTGAGTTTCCTGCTCTTAGTGGTCAAGAGTGGTCTTCTGCTGCTGTAGTCCATCTGCTTCAAGACTGGACATGTTGTGCATTCAGAGATGCTCTTCTGCATTGCTTGGTTGTAACGGTTAATGTTGCCTTCACATTTTTTACCCAGACAACTGCCACTCAGTGTGGATCAGCAGTTTCTGAAATAGTCTCAAATGAATAACCGTGTCACATACAGAGTCACTTAAAATCACCTTGCATCATCATTCTGATGCTCAGTTTCAACTTCAGCAGGTAGTCTTGACCATGTCTACATGCCTAAATGCATCGAGATGTTGTCGTGTGAGCAGTTGATCAGGTGTACCTAATAAAGTGTATAATAAGGATAATTCTGGGCATATATGATAACTATTCCGTTATTAAATGGAAAAACAAATACTAAAGTTGGGGAAGAAAGACACTGGAGATAAATGCTGTGCAGGTTATTTTATCCTCTTGATGCTATGACATATAAAACAAAGTTTAACATTCTTCCAGTGCAAATTTATGCCTGTAGAATTTAATGAACATGTCTTACACATGGAGACTCCTTTCCCTCAGCTCAGCTCTTAGTATTGAAACTATGTCAAACTGCACTGTCCCTTTTTAATAAGTAATTAAATATATCTATTGCTTTATACATAATATTTTGTGCTTTATGAAATCAAAACATGTTTAAAAGTTTTTTACAATGTCTGAAGAGGTAAAACAATATAAAATCCTGCCAGGAAAAACTCTAAAAATAAGCATGTTTCTTATTCCCTGCATTCTCACAGGAAAGAAACAGAAATAAATTAAAAGCCTGAGACTAGATTGCAGCCCAGATAAAGAAATTAGAAAACTTTGCGTAATTGTTATGTAATGGTCTTGTAACCACAGTGCTAATGGCTTGCTGGCAGACATTAGCCTCCCTCATGGGAGACTTCGCTGTTACTGGGCTGTAGAGTTGGGTTAGTGGGAGAACTGTGGTAAAACCAGACAGCTTCCAGATGTGAACATGTATGGAATTAGAGTAGGGGCCTCCCTTGAGAAATTCATTTTCAGTCTACCATTTTTGATTAACTGTAAGTTCACATTTATGCTGTCGTTTGTCATTTTCTGAAACTGCATAAATATATACCACTATATGGTTTAGCTCACACAACAGCTGCAGCAGCTGTGCTGCCTTGAGAAGAACCAATAGCAGGTGCCTTCACTGAGAAGCCCTCCACCCTGCCGATCTCAAGCTCCAGTTGGATCAAATCCTATAATCCCAGAGGAGCCAGGTTTCTTGTAGCTGCTGCGCAGGTCGAGAGAGTTTACAGGCTGACAGCAGTTAGTTATGATCTGGTTGTCCTGTTACTATCCATGACAGCAGCATAAGCAGGTGGAAGGCAAACAAACCCCCCAAAGGGAAAAATAAGGTGGCTTAAATGGCATTAAATATTGACCACACGTGAACATATAAAATTCCCATCACTAAGAAATGTGGGAGACCCCCACTACTGATGACCTCTGTACGCCTTTAATGCACAGATTGCACTTGTGCAATGGCAAGCCTCAAACCCTATCCTGGTCAAAAAAAATGCTGCTTCTCCCCTGTGAGGCTGATTTATGAGAATCTGCTGCTTCTCATTTCCCTTTTGGGCTATTTTAGTCTGTGGGAATTGAAACTCAAGCAGTTTTTCCACTAATGTGCCCCACTATTGAAGTCTCAGAGTGTGTCCTATGCCTTGTAGCCATGTTTTTTTTGGGAAAGTTTTGTTCTTAAATCACCCTCATTGCTGAATTTGGGATCTGTGGTTTTAGCATGTGACCTGCAGTGTCAGTGCACTTTTCGGTTTGTTGTTCCAGACATGGGATCTTCAAGGGTCACTTCAGTTAGCAGCTACTTTTGCAGCAGACTCGTAACTCTATGAATCTTGCAGTGAAAAGCACTTGTGAAATTTATGCCTCCTCACCCAGTAAAATCCAGTGTTAGAAAACATTCAAACACCTTTAACGTGCCACAAGTATTTGAGTTTGCCCACTTTTAGCATTTAAAAATGGGCAACTGTGTAAAAAATGACTAGAATAACTTTACAATAACTTTTTTTAAGTCCTTGAATTTAATCTGAATCACATCTTGATTATTTGATTTACTTTAGTGTGGTGGTGTACAGAAGCAAAATTGCAAAACAAGTTGCCATTGTCCAAAAACCTGATTGTATACATTGGTTTAAGACCAAAGCTGACACACTCAGGAAATAACCAACAAGAACTAGTGAAAAACGGTGTCAAGTAAGTGTAAGGAAAAGCTTTCATTTTGAAAGTAAAGGGTTTCCTTTTCTGTCTTTATAGTTTAACTACTGCTTAGTAGTAGTAGTAGTAGCTGAGTGTTTTCAAACAAGCTGGTCTTATCTATGCAAGCTAGCAAACTGTGGCTGTTTGCTAGCAACCAAAGCAATCGCAAAGACTTTTTCAGTGCAGCACCATGTACCTCTGTGCAACCAATTTCACCTAGCACCTGCTATCAGCCTGTCAGGGAATACACATTTTCTCTAGTTCCATCAGATTCAGCAGATGTTTACATGTTTATGTAATAGCCTTTTATAATGGACACAGTAAACATGCTATGCTAGTGGCAGCTTTGAGGAGCACAGCTCGTTAGGTTGAGGTTTTTTTGCCCTCGCCATCTTGCTGTCTTGAAACACGACGCTGCTTGGGATGACTATAGGTCATTTTATTGGCCTTTACAAAGGATGCAGGTTAAAATGACTTTCCAGTGGTTTCACTTTGTAGACCAAGAGGCTACATCTATACGTCTTATAAACCCTTCAACGTGTAATTCTACTGCACAAAGATAATACTGCATCAGTACTATCGGTTCAGTCCCACATATGAGAGTGTAATACTAATTACACTGGCTGGTTTGTGAGTTTTTATGTACATTTTTCTTCTTATGAAGGATTTTTACTTGTTACTCAACAACATAAATGTCACCCAACTGATATAAACCATTGAAAACATTTTTTTTCAATGGTTGGCAACTGAAAGTCAATTTTCTCTTTTATTTGTGTGCACTAAGTTTTAACTTCCTGTCTCCTCCCTCTCACAGAAGTGAGCGGCATCTCTTTACTCCAGCTGATTGGAGAACCTCCACTAGAAGAGTTCACCACCACCTATGGGCCAAATGGGGAGCCTGCCTATCGGTTCACTCCTTCGGTGGTCCCGGGCCAGCGAGCCCTGGTCCATGTCCCCAGCCCTTTCTACCGCCACTTCTCCCTCCTCTTCCATGTCAAGCCCTCCACTCCTGCCGCCTCCATCCTTTTCTCCATCACAGATGCCACCCAGAAGCTCATGTATGTTGCTGTCAAGCTCAGCGCGGTGAAGGCTGGCCGTCAGAAGGTTCAGTTTTTCTACACCGAGCCCGACTCTGAGGCTTCGTACGAGGCTGCCAGCTTTGAGGTGCCAAGCATGGTGGACACCTGGAGTCGCTTCTCGCTGTCAGTCATGGAGGAGCAGGTGGCCTTCTACCATGGCTGCGACTCTGAGCCACAGGTGGTGAAGTTTGAGCGCTCGCCGGATCCCATGGATCTCGACCCTGCATCAGTACTCTTTGTGGGTCACGCGGGAAGAGCTGACAATGGCAAGTTCCTGGTAAGTGGATCCACAGATTTGATGTTCCTTGGTGATTGCCAGATGATAACCAACCTGTAGGCCTTTGTGACTGGGACTTCAGCAATCATTTACTTTGGGACTGCCAGCAACCAGTCCAGAAATATTCATCTTTCCGTCTTGGCTTTTGGTTGTTAGATGTTCACTGACCGGTCCCTGGGCCTGTGTGACTGGGCCTTATTCCCCTGATCCCACACCGTCACCATGATTCTGTCATGTCAAAAATGGCAGCCAAGTTAACATCACATGGTTAATGGTCACATGTCTCAAAAATCTTAGTGGGTTGAGTAGTAATAATGACAACATCATATTTTTTAAAGGTTACATGAAGTCCAAAAATGCATGAAGAAGATTTCAAGTATTTGAAAGTTTTAACTGATGCTGCTCTTACTCAGGTCTGCTTTGAAACACAGCTGATAGATTCTTAACATGGTTTTTACTGAACGCTGCTTAGTGATTAAAAGAAATAAGTAATAACAATAAAACAGTCTCTGTATGTGTTACTTTGTAGCTCATGCAGTTTTAGCATGATTATTAATTTTGTTCATTGGGTATAAAAGACTAGAGGGTGACTCATCCAAGCTGCGGCTTAGCCTGCCTACAGCGGCTCATCTTGTTTGTAGATTGGACTGGATCACTTTACCTGATCCTGTGAGTGGAAGTATTGACCTACAGTCATCCATTTACCCTGCAAAATCCACTCCTGGAAAATGACTTTTGCATTTCCTCAAAGCTTTTGAGAAGAGCAAGTTGTAAATTAAAAAATGAGCCAGGTCAAAGGTCACCAGTGACCATTATTCTTTTGGAAGGATCCTTTCAGCAGAACTTGGTTGACAAAAATTGCATTTTTAAGATTTCAAAATAATTCATATACAGTTACACGTACATTTACATATATGCTGCAGACAGGAAATGCTCATGGCTAATTCAGCATACTTTCAGTTGCTCCAACACACAAATAAATGTGCTAAAATAAAGACGCCAGAAAAGATTTCTTCTTTATGTGTTGAGGATTTGATCACTATCAATATTTAGGAAATATGAAAGTTTAACGCATTAAGAATTGGACAAACCAACATGATGGCACTCATCTCAGTAATAAGCATAAAGCTACAGCAATGCTATAAAACGGGAAAGAGAAATTATCACTTTTAAACAGTTTTTAACAGTTTTTGTTTTATACAACAGTGTGGTGCAAAAGAATGAGACGCCTGTTTTGTACGCATAATCTCCAGGGTACCAGCAGAGGAAATGCTAAAGAGATGTTTCACAGTTCTGACAGGAAAAAATGAAAAACAGCAACAAATCCTCCTCCAGAGGTATCTGGGAGTCTGTTCTTTCTTGTCTGTGACGTCGCCCTGCGGCACTCCGTCCAGGGTTTGTGTCATTAACAATAAGGAGGTAGTGCCACCTTTAACCTCTGAGACAGGGACTCTGGTGATCATATGACTCTCTTTGAAGTGGAGAACTGTGGAAGAAATTAAGATGGCTGCAGTTAAAGCTCATAAAATTTGCATGCTTCTGATCAGAGGTGTGGACTCAAGTCACATGACTTGGACTCGAGTCAGACTTGAGTCATTAATTTTATGACTTTAGACTTGACTTGAAAAAATGTTCTAAGACTTGTGACTTGACTTGGACTTTTACACCAATGACCTGGGACTTGAATTGGACTTGAACCGGTTTACTTGAAAAGACTTGATATTTCACCCCAAATATAAAATTTAACATACATTGTATATAGAAAGTGTGCACCATTAATTTAATTCATTGATTCATTTATTCAAACCACACTCCGTACGTATGTGTGCGTGAGCTGTAGCACAGTCAATCAAATTAACCAGATTTAAAAAAAAAAAAAAAAAAAAACGCTCAAAAATGCTGCAAGGAGTTATTTTT
The DNA here is from genome assembly GCF_964374335.1 of Astatotilapia calliptera. Lineage (NCBI taxonomy): Eukaryota > Metazoa > Chordata > Actinopteri > Cichliformes > Cichlidae > Astatotilapia > Astatotilapia calliptera. The sequence goes on along the minus strand of NC_137443.1, from coordinate 27,927,608 downwards.
TTCAGGTACATAAACTATGAAGTAGTCAACAAAAAACCGAACTGCAATATGCAAAACATGCAAGAAGAGAATCACAGACAGAGATGGAACAACTTCCAACTTTCTCCGACAGTTGAAGTTGCATAAAGAACGGTAGGTGGTGCTTCTCTCTTGCAACGATGAGATTATGACTTCATCTAACAAGCAAATCTGGTCCAGGCTACGTTGGTGATACAGTTTTTTTTAATGTGTATGATTTTTTTGTCATGCGATTTTAAAGCCGGCCCTGCAAGCGCATCCAAGAATAACATGCAGCTTATCTCAGAACTGTCGGTGAAAATTATTCTTGGAGCTAAGTTTAATTGAGCTGCATTTTAAAGAGGTGCAATTTCACAATTTGTGTATATTTTCTAAGTTCACTATTTCGTTGAGGAAAACACAGATTTTAAAATCACATGGTCTAATATTTACATTTAGCATAACTACAACATTCTTTTTTCGTTTTTTTTTTTTTTTTAAAGACTCGAAAGGACTTGAAATTCAAAGTTTCAGACTTGTGACTTGACTCGGACTTTTACACCAGTGACTTGAGACTCGACTCTGACTTGCCTGACATTACTTGAGCCTTGACTTGTGACTTGAGGATAAAGACTTGAGACTTACTTGAGACTTGCAAAACAATGACTTGGTCCCACCTCTGCTTCTGATAATACCTATGGTGGGATTCACTGTCTGTGTGTTTTAGGGTGACATGGCAGACCTGAGACTGGTGGGAAACCCTCGGTCAGCTGAGCGTTTATGCGACTATGAGGACGACTCTGACACTGTGAGTTCTTGTGTTTCCAATATTCCAGTCAAACCACCAGAAGGCTTTTGTGAAACACAGTTTTTTCTCTGTATCGCAGGGCTCTGGTGACTATGGCAGCGGCGACGGCGAGAGGAGGCAGATGGGAGGCAGCGTGAAGGTCTGTATGAGCTTTGTGGATGTCTTATATGAACATACAAGAGTGATTTACAGTCTCTGAAATCATCTCAGCTCGAGATGTATTTCAAGAGGAACAGCAGGGCCTAGTTGCATTATGGGAATTGTAGGCATTGAATTGCTTATTAATGGCTTTCTGGAGGTCTCTCAAAGTTTTCTTTAGACATTAGCTACTTTTTAACAGACCATTATCAGAGGAAACTTTTTTATTTGTTAAGCCATGTAACACTATGAATCATTCAAGCTTATAAAAAGGCACCTAACTGAAGGGATGAACCAGTGTTTTGTCTATACATAACAGACAACAACAACAAAAAATTTAATTTGTATCTTTAGTCGTTGCTACCAGCCTGTCGCAAAAACATATCATTTGTTCCCATTTCTTTAGTTAAATCTATAAAAAACTCCAAAGATAAGTTTCACAGACATAAACTAGTATTTATTTTTCTTGTAATGACTAAATGATTCCCAAAGAGCTATTAGCTCAGTACATCCTTAAAAAATCTGAGGAAAATGGACAATTGGAGGACAAAAAGAGAAGTGGCAGCCCCAAAAAGATACCTGCCGCAGATGAACAGTATCTGAAAGTCAAGTCCTTAAGAAACCGTTCACTGAAGCATCATCAGAGATGGTCTCAGTGAAAAGGTGGCTGTCAAGACGCTTTTCTTGATAAGGAGAAAAGGCTGAGGTATGAAAATTACACTGGACTGGACTGAAAATCAGTGGAGACAGGTTTGATGGAGTGATGAACCCAAATTTCAGTTTTTGATTTTGATTCGTCAGTATGTACGGGGCAGGTTGGAGGGAGGTGCAACACTGAGTGTCTACAGTCATCATCGAGCTGCATCTCAGCCAGTGGTGTTGGAGATCTTTGTCAGAACTGATGAATTACAAACACAGAAAAGTGCCATCAGAGTTTGAGCCACCATGCAATACCATCTGAAAAGAGTCTGACAAAAGCTTAATTTTTCAGCATGACAGTGATCCCAAACACACTGCCAATGCAGTAAAAGCACACTCACTGCCCCCAAGAGTTTCCAAATGTGGAGCGATCATTTGGCTTAACATTATTTAGTAGTAGTTTTTGTTTTTAATTTATGGATCTCTTTCAGTTAAATCTTTTGCAGTGAAATATTTTTACACTAGGATCCTTTATATATATGGGAGACCATAGAGAATATGAAAAACAGTTGGATGAACTTAAAAAACACACATATCCCAAAACATCATTAATACATCAGCTGGTAACACACTGCTCCCTAGTGGTGAACATTTCATTTAAACTTTCAATTTCAACTGAATGCAAATTATCTGCTTTCCACCACCTGGTGGAAGTATTTGTCTGCTCTTGTGCACAAATATTGTCTGAAAATTACATATAAATGTAGATGTACATGTGATGTGGTTGCATTCCATTATGGAATTTCCAGATGTTTTAAACTGTTGTATTTGTGTCCCGTTCCCCCCCACAGACCACCCCTCCACCTTTCCGTCCACTGCCTGAACCTCCGCTGATTTCCTCACACATAAACACACTCGCACAAACAGGTAAAGAGAAAGTGTGTTGATTTATAACTAAAGAGCTTAAGCGTGCTCTTCCAGGACTCTCAGCATGTCACTGCGCTGTATAAATGTGTAATGGAAGTTTTTAAATCATGCAGCAGGCGCTGCCAAAGAAACATCATGTAGACATTTTTAAGCCAGAAAAGTTTACGTCAGGTTGCCTGTCTGGACCCATGTGAGGAGATTGCTGCAAGGAGTGTGTATGACTAGAAGTTCTTTAGCTCCCTCTAGTGGATGATAAAAGAAGTAATTTCTCTTTGAGTGAGTTGCTCGTGAAATAGGACCGTTCCTTTCTCCGTCACGCCACAAACATGTTTCATGAGTTCTCCGAGCAGCAGGTAAAGGTATGTTTGTGTTCAGATGTCTGGTATCAGCCCTCCGTGGAGTACAGCAGGCAGGACTTCAGCAAGCCTGGATTATTAGGCTCAAGAGGTGGGTCGCAGGGGGCAAAAGGGTCCTGATAACGGCTGGCAGCACATCAGATTAGGATCATGTCCTAATCAATCTGTGGCCTTCCTATCACAGTAAAGAAGGAGCGCTCTGGCTGTTGCTGCTTTCTCATTCTGCTCAGTGTATGGGTGGAGGTTGATTGAACGTCAGCATCCGCTCAGCAGGCTTCAATGCGATGGTGTCTTAGTTTTGTCCCCAAGAGAGCAAATCTTGATGATTACTGAAGTAGCTGACTACTTACTACTGAAATTTGTAGCACAACATCCAACATTATTTCTACTTGTAGTGCTACTCTGAATAGTCCTCAGGAACTCTGTTTAATCAGATTGGCTTAAATTAAAATCACAGGATGGTAGAAATGACATTTTAAAGGTATAATCTTTATTAAAATCTCTGTTCCAGTCAACTTTGGTGCAAAACATAATATAATAACTTACCTTTAATGCTCTATCGGACATTTCTTGAGTAAAACGTTCTGTTGTATAAGTGACGATGGGCAACGCTCAAATTCAAATTTCAAATTCAAATTTTATTTGTCACGTACACAGTCATACACAGTACGATATGTAGTGAAATGCTTGGACAACTGCTCGTGACCTAGAGAAAACAAAAAAGGAAAAGGCTATGAATAAGATGAATAAGATCATGGAGGTCCAACACTGACAAAATAATGAATGAATGAATAAATGGCTCAAAAAAGTGCCATATACCTTAAATATAAAAATACATAAAATAAGATGAAAATTGGTGTTTCAGATTTTATGTTTTTCATTAATGGTGTTATTTCCTCCTTTTTTTTTTTTTTTGCTCATTTTTTATTTATTTATTTATTTTTATTTATTCATTCCATTCTCCTATTTGAACTTTTTTTTTTACTTTCTATTTCCTGTTTTTTCCTCTTATTTATTCTCGTGTGTTTTTTATTTGACTGTTGACTTATTTATTTATGTTCCTGTTTTTACTTCATTTTCACTCATTTTATTTAATATTTACTAATTTTGTTAGTCCACAAACAAAACTACTGTAACTTTTTATTGTTAAGCAGAAGCAACTAAACCTACTAGTTTAAATACAAAAAACAGTAAAACATGCATGTTCTGCCTCTCGTGACCTGTTTGGGCTCATAAAGACATTTTCACTCCAGCCGTCACCAACAATAGAAAACCAACGTTAATTGTAAGCAGCGCTAATGTGTCTGCTTTAATATTTGTCTCTTTTTTGTCTTTACCAAAAGCAAACTTACAGATCAACATGGTTTTATTTTATTTATTTATCTATTTATTTATGGTGGACCTGTTAAGTTAAATATAAAACCCTGAAGAAACGATACAGCTAACCTTGAAATGAGAAGCAAGAATTCCTGCTTCCCTCTATAGGACTGATTTCTAAAATAAAATTGTCCTTATTTGCAGAGAAAAATAAATAGAAGGCAATTTCATTAAAGACATTTTTTGGCTTTTGCTTTGGCATCTTCTGTGCTTTCATTTTGTGATTATTGCAGTTCCAATTTCACATTTTGCTTTGGGTGATGGTGAAGGACTGTTTGCTGGATCAGCGTGCTTGACATCCATATGCTATATAAGAGCAGATGATGCATTGATAGTTGCTGGTCTTACATTTACACATATTACATTTGTATTTAAGCATTCTTGTCCTGCGGCACAGTCTAGATGTTCCTAACTTGCTAAATTACTTCAGGTACAATCGGTGCTAAAGGTGAAAAAGGAGACAGAGGAGAGAAAGGCTCAAAGGGGGACCAGGGCCCTGTAGGAGCGAAGGGAGATTCAGGTGTCAGCTCTGGCTCTGGTTTCTCTGCACAGGGTGGAGTCCAAGGACAGAAGGTAAGACACCACTTTGTGTCTGTGAGTGTGTTTTTAGTGATCGTATGGCTGATGCACTCAACTGTTTCTTCCTGCTTTTCAGGGTGAAAAAGGTGAAAAGGTATGTAAAGTGTCTGTCCATGTACTCATACACATGCAGTTTGGCTTTTATACATAATGAGCTAAACAAAAATAAGGAGGTCAGCATGTGTACAAATAATCCCTTCAATGCAGAAGCTCAGGATTCAGAAAACTCTAAAATCTCAGTCTCAGAGCCATGAGTTTTGTTTTTCGCACTCGGCTCTGTCCGGTGTCACATATAGTTGAAAAGATGGCCTTATAGGGGGAGGAGCTAAAACTATTTTGAGTTCTGAATCATTGAAGGCTACTCTGGTCGAATCAAGGAATAAAAACATGTTGGAGATGAGCAGAAAGGCTCATGTCAGAATGAATGAATTGAAGCACAAGAGCAGAAATGTCTAAATGCCGATCAGCCGGGAGCAAAACTTATGATACAGATTGAATTTGAAATTTTATTCTTGCCATTAGAAATGATAGAAATTATTTCAGGTTCATCCATAACAACATGTTTTGTTTCTGCTGTCAACAGATCTACTGTGTCTCTGCTAGAGAAACTATTATTGCCTTTATTATACACATAAAGCTTAAAACTATAATTCACATTTAAATTATCTAAACCTGTAATCTAAGTATTAACTAAGTATTACATTCCTTCCAAATCCAACATTCTCACTCACAGGGTGATCTTGGCAAAGGCTACACTGGTAAAAAAGGAGATCGTGGGGCTCAGGGGCCTCCCGGACCACCTGGTCCTACAGGACCTGCAGCTGAGGTGGTCCGACTTGGGGATGGCTCTATTGTGCAGCAGCTGGCCGGACCCCCCGGACCACCAGGACTGCCAGGGTCAGATGGGCCTGCAGGACCTCCTGGAGCTGATGGGGAGCCTGTGAGTACAACGAGGTTTAGAGCTGTTTAATGCTTGGAGGTTCATGTTGCTCAGAGGTTGTTCATTAATCTTTCAGGGTGATCCAGGAGAGGATGGAAGAGCTGTGAGTTTCTCTGTTTTCACATTGAAATATTGCTACAAAAGAAGAATTATTTATAGGCTTTTCCAGATAAATCGATTGAAATATTATCAGTGTAATTTGGGTTTTTTTGCTTCTGTTTCCAGGGTCCTCCTGGGCTGCAGGGTGTTCCAGGAATTCCAGGAGGTCCTGGTGCCAAAGGCGAAAAGGTGCCCTATTTAAGTCATCTGTTTAAAGAAGACACATGGCATTATGTAACGTGATAATCCGTGGTCTTAAAATCCTCCAGGGTGAACGTGGAGAGGGTCAGCCGGGACCCAGAGGCCCCCCAGGTCCACCTGGACCTCCTGGACCTGGTACTGGTGATCGTCCAGTAAGTCCAGGCTCCACACACTCTTTTCATTCATTTCATAACTTCCAAAACTTTTCACTAAACTTATGCTTCTTACAGACATTTGTTGACATGGAGGGCTCGGGATTCCCAGACTTGGATAAAATCCGGGTATGCTTTGTTTTGGGGTTTTTATGTTGTTTTTTTTAACATAAGTAAAAAGTAGTCACTTGAGGTGGTAATATGATTGTTTTGGGATTTGTTATCTAGGGTCCACATGGTCCACCGGGTCTCCCAGGTCCTCCTGGCCCTCCTGGGATCCCTGGTACTTCAGTGGCAGTGGGCCTTGATGGTCCAATAGCTGTTGGACCTCCTGGACCACCTGGGCAAGATGGTGCTCCGGGATTGCCAGTGAGTATTTTACTTTGATTACTTACCATTTTACTTCCTTACCACCCAATGCCTTCATTGTTCTGCTTTTAAATGTTGTTGATGTTTATTTGAGGTATAGTAAATACTGACTCTGTTTTGTGTTTGCTGCTGTAGGGACCCCCTGGTCCTCCTGGGCTACCCGGTCCACCTGGACCTGCAGGAGGAAAGGTAAAGATAGACTCAGTCTGTGGGGCTGTACTATGGTACATGCTAGCAAGAGACAATGTACTCACTAAAAGACTTAATCATTTATTAATAAAATCTGAATGAGAAATTCATTAGTTTTATTTAGTGATTAACCAAAATATTTTAAAGATTTTTATTTTGACCACAAAACAGCAAAAAAAAAATTCAAGAAGGATTTAAATGAATACAGCCTACAATCCTGGACTAAATGTAATGATTCAATAGACATTTCTTTTGAATGTATTGACTATCATATATTTTGTTTTAAATCTTCTTTCCCCAGGGTGACAGTGGTGACCTCGGTCTTCCAGGACCAGCTGGAGAAAAGGTGAGCTTCATTTTTAATTTCAGCCCTTAAAACTCTCATCATTGAAAGCAGAAAGATGTTCCCCACTGAACTGATATGAAAATGTTGTACTTGGTGGCCCATCCATGTACTCTTCACATTCTTTGTTGCTTTCCTTTAGCAAGATGCACAAGGCTCCAGCTTTTTCACCGGCTTGTTCTCTTACTTTACTCCATCCTCTACGGTGTGTAATGGGTTGGTGGTCCTGGGGCATGTCTCTGCTGTGATGATTTATTTTATTTTCTCGAGTTTTCTGCATTATTTACTCTTTATCATTATTATTATTATATTACTATTATTTTCTGTTTTCACAGAATCTTTCAAGACATTGCAGCTGTGAAAGATTCTGTTTCCATAAAAGACTTTCTTCACTCATTTAAGGACCTACTCTGCGTTTCCTTAGTTTCTGTCATGCATATACAAAGCAAGGTGTTCATATTAAAAATGACCAAAGTTTTAATAAATCAGGCTTCACACTGTGCAGATTTTTAGATACTTTCACCAAAAATGGTTTCTTTAAATAGTTACTTGGTACAGGGACCTATGAAGAACAGGCCGTACAGCTCACAAGCACTGGGTACTGCCCCTCAGCAAGCTTCCAGAAGCTGGCTAATCATATGACAGTGTCCTGTTAGAAAGAGACATGCACTAACACGACTTGCTTCAGACATACAGGGCGATGATAAAGAGGCATGTTTGTCCATTGTTGAATTATACAATCAGCTCTAGTACAATCCAAAAATAAATACAGGCACATTAATGAGCATAGTAGGTCCCCAAACCTTAACTGTAACCTTCATCCGCATCTCTATTTAACCTCCAGCTCTGCACGTGCCTGTGTCATGCCACCGTTTGCTCTTCCTGTCCTACTTTTCTTCTCCTCTTTATACAGTGTTGAACATAATCTGACATTACAACTGACCTCTGCCACCTAAGGGCTCTCAGGGTGAACCAGGACAGGTGGGGACATCAGGACAGACTGGCCTGGCAGGGCTTCCAGGTCCAATGGGACCAGTGGGACCACCAGGGCCCCCCGGACCACCTGGGCCACCATATCGTATTGGCTATGTGAGTAGATTCCTTTTCTCCTTTTTTTTGTTTTCTTTTGTTTTTTGTGGACAGATGAGAGCAAGTACCAAGCTAAAAAAAGTTGTTAGTTTGAGGATGCCGGTAGCAACCATTGATATCTACTCTGAAATGTCAACCAGTCCAAACAGTCTGAGTGGATGAGAAGCTAGAAGTGATCAGTTGTTTTGACTTCAAATTATCTCCATACAGGGCGATCAAGATGGATATGAGGTACTCAGTGGTTTGCCTGGACTCAGAGGCGAACCTGGACCCCAGGTAACGAGTTACAAATATGGGAGATTGTTGTTCCTTGTAAATTTTTGTATATCTCATGCTGTCCTGTGCCATATTTTTCCAGGGCCCACCTGGTATTGCAGGTCATCCTGTAAGTATGCCAGAAAAACTGTATGGCTTGAATAAGTTATTTCTTTATGTCCATGATACCGTAATTATTCAGCCCCCTGATTCAATTGTAGAACCACCTTTTGCTGCAATTACAGCTGCCAGTCCTTTAGGGAACGTCTCTACCAGCTTTGCACATTGTTGTGGAAGTTTTCCACTTAAATAAAGCCTGCAGACGAGCGGTGAGCGGTAGCTGACATTCTTTAATCCAAACACACAAAGAACATACAACCAAGCTTGTGGAGCCCCTGCATGACCACGGGGCAGACGGTCAGCAGAGTCTCACTGAGCCTAGCATGGCTCTCAGTTAAATACCTTCTCCAGGAACAAAAGGCAGTACACAGCTGTTTCACACCTTAAGGTTTACACTCCCTTGCTACCTCCCAGAGTCCTTGAAGAGACAAAAGACTCTTCCTGTGGAGTTCCTGTTTCCCCCAACATCCTTACTGCACCCCCTCTTAACGTATGAGTGTCAGACATGTTAAAATCCAGTAGCACCAAGGCATCATACAATAATGTGATTAATAAGTGAAAGAAATTCCTATACAACATCTAGAGACTGAAATCCTTGCCCATTCTTCTTTGCAAAACAGCTCCAGTTCAGTCAGATTAGATGGACAGCGTTTGTGAACAGCAGTTTTCAGATCTTGCCACAGATTCTCGATTGGGTTTAGATACCAGACAGGTCAGGAATAAAGTTATTGAGAAATTTATAGCAAGCTTTCCCAAAGATTTCCCAAGCCTTGAACATCCCATGGAGCACTGTTTAACAGCAGTGCAAGCCACTGTAGTATATTTTTTTCTTCTTAAACTTTATTGATCCCCATGGGAAAAATTCCTCTTTGCATTTTACCCATTCACCCAGTGAAGCAGTGGGCAGCCATTGGGCGCCCAGGGAGCAGTTTGTAGGAACGGTATCTTGCTCAGGGGTACCTCAGGGTAGCCGTTCAGTGGATTCAAACCCCTGACCTGGAGCCATCCCTGCCCCTATTAACATCAATTCGAATTAGGATCAAATCCAACTATCTCCACAGTAATTTTGCTTTTGTTTAGCATCCGAGCTATCTTCTTTTTTTGGCATGAGTGTGGCTACTTAAGTCACATAAAGTATAAATTTCACATCAAAGTACAAGGGTCTGAATCAAATATAAAAAGGTGTGCCTCAAGGTTCGACTTTGGGGCCACTTTGGTTTTCTGTTTATTACTGATATCAGTTATATATGTGTTTTCAAATGATTTGCTCAATTATTTGCTCTGTTGTGTATCTGTTAATCACATATTCAGTTGGCTTTTCAGTCTGATAAGCTCTGGGTTAGTTAAAAACATCTAAGACTTGTCTTATTAGACCTGACAATAAAGATTACATTAGTATTTAGCCTAGTTTTAATATCAATAAATTACACATAGAAAAATGAAGATCTAAAAAAATGCTTACAAAATTTTTTATAGACTCTTACTATAGAGTAGTATAAATGTCTGTATTTGTCTGTATATGCAGTATTCCCTCCTTAATGTGTGGATCAGTCTCAGTGCAACATCGTCACACACAAAGTGATTATTAAAACGTGTGTGTTTTAATAATATTTATTATAATCCTTCATATCCTTTTTTTTAAATTTTCATATTTGTGATCCATCATTCACGCACTTTCATCAAAGCACTTTTTTTTAGCCCACATTCACACTCTGATGCATACATCACAGAACAACTTAGGGTTCAGTATCTTGCCCAAGGATACTTACAGTAGTCATTACATCTACATGAGTCCTATATTGTTTCACAATTCATAAGCACAGTTTTTTAACCCCCCAAAATCCTGGATATTAAGTGAGAAACCATACCTATGTTTTATATGTACATTAACATAAATGAAAAAAGTCTTCCAAAGTTTGTCTTATTAACAATATTAGTAGCAGCATTCCATTTTAATTCAGTGAATTTATGTCATACTTTTATGAATTCACCACTCCTGTAAAGAATATGTTTTACTGTTTTTTTAGGGAAATCCAGGTTTACCAGGAACACCTGGTAGCAAAGGAGCAGAAGGACCACGAGGACCTCCTGGGATCCCTGGCTTGAATGGTTCAACTGGAGAAAAAGTATGGCTAACATTAGTGTTACTGTACACGTACTAGTATTAATGATATGGTCTTCTAATACAGTATCCTGATTCTTTTTTAGGGTCCAAAGGGAGACAGTGGCGAGAAAGGAGAGAGGGTGAGTTGAATGCAGACTTAAAGTTGTTAGGAAGCTCTTCATTTCATATCAGCTTCATCAGCATATGCAGTTCCCAAATAACCTTTTAGTTATTATAATTTATCTAGAGTTTACTGTCTATCTAAATCGATGAAAGGAATGTGTATGTAGGATAATTTGTCATAGATCATGTGATCTCTTTGAAGATTTCTTTAGAACAGAAGCAACACGTGCAAGATCGCAAGTGCTTCAAAGTTCTGTTTGGGCCTACCTATTTTTTCATTAGTTTTATTGAATTCATGCAAACTTTCCTTTTGTGGAGTTTAGTTATATGCCGATGACAGCAATTATAGTTACCAACAAAACTTTCTTTGAAGGTTTCTACATTAGGTCCTTTTATTTCTGTATGTCTCAATGTTATGATCGCTGACCATCGGATTGAGTTATATGCAGATGATGCCTTTATATTGGAGCGACCGTGGCTCAGGGGGTTGGGAATCGCATCTGTAACCGGAAGGTTGCCGGTTCGATCCCTGGACTTTCTGTCCTGGTCGTTGTGTCCTTGGGCAAGACACTTTACCCTACTTGCCTACAGGTTTTGGCCAGAGGGGCCGATGGCGCGATATGGCAGCCTCGCTTCTGTCAGTCTGCCCCAGGGCAGCTGTGGCTACAACTGTAGCTGCCTCCACCAGTGTGTGAATGAATAGTGGTATTGTAAAGCGCTTTGGGTGCCTTGAAAAGCGCTATATAAAATCCAATCCATTATTATTCAGTACCAGTCAAAAGTTTCATATGCATGTTCAATATTCAATAATGCAATATTCATTCAGACAAGGACTCGATTAAACTATGCTCTGAACATATTGCATACTCACCCATTTCTGCCTGATAATGCACCAATTTGTAACAGGGTTTGCCAGGAAGAGATGGTGGACCACCTGGACCTCCAGGCCCTCCTGGACCTCCAGGACAGATCATCTACCAGCCAGGAGGAGATGTGAGTCTTCATTCAACTTGTAAATGTACAGAGGTTGAATGATTCTGGATTAATATGTGAAATAACACTAACCCACACAGCACAGCCTGTCTAAATCGATTTTCCTCCTGATGTTACTCATCTACACTAATAGCCACAGCATGCTTGTTTGTTCATTCACATTCATACTAACTGACCTAACTTTGTCTTGCTAGTATAACGACCTTTATTGGAATGAAGCAGGGCAGGTAGGTGGATGCGCCCCTCAGTCCCCTAACAATCTTATCAAAAGCGTCGCCACAAAACATTAAGTTGAGAGAATATTTTAGCATTTTCAAACTGCGTTTCTTTTTCAGGTTGGACCAGGTATTCCAGGCAGGGCAGGATTCCCAGTACGTATCACCATGATCATCAAACAGTTGAGCCTGTAGGAAACCAACTGATTCAAAACAATGCAAGTAAGTGATTATATTGTGTGTATGGATTTAGGGCCCAATGGGACCAAAAGGGGAAAAAGGGAACCCAGGGCCACCAGGATATGCACCTAAGGTAGGTGCATATCTTTGTTTGTTCATTTCACATTTTAAGACATGTATATTCATTATATTTTGTGCACCATTGTTTTTTAATTTAATACATTTTCATATTAACATGATTTCACATGATTTTTAATTACATTCCTCTCAGTAAGTGACATACTTTTTACTTTCCAAATTATTTAACACAATTTGTGTTAAAGTAACAGGAAACGAATGGAGTTCAATATTTTAATATCAACAATATTTTTTAAAGGCCTTGTGACTTAAATACTGTTTCCAGTAGTATTTTTGTAAGTTCTTGCTTTTTGTTCAGGGAGAAAAAGGAGAGCCTAGTGTCATCACGGGGCCTGATGGGAGACCTCTATTCCTGGGAGGCTTGACAGGACAGCCGGTAAATAAATCAAGTTAAAAAAAATCTGTCATTATGGACTTTGATGATAGAAACAAAGTATTTATCCAGCTGCCTTAGTGTCGATCCGATACCGATATCAGTGTTGGCATGGATAGTTCTAGTTCAGGTGATCATTCCTAATATGTTTAAATCAAAATATCACTGTGTGTGATGTTTACAGTGTGCTTGTGTCTTAATTTGCAGGGCGAGAGAGGAAGTCCTGGCCCAATGGGATTTCCAGTATGTTGTCTAAATTTTAAAAGTTCACAACTTTAGACTTGTTTAACAAGTTAGCAAAATCAGATTAGTATAACGAGCTTCAATGTACATTTTTCTCCAGGGTCCACAAGGTCCTCAAGGCCAGAAGGGGGAGATTGGTTTTCCTGGCCGATCGGTAAGTTTGGCATCTTTACAAAGATTTCATGATAAGCCTTCACATAGTTAGGAAGGTATTTGACTGGAGTAATGACACAAACAACTGCCCAGTAGGGAAATATCACCCTTGATGCTGATCTCATGGCTACAAATATAAAGTGTAAAAGTATGAAGTCAGAAATGTAGTGGTTTGTGCAAATACTATGGCAATCAGTTGATTCTTCATATTAGATTTATGTGACAGCAACTGTGAAAAGAGAACAACAGTGGAGTCCAATCTTAGGAAGCTTTGATTTGCAGGGTTGAGAGGGAAGACAGTATTAATAATTAATTATTTTTTTAGAAGTTCATTATGTCAGAATGTAACTGTGACATTCTGCAACCTTGTTTTAGGGTCGACCAGGACTAAACGGTGCCAAAGGAGAGAAGGGAGATGCAGGCAGTGGATCTGGATACGGATACCCTGTGAGTGCTGAAGATTTGACTTTTATCAGATCCTGATTTCAATCCATTTGTCATCTTTTACAGAAACAGTAATCAATATTATTTTTTGTGTCTCAGGGACCACCAGGCCCACCAGGGCCCCCTGGGCCTCCCGGACCTCCTGTTCCTATTGACAGACTCGGAGTGAGTCCAGAGATGATATTTTCCTGTTGTGGTGCATATATCGGTCAAAATGGGTTAAAGTTCCCTAATTCTTTCCTTTTAATTTCAGGGATATGATTACTCCAGGTATTACGCTGGTGAGTTCACTTCAAATTCAATGTTAGATGCCAACGTTATGAGAAACATTTTAAGAAGTACAATATATTACCTTAATATCTGTATGGTGAATGTGAAGCGTCATGGTTAGCTTGGCTTAGCAGAAAGGCTGGAAGATATGCAACAGCTGTCTGATCTCGGTCCAGCAGTTAAAAAACCTCCAAAAATCTCAAAAAGATTTCTCCCCACAGTGATTTTAGAGTTAAAAAGGGTTTAGGTGGAGAGCTGTGTTTGAATTATACCGTCCCACTGGTGGAGTTTAGCAGTAACTAAAAGGTTCAGAAGCAGCAGTTGTTTGGCCTCTATGTTTGGCCTGACTCTAATAACGGGTCGTTATCCTTTGCAGTTACAGTAAATAAAGTCAGGATTTGAGGAAATGCTGTGTTCTTGTGGTTGTTTAACTTGTTGTTTTTTAACAGTTAAAGGAGAGAAAGGAGATCGGGGACCACCAGGTAACGTCCCTGACAGACGTGTAAATGTTTAAAGTTTTCAGTCTGTGGACAAATTTAAGGCAAGACATTTTTGTCTGTTCCAGGTTTTGGATCAAACATTGACATTTACAGTTTAAAGGTAATCCCTCGCCTTTGCACACTTTAGATTTTATGTCTTTATATTTTAAGATTAAGTTGTTCAAATCGGTTTGAGTTTTGATTGTACTGCTGGCTTTCTCTCTGATTTTTAATGTGTCTACCCAGAATGAGCTGAAAGGTGAAAGTGGCGTGAAAGGAGAGAAAGGAGAGCCAGGCGGAGGATATTATGACCCCCGGTATGGAGGAAGCGGAGTCGGAGCCCCGGGAGTGCCTGGACCTCCAGTACGATCACACTCTGGAAAACATACTGCCACTTCATGTTTTTAAAGATGCTGTAAATCAGACTCTGTGTCCTCCTGTCTTATTAGGGCCCTAAAGGAGACTCCATTATTGGCCCACCAGGCCCCCAGGGGCCACCTGGACCACCTGGAAGAGGGTATGATGGACCACCTGGACCACCAGGGCCACCTGGACCTCCAGGAGCATCACTAGATGGATCTTACAGAGGCACACAGAGTGAGTTAAACTGGAAAACATCCCTTAAATATGAAAGACTTCTTAAAAGAAGGTGATTTATATATTAAAATTTGAATGACTTGCTGCTCCTTTAATTTAAACCCCACCTGGATTAACAGTCTTGCATTTTAAAGTGTCCTCTGAGTTTTTGTGCATGAAGAGCTGCTTATCATTTCTAAAAATTTCCCCACATATACAAGAAAACTTTATGTGATAGATGGAATTCTGGCAGGTTTGTCATCAACAAAAGCCTCTGATACAAAAGTGCCTGTAAAAGTTAAACCTCCTGCTTATATTCACTTTTAAACTAGTTTTTTGGTTTTTGGTTTTAAGAATTTGGACAATGATGTAGCATTTAAAGTGTGCTGAATTATCTGTTCATTGTCTACCCATAGATAACTATCATTTTATTACTTTATACTGAAGAAAACTTCACTGCATCATTGCATTTCAACTCTGTGTGCTCAGATTCATGTCTTTTGAGAAGGCGTTCTCTTTTCCATGTCTGGCGCCTGCAACGATAACGATAATGCTTATCCAAGCATTTAGCCTATGTTTAACAAATCTGTGCTTGAACCACAGCTATCAGTATTCCTGGACCACCAGGACCTCCTGGACCTCCTGGAGTGCCTGGTGTGACCTCTGGGGTGAGTAAAACTTTTGTTTATTTTCTGGTTGTCTGTCATGAACTTTAAAAAAAATGTTGGGCGTTCAAATTTTAAAGAGCTGGAAATTATCATTGATTACCTCAATGGATTAGCATAAAACTTGGAAGTCCATCCAGTTTTGTTTTTTTTAAATAATTTTCTAAAACCACAACAAAAACACACGTGTCGGCTGCACAGTAATCCACATTGTGGTCTGTGTTTGCAGGTGACAGTGTTGAGGTCTTACGAAACGATGACAGCTACAGCTAGAAGACAACCTGAGGGCTCTCTGGTGTACATACTAGACCAAACAGATCTCTACCTACGAGTCCGAGATGGAGTTCGTCAAGTCCAGGTGAAACATTCATCTTCATAAATCAGCCGGAAAGATGCAAAAATACTTCAACTGTGGAGTTTTTATCTATATTCATTCTGTTTTTTCTTATTTTTCAGCTTGGGGAGTACATCGCTTTCCCCAGGGAGGATGTGAGCATAATTTTATTTGTCTTTTATCTGGTAATTCAGGTATATAGCGTGCCCAGTTTTAACAAGCCACATGCTGCATATTTAGGGTAATGAGGTTGCTGCTGTGGAGCCTCCGCCAGTTGTCCCTTACTTCCAAGACCACCACTCCCACACGGGCACCTCCACCAACCACTTCAACCAGCCGCATGAGAGTCCGGCCCAACCACATGCTGAGCCTGACTATAAACCTACTTACGTCGATCCCAGATACCAGCCTGATTCGCGGTATCAGTCAGAACCACGGTACCCGGAACTAACAGATCCCAGGTTTCCAAGTTATACAGACCGGTTAAACTCACCTGATAACAGGTATTATGTTGTGGACACTCGTTACCCGATCACCACTCCACGAAGACCACCCCCACGTCAACCCCAGAGTCCGGTCCACTATCACACTTCTGGGCCAGTGGTAAGACAAACCACTTGGTACATCTCAAAGTCTAGCTACTCACATTGTAAGAATACATTTTTACTTCTTGGCATGTTTCCCCACAGCTCCACCTGATTGCTCTGAACAGCCCTCAGACCGGCTCCATGCGGGGCATCCGCGGTGCAGACTTCCTGTGCTTCACCCAGGCTCAGGGCATCGGGATGAAGGGAACTTTCCGGGCCTTCCTGTCTTCCAGACTCCAGGATCTCCACAGCATCGTCCGCAAAACTGACAGACATAATTTATCAGTAGTCAACTTGAAGGTAGTTAAACAGTGTTCTCACCCAACCTGACGTGACCGGTGTCTCGTGAAAGTTTATGCATTGCTCTCACAGACTGTATAAAATAGATGGACATAATCTCAGTGACATCACCCGTTCTCTTCCTGCTGTGACTTTATCCTTACAGTTACATCCTTACAGTCTTTAGAGCCATGAGGGACTATATTTAGATGGAAGGGTACAGATTAGTGTTAAATAATAGACGAATAAAATATAGAAATTCATTCAGTAAAACTGGAGCACAAGAAGCCAAGATCTTTATCGATTAAAAATGCTCTAGAAGACACCACTGACTCAGGAGCAAGCTAGCAACTACAGCTGCCCATCAGTCAGTCAAAGATACCGCTATGCTAACTTTCAGATCGAAGCTTGCTTCAGCTGTAATCTCTCTGTTAGGCTATGATTATAAGAGGGCAAAATTGAGGCAAAAACCTGCAGTTCCTCTAATGGCCACTTGAGACTGGTCAAAGAAGTAAGTCAGTCACCCTAAAGTTCCACATTCAAAAGGACAAAAACCTACAGCAGAAGTAAACATATTTACAGCCCAGTATAAACACATAAAGTTTATGAATCACTAATTTGACCCTTCACATCAACTGTACACCGGGCTAATTATTTGCATTACTGTGCTGTTTGGATTTTGTAAAGACTTAAATTGAGGGAGGGCATGTCTGTTTTTAAAATGCGTGCCATCACAGGACACTCTAATTTGTAAAGCATTCTTCAGCAATAGTTCTCCCGGATTTCTTTTTTCACTCATTTGTCAGTCTAGTCTTTGTACCTGAACATTTTTAAAGGAATATAAACCATTTAACACTGACCTGTGCATCATTCAGTGATAAAAGAGGTAGCTAACACAAGGAATGAGTTATACATTGTATTGTTAGACACTTTGTTACTAGCAGCCTGTCACAGACCACATCATTTGTTCCCATTTCTTTGGTTGAATCAATGAAAAATGCCAAAGATAACACAGTTTGACAGACATAAAATATTATTTTTGCGACAAAGTGATTTACAAAGAGCTATTAGCTGAAAACTTGGCATATTTTAGGATATTGTGTAGTGTGTCCTTAAAACAACTGAGAATGGTAGGTATGAATATCAAACAAAAACTGGTCTGAGCAGGTGCCAGTTTAGCTAAGTTGGATGAGCAGGCGACCATATGCCACATGGGTAAGAGTGGCCGGCCTGGGTTCAAGTCCAGCCCTTTGCCCCATGTCTCTCTTTACCTTCGCTTTCCTGTTAGTCTTCACTGAGTCTGTCTAATAAAGCCAGAAAAAGTCCAAAAACAATATGCTGAAGAAAAAAAAACTTGAGTCAATGGCAAAGGTTCTGATGGAGTGATGAATGCAAATCCTTGGTTCAGCTTCTCGGTGCGCACAGAGATGTGTGGCACTATGATTATTTCCATCCTTTTCATACAGTCTGTGGAACTGAGTCACTATTAAAGCCAGCCTCAAATACTCGCTTAAGTGTTGACTCATTTTAAAGCTTTGACATTCCCAACAAAGTGTAATTTGACTCATTCATGTGCCTCGCGTTCACCAGGACGAGGTTCTGTTTGACAGCTGGGACGACATCTTCAGCGGCGGCAGAATGAAGGAAAACGTGTCAATCTACTCGTTTGATGGCAAGGACGTTCTTCACGACAACACATGGTGAGGCTCAAATCAGCATGAATCGTAACATTACATTAGCATTACGTCTTTAAGGCTTGCTAAGGAATGACGCTTTTCTGTTTCTTCACAGGCCAGAGAAGATGGTCTGGCACGGGTCGACTAGCAGAGGCGAGCGGCATGTCGACAGCTTCTGCGAGACGTGGCGTGTGGGCGAACACGCGCTGACCGGCATGGCGTCGCCGCTGCAGAGTGGCAGTTTGCTGCAGCAGAGCTCCAGCAGCTGCTCCAGCTCCAACGTCGTGCTGTGCATCGAGAACAGCGCCGGCCACTCCAGGAGATAGACACGGACACCGTTTTTGTCCACACACAAACACGCACACACTATGATGTGCCTTTGTAAATATGAATTTTCTAAAGAATAATTCGTTTATGTATGTTAACTCCTACTCTATGGTGCTACACAGGATTACCCACGCAAGTTAAGCTCAGGTGACCTACTGTAACTGTCTCTGGCAGCCATGTTGGTGCAGCTTCTCTGTCATTTCTTTTGCTGTTTGAAAGTTGCCAGCTAGCAGTGTCTCTAATAATCATAACCACCGCTAGCTTAAGGTTGTGCACCACAGAAGAAGTAGACTGATAAATATATCAGTGATAAGTGAAACAGAAAAATCCGTTTATAGAAAGAATTCTGCTCTGTGACTAAAGTCCATATCTGGTCTTATTCTGAAAGGACAGGCTGCTGTTAAACTGTCATTTTTCAATTTCTGTGACCCCCTTGGCAACTTACAACACCCTGCAGCAGAGAACACATCGTGACTAGTGTGATTAGATTTATCTCAGAGAGGTTATACTGTACCACGAGAAACTATGTTTGTGTCTCTGGGCTGAGAAAAAGTGTTAAAATGGTTTAAATAAGGTTTTCTGTGCCTTTAACTACACAGCTAGTTTTTATATAGAGTGAAAATGGATATTAGTCAAACAAATTATGATAATGTAATGTTCAGTGTCCAAGAGCAAAGTAAACATTGATTATTTTGTATGTGAAGTGTGTGTTTTAAGCTTCTTTACACTGATTTTATCTGTAACCCACAGACTTTTACTCTGCTTCAAGGGAAGATATTTTCAAATTGTATTTTTAGCCATAACAGAGGGATATTTATTTTTTTTCTAAACTATGCTTTGCCTATAATTTGCGATGTGAGTCCAGTACATGCGCAAAGTAAGAATGAGTTTGTTTGCAGTCACAGAAAGCAAACAAATCACATACATCATGTGTATGTGATTTGCCATAAATCTGTCATGTCGTGTGTTTTTGCTGGCTTTTTGCCCACTGCCACTCTAGTGGAGAGGTTTCATCCTCTTCGTGTGCTAACAGCTGTAACCAATGCAGTGAAATGTGCATTAACTGTTGTGCCTTCTGTCATGTGAGCAACACGCTGAAATGCTTTGTTTCTCTTAATAAATTTGTGTGGAAAAAAGTGCAAGTTTAATCGTAAGTCGTGGATCTCATCATCTGCTGGTTTACCAGCGGCCTTTAAGAAGTTTGTACATGTGCTGATTACTTCTGAGACCTAATGGGACAAAACATTAATCACAGTTTGTTTACAAACACTCTGTATACACTTCATTTCTCATTTAACTGTAGCCTTAAAAACTATATTTGTATTAATGATAAAGTAGTATTATGCTTATTTCCAACTCCATGAGTCAAAATTACCCTTGTTTATCTTATACAGGGGATTGATGGTTGTTTGCTGATATTGGCGATGATACTGAATCGTTATAATTAATGTTGGTCCAGATTCAACATTGCAAGTAACTAATCACATTGTTATGATGTAATAGTTTTGTGATGCAGAAAAAAAATGCTGATGTCCACTCGGGAAAAAATCCAAAATAGGGTCAGGATTAGAGTTGGGGTTGGGATGTGATCGTGGTTAGGGTTAGGGTTACACGACTGTGGTTAGGGTTTGGTGTGATGGTGTTTTAACATCACATCGCAAAACTATGACATCACAGCAATGTGACTGGTTACCTGCAATGTTGAACCTCTGGGGCCCGTTCTTCGTACGTCGCTTACTACATCCAAGATCAAATGACACATCCAAGACCAAACCATCGCGCTAACCGTGAGCTCGCTAATCCGGTTCCCCGAACACACCTGCTGTTGACGATTAGTACAGCTGGACGCAGGAATGTGACATCACTGGGTGTCGTAAAAGGGGCTACGCATCGATAGTAGAAACATTGATCGTCAACCCGCTGATTGGTCGGCGAAAATGTCGAAGGGGCGTGCTCGGTATTTTCCGGCAGCAGAGCAAGAACTCATGAGTGAGGGATTTCAGGAGTTTCAGAGTTTAATTAAAACGCAAGAGAACACTGCAAAGGCTGCAAAAGCAAGGAGAGAGGGCTGGCAGAAAGTTGCTGACAAATCAAACTCGTAGGTAATTTAATAATAACAATAATAATGGATTGGATTTATATAGCGCTTTCCAAGGCACCCAAAGCGCTTTACGATACCACTATTCATTCACTCCCACATTCACACACTGGTGGAGGCAGCTACGGTTGTAGCCAGGCTGCCATATCGCGCCATCGGCCCCTCTGGCCAACACCAGTAGGCGGTAGGGTAGATCTATCATATGACACTATATTGTCCAATATCATATGGCATTATATTATATTATAATATGTTATATTATATCCCCTTTCACATTAGAGCCACAACAGGACCCACAAGAACATGGGAACAAGT
Organism: Astatotilapia calliptera; assembly: GCF_964374335.1. Lineage (NCBI taxonomy): Eukaryota > Metazoa > Chordata > Actinopteri > Cichliformes > Cichlidae > Astatotilapia > Astatotilapia calliptera. The sequence goes on along the minus strand of NC_137443.1, from coordinate 27,906,458 downwards.
AAAAGTGGAATACAGGAGTATTCTACAGAATGGTAATATTTATCTCTTAGATTGCTTTTCGTCTCTTGGCAAGGTAATACTGGCCTGTAATACTCTGTTAGTTTGTTCATAACAGCAACCAAGAAAAGGGCAGAGGAAAAAAAGACAGGTGGTGGTCCTGCACCCCCTCGTCAACAAGTTGGTTAAGTAAATAATACCCTCACGGGAAAATCGATATCTCTCTATGAGCACACTGTCGCGCTGAGCTAAAGGATCCTGTCTATCCCGCAATATACGCTGAATTCTGAGGACTCTCCTTATCAATCTTGCACCTTCCGCAATGGGCTGCTCGCGTATACGGACAGGACATGGCTGCGACAGGCTTCCCAAATCCACCTTCGCTTTTATAGCCGTGGTCTCTCATCTTGATTACACGAAGTAATTTACAATTACTACTCTGAAATATGAATTACATCTGTAATAATCACATACATGTAATAGAATGTTAATAGTACATTTCCCTTTTTTAGGAAATAACCTGTATGTATCTGTGTGACATCAATAAAAGGATCAAGTGCTGCATTGTCTTTAGTTACATTGATGTTATTTATTTATGGTGAAACAGTGGTAAAATATCGCTGTTGCTTTCGTATAAATGAAGCGGACATACCTGCGTGGCCGCGATCTAATCCTGTTTACATAAAGTAAACCTGCTCCCCAGCAGGTTTACGCTTACGGCTCTGTTGCTATGACAGCAAGTCCCGGATGAGCTTCGGGGAACCGAACGATCCAGGATCACGCGAAATCGTCAACAATCTAATCCAGCTAACTTACTTAGCGAGGTACGAAGAACAGGCCCCTGGACCAACATTAGTGCTGATGAACCAGAACAACATAAAGACGACGACATCAGTTCATGTATCTTTTCCCAGCTCCTCCGTTCAGCCTTTCTGTTTTAGCCCCTCCCCCTTTTAAGGCCACACTTAAACAACACTGGTAACAAAGGAACCATGCTGATACATCATTTTTGTTCCTTTAAATTAAGTTTCTTCTGATTGGCTGCCCCTCACGAACAGAAAGTTTGAACAACAAATGGTTGGGGTTTCTGCATCCTTGAGAGGACCATATTTGAGATTGCTGTTCTGTATGATGTGATGCAGCGCCAACAGTAGAATAAACAGCAGAAACTGCGCATATAGACTAATTTGAAATCCACTTTTTCAATGATTGACACTTTTATTTTATTTTGACAAAAGACAGAAGATGACCACAGAAAACACCACTTGTCAGCATAACTTTGTTTATCCTTTATCCTAAACACCTCTACAAGTCATCACCACCCAACAGTTATCCTGGGCTATAATTAAACCACCACTTTAACTGATCCACCACTCATATTAACAAACCAAACAGAATAAATAAAAAAACATATATACATATAAACCGACATGTAGAGATACTCATTAACACGGTGGGGCAAAAAAGTATTTAAGTCAGCCAGCAGTTGTGCAAGTTCTCCCACTTAAAACGATGAGAGACGCCTGTAATTTTCATCATAGGTGTACCTCAACTATGAGAGACAAAATGAGGGGGGAAAAAACCTAGAAAATCACACTGCAAATAAATTCTTAAAAATCAGACAAATTATGGTGTAATATGTATTATGGTCTTGAGGACTTTTAACTGTTTTTACAGGTTTCACAAAGCTTCCTACTGATCTCCTTTAAAGTGACAGAAAGAATAGAATAGAATAGAATAGAATAGAATAGAATAGAATAGAATTCAACTTTATTGTCATTGCACATGCACAGGTACAGGGCAACGAAATGCAGTTTGCATCCATCCAGAAGTGCTTTAGTGATATAGATATATTACAATATATATTAGCAATAATATAGATATGTGAGTATATTACAGAAATGGGTCTATTATGGTATGTTATAATGTACACGGTATGAAGTATGTTGTGAATATTCTATAACTATAAGTATGTACAGGCTGTAGTGAGTACAAGCTATGTACAGGATATGAACAGGATATAAATATGAAAAACTATACAGAATATGAAATGAAATAAATAACTTTACAGAATCTGGGATACACAGCTATACAGAAATGGGAACTATGCAAGTTGTAAACAGTTGTAGGATTAAAGATTATCGAATGTACAGAATGATTATTTACACAGAGCTATACAGTAGTGCAGTTAAGATAAGTGAGGGTGTAGATAGTTTCTACAGAGGCTATATAAAGTGCTAGTGGTTGTGAGTGGTGGTTCAGTCCATGTTATTATTGTGTTTGAAAGGGGAGTTTCACTAGTTCTGCTTATTTAAGATCAAAGTGTCTCACGATGTGAAATGAGTTAGACATTCCTGCTGTAGAAGACTGCATTTCCTTATACCACTCTTTCTGATTTGTCACCATCTTCTCCACCATGTGACAGTTTACCAGAACCGAGGCTCATCCTTAGGTACAATAACCTAACTGAAACTATATGTACTATGTTGAATAAATGTTTTAATCAAGAACCTCTACTAAAAGCTTAATAAAAGAATATAAAAGTATAACAGACATTTTGAATAACCTAGTAATTCAAATAGCCTCGTCTAACCTGCTCCTCAGAATAACTTAAACTCTGCTTTCACTTCTGCAAACTCTCTGCAACTTCCTGTCAACTCCTGCCTGCAACTTAGTGTTTCTGAAAGACACACACACTGTTTAAACCTCTGAATACAATATCAATACTGTAAATTATATTATTAATGCAATGGTAATGATGATGATTATTTACCAATAGCAGTAAAATAATTTCCCTGCTCTCCACACCTTCTACAGAGGCACAGTTGAGTCACCTGCATTACAGGTGACTCCACTCATCCATCCAACAACTTCTTCAGTTTGCTGCCATCAGGAGGGAGACTGAAGAGCCTCCGGGCCAGACCCAGCAGACTGGAACACAGCTTCGTCCATCAGGCTGTCAGGATGCTGAATTCACTCCCTGCTCTCACACACATGAACTCCAGACCAGCATTCATCTTTTCCTTCTGAACCCCCCCCCCCCCCCCCAAAACCCCAAACATACAAACTCTGACCCACCACCATTGCCCTTTCACTGACTGCCCCACTCCCACTCGCACACGAACTGGCCCACAATCACTATGATTGTGTTGGACACTGCTGTTTAAATAATTGTATAGTATTGTATTGTGTTGTACATAAGACTTATTTGATGTTATTTTACTTTATTTTTACTTTTTCATCTTTAGATTTTTAGTGTACACTGAGGGCTATGCGAGCATTGCAATTTCAAATGTGTATGACCAGAGAAGGGCATTAACGCGTTACTTGTAACGCGTTACTGTAATCTGATTACTTTTTTCAAGTAACTAGTAAAGTAAGGGATTACTATTGCAAAAACGGTAATTAGATTACCGTTACTTTCCCGTAGGAACGCTGCGTTACTGAGTTACTAAAACCATGATTTTTTTGCGAGAATGTCTCATGACAGTGATGTAAGCAAGTGCGCCGTTAGTGACAACAGCTGTGTGCAGATCAACAATGGATCACATATCGATTGTGGGAGAGAGTGTGCAGCGTTTAAAGCGTGGAAGTACTGACCTTACTTTGAGTTTGATTCCATAAAAAGTGACAAAAACATTAGTGTCCGTTGTGCGTGGGAAGAAAACTTCTTTTTACAGCGAAAAAACCCCTAAACTTCCAAGCAAGCACCGAGTAGCTACGACGTAATGGGAAACTCACAGAGAAACTCGCGGATTCTTCCACTGACCACGGCACACCTGCACCAGGGTAAACCTCCGCCTACGTCAGTCCTGCTTTACAAGTGAAAATAGAGCAAAAGGACCGCTAGTCTTTGACTTTATTTATTTTCTGCTGTGTTTTACTTGCATCTATTTGAAAGACTGAGTGTAAACACAAAAAATATTTTATTTTCTGTGCTGGAATGTGCAGAAAATAGGTTTAAATGTTAAACTAATTTCTTCAAGTCAGAGAATGTTGCATATAATTAAATGTTTGCTTGATGCATAAAGTTAAAAGGTTAAAACTAATAAAACAAGTTTTAAAAGAGACTTTTCCATTTGATTACATTTTGTATGATGGATTATGCAGAAAAAATAGAATTGGGCTGAAAGATCTATCGCTTTATCACCTCTTCAGGTTGTAAATCGTGTTTTTAAAAAGTAACTAAGTAACTAAGTAATTAATTACTTTTGAAAATAAGTAATCAGTAAAGTAACAGGATTACTTTTTTGTGGAAGTAATCAGTAATTAGTTACTGATTACTTTTTTCAAGTAACTTGACCAACACTGTGTATGACTGGTCTTTGACAATAAAGCTGACTTTGACTTTGATACCAAGGGGACAAATAAATGCCATCTTTTCCTTGTCTTCGCAGCCTTTTTTATCTGATCGTATCCCATACGCAGATCTAATACTGAGAACCATTGGCTGCCTGACAAGGAATACAGGGCATCATCAATGCGGGGCATTGTATATCAGGTGTATGGCAGTTGTTCAGTGTTCGTTAATCAATACAGATTCATTGCAGATATTGACACATATAAAACAGCTTTTATATGTGTCACCTCACATCTGCCTCACATCATTTATCAGAGGTGGGACCAAGTCATTGTTTTGCAAGTCTCAAGTAAGTCTCAAGTCTTTGTCCTCAAGTCTCAAGTCAAGTCTCAAGTAATGTCAGGCAAGTCAGAGTCGAGTCTCAAGTCACTGGTGTAAAAGTCCGAGTCAAGTCACAAGTCTGAAACTTTGAATTTCAAGTCCTTTCGAGTCATTCAAAAAAACGAAAAAAAGCATGTTGCAGTTATGCTAAATGTAAATATTAGACCATGTAATTTTTAAATCTGTGTTTTTCTCAACACATGACAAAATAGTGAACGTAGAAAATATACACAAATTGTGAAACTGCACCTCTTTAAAATGCAGCTCAATTAAACCTAGCTCCAAGAATAATTTTCACCGACAGTTCTGAGATAAGCTGCATGTTATTCTTGGATGCGCTTGTAGGACCGGCTTTAAAATCGCATGACAAAAATATCATACACATTAAAAAAAACTGCATCACCAACGTAGCCTGGACAACATTTGCTAGTTAGATGAAGTCAGCTATCTCATCGTAGCATATTTATATGCATATTTATAATCATACGGTTCTTGGAGTGAGTGCATACACTCATGAAGTTTAGTAACTTCAGGTCACTGCAACAAGCCCAGGTACAGTTTACCGACGGATGGGTGCAGGACCTTGAAATGCACCGTGTAGAACGAAAGACCATCGTACGTATCATAAGTTTACCAGTCTCACAAACTGTCGTCATAAATACACATTCATTAACCGTTTATTAATAGGACCTTTGAGCTCAACGATAATTAATTAGTAGTGGAAATAATTTCTGGTAGCATCACAGAAATGTAGCAGTGACAATAATATTGTATGCTGTAATCGCACTGGGCAATTAGTGATACAAAAACCTGTTTTATCCTGTGAATAAAAGTATATGTTTTTGTCAGTGTACCATAATAACAGAAGCGAAACGCAATATTGTGTCAGGACAATTCACTATTTATGCACAATAAATAAAGGAGCATAGCGCGACAATTTCTGTTCAGTGCCAGACTTGCTTGTAACCTATATCACCAATTATGTTATGAAAATGACGTATTAACTACTAAAAAACACTGACCTTTGTGTAAATGCTTGGAGCAGACTAACCTGTGAGCTGGAGTGTTCTGGGACGTTATATTTGGTCTTTGAATGGCTGCAATCCAGGCCATCCGTCGCGTCTTTGTTACTTCGGAAACATGGCTCGAACAATTTCTCTTCAACGACGTAATCCGATAACAACCGATCTCTTTACCCGTCGGCTTCCCGTGGCTGTCATGCGACCGGCTATTGCAGTTAATAATACAACAGCTTCTTGACATTTCTGTGTTTCTTTTTATCGCTGTATAACTGATTTCAATTGAAAGTCTGTGTGCGCTAGTACCTCTTGCCACGAGTTCCCAGAATCCTTTGCGGTTCTACCCGTGAATGACGTCACATTTTCAATCTCTATATAATATGCATGTTAAATTTTATATTTGGGGTAAAATATCAAGTCTTTTCAAGTAAACAGGTTCAAGTCCAATTCAAGTCCCAAGTCATTGGTGTAAAAGTCCAAGTCAAGTCACAAGTCTTAGAACATTTTTTCAAGTCAAGTCTAAAGTCATAAAATTAATGACTCGAGTCTGACTCGAGTCCAAGTCATGTGACTCGAGTCCACACCTCTGTCATTTATATCAGCAGGGGCTAATCTCCTTGACCTCTTTGGAGGGGGCACTAGGCCTGTCACAGTGGCATAACAGTTTGCATCTGGGGAAATAGAAAGAGGGCAGGGCCCTTTCCATTTTATCTGTCCCAGAATGTCATTATTTGGGAGTCTCTCCTGTGTCCCACAGACTGAATCCTCATAGAATGTGCTTTGCTCACCTTTCATCTTCACCCAGTCCCATAAGCAGAGGAACAGTGATGTATTGGTGCCATCAAGTACAGGGCTGTGTTGTTGGTTTCTTAAATCGTTTAGTTTTAGTGGTAAAATGTTGTGCTTGACTAATTTCTTACTTCTCAGAGAAGTCCAGTCTGCTGGCTCAAATTTGCGTATAAAATCATAAATTCAGTTTGTTATTTTTTAAGCAAATAACAAAGTTAGTTTGAATTTAAAACAAAACAGATATCTAAAATAATTTTTGTTTGTTTATATTTTATGGCAGGTAGTAAAAAAATGTTAAGCATTGTATTTCTCTAAAATAGTCGAATAGAAAAAAACAAAAGTTGGCCCAACAAAGTGGGTGGGGCTTTGTATATATATTTGAATGTTTGTGAATGAAAGTGATCCAGAAATTCTTAATAAAATGTTTTTGTGCACCAACAACAGAAAACCCCCAAAACAAAACCATCGCTTTATAGGCTTTAACCTTTTTTCATAACCTCCATGAAGGCAACCATGTCTTAGCTATGCGTACCTAATAAGCAGGTAATGGATAATACAGACAAATAGTTTCTTATAATGCATTCATTATAATAGAAAATAGTAACACTTTATAACATGACTTGCAAGTAAGGTGCAAGTACCCTGTACTTACATGCATTTTGTAGGCAACAAGTCAGGTTTTTGCAAGAAACAATGAAACAAGTGCGCTGTAAGCACTCTGTACTTTCTGGAATGGGAGCCATATTATGGAGTCACCTGTGAAACCTGTGACTAACGCACAAGTAGCCTGTAATTACATGCAATTTTGTGTAACAACTTTTGTACAGGAAACAACAAAAAAATAACATAAAAATAAATAAATAATAACCATAATTAAATGGTTAAGTAATTTTAAGTACTGGGTTATTTCATGGTAAATTTAAGTAAAAATAAGCAATATTTCCTCATCTCACATCTTATGTGCCCTGTACTTTCCTGCAAATTCAACTAAGTACTACCTAAAATAAACAGTTTCTTTGTAATAAACAAATATAGAGAGTATGGAAGTTTCTAGGTTTACAGTACAAACCTCAATTTGACCATCAAAGCCCTGTGGCCTAACAGTTTAGAGTACATTGAAAATAAACCAGAGACACCAGCAGTCTAGGACTCTTTGATTCTGAACAGTGTAGTTAAACAGACTCGGTGTCACAAATAACCTGTAAACAACTGTGCCATTTGGAGCCCTACGTCCCCATCTAGTGGCTAAATATTGAAAAGAAAACAAACAAGTAAAAAAAAAAGCTCATCCACGAGGTGGCGTCGACTCTCAGAGATCTAAATACCTCTGAGATAAAATCACGATCACTATAAATTTACAAATGGTTTGACCTGGAGATCCTATTTGGAGTTAAATCTCATTCACTCCTAAATAAATCTGATTTAAATCCCCCGCTGGTCTGGGAAAAGCCCACAGCAGAATCCAAAGCAGCATAAAATGAGACTTCATTTAGTTAATGACATTATTCAGCATGCACATCTTTGTGTGCAATATATACTTGCACTCAGTTACACTTGTAAAACACATAAAGATCTGTGTATTTACAGGTAACAGCCTTTACCTGAACTCTGTGAATTAGGAATGGGGGATTTGATTGACTTTGAATGTGGCTTGGTTGTTGGTTTGAGCATTTCAGAAATTATTAATCTGCTGGGATTTTCCATCTCTAGGATTTGGAGAAAGAGAAAATGTCCAGTGAGCGGTGGTTCTCTGGGTGAAAACGCCTTGCTGATGTCAGAGGTCAGAGGAGACTAGTCAGGCTGTTTTAAGCTGATGAAAGCAAAAGTAACTCAAATATGTACTTGTTGCAACAAAGGTATGCAGAAAAGCATCTCTGAGCCCAAAACATGTTAAACCTTGAAGCAGCAGCAGCAAAAGATCACATCGGGTATCACTCCTATATTATATATGATTATTATATATAATATTATACTATATTATATGAGCAGGAAATTGGACAACAGAAGGTCTGATGAGTCTCCATTTCTGATGCAACATTTGGATAGTAGGTCTGAATTTGGTTTAAATTTGAAAGCATGGCTCCATCCTGCTTTGTATCAGCATTTCAGGTTGCTCATGGTGTAATGGTGTGGGAGATATTTTCTTGGGACCACGGATTACTGGGTGGGAAATGTTTTGCCCAGGAGTCTCCTTAAGAAATCTAGTCCATAAGAATGACATTAGATACAACGGAGAGTAGATAATAATGAGTACACATTACATTTAGCATTCTTATTTGCCACATTCTAGCCTCCTGAAAACTGAGGAAAAGAGAATCTTCCCATTGAATTTTTTTGTTATTCCCTTCCTCTTTGAAGCTAAAAGAGGCCACCCAAACACATGAGAGATCAATGGAAAGCCCAGGATGTCCATCGGGACTTCTTAGGGTAGCTCAAAGTAGTAAAAAGATATAGACCAAAAACAAGTGTCCATTACAGAGGACATAAACGAATAAGGTGGTTCTCAGGAGGCTAGATGAAGAAGAGTGACTCATGATCAGACGCCTGTGTGTAAACTGTAAAAAGTCCTGGAAAATCCTTTGTCCAAAGTCCGGTAAATTGAATGTTTACACAGGAACTCTGTAAATGGAGGAATTTGACGTGTCATCAAAAATCAAGGAAAAATATATGAGTTTGTAGCTCCTATTAATAAATTTTGTTCATGAGCATCTTAAGGACTTTTAAATTTTGTTTAATTCTTTTGAGCTTTAGGAATTTAAAGAAATCAAGTGTGGTGTCACAAAAATGAAGCAAATTGTGGAATTATAATAAGACTTTGAAGGCATTTCTCAACAATGTCTCAAAGCAGATTTGTGATCACTTTAAACTTAGTATGATTTAATGTTTGTATTTCCACTGTGTGTTTTGGTTGTATATCTAATTGCTTTTTGTATATTGTATTGTATTTCATGTGATGGAGCTGGCAGGGTCTTTATTAGGAGAGACGAGGATAAGCTAGAAATGAGTACATCACAGGGACACTTACGTTGAGGTGGTTTAGAGACAAAGGAATAGAAGCGGCGCTGACATGGTGTGAACATGTGCAGAGGAGGGAGACTGGATATATCGGACAAATGATGTTAAATATGAAGCTGCCAGGCAGAATGAACTGATTTTACTAAAATTACTCTGACAATCAGCAAAGCTTATGTGATGATGTTCAAACAAGTTTTTGCAGTCATAAGGAGGATCTTAAATCCAAGACTGAATTAACCCTAATTACCCGTTCCCATGGTAAAAATCCTGTGAACACAAACATCCTTCTATTCTCCAGTCTTGTTGGTACCTGTTGTACTGATTTGCTTCTCCATTAAGTTAATTACTCACATGAAACCTCATGTATTATAAAGTTGCCTTGGAAAAATCCTGCTAAGGCTAAAATGCAAGCAGTTAAATGAACTTACAGTGAACTCATCATTTGCAGCTCTTAGAAAGGTGAGAAAAGAGAAGCAAAAACTGTACAAAGTGTTGAGCAAAACAAAGCAACGACTGCAGTTTGAGGGGAGAAAAAACTAAGAAAGAGGAAGTTTCTCTGAGTGCAGAGGCAGGATTGCCAAATATAGGCTGTTATTTTTATTCACTAAGCAAAATGCAGAAGAGAAAAGCCAGGAATCAGGCTTCTCAAAAGAAGCAGTGCAGAGTGAAGAAGTGTGCAGAGGCCCCTGTTTTATGGTAAAAAGTCCATTTTAACATCACTAAAGGTTTTATTTGTTCATCATGTCACAGTTTTTTCTCCAGTCAGAGTGAAACTTGAAGCTTCATTGAGGTCCAAGTTTATCTTTGTGATTCATCCTCAGCCTGTGATGTGTGTTTGTTTGCCCTGAGCTGCGACTTCAGGCATGCTTCCTTATCAGATTTGCAGCTTTATGGAAACGTACTGGTATAACTAAAGCTTACGCAAAATGTTATGTCTTTATTTTTAACACCTATGGTTACTAGTTATGGCTTTATAATGCTTCCGAATCAGAGCAGAGGCACTGACTGCCTGCAAGGAAAAAGCCCAGGGAGCGTTACGTTTATTCTACCTTTGTCACACGCCCTGGTGTGACTCACGCCTGGGCGTGATAGTGGGATTTGTGCACTTCTTTCAATGGTGGATTTTCTCAGTGAGCTTGGAGCGTTACTGTCACCATGAAAAGGTACTGTAAAATCTTATTTTCTCTCTTTAAAATGCATTTAGGTCAGAACAAGTGAAGTGCAGCATCTCCTGACCCTGTTGGAGACAGTACAGCCAAAAAACTCGACACAAATTCTTTGCTTCGATGCTTCGTTTAACACACGGCTCTGTAGCGCGCCGTTGCCTACATTTGCGACTAAAAACACTCTGGAGCCAGAGTCTTCATCCACTTCCGCTTGCTTTACACAAATCTGCAGTAAGCCTCCAGAAGTTCTACTAAAATATGTAGAAAAAGAACTGGAAAGAACTACAAAAAATAGATTTCAAAAGACATGTGCATAAAATTAAAGGGTTTAGTTGTTATTGTTGTTGTTAGAGATTTTAAATATTGCAATTTTATAATGGAAATGAGCAGTTGATATTGAAAGACCTGTGGTTTTTTTCCCCTTTTGTTTATTTAATATTGCTCATTAATAAGACAAAACTCATTCTTATCTGATTACTCAATTAATCGATGGAATAATCGATAGCTGCAGCCCTCGACATTAGTACAAGAATTATAAGTAAAAAGCATTTAAAAACATCACATGTATAAGCAGCCTGTCACAAACGTTAATCCAAATTACTTTTTACAGCATAAACAGTTTGTAACACAAACTTTCGATTTGTATAAATCGTACATATCATAAATGCGACAATACTAAGGTAATTGTTAACGAGCTTGTGTTCACTTTGATGTACCTCAGTCAAGACAAGGTGCCCCACAAGACAAAGTATCCTTAATACAAACTCTTCAGGCTTAATTTCACATTTAGTTGTAATTAGTTTTGGGGAGTAATAATAAAGTAAAACACGTTTTTTCTACTCAGTATTTCTAATATAGATACACTTTGGTGTAGTATAAATAGTCATGAGGAAGTAGTAAGTATTGTAAAACTTAGGGACACTTTGAGTGGCCAGTAGCACTATATAAGTGTGAATATATTAAGAGCTTAACACCGAGCAAGAAAATAATCTAACAATAAATTAGAATCCATTTATTGTGAGCTAACTAAGATTAAATTAACTAAAATTAAAATAGAGATCAGAAGAGGGGGTGGGGGTCATCATTCATAAAAAGTAATCTGTGCTGCCATTTCAGTGAGTGTGGAAAACATATGTGCAAGTCCAATATATGCAGGGTCTTAATAATAAAATAATAATAAACAACAAACTCCATGTTCTGTTTCTCCTTTACAGACATCACAGAAAATACTGATGATTTGATGGATAAGAATTTAAAAGGTATTTGCTTCTTTTGAGGAAATATAATTAATATTGGAAGCTCTGACAACACTTTGAAAATATGTGTTGAATTTAACAATATCCTTGACGTGTTCTAGAAAGCAATCTTTAGTCTCAGATGTTTTGTAAGTTGGGTGTATTTTGTATAAAGATATGAGCTCCACCATGGATCTTGTAGAAGGGAAAAATGATGGGATCCTTCCCTCTAAAAACACTACACCAGGGGAACTTTGTGGGCCCACTGAAGCTCAGAGGTAAGTTACTTGTGTTTCTGACACTTACACACTCACTGGCCACATCCTTAGGTACACCTGTTAAACTGCTTATTAACTTGTATCTTATTAACCAATCACATGGCAGCAACTCAATGTATTTAGGCATATAGACACAGTGAAGACGATCTGCTGCAGTGCCTGATGTGCAGATGCCGGTCAGCCCTTTTCAACCAGTACTGACGTATTAAGAGGCTGTCAGTTATCTGTATCCCCGAAAACTTGATCCTGCTGAATAATTTGCCAGCACTATTGTCAGTGAGCTGTGAATGACTGAGAATGAGTAAATTAAATCCATAGTAAAAAAGAAATTTAAACTGGGTCAAGTTGAACTACAAACACCACCAAGTGTGGTTCAATTTCTTATTCTTAAAACCCCAAAATTACTTTCCAAAATATACAGAATGCTTTCTAAAACGGATGAATCAATATCACTTCCTATTGCAAAATGGGAAGCGGATTTATCAGTTAACTTAGACCAAAACTTCTGGTCTCAGATTTGCTTAAAAACCTTTCATTTAATTAGAAATCCCAGTCTTCAATTAATTCAATACAAAATACTACATAGAGTACACTATACAGGTCATCGGATGTTCAAGATGGGCTTTACGTGTCATGATCCTGGGCCATATTGGCCCAGCATTCTTAGTTTTCTTGTATTTTTGTATTTTGTTCCTTATGCCGTGGTTCCTAGGTTCTGTTAAAGATGTTCCTTATTTGGTTACCTCCTGTGTGCCCCTGTGTATCTGTGAGCCCTCGTCTCTCCTTGTGTTTTATTCCATGTTTTCCCCAGCCCGTTATGTCTGTGTTCTCCCTGTGCTCTCTCTCCTCCTGTCTGAACCTCTGTGTACTTCCTTTTTTACGTTGTCCGTCTCCCGTCAGTGTTGCGTTCACTCCTGCCGTGTCTTGTTATGATTATCAGTGTCACCTGTGTTCCCCGTGTGCTCCCACTTCCCTCGTTAACTCTCTGTGTATTTATGTCTGCGTCTCCCTCAGTTCTGTGTCGCGTTCTCCCTCATGACTGTGTGCCCCTCCGTGTGTTTCCTTGTAAGTCCGTTCCTTAGTACTTCCCAGTTTAGTTTCATGTTATTTTGTATCGCTGTTATCTTTTGTCATCTTTTGTCAGCAATAAAGCTGCATTTTGAGTTCAGTCCTGTTTTCCCATGAGTTTGCGTTTGGGTCCTATTTCCTGCCTGCCACACAGCCAGTTCATGACATTACGTCTACCAACAACTGCTCACACTGCCAAACCAATTCACCGGACAATCATGTCCACGCTCTTTGGTTCTGTCCACCAGTTCAGAAGTTTTCGCGCGAGATATGTGAAGACTTATCGAAGTCCCTTTAGTGTGTTTGTTGGGCATAGGGCTGCTCGATTATGGCAAAAATGATAATCACGATTATTTTCACTGAAATTGAGATCACGATTATTTGACGATATTTATTTAACCCTTTAAGACCTACTATAGAACCAAGTCCACCAGAGCTTATATTATTTTTTTACATGCTGTAGTGCCATTTGTGGGAGCATTTCAAGTTGCTATACATCAATACAACTGTTATAGCCCATATTTTAATAATATGTATGCATTAAGTCCATAGTAATTACATAAATTGCAAAAAAGTGCAATAAACTACAAAAAAAATTTGAAAATCGCTTTTGTTTTGTTTACATATATTTCTACTTGGAGAAATTTAAGAGGTTTATCCCTCAAAACTTTAAATACAATAAAGTTGCAAAAAAATAGTTTCCCACCACAGGAAATTTATTTTGAGTGTCTTCATAGTTTTATTTTGGAGATACACCAATTTTTATATACTGCAGGAAAAACAAAAAACAATCCTATGATGCAAATTTGCAAAGAAAACAGCATGTGCATCATTTTACTGTGGGAAGTGTTACAAACAGCTGATAGGAACGGCAAAGCGTGTTTCTGGAATATTATGTTTTTGTTCCTGCAAGCGCTTTTTATGCAATTTTTGCAAAGCTATATGTGGAACGAAACCGTGACCGAGGACAAGCTGATGGCATCAGATGTAAGTACAACTCCTCCGGTTTCATATGCAAAACAAATTATTGCGCTAGCTTACACGGTTCAGGTTCTACAGGGATTTAAAAATAGTTACGCAAAACGGAGCGTGCTGCTCTGACCGGCTTTAAAGGGTTAACAATGACTTTAAAAAATAATATAAAATAGTGTGCAACACCACTGAAGTTTTTTTTTTTTTTAAACTCTTTTCAACCAACGGCAGTCACTCTCCAAATAACTTCTGCTTAGCTTTCCGAGCTTCCCTCGGGTCCTCTTAATCAGCGGTCTCCAACCTTTTTTGCGCCACGGACCGGTTTATGCCCGACAATATTTTCACAGACGGCCTTTAAGGTGTCGCGGATAAATGAGGGAGGGGCTAATAATCGGCTCAGTCATTTTTAATGATCGTTGAAAGCCCAGATCGTAATCGTGATTAAAATTCGATTAATTGAGCAGCCCTAGTTGGGCAGCTTAGATAATGTCACTTCAGAAAAGAATATCGCCCATATGGTTTTCACTGCCCTATGCATTGCCAAGAAAACAGTCCTCATGAACTGGAAAAATAAAAATAATCTTAATTATAACCAATATAGAAATTACCTATTAGATTACATTAGTCTTGATACAGCCTCTGCCACCACATCAGATCAATTGCTCTGGGCTCCTTTGATCAGCTCCATCACCTAGTGGGGGTGGGGGGTCATAGTTTGGTCCCACCTTTGCTGTTGTGATTGGTGTGGGGGTAGGGACAGGCTTGGGGCGTTGGGGGATTCCCCAGGAGCATCTTCCTTGGGGGGCTCAACCCGGGGTAACGGTCATGGCCTATTAGGGGCTCTGTTGGCTCTTAGGTGACGGTTTCCTCGTGGCTCCGTGCAGCGGGGCTAGGGGAGGGTCTGTACTGACGGACGTGGGTTACTGACCTTGTAGCCTGGCTGCCCCTGGGTGGGTCCGGGACGGGCGTGGGGTTCTGGGGGTGCTCCGTCTCTGGGCTGGGGCCCTGGCTGGGCCTCGGGGGCTTGGGTCCTGGTTGGTGTGTTGCCGGGGTTGTGGGTGGGTGGGTGCATGGGGGCCCAGCCCTGGCGCAGGGTGCCGCCAGTGCATCGAGCCACCTGGGGGGCTCTTAAACTGGTGGGGGAGGCTGTTACATCTTGCAGGAGGTCTCCTCTCTTCAGGAACTCACTCTGCAGGAGGGGGAGATACAGGAGAGGTGGAGGAAGACCTCAGCCTGGGCGTCGATTGTCTTGTGTAGTCTGGAAGATGAGTGGTAAATGGTAAATGGCCTGTATTTATATAGCGCTTTACTAGTCCCTAAGGACCCCAAAGCGCTTTACATATCCAGTCATCCACCCATTCACACACACATTCACACACTGGTGATGGCAAGCTACATTGTAGCCACAGCCACCCTGGGGCGCACTGACAGAGGCGAGGCTGCCGGACACTGGCGCCACCGGGGCCTCTGACCACCACCAGTAGGCAACGGGTGAAGTGTCTTGCCCAAGGACACAACGACCGAGACTGTCCAAGCTCGAACCAACCACCTTCCGATTACAAGGCGAACGCCCAACTCTTGAGCCACGATCGCCCCAAGTGGATGACAGGGTGGGTGCAGTTTTCTCTGTGGTGGGGTCGGGTGGGCTGTCCCGGGCTCTGTGGGGCCAGGCGGCGCTGCCGAACTGGGCCCCGGTCCGGATGGGCCTGGGCCCCCTTTCCATGGCGGGTTGCAGAGTGTGGGGGTGCCTACTGGGGTCAGCGGGGGAGCTGGCCCCAGGGAGGGGTCACTTGCCTCTCCCTTCCTTCCCTCACCATCTCCAGCTGCCTCCCTCTTCCCACTCCACCACAATCACCCACACATGCAGGGCCTTGGGGTAAAGGTGTGTCACCAGGGTGCAGGGGATGCATCCCCCTCTCTGTCCCCCTCTGACTGCCTGTGCCTCAATTTTATCTCACAACATAGACATTCACATTACTCACACTCTCATAACACATACATATAGTATCTTGGGGGTGGGCAAGCTATACGGAATCCAACCTCACCCCTGGTGTCGTTGCCTACCTCTCAATTTTAAATACATGCAGACATTGAGAGCTATCAGGAGGGGCTATGCGCTTACCTGCTGCTCTCTGGCAGGTAGCTCCATGCCCTCCTGGGTTTTAAATGCATCTTAGAACACACATGCATCAACACTACATATGAGCGGGCGGAGGGAGGTTTGGAATCTTCACACACCCCCGTTCTCTGCAGCCTGCTGGAGCGGGGGGCTAGGAGGAGGAGTTGGCCGTCCGATTGGGGTCTGGAATGTGGGGCCTCCCTGCTGCTGCCGAGTCGGGACAGTCTGCTTCTCTCCACCCCAGGGAAAAGGGTAACACTACCTGGGTCTGGGTGCAGTTTCCCCCTCCATGGGCAAGGGTACCTAGACCTGGGGTATAGAATACACTTGGGGAGTGTGATCGTGTGTACAGTGTCTCTTTATGTCTGTTTCCACTTTGGGTGAGTGCTGAGTATTTGCATATGAGAGCATGAGGGTGGGAATGGATGTTTGTATCTGTGTGTGCCTGTATGTCTGTGTCCATATGTGCTTACGATATATATTCCCATAGATCATCATGATGTTGTTTATTATGTTGCTCTTTTTTTTTTCTTCTGCTTGTTTTCTCTTTTTTCTTTCTCAACAGGTGATCCAGGTGATTGATATATGTATTTTTTGTCTGCTTATTTTGTTGGTTTTTGTTTTTTGCCCTTTATCCCCATCCCTCTTCCCCGCTGTTTTTCTTTCCCTCTTTCTTTCTCCCCTTTCTTTTCCCCAATCAAATCTGTCCCGTATTTAGCAAGTGAAAATAAAATAAAATAAACAATAAAAGGTGAATCAAATAGACCATTACAGCAAGGCTGGGATGGTCCATTTGGTAAAGTAAATCTGTTGGGCATCTGTCTTCGCCTTTAGACAATAATTCTGATGGCAAAAGAGCCAAACAGGACTGGCAAGAAAGGGGGGGAAAAAAAGAAAAAGAGAGAATGAGTAAACGCAGCACTGCAGTTGTGTCAGCAACGCGAACAATAGTAGACTCAAGACATAGGAATCTTGCTCAGATATGTCCAGGTTTTCCTACATGACTAGTGAGACTAACAACTCTCTTGTTTTGAAGCCAGGAGCGGCAGCAGACTACATCAACTGCACCAAGCTCTGTTTCAATCAAGACCAATCATTCAAAGGAGTCACCTCTTGCTTTTAATAGACAACAATCTTCTGGAAAAGAGTTAGTCCACTGCAGTATCTGCTACACTTGCATTTATTAAACTGTTTTTTGGCAGATATAATAACAATAATGCTTTTGTCTGGTGTTTCTCTGCCAGGACTGGGGAGGTGAGGCCTGGTTGTCCTGTATCCAGCTGTGATTCGGTCATGAGTGACCACTCCAAGGAGCCACCTCTTGCTTTTAACAGAAAGCAGACTTCTGGCACAGAGTGAGTTAGCGTGTCACTATATAACCTCAGTTTATTAACATCACATCAAGTCTGTTAAGGAGCAAAGTATGTAAGTAGTAATGATTTTATGTTGCAGTCTAAACTTTTAACACATTTTTTTCATTTCATTATTCTTTATTCATTCTATTATTATCAGGACTGTGACGTTTCCTCTAGACTGCACGTCAAAATGACTTGTGGCAACATACTGAAACCCTAAAACTGTCATAAACCTAATACTGGTACACGTTAAAACACTTTGTGTACACTGAAAATTGTTGGAAAACTGGGCCAATGAGTTAATGAGTTAATTCTCTGGGAAAAATCCCTTGTAGGCTTCCTTAGGAAGAGCAAGAATCACAAAATCTGCCAGACTTAATATGTGGAGCTACCTGCTGTGGTGGCCCCTTATCAATAACAAAACTGTTGAGGTAACTTGCTAGTTACATATGTTTATCATTATTATGGCTGCCATATCATTGGTAGCCATATATACATATATTTTATGTGGCACTTACTGAAAATACATTGAAGATCTTTGCAATCCATCCAATCTGGCATTTCATTGCGTATTCAATAAAACCCTAAAATGGCAGTGAACCAAGTATTGAGCCTGTGGAACCCCGCAATGTAAACTTTAGTAATGATGGGGGGCTTTTTTGCGACTTTGCATGTTTATTACAAATTTTATTAATTAAAAAAAAAAAACTACTTTATAACTTATAATTTACACAGTTTTTCTACCAATTTCTGCACTTTATTTATGAATTATTGGATTTATTTTGTGCAACAAGAGAACCATGTTGAGAATGATCTTGAAGTGGCAACATGCTGAAAAACAGTTTTCCAGTAAAATAGATTGTCATTCTTTATCAAAAAGAGAATTTTTTTAGTGTAGTGTGTTTCATTTTTATTCACAGACTGTATCAGGACATCTCAGAGGTTCATAGTGCTTCATGTGTGGAGGACCATCAAACAGACATAGACTCAATATTTAAGGTAAATTTGTCTCAGTGTGCACTTAGCAAAGTCTCAGCAGTTTTTGATTTGTTTGGTTTGGTTTTTTAGTCACAGTATATGTTTCATCTTTTTATATAATTTTTCAGTTGCTTGAGGAGAGTATTTTCACTTTTGTGAAAGACGAGTTGAAGCGAATGCAAAGGCTTTTAAAATCAAAGTGTTCAGATGGAGAAATGGACACCGATATGAATGAGGGCATGAGGAGCAGCAGAGAGGCATTTCAAAACATCGCACTGCACTTCCTGAGAAGAATAAACCACGAGAACCTGGCTGATTCTCTGCAGAGCAGTAAGAACATTTTACAGCTGCATTTTAATGGATGGTATGTGAGGAAGGAAGACAATGAGAAAAAGGAAACAAATATACAGTATAAAGATGCCCTTTAAACTCCACATTGAGCAGTTAATGCAGGTATAACAGATTAACGAGTTTATTATGTACTTGAAGCCCATTCGTCATCACTGACTGATTGTCAGTTTACTGCTAGTGCTTCAAGCTAAATGTTTTGACTGTGGCCATCTTGGTGTTATGAAACCACAGGTAACAATGGGGACAGTGACTATGGCCATAATCCTGTAATTTTTATTTGTTTGTATATTTTTTTAAACTTACACTATTTTGAAAATATAGATTTGACAAAACCAGATCTTATTTTTGGATTTTTTTTTGTACATGGCTAAGATCTCAGTCACACAGGTTTCAAAGCTGAAGACAGTAAAAAGTGCAAAAGTTGCAGAGTTTAGGTCTTTGCATGTTTTTCATTGATTAATTGCAAGTTTGTTCTTTGTTGGAAAGAATACAGGTTCAGCATTGGCTTCATATTTCACACATAGAAGCTACAACAACCTTTTGTAAAAGTATCTGTGGTTTTAGTTTTCAAAATTGTCAGCAACCTAAACTTTAACATTATTTCTAACTTTACTTGTGAGGGATAATTTTATATGTTGTTTTTGTGTGTTTATGCAGAATCCCCTGCAGTATGTCAGCGTAAACTTAAATTTAGTTTAAAAAGGAAATTCCAGTGCTTGTTTGAGGGGACAGCTAAAACGCGAAACCCAACTTTTTTGAATGACATCTACACAGAGCTCTACATAACAGAAGAAGGGACTGGAGAGGTCAGCAATGAACACGAGATCAGACAGATTGAAACCGCTGTGAGGAAACCGGCCAGACCAGAAAGAACGATCACATGTGAGGACATCTTTAAAGCCTCATCAGGTAAAGATCAGGCATGTAGAACAGTGCTGACAAAGGGAGTGGCTGGCATTGGGAAAACAGTCTTGACACAGAAGTTCACTCTGGACTGGGCTGAGGACAAAGCTAACCAGGACATCCAGTTCACATTTCCATTCACCTTCAGAGAGCTGAACCTGCTGAAGGGTACAAATTTCAGTTTGGTGAAACTTTTTCATCATTTCTTTACTGAAGCCAAAGAAGTGGGACTCTGCAGCTTTGAGGAATTACAGGTTGTGTTGATCTTTGATGGCCTGGATGAGTGTCGACTTCCTCTGGACTTCCAAAACAATAAGATCCTGACTGATGCTCGACAGCCCACTTCAGTGGATGTTCTGCTGACAAACCTCATCTGTGGGAACCTGCTTCCTTCTGCTCGGCTATGGATAACCACACGACCTGCAGCAGCCAATCAGATTCCACCTGGATATGTTGACATGGTGACAGAGGTCAGAGGGTTCACTGACCTACAAAAGGAGGAGTACTTCAGAAAGAGATTTGGAGAAGAGGAGCAAGCCAGCAGGATCATCTCTCACATAAAGACTTCGCGAAGCCTGTACATCATGTGCCACATCCCTGTATTCTGCTGGATCACTGCTACAGTTTTGGAGGATGTGCTGAAAACCAGAGCAGGAGGAGAGCTGCCTAAGACCTTGACTGAAATGTACATCTACTTCCTGGTGGTTCAAGCAAAACTGTGGAGCATCAAGTATTGCATTGGAGCTGAGGTGGATCCACACTGGAATCCAGGGAGCAGGGAAATGGTTTTGTCATTGGGAAAACTAGCATATGAGCAGCTGCAGAAAGGTCACCTGATCTTCTATGAATCAGACCTGACAGAATCTGGCATTGATCTCAGAGTGGCCTCGGTGTACTCAGGATTGTTCACACAGATCTTTAAAGAGGAGAGGGGGCTGCACCAGGAGAAAGTGTTTTGCTTTGTCCATCTGAGCGTTCAGGAGTTTCTAGCTGCTCTTTATGTCTTTCTGACTTTGACAAACTTTGGCGTGAATCTGTTTCAGTCTGAAACTTGGTGGTCAAATTTATTCAGGGACAAATCTAAGCTATCATACCTTTTCCAAAGTGCTGTGGACATGGCTGTACAGAGTCCCAATGGACACCTGGACTTGTTTCTCCGCTTCCTTCTGGGTCTTTCCCTGCCAACAAATCTCACACTTCTTGGTGGGTTGGTGACACAGAAAGGAAATATCTCTCTTGGGAAGCAGGAAACAATTGAGTATATAAAGAGTGTGATCAGGAGGAGTTTGTCACCAGAGAGAAGCATTAACCTGTTCCACTGTCTGAATGAGCTGAATGACCATTCTCTGGTTGAGGAGATCCAACAGTATCTGAATTCAGGAACCCTTTCCCCAGATGAACTGTCTCCTGCTCAGTGGTCAGCTCTGGTCTTCATCTTACTGTCATCAGAAGAAGACCTGGACATGTTCGACCTGAAGAAATACTCTGCTTCTGATGAAGGTCTTCTGAGGCTGCTGCCTGTGGTCAAAGCCTCCAACAAATCTCTGTAAGTTTCCTGAAAAATGGGAAACAACTGCTAAAGAACTACTGCATTTAGCTTAATCTGCTGAAAATAAAGTAAGTCAGGAAATTATAATTTACTTAGAAATCAATGCATGTATATGTTTAAAAAATAAAAATAGATTAAACAAAGAGAAAGCTAAAAGAGAAAAGCTTAAAAAAGGAAATCATGGGATGTGTAAATACAGAAAGAAAGTAAAACAAAAATATGAAATCATTCAACTTCATTAATAACTATATTTTCACTATTTCTGATGAGTTTAATGACATACTGGCAGTTGATACAATTACAGCTTCAGCAAAATTCCATTATTGATCAATGTTCCTGATTCTTTCTAAGTAGTCTGGTTGTTTTGTTTTGGAGAAATGCTCATTTTAATTACCATGAGATTTTGAGTCTTTGTTCCAGAGTTTCTGTATCTTAAATTTTGCTGTAGTTTTTAGGAACGTTTTTGGGCTATTTAATGCACTAGATCTGCATGCATTATTTTCTAAATGTTCTAGCTGTGATTTAAAAGCTATGAACGATGCATCCTCTATATGAGAAGGAAATTTTTTATATAATTTACGCAGGATCTGAAATAACACACTGAAAATACAGAGCTGTTTACTTGGGTACTTAAAACCTGAATTTAATACCATAATTACTTTCAGTAGTTTCTTAATGGTGACCACATGAACATGCATTTAATAACTACGTATCTGGCCAACATATAATAATACATTTTGGCAGATATCAGTAGATTTTTTTGTTGTGATTAACATTGCTCCCTTTTGTATGAATAATAAACGTAGGTTGAGTGGCTGTAATCTGACAGAGAGATGCTGTGAAGGTTTGGCCTCAGTTTTTAGCGCTCAGTCTTCCACTCTAAGAGATGTTGATTTGACAAACAACAACCTGCAGGACTCAGGACTGAAGTTGGTGTCTTCTGGACTGAAAAATCCACAGTGTAGCCTAGAAAAGCTAAGGTTTGATCAACACATTTTGGGCAAATTTTCACAGTCGTTTCTGCTGAAACTGCTAAAAATTGAACAGAAATGGTAAATGTCTAAACAAAACATGTTTATATTCATCTTATTACCAGGTTGAGCCAAAACAATCTCACGGAGAAATGCTGTCAAGAGCTGTCATTAGTTCTACAGACTTCTCGTTTGAGAGAATTGGACTTGAGTTACAACAATCTGCAGAGCTCTGGACTGAAACAACTCTCTGCTGGGCTAAAAGGTCCAAACTGTAGACTGGAAACACTCAGGTCGGGATATCCTATTTTACATAGCAATTAATAATCTGTGGTGTGATATTTAAAATAATTCTGTATGTTGTGTTTTGTTTTTAATTTGTGCACTGATTTAAATTCTTCTACAGGCTGATTGGTTGTAATCTGTCAGAGAAAAGTCATGATACGCTGTTTTTCATTCTCACCTCCTCTAATCTGAGAGAGCTGGACCTGAGCAACAACAGCCTGAAGGATTCAGGAGTGATGCTCTTCTCTGAACAGGGAAATCAGCACTGCAGACTGGAAACTCTCCGGTTGGATTATGACTTATGTTAAAGTTTTACATTTGAATCTTAAAGTCATTAGGTTTTTTAAAATTAGTTTTTGGTTACATGCTTATAATAAAATCTGTGGCTAACCTTCAGACTTGTGTTCTACAACAGAATTATAAAGATTTCAAGTGTCCCTGAGAAGGTGTTTGCTAGCAAGTACCTAATTCAGACATTTCCAGTTTTGGGGGATAATTAGCATCATTACTTCATTTACAGAAGCGTATCGATGATGTTCAAGTCACACAACTTGATATTATTCATTTGTAGCCTGAAATTTGTATTTTATTACTTGGAATTTATGTTTCAGAGATCATTAAAAATTGCATATTTTGTTCAACATTACAATCAACATAATCAAATTTATCTTTAAAAACAGATGTAAATTTCCAAAACATGTCCTGCAGAACTTATTTTGCAGAATCATCCAAAAGTAATTTCTTTTTAAAAATAATCTCTTTTAAAAGTAATCTCTTTTTAAAAATCCCATTGGCTTTTTTTTTTATTCAAGAGATGTGATGATAGAGACAGTGTGATGGCAACTTCCATCAAACTCTCTTGGCCTACACAAAACACGTTTCCTACGCCACTGTATCACATCCCATAAATGTTTGGTCTAAAAACATTTTAAGATGTATTTTTTTATTTTATCAGATTGAGTCGAACTGGTCTCACAGAGCAATGCTGTCAAGGGTTATCATCAGCTTTATGCACAAAGGTGTCTAGTCTGAGAGTGCTGGACTTGAGTGACAATGACCTGCAGAGCTCAGGAGTAAAACTGCTCTGTGAGGGACTTGGAAGTCCACACTGTCAACTCCAAACTCTAAGGTGAGGTCAGGTTAAGACATATTTGGCTACCTTGATTCTGCAACTGTGACGTTAGATGTAATTGCAAATGCTTTGTCCTTTGGTAAAATGTTTCTTATTTATAAGATGCTTATTCATAAATAAAACAGCTAACCTGGTACAGAGAACTTTTTGTTTGTATTTGATTATGGATACTGCAAGTTTCTATAAAATTGACCTTTTTAAAAACATAGTCTACAATGCTCTAAAGTATACACGTTAAAGACCTGTATCTCATTTGTTAGGTTAACTCAAACCAACCTCACAGAGAAATGCTGCAATGACATCTCAACAATTCTTAGCTCCCAGTATTCAAGTCTGAGAGATCTGGACCTCAGTAACAATGATCTGCAGGATTCCGGAGTGACATTTTTGTCTGCAGGACTGCATAGTCCGTACTGCATCCTGAAAACTCTCAGGTCAGATTTTAACTTGTAAACTCTAATACTTTCTATACATAATGTCGGTTTTGGTTATTTGTTACTTTTAATTTGAGCAAAATTTGTGTCAATCTTTTTTTGTAGGTGCACCTAAATGAAAAAGCTATATCAGTGCGATGGATATAGAAAGTTATTTTTATGTCATGGTACACTCTGTTCTACTGTTTATAACAGTTACTGACATTTTAAAGTTTTCTAATCTCTTCTGCCATGCTTTATACCTAAATGGTAGTAGAATGGTTTATACCTTAATCCTACATATTTAAATGTTCCATATATATATATATATATATATATATTAGGGGTGCAACGATACACAAAATTCACGGTTCGGTTCGATACTTTGGTGTCACGGTTCGATATTTTTTCGATACAAAAAAATGTTCATGCATTTTTAATTTGTCATTTATTAAAATTATAAATATATATTTTAACTCAAAAGTACAGTTTTTAAATTTAACCCTAACCCTTGTGCGTGTTTTTTATTTTGACAGCGAATGCGCACCTGTGGACCACTTATGTGCAGCCCCGGTTATTTAGCTCATCATATTGCAGCCACAGAAATTCTTTTGTCCATGAAACCATAAAGCTGCACTTTCTTTTTGCCTTATAGTCTGATTTGTCATAACTTCTCCGTTTTGTGGTAAGCTTTTCTTTGGCTGTCACTTCTTCACCCTGACCTGTCTTATTTGGCTCAGCAGAACTGAAATGCTTTTACACGCTCACTCACATAAGCTCAGCGATTCTCTGCGCGATCAACCTCTCACATGTTTAAGCTGTGGGAGATTTCACTTGTCATGTTTGCATAGTAAGCTAACGATTAATAAGACGATGTCAGAGGAATTGGTGCACAAATTATCATCACGCTCTCTATACACAGTTCGCACGATTGCAAAGTGAAAGCAAAAAAACAAGCGCAAATTCAAACGCGACTTCAATATGTCACATATTGACAGTGGCTCACCGATGCCAATGACATAATTACCCAGCTACATTTCTGAAAGAATGCAAAAGCATTGACATATATTTTTCCTACAATAGCCCGACGGGCAGGGAAGAGAAAGATTTTGGTAGCCCGACTGAAAAAAATCGCTAGCTCCAGGACGTCGGGCTAGCGATATTGCAAGCCCTGTATCTGATTGAGGAATCGCTCATCTTTGGAAAAGAGAGTTTATTACAGAGAAATGGCTCTTTCCAAAATAAAAGCTATACTATCCGCTTCTTCTGGGCTATATTCTCAGCAGCATAAGGAGAATCATGTGCTAACAGCTGTCTAAATGACTCGGCTAAAGTTAGTAGCATGCTCGTTGTTTTTGTCTTTGCACTAGGATGATGTCGGCGTAAATGTGCAGTCATATTCGTTGTGTTCCCACTAGTGCTTTCAGGTTAATCTCGTTGAAATGACCTTAACGCCACAACACGGCAAATCTCCATTAACGAGCTACCGCCGATCGCTCCGTGCATGGGGCTAGACGGCAAACACGTTAACGAGCTAACTGCGCTAACACACTAGTTCACACCAATGTAATTGAGCATTGCATGGCACATCCAACATACTGTTTTACTTTAGTCCATGACTCGCTTACCTTCAGGGTCATACGTCACATGAAAACCAAAATAATTCCAAACGCCAGATCTGAATGAGGTTCAATTTGCCTGTTGCAAGTAGAGCTTAACTTCTGTCTCGCTAGCTTGCCCTGCTCTCTTCCTTCTGACTATGCTGTCTGTGTTGAGCGCTCAGTGGATCTGCGCTCGACAGTGCAGCCTAGGCGGAGTAGTCGAACACAGATTCACTGAGCGCTCAACACAGACAGCATCGTCAGAAGGAAAATTGATAAAATAAATTACAAATGTTGTATTGTTCGATACATATGCGTACCGAACCGAAAGCACTGTATCGAACGGTTCAATATCGATACGAATATCGTTGCACCCCTAATAAATATATATATATATATATATATATATATATAATCCAAATCGCACATTTACTGAATCTAATCCTTTAGCCTGAGTGGCTGCAGGTTATCAGAAAGAACTTGTGACGTTCTGATGTCAAAGTCTACCAGTCTAAGAGAGCTGGACTTAAGTAAGAACCACCTGTGGGATTCGGGCATCAAGCTTTTGTCTACTGGGCTGACAAGTCCACACTGTAGACTGGAAACTCTGAGGTGAGGTCACATTTTTACACTAACTTAGCCAAACATTTTAATTTTATTTTAGTGCTGTTTATTGTTTTAACATCACTTAATTAATTTTAATTACAGAGTTTCTGACTTAATCTTTGGTGTTTATAAATATGCCAATGCTTGAGACTTCTAATATCCTTTAATTTGGCTTGGTTTGTACCATAGTTTAAATATGTTTAAGCTTCATATATATATATATATATATATATATATATATATATATATATATATATATATACACACACACACACACACACATATTTTGTTCATTATGATAATGAAAGTCAAAGGTAAATGGATCACAGAAATTACATGGAGAAACATTCTTAATTTTTCAGGTTGAATCACACAAATCTCACAGAGAAATGTGGTCAATATATCTCACTGGTCCTCAGCTCTGACTCTTGCAGTCTGAGACACCTGGATTTGAGTAACAATGACCTACGAGATTCAGGAGTAAAACTGCTTTCTGCTGGACTGAGGAGCCCACACTGTAGACTACAAACGTTTGGGTATGCATCTGAGGAATATGTGTTGCACCGTAAGGGTCATTGTGAAAAGACTGGACAGGCAGCCAACTGTGACAAGGGGACCCATTTTTTTCCTAGTAGACGATTTGCTGTCAGGATGGTTGCCCCTTCCTAAACCCTGGCTAGCAGTTTCTTCAAGTTAAAAGGATTTTTTTCTTTCCACTGTTGCCAAGTGCTTGTTCATAGGGGATCAACTGGTGGCTGGGGCTTCATCCTAATATTGTAAGGTCTTTACCTTGCAATATAAAAAAAACAACTTGTGGTGACTGTTATTGTGAATTGGCATAATGTAAATAAAACTGAACTAATGTTGTGTTTGCACACACACTCCATCTCCATAAGACAAAGGTTATAAACTACAATGAAAATAACCCTTAAGAGCTACATTTAAAACTGCTGCAGAGTCAATAAAACTAAATAATTAATAAAAACCTAAACCTACACAACAGAAAAAAAAAGCAAAAAATAAATAAATAAATAAAACATCTTCACTAAACAGTATGCACAAACAGCCACAGTTATGAAAGTGCAAACATTTTCATTTAACTTCTCAGATAGCATAGTGTACAAAGCAAGAGAGGGCTTTTTTTTTGTCTGAAGTCAGACTAATGAATTCATAGTTGTGGTGGACAGACTGAGTGCAGATTCTTATGAGCACATTTCTGTTTCTTTTGCAAATCTTGAACAAGACCATTTTTAAAACTAGCTGCTGTACCTGAGGAATTACTTTTTTGCTTTGAAAGACACTTGAGAGGTACTTTACACTGTCTCACTTGCATATGACCATCTGCACCAATTATCATGCAAATTATATATTAGTTTTAGGTGGATGGATCACTTCAGTTTTGCACTCTTGCAGATTGTCAGGCTGTTTGATCACGGCAGATGGCTGTACGTCTTTGGCGTCAGCTCTGAGGTCCAACCCCTCCTATCTGAAAGAACTTGACCTCAGTTATAACCATCCAGATGAGTTGGGAGTAAAGCTACGATCTGTGGGACTGAAGGATCCAAACTGGAGACTGGACTCCCTCAGGTATGATGTACATTGGAGTACAGGAACTGTAGAAATGCTAAAGGACTCCAGTCTGGTCTGACTTTGATTTTCCCCTTCCAGCGAGGACCACAGTGGTCTTCAGAGGCTGAAATCTGGTCTGAGGAAGTGTAAGTATATAAGATGTAACACTATATTTCTGGTTTGATTTAAAACCTTCAGACTTACTGCTGTATTTCACCCTTTCCTCTCTGTGTATTCCTTAGATGCATGTGAACTAACACTGGACCCAAACACAGCCCACAAAAATGTTGTCCTGTTTGAGAATAACAGAAAAGTAAGACTGTCACCAGAGAAGCAGCCATATCCTGAACACCCGGACAGATTCGACTGGTGCTACCAGCTGCTCTGTACAACGGGTCTGACAGGCCGCTGTTACTGGGAGGTGGAGTGGAAAGGAGGTGTTGATATTGGAGCAACTTACAAAAGCGTCAGAAGGAGGGGAGCTCTAGATGGCAGCAGGCTTGGATGGAATGAGAAATCATGGAATTTAGAGTTCAATGATAAAAACATCTACGCCTGGCACAATAATATAAAAACAGTTCTCCTTGCTCCTCTGTCCTCTGCCTCTGAAAGAGTGGGAGTATATTTAGACTGGACTGAAGGCACTCTGGCTTTCTACGCAGTCTTGCCTGATTCACAGATTCACCTGTACACCTTTTTCTGTGGTGCCTTCACTGAACCACTTTACCCTGGGTTTGGGTTCTTATCAATAGACTCTTCTGTGTCACTGTTAGAAATATAATCTATCCAAAAAAGGCTAATTTTTCCTGGTGAAATAGCCATAGGTCTCAGTAATGCAGCAAAAAAAAAAAAAAAAAAAAAAGCAAAATATTTAATAGATGTTAAAAAGAAGAGGCTGTGGTTTTTAAAAATGAGATTTTAAAAAATGCACCTTTTGTCTAAAAAAAGTTTTTTTTCTATACTTTTAATATTTGAATATCTGACAGATGTTGCTTCTTTTTTGCTAATTAAGTCAAAGTTTGGACATCAAGCTTGGTATGAAAAAAGTAAACAACTATAAGTTCTTGTTTGTTGTTGTTTTGTTGTTGTTTTCACATGTAATTTATTTATTTTATTTAATCCTGAACATTTTGTAGCTTGTGGCGTTTTGGAAAACTGAAAATTATTATTATTATTATTATATTATTAGTAGTAGTCATTTTTAGCCAGGCCTTCATCATTTTGTTTGTGCGCATCATCTGAGGATTCTAAATATCTTAATTACAAACAAATCCAGGTACAAAAATCACAGATTTTTATTATTCAGGCAGTGTGACGGTAAATGTAGAATAACCAGGTGACATAACCCATGCGTTTCTTTGGACTGTAGAAGAAAGCCACGCAGGCAAAGTTTCAAACTCAAGAGTTGCTTGGTGTGGGGTGACAATGCTAATCACCAAACAGCACCCACACAGCTGTTTATAAAATACAATGTGAAAAATAAATATGAAAATATTTATTTAGAAATACCAGCATTTGATTAATTTACAGTAAAACAAAAAAGAAATGTAACATCATACAAGATATAGTGCAAGAGACCTAGTATTCAGCACGTTGTTCTCCAAGCTAACTATTGTATAGCTGTACGCTAATTAAAAGGCTGCTAGCATTCGTGATGTTGATAGTAAACACTAAAATTTGTAACATGTGGCATTGTGAAATGCAAAGATAAGACTTTCTGATCCCTAAAGAAAAGTTCACAGCACAGAGACGAGTTATGAGGTAAGAAAAATCATTGAAAAAGAAAAATGAATTAGAAATTAAAAATAAGTCAAAATAAAAAAGAAAATGCATATACAATATATAGATTGTCATATTTGTGCAAATATTTGTGGAAAAGTGTCCAGTAGTGCAAAATATAAAACTTTAACTACACTTGCACAGTGAATGTGTAAAGAACATGTAACTTGTGTACCTCCTTATAGTTTTAGGTAAAGCATGTTGAAATTAACCTGAATAAACATGTAGACGGTAATGTGATGCTTAAAAAACAAAAACATCAAGCACACAACTGTATAAACAGGATGGCAGGCTCACAAAATTATTAACTGGCACTTATTTTGGAGGATGCTGGCAGCTTCCTGCAGCCTCTGCCCACCAGTTTGTAGTTCAGCTCGACGACAAGCGAGCAGAACTCGCTCATACTGACGAAGTCACAGCACATAATGTTGACTCCCTCGGGTCCTGGCTGCTGCTCACCCGCCCACTGGAGAAGCAGTGAGAGAGAGTTCAACGTCAACATCCTCATGCTCTGGAAAGGGTGCAGGAAGACGTAAAACATGGTCTCTGTCAGGTTCAGACCAGTGACGTAAAAACCATCTGGAAAACAAAACCGTCTGTAAGGCCGGTGCTTAAAGAAACGAACAGCAAATAAAACCTGAGGTAAAATAAATCCCAGCTAGCTGCAGAAGCAGTACACTTCAGAGTATTTTTACTACGTCACTGACATTATTATATTATTAAACTTATGAGAATACTTCTGTCCATCTTGTCCAGGACGTTCTTGTAAAAGATTTTTAATCTCAAGAGTTTTAAAAAAAAAAAAAAAAGGTTAATAATAATTATATTATATATTTTGGTGGCTCAATCAACAGTATATGAATATTAGAAATTTGGTATTTAAAGGAATTATTCTGTTTTAATAAAAACATTTCATTTAAATTTTTGAATAAACCTTTTCAACTTTCAATAAAAACGTTCGCCACATGGGGGCAGCAAATCCGAATCCATGTTGGATTTTTATTGAAAACCTGCGTAGTCTGAATACGCTTTGAATTTTGAGCTTAAGCATAAATTATACTTCTGCATTGAATCTGTCAATCCTACTACATAAACCCGCAAAAGTGTCCAACATTGTTAGCAGCAAGTATAGTTGTATGTGGCGTGGCTGTGTTGCCGTGGAGTTTCTCTCCAATTTTATCCACTGGCTTCCTGATGATTAAAAAAAATTACAGCAGAAGAAGCAGCATCAGAGGAAACAGTGGTACTGAAAGCCATCACAGGCTGTGTGGGATGCATATATATGTACAAACTAACATTTGTACCTTTGGCAGGTTATTAAATCCAGTAAACTACCTTTACAGTATATTCTGTATCCAGTACTTTTGCTCTAACATTTTAAATACAGGTCTGTAATGCTACTACTTTCCCTCACTGCACTACTTGTTCTAACAACCTCATACCTGGTCTTCCCTGCCGTTGCTGGCCTTCCAGATAGGTGATCACTTTCTTAGGATCTGGGCTGTTAGCATACCTGAACACACAGGACAGGTTCAATCATTTCAGTGTTAGTGACATGAACAACTGTGCAGACAGTAGCCTTGAAAAGTAAAAGTAATCAGGCACTGCTTTAAATCTGTTTTTTTCCCCTAATGGCCACCAGTCTTGGTCACCAGTCAAAGACCCAAAAAGAAGGAGGGAGAGAAGAAGACCAAGAAAACCACATAAGGTCTAAGGTTTGAAAATAGGAGGAAACAAACTATCTTTACATACGTGTATATATTACATGCAACCAGTGTTTACATATTTAATATTGTATTTCACACCATGTCACACCATTTATAAATAAACCAACAAGCACGTATTATGTCTGACAGTGAACACACATTAAAATATGACACTCCAATTATGTCATATTTGAACCTTTGGCTGTTGCTGTTCTCAGTGTGGTTTAAAGTCACTGTACCAACATCTATTATTAATACTTTTGAGACACCAAGATGCTCAAAAACAAAACAAACAAACAAACAAAAAAAGAACAACTAATATTGCCAGAGAAAGTAATCAGAACCGAAATCACGGAATCGAAGACACTTAAGCTACGAAGTCTATCTAACCCTTCTACATACAGTCTATGTATTTTACCAATAAGGTATCCGATTCCACAGCCCAGGGTGCTGCAGCTCCTGGTCGTCATAGGAAACAATGACCTGCTGACCTTTTGACCAACATGACCGCAGAGTGGGAGTTTCCTGCATGCATACACATGAATCAAACTGTCAGTTTATTAGGCACACTGTGCCAAAACCAATGCAGGCTAATAACATGATTACAGCAACACGTTTTAATTTTCGGAGCGTGACGTTTGTGGTGTGGTATATTAGCAGGTTTCTGGACTAGAGAAATACCTCTGATATTTGAAACACCTGAGTCGAAAAGAGTTTCAACAGAAACTGAACACCATGACCTAAATGATTAAAGGATTTATTGCAGGACTACAGTCGTAAATGCATTCGTTTTAGTCGGGGGTTCCCAATGAGCCTGTGGTTGAGATCAGTTCCATGTATTTATATCTGCTGAAGTTAAAATGGTAAATCCTTATCTGAGAGGCTGAAAGCAGTGAATATTTGGCATTATTAAACTTTAGAAATCAATCATTATCCTAATAATGTCTATCTACCTGTGGTGGGCACAGCTTCCCTCTGAACAGCAGAAGGATGAACTCCATCAGATGGGCGTGGTCTTCGTCACTTAG
This sequence comes from Astatotilapia calliptera, assembly GCF_964374335.1. Classification (NCBI taxonomy): domain Eukaryota; kingdom Metazoa; phylum Chordata; class Actinopteri; order Cichliformes; family Cichlidae; genus Astatotilapia; species Astatotilapia calliptera. Next base: position 27,873,893 of record NC_137443.1, on the reverse strand, counting down.
AGATTCGAAATGTGAACAGGCAATGATTACAATCTCTTTGGGGTGAGCGTCCAGCCAGCCGGCCAGTTCATCCAAAGCCTCCTGCATGCAGACAGACATTAAAATTTGCTGTAAATTAGCCTTCACTCTGAGTATCAATGCAGTTTTGGTGTAGTTTACTGACCTTGACGGTTATTAGCGTGTATATGCCGTGAGCGAAAAACAATTTGCTGCTCCCTGCTGGCTTTCTGGCGATCCGCAGGTCCAAGAAACGAACACCAAGATCACACTGATCAGAAAGGACCGATAGCTGTAGCCAAGAAAGAGAATGAATATTGAAACACCAGAACCAAACAATGACAGAGACTCCACCATGTTGTACAGATGGCTGTATCTCTCTCCTGATCTCCTCTGTACAATTTCACATTTGCATTCATCACTCCATCACACCTGTTGTCTCTGATTTTCAGTCTAATTCTTGCGCAGTATGACATATCTCAGCTTTTTCTTCCTGTTTCAGGTTACTTGCTAGTCACTTTTTTTAAATAGTTTTATAGATCCGCCTCTTCTTTTTTCTGCACTTGCTTCCTCAAACTTTTTAATGACACACTGCTGAGATCTGCCAAGTTTTCAGCTGGTGGTGCTAAAAAGAACATTTTATGTCTGTTAAACCCTTATCTTTGTTATTTTTCTAACATTCAACCCATTTTTGTGACAGGCTTCTAGTAACAAAACGCTTAAAGATACAGTTTAAAGTTGGTTAGATATTTGCATGTGTAGACACAACACTTGTTCCGTCTTTGCGTTAGGAGCCTTTTTTGGATGCTGGAATGAGTCATACCTTAGTGTTAAGTGCCTCAACAAACAAAAAAACCATTCCTCTGAAAATGGTTTAAGTACTGGGGGGAAATGATCAAATAAGCATCCAGATGTCCAAAAAAAAACATTCAAGGACCTTCGGAAAGCCTGGAGAACCGCTCAAGACCACTTTAACAAAAAAAAAAATGAAGATAGTCTGATTAGAAGCAAAATATGAAGAAATGAGGGGCGGCTCGTTACACAGTACTGTATACAGTAAGTCATGATCAAACATAAAAACGTTAAATGTAATGGATACAATTGCTCCCATTAAGGTGAAGGTTATCTCTGGAAGGAAAAAGTCTCCATGGAGAAACTCCACACTAGTGAAAAATGAAAAAAGAGAGTGTAGGAAAGCTGAGCGCAGATGGAGAAAAACAAACCTCCAGGTTCATTATGACATCTATAAAGAGAAACTTCACAATTATAATTTACAACTGAGGAATGCAAGGAGGTCCTACTTCTCTGACATCATCACTAAAAACAGCCATAATGCTCGGGTCTTATTTTCCACAGTTGACAGGCTAACAAACCCTCCTGTGTCAGTGCCAGCGGAACTTCATTCGACCATGGCCTGCAATGACTTTGCCAAATTCTTCACAGAAAAAATCCAAAAGATTAGACAAGCAATTGGTACATCAACAGCAGATCCAGGATATGTACTGTGTCCACCGAAAAACAGTTTAAACACCATAAAACAGTTTCACCCTATTAACAGCAAAGACCTGGAGGACATCTTAGGTCAACTGAACTCCTCCTCTTGCTGTTTAGATGTCCTGCCAACAAGTTTTTTCAAAAAGGTCTCAAAGACTTTGGAGTCAGACCTGTTACAGATCGTCAACTTTTCTTTAATATCAGGTGTGTTTCCAGAACCACTAAAAACTGCTGTAATAAAACCTATACTGAAAAAGGACAACCTTGACAAGACAAAATGAACAACTACAGGCCGATCTCAAATCTCCCATTTTTAAGTAAGATCATTGAAAAAGCAGTTTCTCAACAGCTCAGTTACTTCTTAAAACAGAATAACTGCTATGATGCCTTCCAGTCAGGTTTTAGACAGAACCACAGCACTGAAACCGCTCTGACCAAAGTGTTTAATGACATATGTCTGAATACAGACAGTGGAAAAATGTCAGTCTTAGTTTTACTGGATCTCAGTGCAGCATTTGATACAGTTGACCACAACATATTACTCAAACGACTGGAGAACTGGGCAGGTCTTTCAGGAACTGTGCTAAACTGGTTCAAAACATACTTAGAAAACAGGAAATACTTTGTATCAATAGGTAACTTCACATCTGAGCAGAACAAGTATCACATGTGGAGTTCCCCAAGGTTCCATCTTGGGACCCCTTCTGTTTAACATCTACATGCTCCCACTGGCACAGATTATAAAGAACAACAAAATAAACTATCATAGCTATGCAGATGACACACAAATATATATCACAATGTCACCAGGAGACCAAGGCCCTGTACAGGCTCTTGGTAAATGCATTGAGGAAATTAATGACTGGTTGTGCCAAAATTTTCTCCAGCTAAACAAAAACAGTTTTTGGTTTAGTCTTTGGCGCCAAAGAAAAACGATTACAGGTCACCAGAGAACTTCAATCTATACATCTAAAAACCACAAACCAGGCGAGAAATTTGGGTGTAGTGATGGATGCAGACCTAAACTTAGAAAAACACATTAAGACAATAACAAAGTCAGCTTACTATCACCTCAAAAATATTTCGAGGATAAAAGATCTGATGTCTCAACAGGACCTGGAAAAACTAGTCCATGCATTCATCTTTAGTAGGCTTGATTACTGTAACAGCATCTTTACAGGTCTACCTAAAAAATCAGTCAGACAACTACAGCTCATTCAGAACTCTGCTGCTCGAGTCCTCACTAAGACCAAAAAAGTGGACCACATCAGTCCAGCTCTGAGGTCTTTACACTGGCTGCCTGTCCGTCAGAGGATAGACTTTAAAGTTCTGATGCTGGCCTATAAAGCTCTGAATGGTTTAGGACCAAAATACATCAGTGACCTCCTGACCCAGTATGAACCTTCCAGATCCCTCAGGTCATCTGGATCCGGTCTTTTATCAGTTCCCAGAGTCAGAACCAGACACGGAGAAGCTGCATTCAGCTTTTATGCTCCTTATATCTGGAACAAACTCCCAGAAAGCCTCAGATCAGCTGAAACACTCAGTTTATTTAAATCCAGGTTGAAGACTCACCTGTTCTCAGCTGCACTTGAATAAAGCACCAAATCCACACTTTTAAGCTTAAATTTCAAAACTTACATTTTAACTACTGATTTTATCTACTGTTCTGATTTTATCTGTTTTGATTTTTTTTTACATACTGTTTTGTTTGTTTGTTATTTAGTTAGTTAGTTTGTTTGCTTGTTTTAATCTATTTTAAATCGTGCTTTTTATTTGTTTTTGTTTCTAATGTCTCTGTAAAGCACTTTGAACCACCTTGTTGTTGAATTGTGCTATACAAATAAACTTGCCTTGCCTTGCCTTCCTCCTTCCAAACTACGGTAGTTCAGTAATTATCAAATTATCAAAACCTCAGATGAATTCCCCAAACCTTTTACGAGGTAGGGAGCTTCACCTGAGGTGGTGCAGGTTCCTGGTTCTCTTTCACCTTTAGGGGGACCGTAAAATACCTGCGTGGTGGCCCAGCGGTAAACACAGGGTCGAGTACAGCAGGGGAACAGCCTGTCAGTCAGTCTGAGGAAGCAGGACTCCGATCTCACCACAGGAGAAGAGACATCCAGGCTGAAGGACATGCTGTCATGGCTGCCTGTGGTGCGAGAAGAGCCTGTCAACAAGCATCTGAGACAATTTTTTTATTACAGTTTAACCTGAAATTAAGGATAATTATATTTTTAAAATAAACACGTGATCTGTATGAGAGTGTTTTCTATTCTTTTCTGTCTTGAACTGGCTGAACTGGTTGCTCCTGTTTTACCAGGTAATGCCAGGTTCCACAGCGGGACGTCCAGCAGCTCCTCCGGCAAACGCGACATCCAGTCCGGGTTTCCTCCGAGCTGCTCCCGCTGTTTGTCCTCCATGTCTTATTACCGCCCTGTCCTACTACAGATGTTCAGCATGCTCTTTGAGTTTCTTCGGGATCTGAACACGGTTTATTTACCAACTCTTCCGGTTGTTGTCAATCTCCACTTCCTTTAGCGATTTTCAAAATAAAATCACCAAACGCGACGAGAGCTTGCTTAAAAAAACAGTAGCGTTAGAACACTAAAGTAAAAAGTACGGTAACAATGTGTGCTAATTTTACATTTTAAATGAGAACCATAGTAGTCAATTTACCCCCGACACTAAAAAAATAAAAACAAAAAGAAAGTAAACAAAAAAAGAGCAAGACAACAGAGCTTGTCCTACCCCGACAGATTTTAGCTTTTCCTGATGTCTTGTCATTTAGCCCTGCTTTTCATAAAAACAATATCCCCCCCCATTCAACTTCCGCACCCTTTCAGATTAAGCTTTAGGCAAGTTCATCAAACCCTCTTGCCCCCTGGGCCCGTGGAGTGGCCCTCTTTCTCCATCTACAGGAGAAAAGCTGAACTACATGATGCTTCTGCTTCACTGGGGTCTGTTGTACAGTACGTTGCAATACAAAGGCCGTTTCATTAAAGCTCAAACAGAAAAACCGAAGTATAAAGAGCTCTGATGCCAAATCCAGTTTGTAGGCTGTATAACGTTAAAAATAAAAAAGTGTGTGGAGTTTGCATTTACATGTATAAATGTACGAAGACAAAAAAAAGGCCATATTTAGGGTTTCCATCGACATTGAAAATGTAAAAAAAATTTAATTGACAAGAAACACTTGCAAATTTACTGGAAGAAACAGAACATTTACAAAGAGACTGGAAAAAAAACCCAAGACTCAAATCAATTTAACTCAACTCAAGTTTTATTTATGTAGCGCCAAATCACAACAACCGTGAGGAACTTTATCTTGTTAGGTAAAGACCTTACAATAATACACTCTACCACTTGGCAACAGTGGAAAGGAAAAACTCCCTTTTAGCAGGAAGTAATCTCTGGCAGAACCAGGCTCAGAGAGGGGTGGCCATCTGCAGCAACCATTTGAATGAATGATGAATGATCAGGTTAAAGATGCAATAAGGTTGTTGGTACTCATTAAATTACCGGATGGAAGGGATTGCCAATTTTTGTTTATATTATACTATTAATTACTATTACTTATTTATACATTTTTATAGTGATGTTAATATATTATATATTTGTTAAAATGTCATTGCTATCAATTAATTAATTGTGCATTTTTCTATTGCAGTTAAAGTTTGGCAGTTTTTGTGTAATTACATATTGTGACCACTAGGGGGAAATCAGTGTGACGTGACAGCATGAAAAATGGCCTTAAATCAAGACACAGAAAACACACACACGGTCAAAAATTAAATGTAATAAAATTAAGTTATGATTTCAAAGCATTAATTTGTTATGGTTGTCTTCAGTTTCATATAATAAGGTGAAGCTGTTTTCACATGTAAATGCTCTAGAAATAATATAACTAGACAATTAGAGATGCTTGAATTATGAGGAGTCCTTAAATTGAACCTTTTTACCTTGTGACCCTATGAAATTAACTTACTTGTTCTTGTGACTGTTAGGTTGGAGTATGACTCAGACAGCCAAATGACACTGTGATCTTTTTAGATTAAGTTTCAGGTTACAATTTTGTTACTGTGTCTCAGTTGATACTCAGTAAATTTATTTAGTTTTGGCATTTTTATTGGATTGGACTGTTTACAGGAAAGCAGAGAGAGGATAACAGACTCAAACCCAGTTTCCTGAAGGACCTTCAGTACATAGATTGTCAAGGAGACAATGTGAGTTATGGCTGGAAACCATCAAACTTACTGGTAATAGTAATAGTAACACTGGTAAAAGTAGAAGGCACCTACCTTTATTTTCTCTAGTTATTTTAGCTCCACTATTAGGTTATCCTATTGATTTCTGGGTAATCTAGGTCCAGGACTCATCTTAGGCTTAATATTTAGGACTGTCTTTTAAACAATGGTTTGTGTGGATTTCAGTCGAATTCAGAGTATTACTTGAGTGGAGTGTAAATGAAAATAAAACCCATTCATTTGTAAATCATTTAAACTACGCAGTGCTGTAAAAAGCATATTTATTTTTGCTTATTTGTCACACTTACATGATTCACATATTTTAATAATAGGCAAAGATAACACAAGACATTACAAAGTTCTATTTTTAAAGGATTATTTCATTCATTAAGAGAACAAAAGGTATCCAAACCTAATTGACACTGTGTGAAAAAGTACTTGGCCCCTAAACCTAATATCTGGCTGTGTCACCCTTGGCAACAAAAACTGCAATCAAGTATTTGCAATAACTAAAAATGATGAGTTTTTCACATCGCTCTGGCGGAATTTTTGAAGAATTGTTTTAATTAGGAACATTGGAGAGTTTTCAACCATGAACAGCCTGTTTGAGGTCGCAGTCAGGTCAAAGTATCTCAATTGGAGATAAATTCAGACTTGGACAAGGTCACTCTGTTAGTTTTATATCAGATGTAACTCAAACCTTCCAAAAAATGTTACTTTTGAGATGAGATGAGATAGCCATAATTTGTCAGTTGCAGTTGTCCACAACCGAGACCTTGTCGACCGTACATACAATACACAAACATCACATTGGGGAGACAGGTCAGGCTAGGTAGCAAAGGAAAAAAACAGCGAAATGTGTAACACAAAAGGATAATACAGGAATGCACAGATACCATCACACCATAACACAATAAAACACAGACAAGCAACATGAGAGAGTATTCCAGAGTGTACAGCTGGATCTGGGACCACTGCAATCTTCAGTCACACCTCCAGCTGATCCGCTGTCCACATCGGATTAGAGGTAAGAATGGGAGGAGGCGCTGGATTTGGGGAAGGGAGGGTGATTGTGAGGGCGTATCAGTATCAGTGTACATGTGCACATGCGTGTGTGTGTATCCTGTGTCTCATCAGTCCACAGAATATTTTCCCAAAAGTCTTAGGAATTATCAAGATGTTTTCAGGGAAATGTGAGATTAGCTTTTAAGTTCTGAAACAAAAATACTGCAAGAAAACAGGTGGTTGGTTCCAGAACGCACTTCCAACTTGATTCTTTGAAAAACATATGGCATCTATTTCTTGTAGAAATATAGACCAACAAGAAACAATAATTTCTTAAAACTTGGAAAAAAACTAAAATTAATTTAATCTAATTCAACAAGTTCAAAAAGTGGTAAAAAAAATTGTGCAGTCTCTTTCTTATTGTTGAACTCTGACCTTAACTGAGACATGTGAGGCCTGCAGTTCTTTGTTGTTTCTGGTTCTTTTGTGACCTCCTGGATGAGTTGTTCTTGGAGTACTTTTGATAAAACGGCCGCTCCTGTGAAGCTTCACCACTGCTCCAACTTTCCTCCATGTGTGGATAATGTCTCTCACTGTGGTTCACTGGAGTCCCAAAACCTTAGAAATGGCTTTTTAACCCTTTCCAGACTAGTTTCTTTAGCTTGTGGTGTGATGTGTTGCTTTTAGAGATCTTTTAACCTGCTTCACTTTGTCACACAGTGAAATTGAACTAAGCTTTCAAAAAAATGATGTTAATTACTTTTAATTCATTATTTTTACAAGAGTGGCAAATCTTTCTTCCCCACACAGGGCCAGGTGGGTTTGGATAGTTTTGATCTCTTAACAAATTAAATCATAATTTAAAAACTGCATTTTGTATTTAACTGTGGTATCTTTGTCTAATATTAGAAATTCTTAGTCTTGATGTATGCTCAATCATCCAGGTTTTCAGGGTTCGTGTGTGGATGCGAGGAGGAGATGACCCAAATGCAGGACTCACGACGCAGGATACGGAGGTTTATTATAGTGAGTGGATGGACAGAACATGAATGCTGACTGGCTGAACGACTGAATGGCTGGCTGATCTGACAACACACATGGGAACGATGGCAGTGACAACCTTGATGACAAGACAATGGACTGGTGGAAACTGAGGACTTAAATATATTTACTGAATGATGAGTGATTAGAGACTGGTGAGTGAACTTAATCTGACTAATGACACAGGATGGAAAATGGCACAGCAAAACAAGAAATGAGACTGAGTGAGAAATAAACAGAGCATGAAAAACTGAAAACACTGGGTCAATGAAATTCTACTTGAAGGTCACTACTATGGAACGCCAGGACTGCCATAATGAACTAATTAAATACACCATTAAATAATTAATTAAATGTGGCAATAATTAATTAAAATTGGAATTAATTAATTAAATAAATAGTTATGACACATGTAATTAATTAATTATTGACACATTTAATTAATAATTTATGTATTTCACATTTTAATTAATTATTGACACATTTAATTAATTAATTATTGACACATTTAATTAATTATTTATATATTTCACATTTTAATTAATTATTGACACATTTAATTAATTATTGCCACATTTAATAAATAATTTAATGGTGTATTTAATAAATTCATTATGACAGTCCTGGCGTTCCATATTGTGGTGCCTAATGTTAAATTCTCCTTTTATCAGTGGCCGCTTGTGTGCTTATGTAACATTTTTTTTAAATTGTAAATTCAAATATGTGACCGGAGTTGATCCCCAAGTCTTGCTGTATCCTAAATTCAATGTCAATAGAGGCTCTTTGTTCTATTCTATTCTATTCTATTCTGTTTTGTTCTGTTGCACGCTATTCATGTTTTTCACTGGAAAACAAAAAAGTCTGGAAGAGTTATGTGATGCTTTAAAAAGTATCTGGTGGAAAACAGTTGAACAAAACAACAAAAAAGTTTCAGAGAATACGAATAATTTGATGATTTCATCGTCTGTGGCACATAATATAATTAAATCTCTGTCCACAGGGGACAAGGTGGAAAACAAATACTGAATACTGAATAAAGCACTTAGGCAGCACAGCGTAACATTCAGACATGATTTTTGGGGTAGAAATGAACACTTGGGCCAATGTAAGAGAACACAAACTGCTTTAACAATCTATATTAAAGAATAGTGGGCAAATATTTGGGTTCAAAAAGTACAGAAAGTAATTTCCTTTATTCCTTAAAGCTTTAAAAGGTAATGCAAGATGTGGAACATGGCGTTCCGTCTACCCAAGTAACTTTGACTATGACAAGAATATGATTTTATCATCAGTCTCTCATATCACTGTTGAGAAATTTTGGCCCGTTCTTCAGAATCAGAATCAGAAACTTTATTGTCATTGTCACGAGAACAACGAAATGAAGAATGGTCCCCGATCATTGCATCATCCCTAGCAATATCAAAATATAAATAAAACAATAAAATTCAATAAATAAAATAGATAGAACACTTAAAATACTAATAAGATGTAACAGTAAAACATTCACATACATTCCCACACACATGCTTCAGACCGTGCATAGATTAACACAAGAGTGGCGTGATGTGTTCTGAGGGCCTCTGGATGTCTGGAGTTTTGATCTCCTCCACACCTGCTTCACGCCCTGGAGGACGGGGCTGTGGCCCCCCCACACCCTCTAGCAGATTATTGCATGAAGGAACCTTTTAAAAAACAAAAAACAAGCGCGTCCATGCTCACAGGTGTACACACGGGTGATCACACCCACAAACTACACCCTTTTTGGCTCCTACCTCAAAGCACACTGTGTTCTGTTGATCTTATGTGCTGCACAATAATGTTTAATATTTAGTATTTACTGTCATATTCCCATATATCATTGTGATGTTGTTTATTCTATTACTCTTGTTCTCTTCTGCTTGCTTTCTTTTTTCTTTCTCAGCAGGTGATCCAGGTGATTGATATATGCATTTTTTTTTCTCTGCCCGTTCTGTTGGTTTTTGTTTTTTGCCCTTCTCCCCCGTCCCTCTTCTCAGCTGTTTCTCTTTCCCTCTTTCTTTCTCCCCTTCTTTCCCCCAGTCAAGTCTGTCCCGTATTCAGTAAGTGAAAATAAAATAAACAATAAAAGGTGAATCAAATGGACCATTACGGCAAGGCTGGGATGGTCAGTTTGGTAAAGTAAATCCGTTGGGCATCTTTCTTTGCCTTTAGACAACAATTCTGATGGCAAAAGAGCCAAACGGGACAGGCCAAAAAAGACAAAAAAAAAAAAAAAAAAGAGTGGCGTGATGGACATTTTTTTGTAGTATTCAGATGTGTTATTGCAGTTGGATAACAGCTGTGTTTGAGTCTATTAGTCCTTGCTCTGATTGCCCTGTACCGTCTGCCTGAGGGCAACAGTTTGAACAGGGAGTGGCCAGGATGTGAGGTGTCTTTTATGATGTTTTGGGCCTTTTTAAAACAGTGGGCGTTGTGTAGAACTTCCAGTGTGGGGAGAGGGCAGCCAGTGATCTTTTGGGCGGTGTTAATGATCCCTTGGAGTGCTTTCCTCTGAGCCCCTGTGCAGCTAGTGTACCAAATACATATGCAGTAAGTTAGAACACTCTCAATGGTGGCTCTGTAGAAGGACACCAGCAGTCTCTGTGTGATGTTATTCCTCCTGAGAATTCTCAGGAAGTACAGTCTCTGCTGGGCCTTTTTCAGCAGCTCGGAGGTGTTCACACTCCAGGAAAGGTTCTCCTCTATATTGACTCCCAGGAAGCGGAAGCTTGCCACCCTTTCTACTAGAGATGGCACGATACCACTTTTTTATGTCCGATACCGATACCGATATCATAAATTTGGATATCTGCCGATACCGATATGAATCCGATATAGTGTTTTTTAATCAACAAAACTGTTTTTTAAAATATCTTGCTGCATTTTGCAAGTCTGCAAGTTCATACTCAAGTTTAAAACAACAACTACACTAAAGCTATTCTGTTATACCTGTATACAAAAAAAAATATTTCATAGTTCAGCAATACTAATCAATCTAATAAACTTAAACCTACACCATCCTCCCTATTCTGGTATTTTAAAGAGTACTTAGCGTAAATATTAAGCAACCTAACTAATAGGGTTCCAACTCCCAGCAACAACAAAAATAAATAAATAAAAAATAGGGAACCACCCCTCACGCTCCACCTCATGATGCTTAATCGACGTAATCAACCTTAATTTGATGCAGTGTGAAAAAAATGCACAGAAATCAATTATTTTTCAAGAAATATTAAATAGATTCAACATCTTTCTTCAACAAAATTGCAGACTGCACAGATGGTACCTTCCCAAAGGAAAAAGTACTATAGCTTACTAGGGTATATATATTAGACTTAATAGTCACTATATACAGTAATTGACTTCTATTCATTTTACATCAAATTAAAACTTTGTGTGTCAGATAATTATTTATTAAAAGCTAGACATTTTAAATGAGAATAAGAAAGAAAAGTATGTCTTTGTGCCCCCTTTTCCCTGTTAATGCCCTATCGGCCCCCCTGGCTAAACTTTGCTAGATCCGCCCCTGCACAGTTACCAGCGTCAGCTATGTAGAAAAAGATCCTGGTGTAGAAAGTAATATTAAATACATTCTAACAACAGCTTATCAAGCTTAAACGTGCTGCTGTTGTTCAGCCGCTGGTTTCCTCTTTCTGGTGCAAAGTGGGCCAAAAACAAACTAGAGACACGGACTCGGGACAGAAAAGCCGATCAGCTGATCATTTAAGCAGTTTCACGATTGAAGTAGCAGCCGGAGAGCGAGAGGCAGTCGCTCGTTAAGCTTAACGCAGGAATGCTTTACAAACATTCAGAGATGGACTTACACACTTGCTTTACTTCTCTCGGGGATAACTTTGTCGGAGATGAAATGCCGGGTTGCTAGCGAAGCTCCAAATGCTATCCAGACCACAGGTCCCGCATGCCACAGCCGCTCTATCACGTGATGCATACTGCTCCGACATGCTAACGTTCTGAGGCGAGTTACGGCGTGTTGCAAGTTTTGTGAGGTGCTTTCGTGATATTTAATGGATCGGATTACATTTTTTATTTTTCTCCGATATCCGATCCAGTCATTTAGGTCAGTATCGGACCGATACCGATACGTAATATCGGATCGGTCCATCTCTACTTTCTACACACTTCTTTACAAGGTTGCGTCAGTTCACTGAGGTTTGCAGGCATTCATTTAAATTACTTCAGGGCTGACTCAATGACAGCATGGTGCACAAGTCCTGAGGCTGTAAAACCAGCCAAAATCATCATCACTCCAAAACCGTGCTTGGCAATGCTGTGAAAAAAGTATTTGCCCCTTCCTGATTATTTAGTTTTTACATATATTACATGTACAACTTAATGTTTGAAATCATTAAACAAATTTTAATGATAGACAAAATATTGTGCTGACATGCTGTAATTGGTTTTCCTCTTCATTATGATGAAACATCTCTGCTTTGGTCTCGTCTGTCCAAAGAACTTTGTTCCAGAAGTCTTTACAAACCGAAGCTGCACTGCCATGTTTGTTTTTAGAGGTATCAGACTTTCACCTGGAAATCCTTCTGACTAAACTAAACACTTGTTCAGTCTTTTTCTAATTGTACTGTCATGAACTTTAACGTGTAAGCTGCTAGCTGAGGCCCGTAGAGTCTGAGATGCAGCTCTTTAGTTTTTGCCGTTTCTCTAAGCATTGCATGGCCTGAGATTGGAGAGAGGTACAAACTATCAAAACTTCTGATTTAACAGATGTACTCACACTTGCTGACGATCAGTTAATCAAGTGCATTCAATCAGCAGCACCTCGGTCCAGATCAAATGTCTTAATTCCTATGGAAGCAGTAAGGGTGGAATTAATTTTTAGACTTAGAACTCTACAGAGTACTAAGAAAACATTTTTCACATGACTCTATATTTCCTATTTAAAATGATACAAAACAACTGTGAAATAAATTTTAAATTTAAAGCCAGGAAGCAGCATAACTGGAAGGACCAACGACTGGCTAACCAATGTAATGTTTACAAAAGCTTCTAGTGGAGACTGTCAAGACTGTCCATCCATCCATCCATTCGCTTATCCTTTTCAGGGTCGCGGGGGGCGCTGGAGCCTATCCCAGCTGTCATAGGGCGAGAGGCAGGGTACACCCTGGACAGGTCGCCAGTCTGTCGCAGGGCCAACACACAGGGACAGACAACCATTCGCACTCACACATTCACACCTAGTGACAATTTGGATTATCCAATTAACCTATCCCCACAAGCTGCATGTCTTTGGATGGTGGGAGGAAGCCGGAGTACCCGGAGAGAACCCACGCAAGCACGGGGAGAACATGCAAACTCCACACAGAAAGACCCCGGCCTGATGGTGGAATTGAACTCAGGACCTTCTTGCTGTGCGGCAACAGTGCTAACCACCATGCTCTCAAGACTGCTTGGGTTAATTTTGTTATATGATTGGGTATAAACTTATTAATATGTCATTTGTAGCCAGTTTCTCTGCCAGCGAAGCATCAGACTTTTATTTCAAGAAACTACTGGACAATGTAGTGACGGAGGACCTGTAGATGGCTGGCGTGACAGAGGAGGATGCTAGAAATAGGGTAAGATGGAGGCAGATGATTTGCTGTGGAGAAGAAAAATAACTGACAATTGTCCTCAGTTGCTCAGTTCTTAGTGCTAAAACTGTGTAATCCAAATTGACTGGAAAACATCAGACCTAACTAACTTCTATAAAGTAAAAAATGTGTGTCTAAGTGTGATTAAAGCCACACGGCAGAGCACACTGACCCTCAGTGGGGTCACACATGGACATGTTAGTGTGGTCTAACCATTTATTTGCAAACCAGACGCTGCTGTTTAGCTCTTACATGACATGCTGTTCTCAGAACCATTAAAAAACTCGAGCTGTCCTTCTCTGTGCCAGCAAAGCGATAAACTAGGGAATAATTGAGTGTATTTATCACTATTATATAATCTAATTGAACAGTCATGAGATTATGAAGAGACTGTATATTTAAAGAGATCAATGATCACTCCGTCGGCTGATAAAAGCTGCAACAGCTGGAAACCTAAAACAAAAATCACATTCTGTGTCCATCTTCATATCATAAATAAGACTTGAATGTATGAGAAAGCTTTTATGCAACTATTCTGAGCAGAAATAAACCCAATAATAATGGATTGCATTTATATATTGCTTTTCGGGGCCCTCAAAGCATTGTACAATTCCACTATTCATTCACTCTCACACACTGGTGGAGGCAAGCTACAGTTGTAGCCACAGCTGCCCTGGGGCAGACTGACAGAAGCGAGACTACCATATCTCGCCATCGGCCCCTCTGGACATCACCAGTAGGCGGGAGGTGAAGCGTCTTGCCCAAGGACACAACGACCGAGACTGTCCGAGCCAGGGCTCGAACCGGCAACCTTCCGATTACAAGACGAACTGCCAACTCTTTGAGCCACGATCGTGACCCGATGTCACACAGTTTTATTCTTTAATAGGCAAAAAGTGTTGTTGTTGTTTTTTGAGATTCTATTACTAAATTACATGAGTGATATCTACTTATCGGATAGGAAAAGACAATTATTGTTGTTATACAACATTTTGAAATATGAGGACACAGGTAATGTTGTTTTGGGATCTCCAGAATAAAACCTGCCAGTCCTGAGAAAAAGGCCATGAGATCATCTGCTAATGTCATGATAATACCAAAGAGTAATCAGTCAGTGGTATCAGATCTTAGAAATTGAATTGAACCTGCTAAATGAGAAACTACTTCTTTAAATCATTTAATTTTTATGATGACCTTGATGATGGTGTCCCTAAAAAACCTGAGAGGTCTAATAGCATGTCTTTGTAGTGCCACCAGTATAACGCATTACATCATCCCAATACTGGTTACTTTTTGACATATAGTTTAGAAACATTTTATTAAAATTGGACAGTGAAGCTAAGACAGAGAAACTGGGATAAAGACCAGGGGGAGATACGCAGCAAATGGTCTCAGGACAGATTTAAACACGGGCTTCAGTGTTATACTAACAGCATATGGGTTTCCTGCTCTACCCAGTGAACTAAACCAGCACCCATCTCAATACTGATTACTTAACAGTTCCTAGAACTGATAGTGAATCTTATTTCATTTGGTTTCGTCGAAATAAACTCCAAACGCAATAACAGGAAACAAACTTTGTTAAAACTCTAAGTCGAGGCTTTTTCCTAGTACTACAGGTATGATAAACATTCGAGGAACACGCTGCAATGTCTGTAAATCATTTCTATTTACTAGTTAAACTTTTACCTCTCTTGTTTTTCCAAAAGCTATTTTTCCTTAAGTCTGAATGATAACGCTTTAAAGTGAAAACAACACATGCAATAGCGAGATTTTTTTCCCCACAGACTGTATAAAAACAATGGGCACAACCACGTGACATCACCCGTCGGTTTAAGATTCTGGACTTTAAAGTCTCAGCTTTAACATTTTGAGCACCACCGTATTATTTCAGAGTCAGAAATGACCAGAATTGTACGGAGCCCCACCGGGGACATGGGAGAAAAAAAAAATTTAAGACGGACTTTTGCGAGATCTCACAAAACAAACTCGGGATCTCGCAAAAGTTTTGCAAGATCTCGCAAAAGTTTTAGCCGCATTCTTCGAAGCCAACCAGGATGTCGAGGCACGATGTGCCGGGAGAGCGGTGTTCCTCCCGGCTGTAGCAGGTCTTGACCTCCCATTAGCTTCGAGATGGTGGATGTCAGATCTCCAAAAACGTCTGAGCACTTTTGCAAATATGTGATGTCTTGTAAACCGAGCAGATATCTGACGTTTACACAACTACATTCACGCCTCCAAATATCTTAAAAGTGTATTTTGTGACCCAGAAAGAGTAATATTATAACGAAGTAGCTGCCGCCATTGTTGGAATTCAACTTTTGCGAGATCCCAAGTTTGTTTTGCGAGATCTCGCAAAAGTTTTGCAAGATCCCGAGTTTGTTTTGCGAGATCTCGCAAAAGTCCGTCTTAATTTTTTTCCTCCCATGTTCCCTGCGGGGCTCCGTAGAATTGGATAGGGATGGGTATCGTTTAGGTTTTATCCGATACCAGTACCAAACCGGTACTTTTGAAACGGTGCCGGTGCTTAAACGGTGCTTGAATTGGTGCTTAAAGAATGGAGAACACAAAATTGGTCCAAAAACCTCTCATGTTCAGCTGTTTTTTTGTAACAAGATAACAATGTTAGCCTTTTCTGCAGCTATAGGGGATTTATGGCATCACTCTTGGCTGGAAGCAGTGCTTAAACAATGGAAAAAACAAACTTTGTCCAAAAACCTCTCATGTTTAGCTGTTTCCCACTTTTTCTTTGGTCATTTTCGCCTTTTTGGCCAGGGTGAAGGGAGTACCTGCCATCAAACAAGAAGACAGCTGCATGTAACTACGACTGTGTTTGCTAGTTCACCTTACCTGCATTAATGTAATAACGTGGTTTGCCTACCTAACGTAAATTACACATGAACAACATTAAGCTACTCACGCAGAGAAGAACAGCTGCTGCTGCCATCATCATCCGTCATCATTTCTGCCACACTGGCAGGGCTAGGACCCAGGACTCTACTCCTCGGGTTTTTGGGGGATGTTGCTAATTCCGGGTCAGATAACAGGCAACCCACACGCAGTAGATGTGCTCGGTGTGAGGTCTCGCAGCAAGCTATCAAATACGGCGCATTTCTCGGCTTTTAACAAAATGCTATACGTCAACAGGTGTTTCATCAGATTCGAGGAGTTACCTCCTTTGTACAGCATCACCTTAAAGCACTTGTTGCAGGCTGCTGAGTTTGCATCTTTTGCTGTGAAGTACAGCAAGACTTTGACCGCTTTGCTTTGGGCATTTTTAAATCTGTAGCTCTGCTCTAAAAGAACGTACGTACCTGGGCCCGCCTACTACGCTTGCAAAGGTAAAATGATTGGCTGGAATCCAAAGTGTATGACATCTCAGGAAAAAAGAAAGCACCGAAATGTGCGCTGCTTTTCGGTCTGGTTACTACCGTTTATGTCATGGCACCGGATACCGGTACCCATCCCTAGAATTGGATGAAAGTAAGGCGCTAACACCATTAAGTTTGGTTAGGCCTTTTACTTTGAAGGTGAATGCTTAGAGTTTATGTCAGAGTTTTTCATCTTGGAAATACATTTTTTTCCTTAGGGAATGGTGGTTACTATGAGGTTGCCATCTGATCTCTAGGCCTGTGAGGTTATGGCCTTAGCAAGGTGCATTCATAAGCTGTAAGGGTTACGACAAACAGACATGCTAATGGGTGCTATATAACAGTATGATAAAATGATAGAATTTCGCTTATGACAAGTGAAGGAAAAACTTTTTCAGACGATTGCATTTACAGGCTCCAACAGCACAAACGTGGTCAAAAGGTCCAGGACAATGACTCAAATTAGCTGACGGGAAGCCTAGCACACAGCTAGCAAATGTAGTTGCAAATAAAAGGGAATATGGCCTTGGCTCCAGTATCCAGGTACGAGTTTTAAAAACTCCATTCAGCATTGTTATAATGGTGGAAACTATCCAAAATGTTTTCGTGCAAGGATGTAAAAAAAGGTTTTCTTATTATCTCACATTTGGAGTCACCCTCAAGTGCCCAGAAGATGAGTGCAGTTTTTGCGTCTTTCTTTTGTAAATTTTTGGTTCTGGAAGTTGAGTATGTCTCAGCAGTATGATACCTTGTCTCAATGTTACAGTGAAGTGGTACAGTGATTTGGCCTTTTGTCCTGTTCGGCACCAGCTCTAGTACAGAACAGCATTTCCCGCATTGCTGCTTTAAATGCAAACATAGTTTTTTGGGGCTACTTTTAATTCTTGAAACCAAAGATTTCACTAATTTGAATTCACCTGAAAAGCCAGGCTTCATATACTGTCTTTGTGGTGGCGTAAAGGGTAAAGAAAAGCCATGACTTCCAAAAGCTTTTTCAATTTGTCAGAAATGACAAACAAGACTTTCAACAAGGAGCTCAAAATTGGTCTTTGATGTGCAACTATTGCTTTGGGTTAAAACAGATCTTTTCAGAGTGTCTCCAGCTAAATCCCAAAAATGTCTAACATTCTGTAGTAATGGGGTCACCTGAGTAAACAGAAATCAAAGAAGATTAAAAGGGCTTCAAATCAAAAAAGCTTAAGATGCCTCTTCTGTCCATACACATTAACCCATCGAAAAAGCTTATGCTACATAAAGGGAACAGTAGCCTTTGTGCAAGACAACAATATCAAAGAAGACACATAAGTGAGCAAAAACACTTTTTTTCCTTAAATGAATGCTACAAATTCTTAAATGATAAAAATATTTGTGTGTTTGTTACAATTTTCTCTGAAGAAGTTAGTACCAATGTGCCATCATTGCATGGTAACAGTGACTGGAAACTAAGCCATGCATTAACGAACAATTATCTTGTGACACCAAGCCTATATGTCTCGAGCAATCCTGAACCTGTATGGAAACTCCCTCTTCAAAAGACAAAATACTTGGATTCCAAGTTCCAAGTATTTTGAGCACAAATTGCATTAATTTGGTGAGGTCACCAAATTAATGCAATTAAGGAAATGAGGAGAGACTGTGACATAGTAAACTCACTGTGTTCACTAACCACCTATAGCCTCATAGAGGAGTAAACAGTCTGGTGCTTAGTTCAATTCCCTTCTCTCCATTGGGCATAATTAGATAAATATCCTCCAACTAAACAGGTTGAACTCAGCTGAGAATCAGGAGATGCGAGTCCTGCTTCAGCTTATTTTAGGTGATTGATTTACAAGCCACCTTTAGCTGCTCTGATAGCTTTTACCACATCTGTCTGTCGGGTAACTCTAACCATCACTTTTTGTGAAATCTATATCCTTAAAGCAGGGGTGCCCAATCCCAGTCCTCAAGAGCTAGTGTCCTGCAGCTTTTAGATGCATCCCTACTCCAACACAG
Organism: Astatotilapia calliptera; assembly: GCF_964374335.1. NCBI lineage: Eukaryota > Metazoa > Chordata > Actinopteri > Cichliformes > Cichlidae > Astatotilapia > Astatotilapia calliptera. Next base: position 27,855,125 of record NC_137443.1, on the reverse strand, counting down.
CTGAATCAAATGGATTGATTACCTCTTCAGCATGCCATCAAGTTTGGCAAAGGCCTTAAAACAAGCCATTCATTTGATTCAGGTGTGTCGGAACAAGGATCCATCTAAAAGCTCCAGGACGGTAGCTCTCAAGCACTGGGATTGGGCACCCCTGCCTTAAAGTGTTTCCATCCAAGGAGTCATGGAAATAATGATACAGTTTATTTTAATAGCACTCATCAAAAAATATGCTACAAGGTGCTTACACCAAAAACATAAATGGTGCTTACTGAACACCTATGCACAGACACAGACTAAGAGATACGGGCTTTACATAGAAGGAACACACTGGCAGGAAAAGATAAGATACAGAACCCAAACCAAAAGACACCTCATGAAATCAAAGATAAATAATACAAAACAGAAAACCACTGGGTCACCGACCCAGGACCAAGATACTCACTGTCATATGCCTGTCTGTTTATTCATATGAGAAATAAACCTCAAAGAATAAATTAGAACACCAAAGCTAAAATAGTAAAAACATAAGATATAAAAGAAAGAAAGAAACTCATTGCAAAAGGAAATAAAATAAAGACAAAATTAAAATTCTAATAGGAAGCTAATCAAAACCCAAGAGGACCAACACAGGGCACTTGCTTCAGTCAGACGGAGCTGACTTGTACCAACTTTACTTTTAGGTTCAGGTAATGTTCTTTACTCTTAATGAATTATGTCAGGTAGATCCATAATATGTTCATATTGGCCACAGGAGCCCCACCCGCCTGCTGCTAATACTTCTAGAAGAAAGTTGACTTAAAAGGGGAGGAGCTAAATGGCTTGTTTGAGAAACAAAGAATGGTGTAACATGAATAAGCAATATTTTAAACTATGAATCAATCAAAGGTTACGCTAGTAAAGTCCAGCAATAAAAATACTTATTTGGAAATAAGGGATAAAAAGCTATTGAGAAAAAAAAATAAAACTCAAAAGATGCCCTGAAGAACTCCCATCTCTTCAAAATGCATTTAATTCACCATCTTTGCCCCAGTGCTAATATTTAACAACGAACAGCCAACACCAATTTAATATTTATATTAAGATATATTTCTCTCCTTTTACATGCATTAAGCTTATATCGGTTAGATCCCTAGTACGGTCATCTCAGGCACAGGCGCCCCACCTACGTGCCAGTCATACTCTTTGTTAACGAGGGGCAGCCAATTTAGAAGAAGGGATGTTTTATGCTAGAGGAGCCAATTTGGCTTATTTATGAGCTATGTGAGCTAAGGGTTATAGTATAAGATAAACAAGGATTACTTTGAATTGTGAGTCATGCAAAGCTATTATAGAAAATAAAATCTGTACCATATGGAAATTATTCTGGAAAAGTACAGGCACTTTGTTAGCTCTGGTTTCATGAAAACTTGTTAGTTTTACATTGTAAAATGATGTTCAGTATGTTCAGTTGGCTTTAAATTAGCACATCTTCCACCCTCCTGTTACACAAGATATGGTCTGAGAGACATTTTTTTGTAATATAATACATTGAAATCTAGGTTAATAAATTAAGTAACTTATTTTTAAATGTTATTTCTCAATTTAAGCAATAAAAAACAGCCCTTTGATGTTTATATGAGAGGTTTCAGTGGTTTATAAAAATCAAGTGCTGCATTTTCGCTTCGCTGGATATTGTCCATGACTAATTCAATAGCTAAATTTAAAAACATTTATATTGATCCAACAGGGCTTATGACCACAGCAGAACTTCAAATTAACAACCATCCACAGTAAGTAATGTCAGAGTTTTAGTACATTTATGTGAACCCTGTTGTTCAGTAGTCAGTTCGGTAACTGCTGATCAGCATTTTGAGCCAAATCTGAGCTTTAAGGACAGTGCAGCCATTCATATCTGAGTTTTTTGAGTCTTTTGTTACTGTTGCTAAGGAGGTTATCTAATTGGTTCAGTTTGTCTGTTTTGTTAGGTATGGATGGATTTGAATGAAGAGTGTATCACATTTTCGATTTGGTCTAATTTAGTGGTTAACTTGTGGAGTCAATCCAGATGTTGACTTCCACGTATTTCGCATACATTCTCTAACATTGTGAAATGGGGGGAAATTCATGACACGTCTTCTCAAATAGATGCCAAATTCAGGGACTCACGCATTGTGTCAGGGGGGTTTTCAGCCTTAGCAGAGGCATGCAATCACAGACTGCTGTTGTTAAATGCTTTTGTTGTTCGCTTTTTATTTCTGTCTCTATCAGATTGAATGATCTCTAAGAAATTATCTTATTTTCTTGTATCTGCTACTGTAACATGTATCAAGGATGTTTTGACAAGATTACAGAAAAAACTGGTTAATATCCGATCCAATTGCACAAATATTCAAGTGAATCTGAAGCATTATTACTGGCCTCTTTTAAACTGAAGATGTGGAGCCACCTACAGAGAAACTATTATCTTGTCAGTAAAGTATTATGGTGTTTAGTTATGATCTTATAAGACTTTGGTCACAAATTTGGAAAACGGCGTAAAAAAATACTTCAAACCTTCAAAAGACCCTCAATTCTCAGCTTCTTTTTAGGTTCAGAAAAGGAATCGATTTGACTCGACAATCAGCCTTTTGGAGCTAGAAATAATCCACTTTATACAAAGAGTAGCAGACATGTTTGAGCAAAATCTTCCTCTGTGTGGTATGTTTTTGTTGTATTCTTTATCTCCATTTAAACCCACGTCTTGGCATGAATTGAGTCAACTAACCCTATTGACAACCAGGTCTACAGAAACAAACTTATGAGCCCGCACACATGCTAGTGAAGCTGTAGCACTTTAAACAAAACTCAAAGCTGATGTTCAGCGGGTTAAACTGTCTAACAGGATTTGCTATTTGTTTGGTCCTCTAGCTATTTGGTCAAGAACCAAACCAGACAAAGTCAGAGTTAACAAAATATAATTTAACCAGGGAAAAAAAATACCTATGTCAGTCTCTACACAGACTAATAATACAAATAGAAATCCAGTCCATACATACATAGAAAAAAGTATACGGAAATGATCCAAAACTCTAAACTTCAGAGCTAAGGAAACTGAAAATAATAATATGTTAGTATTTCACTGATAAGAGACATGAAAGTCTAAATTAAAATATAATCAGGCTCACAATGAGAAACAGTCTTCAGAATGTGAATGAAACTTCACAGCAGTCACATCTGATTTTTATTTATTAAGTAAAACTCCACTCGCAACCTTTTTACTGTGGAAGTCATGCAATGACAGACAGATGGGCAGAAATTCATCCAAGATTTAATTACATCAAGAAATGATACAAGGCAGCTCTTTAAGAAGTACAACGCTCTATTTCACCATTTCAAAGAATGTGATCCGGATACACATCAAAATTTGGGAAGTGGGAAGCAGCAGGAATGAGGATCAGCACCTCCAAATCTGAGGCCATGGTTCTCAGCCGGAAAAGGGTGGAGTGCCCACTCCGGGTCGGGGATGAGTTCCTGCCCCAAGTGGAGGAGTTCAAGTACCTCGGGGTCTTGTTCGCGAGTGATGGGAGAAGGGAGCCAGAGATCGACAGATGGATTGGGGCTGCAGCTGCAGTAATGCAGACGCTGCACCGGTCCGTCGTGGTGAAGAGGGAGCTGAGTGTAAAAGCGAAGCTCTCAATTTACCGGTTGATCTACGTCCCTACCCTCACCTATGGGCGACCGTGGCTCAGGGGGTTGGGAATCGCATCTGTAACCGGAAGGTTGCCGGTTCGATCCCTGGGCTCTCTGTCCTGGTCGTTGTGTCCTTGGGCAAGACACTTTACCCTACTTGCCTACTGGTGTTGGCCAGAGGGGCCGATGGCGCGATATGGCAGCCTCGCTTCTGTCAGTCTGCCCCAGGGCAGCTGTGGCTACAACTGTAGCTGCCTCCACCAGTGTATGAATGTGAGAGTGAATGAATAGTGGTATTGTAAAGCGCTTTGGGTGCCTTGAAAAGCGCCAATCCATTATTATTATTATGGCCACGAGCTGTGGGTAGTGACCGAAAGAACGGGATCGCGGATACAAGCGGCAGAAATGAGCTTCTTCCGAAGGGTGGCTGGCCTCTCCCTTAGAGATAGGGTGAGAAGTTCGGCCATCCGGGAGGGGCTCAGAGTAGAGCCGCTGCTCCTCCGAAAGGAGCCAGCTGAGGTGGTTCGGGCATCTGACAAGGATGCCTCCTGGGCGCCTTCTTGGGTTGGTGTTCTGTGCATGTCCCACCGGGAGGAGGCCCCGGGGCAGACCCAGGACACGCTGGAGAGATTATATCTCTCAGTTGGCCTGGGAACGCCTTGGTGTTCCCCCGGATAAGCTGGAGGAGGTGGCTGGGGAGAGGGAGGTCTGGGCTTCTCTGCTTAGGCTGCTGCCCCCGCGACCCGGCCCCTGATAAAGCGGATGAAGATGGATGGATGGATGGTCATTAAAATGGAAAATCCTCTGGGCAAAATGTGCATGAAACCTGCAGATAAACCACTAAAGACCAGCACAAACGTTATTATCTTATTATCTCACATTTGGAGTCACACTCACAAGTTTTATAACGGGTAGGAAAAACAAGTGTTATTTATAAATGGGCAAACGTCAAACTAAAGCTCATCACAGATCCTTTTTTATTTGATAGAGTTTGTTTTGAGCTTTTCACAGCAGGATTTTCTGGGATTTGCAGCTTTTTGGTTCGACTTTATACCCGTCTGAATTTAACCTGCCCACTCTGGTCAGACCACTGCTTCCGCCTCCACGCCCCAGTGTGGGTCACATCATGCCTGGGCTGTATAAAGGAGATGGACCACAGCGCTCAGTAGACACCTCGGGTCCTCGACTGCTACCAAGCTGCCTTTCTGGTAAGATTTTATGTTGAGTTGCTTTACTAACTAATTGAATCATTCATTAAATCTGCATCATTTTTTGTAAAGTAATAGTTGGTGTATTTGTAAATTCCCCATGATTAGCTGAATATTATCCAACTTTCTCTGGAGGTTTAGCGGATTAATTGTTGAGCAACTTTTTAGGGGGAGTGAGGGAAAAGTGAACACAGACTTTTTTCAGTAAATTCTAAAAAGTTTGTCTGGTATTTGGCCAGTACACCATGACATAATGACATTTAAATAAAGTCAATTAAAGAGATGTATTGGGCACAAAAAGACTTACTGAGGAATGGTTATGAAAGTACAGTAAGAGGAACAAAGGTAGAAATGGGATTTATAGCAAAGTACTGATGTCAGCTCACTCAGCACTGAAAGGACTGAGGATTAACAAAGGATGTTTATGTGGGGCTATTAAGTATACAGTGGTTGTTTTGTTTGCTTAGATGGTAGAGAAAAAGTATAGATGGCAGACAGGATGTATAAGTCACAGAAGCACATATATATAATGAGAAATATATATATAATGAGATATATATATATATATATATATATATAATGAGAAAAGCCAGAATAAAAAAGGCACAAAGGCTACAGAGGAATATGGTGGGTGCTGATTTTGAAATATATTTGGGGAAAATAGTGGATTTAGATGGGTGTCGACACCAAACAGCATCCCAACATTATTGCCTATGTCAAGAGTCCACTTACTTAGCAGAGGCTGCTTTGGGTTTCTGAGGAATTTTAGAGGTGTTCACATGATTTTGGATGAAGAGGACAGTAGAGAAGAAATTCTGCATATTTCCTATTTGTCAAACTATTACTTGACTAAAACAGGCTGGAGCACAGGACAAAAAATAACAGATTTGGAAATAAAATGCACATTAAAAGGGTTATGTTGATGATAAGGTTCTGTGAAAACTTTCAAATTAAAAAGGAAACATTAACTGCTGAACCTAACTATTCAAAGTATCAGTTAACTTAACTAGCATCTGAAAACAACTTCATAAATATTGCCAATAGACTAGCTGTTGTATTTACACCGATACTGTACAAATCCTTCAAATAGCATGCTATTTTACATTCTTACTTCATAATAAAATATTTTTTGGAATTAGAAACACAAGAATGATAGTATACAGACAGTAAAATAACAGGTTTGTGCAGGCAAATGTAGCTGTTATTTCTTACAGTGTTGTTTTCTTAAATAATTTCTACAAAGACACCCCAAGGTACCATCCAAAAGCCTTCTTCCTGATCACAAAGCAGCTTTAGAACTTTTCTTTCAAATTCAAGTCAATAATAATCTTTTTAACTGACCTTTATGGTAATTAAGAAGAGATCTGAGCCTATGGGTGTAATTAAATATGCAGTTTCTTCAAAACCAGCACGACTGAAAATCCTCCAGTCGTATAAACAAGCAGGATCTCTTCCAAAAGCTGATTTCTGGATGTTGCATAAGACTTTCAATAGGGACTTTCTTTAAATCCACCCCTTCTTAAAGCAAGAATTTAACTGTAAATCATTCTTCAATAGCTCTTTATCTTTTACTCCTCCTCCATCAATACTTTCACTGATTTTCCATCATGTGTTTTTTGTTTTTAACCTACTTTTAATATTAGTTTTAGACTCTATTGAAGAGTTGAGTTTATACTTCATTTCAGCCCCATTTTCAGAGCTATTGGTGACATTCCTTTAGCTAATTTGCTGAGTGTAGTGCTTTATTAACTTCACAGGAATTCCAGTTAGGTTACACGTGCTCATAAAGGCATGATGATCATTAATATGTTTATGTGCCACGTGGTCCTGAGATAGTACTGTGACTCTTTTGTAGAAAAGTCTCTAATTGTACAAAATGTGATTACATTTGAGCCAGCGATTGCTCCTGTGTGTGGCTGCAGTTATGCAACGTTTATAGCACTCTCTTACAGAGCATAGGACTCAGAAGAGTCGCAATGGGCGAGCGTTATGATTGCACAGAGTGTCAGGAGTCCCTGTACGGCCATAAGTACATCCTGAAGGAGGAAAAGCCCTACTGCATCAAGTGCTATGAGACACTATTCTCCAACACTTGTGAAGTGTGCCAGAAGCTCATCAGCTGCACAAGCAAGGTGAAATACTCACATTTTAACTGCTACATTTTTCTTACAGTGATTCTTGTTTTTGCCATTGTTTAAATATTTCCACGAACTACAGAACCTGAGAGTGTTTGTCTCTGCAGGATCTGTCGTACAAGGATCGCCACTGGCACAGCGACTGCTTCCTCTGCAACAAGTGCAGCCGGTCTCTGGTCGATCGGCCCTTTGCCACCAAAAATGAAACGCTCATGTGCATCGAGTGCTACAGCAACGAGTACTCTGCCAAGTGCCACGCGTGTCTGAAGAACATCATGCCAGGTTAGGAAACTCTAAGGTTACTGTAGCACACACAGATTCTAGGTCTGACCAACAATTTCAGCTGTCAAAATGGCAGCCAACAAAATTCTAATATACAATTTATTCGTCAAATTGTTGATATCAATAGGAAACAATCTCCACTACAATAATGATATAAACATGGAGGGATAAAATAGTCCAGTGTCCCACTTCCAAAAGTGTTGTAGCGTTTGCAGTGTGGGCTATGAGTAGACTAGAGTATGACCTTCGCCACTGAGTTTTTATAGCCACAGCCGCTTTAGCAAGTTGGAGATTTCCCAAATGACAACACAGCGATACATCAGCACCAGATGGATTAAACTAATAAATGACATTTGTTAGTCACTCTCTCTCCTTCTCCATCTTGTGCACCCACCAGGCTCTAAAAAGATGGAGCATAAGGGCAACAGTTGGCATGAGAGTTGCTTCACCTGCAACCGTTGCCAGCAGCCCATTGGCACCAGGAGCTTTGTCCAGAAGGATGCCAACAACTACTGTCTGCCCTGCTATGAGAAGCAGTTTGCTCTGCAGTGCGTCCACTGCAAGAAGGTAAAGTGACACGCTGTGGCTAATAATCATCGCTGTGTTTGTTAAGCTGCAGATTCAACTGGTCTGACATGTAAAAAGAAAGGTCTTACACAGGCTCTGTATACTTGGCCTGATAAATGGTCCAAATCAATGTAAATGCTGCCATAATGAAAATACATGCAATGAAGGCGGGTAAAGATTCACATCCATGGTACGTAACAGTTCTGGGCAGGAAACAGATGGTCACACAGGCAGGGATCGGAGGCGTCTTTTTGTGCTAAAAGCTGAGAGAGCAGTCATCTGCCTCCCCTGTGACTAAGTCAGCAACAAATGCACAAAAATGACAAGAATGTGAAGTTAGACTGGTTTACAAAGGCAAAGAGCGGTAAATGAAATAACAGGATTTTTTATTTTACAAACAACATTACCAAAACAGACAGGAACAATACTAAAAAACAAGATGATCAGTTCCTCTCAGTCAACATCACATGACATGGTGGTAGCTTGATAATTCACATCCACAAGTACAGCAAGTACAGGAAACAAAATACCTCAATTTCTAGTGTCACTTCCAAGGATAAAGCAAAGCAAACTATGCAAGGCTTAAATGTTTAAGACGTGCTTAGCTTTGGGTGCAATACTGGGTGATGTTTGCACCTTTATTTGGGCGTAATACCACTTTCAGCATGCATCTTTCTGCAAAATACTTTTATGTACAGTATTGTTTGCACACTAATATTTAATCATACTTAATCACAGTGAGAAAATCTGAATGAAATTTATGTGCATACTAAAATTTGGTCACTTTAGCCCATTGCTAGGAGGTTGCCAGGCAACCTAATGATGGCATAAAATATGCATTATTCAAGTTGTGTAAATAAATCGTTGTTTGTTTGGGGGTTTTTAAATAGTAAAATCAAAAATGACAGTGTTATTTATCAAGCTTTATGGATGTATCAGTGTTAAAAACAGGTCTTTTAAACCCATTTCTTGGTAGTTGCTAGGCAACATGACATTATATGAGCTATAGATAAGAGCCTTCAGGGGCTTAAGATGTACCTGTGTGACAAGTTTGGCAGCTCAAGTGAGAAAAGTATTTAACTCAGTGGGAGTTACAGAGCTGTAGTCGAAGGCATGGAATCCTGGTCTTGTTCTTTTAAACGATTTCTCACCTTATTCAAAATTTTTGCTCTAGCTTATGCTTGACAGCTGGATTATCAGTGTGTTTCTGCTCTGACACGGTATTAAAAACATTTGAAAAGGTATTTTTAGACCTTAAGATTCAATATATGTCCGACGCAGATGGTATAAAACATGTAGCTACGGTTACATAACCTGGTTGTTTGTGAAAGCATGTTTTGAAGCCTGGGACTGGGTCTTTTCACAACCACAGTTATCCCCCTGCTGGTCATTTAAACATTTGTAAAATGCTCTTTTTCAGCCCATCACCACTGGAGGTGTGAACTACCACGACCAGCCTTGGCATAAGGAGTGCTTTGTTTGCATCGGGTGCAAGCAGCAGCTGGCCGGCCAGAGGTTTACCTCTCGAGATGATTTTGCCTACTGCCTTGATTGCTTTTGCAACCTGTTTGCTAAGAAATGTGCTTACTGCACCACCCCAATCAGCGGTAAAGGTCATGCTACACTCATATCAGAAGTACTGCCCTTCATGTTACACATCCAGCATATAACCAGGGAGTTACCGACACTTTGCACCTTTAAATTTTTCATTTTATTGCTTTACGCGTTTAATTTTTATGACCCACAGTGTTCAGGATAAACTATTAAGGTGCTTAATTTAGCTGTGGTATCAGTTTGACGACTGTACAAAGGGGATTCTTGTCCAAACGAGCTTGGCATGTTGAGTCGAGGCTCATTGGAAAATGAATTACTGGAAATATGATGGAATTATGATTTTAAGTCCACACTTTAATAATTTTTCCTGTTAAATTATACTAAACTACTGGCAGCTTCATCTGGCAGCATGACATCCACATTCCAGTGGAGCTGCTGTTTGCGTGAGCATTGAAGGTATTTGCTGATAAATGAACAATAGTAGACTGTAAAAATACCCTCTATTTTTGTTGAAGTTCAGGTTTGTTCTCCAGAAACTGAATTCTCCCTTAAATAAGTGTGACTCTGGGTAAACATAAAATCAGTTTAAAATAATATACAAGGGAACGCTTGCACAGAATGCCACGGTGGCACGGTGGTTAGCACTGTTGCCGCACAGCAAGAAGGTCCTGAGTTCAATTCCACCATCAGGCCGGGGGTCTTTCTGTGTGGAGTTTGCATGTTCTCCCTGTGTTTGCGTGGGTTCTCTCCGGGTACTCTGGCTTCCTCCCACCGTCCAAAGACATGCAGCTTGTGGGGATAGGTTAATTGGATAATCCAAATTGCCACTAGGAGTGAATGTGAGTGTGAATGGTTGTCTGTCCCTATGTGTTAGCCCTGTGACAGACTGGTGACCTGTCCAGGGTGTACCCCACCTTTCGCCCTATGACAGCTGGGATAGGTTCCAGCGCCCCCCACGACCAGAGACTGTAATCCGCGACCCTGAAAAGGATAAGCGAATGGATGGATGGATGGGAACGCTTGAAATGATGGACTCTTTTGTAGTTTCTTTGTAACATATGAACTCAGGACTGAGTAAATTAGTACACCTTACTGGTCCCAGGTTCCCCTTTCGAACTACATTTAAGCTTTAGCCGGTTCGTCTTTTAATGTATGATTAGCCATTTGCATTACCTAATAAAATGTTCAGGGAGTTTATCATGCAATGTCAAAATTCTACTAAACAAATAATTGTCTACTTGTCTTCAAAGACTGAATAACAAGTTTAAATGGTTTTGGCCGTGGCTTTCATCACTTTTTATTTTGGGCCAACGGGCAACCATAAGTGCGACTTAAAGCAGCACTTTAAATATCACACCCAGAAGCAAGGCAAATCTAATACTGCAAAGTTTTGATCATGGGAGCATACTTAAAAGCAACTTAATCTTAACTGCTTTTAGGTGACGATCACAGTATAAACCACCCCTCCTCAGCATCCTGCGTGGATCCACTCACCATCAATTACGGAGTTATTTCATTACCCAGATCATGAGACTCCCCTTTACTGACTCTTCTCTCCATCTCAGGTCTTGGGGGGAGCAAATACATCTCTTTCGAGCAGCGCCAGTGGCACAACGATTGCTTCAACTGCAAACGGTGCTGCGTGTCTCTGGTTGGTCGGGGTTTCCTGACGTGCAAAGACGACATCCTGTGCCCCGACTGCGGCAAGGACATCTGAGCGAAATCCACCAGAAGACAACCCGAGCCGGATTGGCTGCCTGTCGGCATGCACAGCAGCATTCACCTAACTTTGCATGATTTGAATCATTTATCAGTGTCTTAAACATTAACATGTTTTTTTATGCATGCACTGAAGATACTGCGTCTTATGTGAATGACCTGCAGCCTTTACTCCCCATCAGGATTTCTGCATTTTGCTCAGAAAACATCCATACGTGGAACAAGAACATGTTTTACTTTCAAGTCAAGAATGCTGTAACCCAAATATACTATGTGACAGCACATGTAAGAGCATGTGAGGCTGTTCTTAACTGATATCACTATGATGTAATTGTTACTACTAATGTTGTTTGTTCTAATTAAATCATTGCTATGTAATCTAATTTCAATCTGTTAGGCACAATAAAGAGCTTTAAAGGATGCTAAACTGGATTAAGGCTTTGACATGCTGGCCCACTAGCTATGCTGAGTCAAAAATCCAGAAGGACAGTATACATTTACACAGTTATGACACAAAGTTTGCATGACAAAGTTAGCCAAAAAAAAGACCCAATTTACAAAAATTCGTTTTACGCTTTTATATGTTTAGTATTAAAACATTCATTAATTTGTGCAGAAATTAATCATATTGGGTTTAGCCTAAACTATCAGGAAAGAGGGGAAAGGGATCCTGCAACAATATCCTCATATCTTGTTAAACAAAGGAAATATGCAGTCAAGACAGAGGGATGAGAACACACTGATATGTAATAAAAATGCTTTCGATTATAACAGCAACACTTAAAAACCAGAAGCTTATAATGGCAACCAAACAGCTGATTGTATTATCCTGTAACATGAATATTTAGTTTTTTTCTTGTTTTTTTTTTTAATGAAAGAACTGTGCAGACTCCCAAAAGGTTGATTCTGTTCATCTGGACGTAGCGTTTTCAGTGGGACAAAGGTTTCCTCACTCATCCAAGTGACTTCTTCAGTCTCAGCTTACTGCAGGTTTCCCCAACCTTATAAACAGTACATTTGCACAATAACTGAAACTAGTCCACTGAATAAGTGGGCTCAGTCAGCTTTCGGGATTTACTTACCTGGATGATTGAGCATGCATCAAGACAAAACTGTGCAGACTGTTAGATGCAAGAATCAGACAAGCGAGCAGAAGGTCTGAATGATCAATCAGTCTTCATCTGTATTATAGACACAACTAGTGTCAATACGGACAATGTAATTAGCATGGTAGCACCCATACATACAATCAAACCTTTAAAGTGCTATATAAATAAATTATGGTATGGTTAAGAAAAAAAAAGCTCAAGTCCAACCTCATTACGATTACCTGATCACAGGTGAGTAAATATTGTTGTGTACTATACATAAATTGTTTTATAATAAACAATAAGGGACACTGGAACATAAAACTGAGTTCATTAACCAACTAGCCTGTTTTAACAGTCGTTCGTTTGAAACCGAAATTAGTCGTAGCCCAGTTAGGATTAGCAGTTCATGCTCCGAGCACAATCACGAGAAGAGGTCTCACTCTGTCCCATTCTCACTCCTGCTCTGTGCCATTATCTCTAAATCCACTGTGAGTGTCACAGAGAAAATCACAGAGTTTTTCTCCGTCAGACACACACGATCTTCCTCCTTGTGCACCGGAAGTGGGCAGCAGGTGCCGCAGGAAGTGTCTGTGTCCAGCCCTGCTTCTAGAAGAAGAGGAACGAGAAGCTAACGGTATTTAACAGCAACACCCTGCTTCACAATTACGAGAAATCAAAAACCACATATGACATATGTCTTGTTTTCGTTGCTGTTGTGTTGTTAAAGAACACCGCTGTAGCGCAAAATATTTGAACACAGGAGAGCTGCTGCGGCAAGTAGGGAGGCGGCTAACCACATTAGCACGGCTTTGTTAAATTATAGCGTGGAAAACACTAGAAAAAAAAGATGCCTCAGCTGTGTTTGCCCAAGCTGTGTGACCGTATGCACATGCAGGATAGTATTTGTGAAGTAAAACTCTTAATTTTACACGGCTTTAGTTTTTAAAGAATGAGAAATGTGCAATTATTAGCTTTTATTGGTGGTAGCTTCTGAAAATAAACGCAAAATACTGCTTTTTCTTAATGGTCTCGTCAGTGTCATTACTGTGGCGCACAGTACCGCCGCTGTGCTTTACAGAAGGCTCCAAATACCCTAGAAAAATTACAAATATAAGCAGGTGTTTCCAGTGTTCTTTGGCTTTTTTTTTTTTTTTTTATAAAATCAACACACATGCTGTCAACTAAGCAATAAATTAGGTGTGAGAAATGCCAGGTTGTTTTAAAGAAACTCTTTGCACATTATAAAACGGGCCTGTTTCTCATCAGACCTGCCTTTTTGTCTTCAGATAAAATGAGTGCTGCTGTACCCAACCATAGAAGGACCAAGCCTGGTGGTAAGATCCAAACTCTATAACCTGTAATACATGTTGAAACTAAAGGCTAAAAAATTAATTACATATTTATCAGCAAGGACACAGCGTTGTAATTTTCATTTATTGCAGGCATAAAGCCCGGGGCGGCGAACAGCGGCGTGACGGGACCGACCTCCCAGATCCCTGGGCTGTGCCAGACCGCCACTGAAAGCGCTCCAGCGGAGAGGATCAGTGGGCGGCGAGTTGGGATATTTGAGACGGACTCGGACTATGTCAAGCTTGCGAAGCAGGGGGGACACAAAGGTAAAATTAGACAGTTGTTGTCTGTACATATAGATGCCTTGAAATGCATCTATATGAAGATTGCCAGTGTAAAAAAAAAAGATTTTATGCTCTAATTTTATAAAGAGTTTCAGAGTTTTCCTGGCTCAGAGTAGAAGACTAAAAAGAAGTCTATAATTTTTGTCCATTTACCAAACAGTAACATATTTTGAGCGGAGACTAAACTATATAAAGTACTTGTATAAGTACTAGAGCTATATATAGCAAATATTAGAGAAGTCTGTTGTGTGTGTCTGAAAGAGTCTGATTTATTCCATTTTTAAATCATCAAATATGTCTCTCGGTCAGCTTCTAGTATGCTTATGCAGTTCAGGGTCATGGGGAGGCTGAAGAGGTGGGGTACACCCTAGACAGATCATGTCTGTCTCAGGGCCAGCACTTTGACACAGGCAACCATATAGAGAACCAGTTGAGGTGGTTTGGAGATCATCTCATTTTAGGCACTTCCTAGGTGAGGTATACAGGACATGTTCTACCAAGAGGAGACCTTGGAACAGACCCAGGACATGTTGGAGAGATTCGGTCACTTGGCTGGCTTGGGAGCCCCTCAGTGTTTCTCAAGACGAGTTTTACAGGTGGCTGGGTTGAGGTTGTGCATCTCTGTTTAAACTGTAGCCCCTGTGACCTGGACCCATATAAAGTGGATGCTTGGATGGATATTGAGTAATATTAAAATTTTATAATAAAGTTTAGTATCTGAATGTCAACTAGGGCTGCCACAAACGATTATTTTGATAGTCGACTAATCAAATCCATTGGACATAAAACGTACAGCTTATTGCACCAGCAGCATCTGCTCTTATATAACTATCATTAGCTTACAGCTTTAAGTGTTTAAGGTGCTAACTAAAAAGACAAGATGACAGTTTATTAAATTTTAATGAAATCTGCAGATTGTTTCGGTGGAGTTTAATAAACTCCTTGCTATCTAAAATATAACAGGACACCGGAGTAAATTCTCGAGCATCTCACACTTCTGATGATCAGCAGTCTGCTTGACGTTCATTCAGCTGTGTAAAAACTATAACTTTGACCTCAGCCAAACTGATTTACTCAGGAACAAATAAAATACTAAAAAAAAGCCAAACACTAACATTTTTAAGTTATCTAAGTGACTCATATATCATGTTTAACCTGAGTAGCGAAAGACTGCGGTGGGTTTGTAAACGATTTGCCGGGAGTCCGGTGTTCTCACGGCTCTAGTGAGCCTTGCCCTCGGCTAGCTATCGAGCTAGTGGGTAACAGACGTCTCCGAAAACGTCGGAGCGCTTTTGAAAATATGTGGTGTCTTGATAAACTGAGCAGATATTTGAGGTTTACACAGCTACATTCTCGCCTGAAAATATGTTAAACGTTTATTTTGTGACCCAGAAAGAATAATAAGAGTAATATTAAAACTAACTAGCTGCCGCCATTGTTGGAAACTGAGCAGGGCTGCGCTATGAATTCTGGGACACAGCTGCTTCTTCTTCTTCGGAGTTTAAGGGTAGCTGGCATCCTTGTACATGCAGTGCTGCCATCTTCTGTTTCAGTCCGTTATTACACTCTTAAATCCTACTACTCATTCCTGCGTCTTTTGGGATCTTACAAAGCTTCAAACGACGGGTCGACTATTAAATTAGTCGTCGACGATTTTAATAGTCGACGTAATCGTGACTAGTCGACTAATCGTGGCAGCCCTAATGTCAACAAAAGAAAATGAAACATAAAAACACAAAAATCAGAAGGCCTTAAAATGGCTCACAGCTGTGCAAGAAAGGAGTTTTGTTTAGCACAATCCAACGTAGGAGATTCCTTCTACGGTCTGTACCAGCATTTGGATGAGGAAACTCATTCACCTGGCTTCACGTACCCTAATATAGGCAGTCAATAAAGGTGGTTATAAGGTTGATAAGTGAAGCCAGGGTTTATTTATCATACAAAACATGGATAGGGTACTCAGCAGCAGAGCCACAGATTTTACAGTGGCGATAAAAAGATGAAGAGGTTAACCACATGATCCAGGCTGAAAGCAGCACAGCTGCTGCAGACACATCAGCTGTGAGTGTGTGTGTGTGTGTGAGGTTTTAAAGGTGCTGCATGAATGCATGTGAGCTTTAAGTTCAGTGAAGCGTTACTGGGCTATATTAATAAAGTTTAGCTTATTTGAAGGAGGAAAGCTGGCAAAAATGCTGACTGTAAGAGTTTACAGACCTCTCAGTACCACAGCTCTATCTTTAAAGAGCGGGTGAATCAGATGGATTACAGTTACATATTATATTAAATTAATCATTAGATTTTCTTTGAGCGACTGTCCTGGTAATGTTCAGTCGTAGTCTGTGTGCAAATTTGTTAAAAGGTCAGCAAGTAAATAAAATAGGTGTCGTGTTTTAGGATTCTGTATTCACACGTGTAGAACAATAAAATTGATCAAGAATTGCAGCAAACAGGGAGGAAAATCAATAATAAAGAGCCTGTATTTATTACTGTTGCTCTTCAGGGAAAATAATAAAGGCTTCAGATGTTCTTAAAACAACTTAACACTCTGTTACTGACAACACAACACAGGTCTGAGGGCTTTTCCAAGGATGATGATTCTGTTTTCCAGAGAAGTGGTTAGTTGATAGGCAGCAATTTCAAACCTGATAATGTCTAAGCTTAAACATAACCTGGTCAGGATGCCCTGAAGTTACCTGGATGAGCCCTCTGCGGTTGCTGCTCTCAGCGTGGAGGCTTTGAAGCCACACTACTCGCCCCATTTTTGTGACTAAAAATGCCTAACGGGTGACACACATGGCTTTGAAATGCAAACCTCAAACAACAGGCTTAAAAGTCCACAACATGAAAAGAAGGAGAGAAAGAAAAGCTTCTGCGTTTTAGGAAAACACAACAGTCTCTTTTTGTTTATAGAAACTGCAACTTTGCAGGCTTCATTTCTCTTGGGAGAAGCAGAGCTCCTGCACAGAAAGTTTCATATGAGTATTTCATGCTAGTCTGCACGTGTGGGCTCATTTGATAAGAAATGTGATATTGTGGTTATTCAGATTTTAATTAAAAACAAATATTTTTAATTTACTCACTATATCCACATATATTACTCATGTATCTTTTAAATTAAGTTTAAGGAAATGTATTTTAAAGTGTATGCGTGATGTCTAGGGTATAGAATAATCAGAGCCCTGTAGAAGTTGTAGTGCTTGTTTTTGTGCACATACATGCATTAGAGGTTTGATTCCAGATACCAGAGTCCATTGGAAAAAGTTCCAATTAAAGATTTTGATGCATTAAGTTCAAGTGCACTGCTTGCTTAACATAATCTGCTCTCTTTATTAAAGCTTTTAGTGACTTGGCACTCACTCTGCCTCCTGGGCACTCTACAGCTTCTCTCCATCTTGTGCTGTAACTGAAAAGTTCAGGGTCGCGATCCACCCTTTGTTGTAGATGGTTAAGGACTGTCAAATCACTGCTGTAACAGCAATGCAGGAGAATAATGTGGCAAACAGCAGAAGAGAAGATAAACATTACGAATTCACAATTAGGCTGCCTAAAAAAAACAGTTCCAGCCTCAGCTTGGACTGGAGTAATTGTTTAGCTGCTTGGCTGAATAGGCTGTGAGTTAAATGCCACATTGTGCTCTTAAAGGTGAGACACAATGCATCATTACTGCTGCCAGTGCTTTGGTTTCATTGTGGGGGGGGGGGTTTTCTTTTTGCTGCAGGGCTGTTGAGCCACGATGTGGACGATGACGACATGCCGAAGAAAACCTACAATCCATCCAACTGGTTTGGAGGAGATGAGTCAAAGAGGTGAGAGACGAGCTGCGATGAGGACGCGTCACTAACTGAAAAGCTTCAGTTATAGCGATTGTTTAATAAAAGAGAAATCTGATGACCATTTGCGCTCATTGGTCACCCTGAGCGCGGGCCTCGGCATTAGCAAGCCATGAAGTCTGCATCCTAACAGTTGGCAGGCTGTCAGAAGTGTCCAGCAGTAATTTCACATGGCATGTCATCGTGGTTTTGTGCTTACAGCGGAAGCAAGGAAACGTCTCCCGATGGCCAGATGAAGGGAGGCAGGCAGCCTCTTGCCCCGCCGTTTGGCACTGATAACAGTACATCCTGGGAAAGAGAGACTGATAGATTTACCCAGGGTAAAGAGAAGGTGAATGGACTCCAAAAATGCATCACCCCCTCCCACTTCCACTGACGCCATACCAGTGCCTTCCATATTTAATTTATTTATAAGTTTTTCCCATCACCTTTCCTTGTGTTTTCACCTGGTTTCGCTCCATTGATGCATTTTCAGCTTATTTGAAGTTTATTTGGGTCTAATTTGCTGCCGGTGCTTTGGGGTGATAATTTATTGGAATTTTGTTGTTTGTTTGTTTTTTTTAATCAAATCTCTGGGTAAGTACAAGCGATGCTTTGAATATGTTACACTGTACAATATCTGAAGAAGTAACGTTCCTGAGCTGTGACAGAGATAGTTTTCAGATATTGAGAAGTGCATCAAATAAAATGTGCAGAGAAAGTGCAAAAAAAATTTAAACTGCTATTTATTATATATTTATGCTTTTTAAGTATTTTGGGTTTGAGCAGTTTTACTTTGTTGTCAGTTTCTTGGATCATTTTTCATGGCATAACTATTTTCTTCACTTTTCTTCCTTCATTTCATCCTTTTTCTGTTTCCCAGATTTACCCCATGCTATATTAGTAGCCCACTTAAAGTAATGATGTATTTGTTGAATAATTCTGCTGTTACATGCAAGTCCTTTATGTCTTGAAGTGATACAGAGATAACCACAGCTTTCTCAACCTGCAGATGTCTCCTGATGCTCCAGGCTCTGAGATGGAGGGTCTGACAATAACCAACAAATACAAAAGAAGGTAATAACTCTCTGGTTGTTTGGTTCCTGTACATATATATACACTCAACAAAAATATAAACGCAACACCTTTGTTACTGCTCCCATTCCCCATGGGATGGACGTAGAGACCTAAAATTCATTCCAGATACACAATATAACCATCCCTCCCAAACAGTGGTCACAAATCAGTCCAAATGTGTGGTAGTGGGCACATCTGCTATATTGAGATAATCCATCCCACCTCACAGGTGTGCCACATCAGGATGCTGATCTGACATCATGAGTAGTGCACAGGTGTACCTCAGACTGCCCACAACAAAAGGCCACCCTGGAATGTGCAGTTTTTTGCGCTATTGGGGGTCTGGGGACCCAGAACCGGTCAGTATCTGGTGTGACCACCATTTGCCTCATGCAGTGCAACACATCGTCGCATGGAGTCTATCAGATTGTCAATTGTGGCCTGTGGAATGTTGGTCCACTCCACTTCAATGGCTGTGCGAGGTTGTTGGATATTCGTGGGAACTGGTACACGCTGTCGTATACGCCGGTCAAGCACATCCCGAACATGCTCAATGGGTGACATGTCCGGTGAGTATGCTGGCCATGCAAGAACTGGGACATTCTCAGCTGCCATCTGCCCTGAACAATGTGAACCATGATTCATCCGTGAAGCGCACACCTCTCCAACGTGCCAGACGCCATCGAATGTGAGCATTTGCCCACACAAGTCTGTTACGGCGACGAGCTGGAGTCAGGTCAAGACCCCGATGAGGACGACGGGCATGCAGTTGAGCGTCCCTGAGACGGTTTCTGACAGTTTGTGCAGAAGTTGTTTGGTTGTGCAAACCAATTGTTCCAGCAGCTGTCTGGGTGGCTGGTCTCAGACGATCTTGGAGGTGAACCTGCTGGATGTGGAGGTCCTGGGCTGGTGTGGTTACACGAGGTCTGCGGTTGTGAGGCCGGTTGGATGTGCTGCCATATTCTCTGAAACGCCTGTGGAGACGGCTTATGGTTGAGAAATGAACATTCAATGCACGGGTGACAGATCTGGTTGACATTCCTGCTGTCAGCATGCCTATTGCACGCTCCCTCATTGCTTGTGGCATCTGTGGCATTTTGCTGTGAGACAAAACTGCACATTCCAGGGTGGCCTTTTGTTGTGGGCAGTCTGAGGTACACCTGTGCACTACTCATGATGTCAGATCAGCATCCTGCTGTGGCACACCTGTGAGGTGGGATGGATTATCTCAATATGGCAGATGTGCCCACTACCACACATTTGGACTGATTTGTGACCACTGTTTGGGAGGGATGGTTATATTGTGTATCTGGAATGAATTTTAGGTCTCTACGTCCATCCCATGGGGAATGGGAGCAGTAACAAAGGTGTTGCGTTTATATTTTTGTTGAGTGTATATATATATATATATATATATATATATATATATATATAAGCGTAAAGTAAAACTGCTGCGTTCTGCCTCCTCTTCAGGTCTTATGATAAGAAGACTACACCCGTCAGCATGTCCAAGCTGCTGAGTCACGGCTACGTGGAGGGGCAGAAGAAGTCACTCAATGACGACGATGCCTCAAGTATGATGTCAAACAGCCGGAGGGTGTTAGCCAGTGATGTGTGAATCCTGCAGTAAATTCAATACATAGTATTGATCATGTTTACAGATTTAATACAGAGTAAGATAAGAAATGTTTAATTTTCCCAAAAGTTGCCAATTAAATAGAAAATACAAAGAGTTGAAGACCTCAGGAAATAAGTAATGAAGGCAGGTATTGTGGTATAGGTTGGTAAAAATTTTCTGCATCTGTTCTTCTATCAGCGGAGCTAATGGAGATGCTAGACAATGTATACAGCTACAGGTCCAGCAAGTGGTCTTTGCATCCACAGCCACAGTCTGCATCAGCTGATGGATGTGTCCAAACAGTATGGTGGTTCAAACAGCAGCACCAATGATGAATTTTCACAGCGAGTATCAAAAATGAGTAAAGAGTGCGTGCACCTAGGGCATCATGTAGGTCTTTAGACTGACTTCACCAAATATGATGCCAAATATTCATGAATATTCCAAATGTTCATGAAAGTAAAATACCTTTAAATTGCTGTCGAGCTACTGTTATGGCTTCAAGAGGCTTTTTTTTTTTTAAATTACATTTTGTGATGCTACAGTAGTGAAAAAAACTACACCCTCTTTCAATTTCAACGTTTGACATATGTGGATAATTAAAGAATTTAATCTGGTCTTAATTATTTTAATACCGCAGAGGAACAACAACACATGAGGCATTGTAATTATTTACTTAATGCCAAAATGCAGAAGCTGTGTGTGGTTATAAACTAGATGAAAGAAAAAGAAATCAAACATAGACTTGGCTCAGGGTTACAGGAAAATGAAATCATTTTAAAATTGTTTGCAACCAACATGGAAAAAAAGGGAACAAAGTTGCTTCTAGAAATCTGTATTTCTTACTGACGTTCACCGGGGAAAGGCAAAGACTTTAGACACTATTAAAAAAAGATTAGATCTTCCTGCTGTCTGCGCATTGAGCAAGCTTCCAGCATTGGTGATGTACTTTCAGAGAATTGATTGGTCAGTAGGTGATCTCTTATTTTAAACTGGATGTGCTTTGGAGCATGTTAGGCCTGTGGCAGAAGTCATTATAAAAATGAAAACTCGAGGTTAACCCGACAAGTTAACAAATCCTGCACACAGTCCTGATCTCAATCCAACAGAACACCTTCGGGATGAATTAGAGTGGAGACCACGAGCCAGGCCGTCTAATCCAACATCAGTGTCTGCTCAAAATTTGCATAAACGCACTCCTAAACCTTGTGGAAAGCCTTCCCAGAAGATCTAAGGAGCTGGGAAAGAAAAGCAACTGGATTTCTTTCAGTTTCTTGAAGACATTTCATCTCTCATTCGAGAAGCTTCTTTAACCGAAGAAGCTTGCTTTTCTTTCCAAGCTCCTTAGATTACAATGACTAGCACTAAGAGCCTACACAGACACCTTCCCAGAAGAGCTGAGGCTGTTATAGCTGCAGAGGCTGGGCCAACATCATAACAAACCCTATGGATTAAGAATGGGATGGCATTCAAATTCCCTTGAGCGATACTTTTTTCCAATACAGTGTACATTTATTTGGATAAACTGTCCGATTGAAGTAGTTGATGTAACACTAATACTAATAAGCTGTAGGGGTGGGTTTTTATAATCGATTCATCGATTAAAATCGATTCTGGCTTGGATAACGTAAAATCGATTCATTAAAATCCTGAATCGATTTTTTAATATAAATTTATTTTGTCCGAAATGCCAGAATCTCTGGTGACATCTCACAAAATTTCAAGAACCACCAAACAGTAAATGAGAGCAGGTACAGGGATTCTGCACATAGACTTAAACACACAGCGGATCAGAATCAGTTAGATGTCACCTTTCTCACAGTCGGGGCTGAAAGCCGACAGCTCGCTGATCCGGGTCCGCGCTTTGTGTTCACGCCCTTTATGCGCTGATTCTAAAGCTGTTAGTTTGATCTCTCTCCAAACAATATTGACCGAACCAGCAGCAAAAGAAGATCCAAACGCTTCACATAAACATCGTCATGAATTCTTTTACTGTTTTGCTTCCATTGCGATGCGCAGCTCTCTCTCTCTCCCTCTCCCCCCCCCCCCTCTCGAACAGTTTCGCTTTCTTCATTGTTCGCTTGCTTGTTATGCACAAGTCTACTGTTGCTTACAGCGCTGTCGGCCGCTGTTTTTTTCCCTTTTACATGCTTCCGAAAAGAAAACCTCATTTCTGCTGTTCAATACTGAACAAATTGAAACTTTTTAAAATTATTCAAAATGCAAAATGCTTAGCCGTGTCTCTAATAAAACCGCTGTAACGTCAGAGGTAATGTTCATTAATTAATGGTTTTCTTTCGTTTTCGATGTACTGCAGAATATTTTTATAAAATCCCAGGCCAGGAAAACCTTCATGTTTTTCTGTGTTTTATCTTCAGCTACTTTGACCCAAAGGCCTCCTGCTGTGATGCTCACACCTTTGATAAAGTCTTGCGAGTGTCAGCTTCCTTTTTATAGATACAAAAATATGTAAATGTTCTGATCTGAATTATATTTCTGACTGTCAAAATTTCCCAGATTTAAATCGAATCGAATCGAATTAAATCGAATCGTGGATCGAATCGATTCGGGACCTTGTGAATCGGAATTGAATCGATTCTAGAAATCAGTGACGATACCCAGCCCTAATAAGCTGGTTGTAACAGTAGATTACAGTGGTATTAACGCGTATGTCATTGGTGGGAGAGAGCGTTTACAGTTTGGCCTGATAGGCCTCAGAGACGTTTCCTCTTCTTCATGTTTCTTTTGTCTTTCAGGTGTGACCTCAGAACAGACGAGCACTGTCGCGACGGAGGACGTGGACGATCTGGAGTAGTGAGCGCAGGTCTTGGTCCGGAGGGGGGGAGGGGGCGTCTTAACACTGATTCATGGTGTCACAAACCCACGAAGGCGCTGCTCTGCCCCTCTTGGAATCACTCGCATTTACTGTACATCCACTGACTGTTATGTTTTTGTACTCATGTTTATGCAAAGGTACTGTCCTCTCTCCCTATTTATTTGTTTTAATTTGTAAAAAGAAGTCAGGCGGGTTTTATGTTTGAGTAGAACTGTCGGTGCTCACGGTGTCTTTTATTTGTTTTGTCGTTCCTCGATTTGAAAGACGAGTCGTGTGCAGGGCTGGAAACTAACAGGCTGGTCGTTTCCGCCTCATTTGCCGTTAGTTCCCCTCCCTGGTTGTATGAAGATCGAGTTAGTGAAGTAACCAAGTGTTTGTGCTTATAAATTGTGGTTCCAGTGACGTGACATATTTATTCTTTTTGACCAAATGCTCCTGCTGTCTGAAGGGATGCTACAGGTTTGTGTGTTTGCTGATGCGGGGGCAAATACGCTCATTCGCTGAGACAGCAGCCTTGCGGCTGTGACCACGTGCTAAAACGAATGCTGATGGCCACAGCCGCCACAGTTTGTTTGGACCAAAAGTGATTTTTTTTTTTTCTTTCAGCTTGCCGCTTTGCAAAAGGTTGCCTTTTCTCGCAAACCCCTTCGCCCCACAACGCTGTCGTTGTTGAGGCTAGAAAATCCAGAAACATGCACTCATAAAGACTCATTTTTCCTCAGTAACAAGGCTCAACAGAGCAGAATATAACAAAGAACCAAATGTTGGAGTCCATTCCAGATATGTCAGCAGTTTCTCAATCAAAGATCTAAATTTACTCTATTCTCCAGGTTAAAGCCCCTCTCTGCTAAATCAGTGCATTTTCCTCCAGCTTAAAAAACCCAAATCCCACACAACAGATAAAACATCCTGGACAACTTTGGGGATAACGACTTCCTTCTGCAGGCCGACAAGCTGAAAGTCAATTCCAGTGTAATTCCCAGTGACGATTAAGGCAGGAGAGGATTTTTTTTTTCCCCCCTTCGTCTTTTTTTAAGTGAGTTCTGAACGTGCCAACCAAGCAGTTTTTTCCCTGCTCATGCAGTGTTTAGACTTCGTAGACATCAGTAGGAAGAAGTTAGTGTTAGTGCACAGCCCAGTCATGCTGAGCCCTCCACCCCATGACGCGATGGAGAGTTTATTCTGATCAGATGAGAGGAACGATTACTGCTGCAGCATTAAAGGCAAGGAAAACTTTTGTTCATGTAACATTTAAGATATGCATCATATAAGTATAAAATGTTATAATAAAATAGCCTAGAAATGTACTTTTCGGTTTGAAATGCATTGATGCCAATAGACTAAATGGCACATAGCCATGTTTAGTTTAAAAGTCTGTGTGTGTATATATATGTGTGTGTGTGAGTGCATGTGTACCTTCTTCCTCCCACTTAATATGCCGACATCAGTCGAGAGGCAGTGTTGAATCTTTAGATTTTAACTTACCAATGCATTGTATTCAAGGAGATAATGTCCCTGTGTTTGATGTAATTCCCCAAATTAAATGCAGGAGACTTTCAGGACCTGAAATGCTCAGTTTAGGAGCAGACTGATGCTATAAAAGTTGAAAAGCTCCCATCTCCTCCTCTTGTTGCAACATTAGTTTGACTGTCAGGATGCCCAGGGAAAAAAAGTAATGGATTTCTGTGTTTGATGGACATTTCAGCTTTGAGTCATTTAATAGTTTTAACTTTTGAGGCGTAACCGTGACAGCAGAAATCCTAATCCTTCAGGGACATTCGTTTGGGGGTGGGGGTGTTGCTCTTAAAATGAAAAGGATAGCGGTGACGTGTCTCTCCTAATACATCCAACAAATTCATCACCTGCGTGTCAGAAATGCTGCAGCAGTAACGGACTCTTGTTTGGAAAGAATTTAAAACCCTTACAAGGGATGTTTCATGTTCAACACGGCTGTCTGGTTTTAATATATTTAATCAGTGATGCATAATTTATCTCTGTGTGGTGTTTCCAACATGTTTTACCGGCACAGTGTTTTACTTTGCAGTACAAGGAACGTCGAATGTATCATCTTTTGAAACGGTTTGCTTTGAAGAGCGGGTTTATTTTTAACAAGCTGTTAAATATTCAGGTATTCACAGTTATTAAAAAAAGCAGTGTTTTGTCATGTGTCTTCCTCGGCTCCGTGTGAGCCGGTGGCGTTATCGGTTTACAAACCAGTAGTGGGAAACCTTTTAGTGGCTTAACTTTGCAGCTTCCTTCCTAAAGTCTTGTCACTCGTCTTGCTTTCTATCTGCAAGTTTACTTAAGGTGCACCAGAGGAGACGGAAGAAGGCAGCTGTTAAACAGAGACCATGCTTACGTTTAAGACCGCACACAGACTCTTTAATTGTCATTTAAATAAATGGGCATGTGCATGTACCTGTGTTCTGCTTTTTCTTTTCTTTCTGAGCGTGAGAATCTACTAACGAAGCTCCTCCTTTTCTTTCTACACCAAATGTGGATGCTTTCTCACACACACAACTATTTAAAGATGAGTGAAGGTGTGTTCATGTTTAAGCTTTAAAACAAAATGAAATTTGTAGTAGCTTTAAAAAAAAACAACTTTAAAACAATATTTTCTTTATTTTTAGTCTCTTCAAAACTCTCCAGGTCACCTTACATTAGTGTAATTTAGAAGCATATACATAATTAAATAAAATAAAAGCACAAAATCTTAGTCTGATAAGATTATAGCATACATAGCATATGCGTTTAAACAGATATACAACCACAAAATCTCCTAATCAATTGTAAATTTGCTCCACTACAGTTGTAACATGATGTCTGAAAGTTAAAACATTTCAGCTAGAAAAGCAAAACCTGCTACCAGCAAACCGGAAATGAAGAGCAAGCTTACCAGGGCTGTGTGACAGGAGAAGTCTGGAAAAAGTGTTAGAAGTCACAGGAGTTCATGGTAAGTTTCAAAATATGTTAACTTGATTGCAGCTATCAGTTGTATGCCCCATCCTGCTAGCTGTTAGGGACAAGTACTGGTGGGTTTCCACTGCCACTGTAGTCAGCTAACACGGGGCAAAATGTCATCAAAATATGTGTATTAAAATACTCGGATTAAAAAAAATCTCTTAATATTTCATCTGTATTGATTTGAATTCAGTGGTTTAATAGTTTAATTGTTTTATTATCCTGGCGTAAAAGGGCTTTCATAAAATAATTTCCATAAGTTATCCTGAAGTGCTTCATAAACTTTACTATTAAATTTACCGTTGGGAGTCCCATAATGACCACTCAGGCCCACGGAGGTTTGTGTAGGGGAGAAAACACACTCACACGCGCGCACGCGGGCTGCATCCCTCCTCTCCAGCGGGGTGTTTGCACGGAGCTTCCGCGCATCTGCACGGCTGCAGCTGCTGCAGCAACGCATGCACCGGTGGGGCATCGGTGACCGCTGATCGATTATCGTATCGGAAAGCAATTCGTAGCCGCATGGTGACGTCACGCCGCTGATCGGTAATAGTGGCTGGGCGGGTTGATTGGTGGGTGGGTGGCTGGGTGCCGCGCGGACGCCAGGGGTGGATGAGTGCACCGAAACCCCACAGCAGGTGAAAAAGAAAAAGGAGAGGAGAGGAGGGGGGAAACACATAATTGCAGGAGGAGCGCGAGGACGTGCACGGGGACTGTTTGTTTATTTTTGACGTCGGCGCGTGGGAAATGTAGTAGCTGTCACGGCCGTCCGCAGGTGGAGGATGGATGTGTAACAGGACGGATCAAGCCAGCTGTGGCCTGCTTCTGACAGCAACATCTGGCCGGTGAGTCCTCACTGACAGCCGCTTGCCAGGCAGGAGGGCGGGCAGCGCAGCTCTGCGTGCCCGAAACAAGAGAGGCAGGCTCGGATTGACACAGCCGCGCTCCCCGGTCTCCGGTCCGGTGAGTCGGTGTGACCTCGTCCTTGGCTGCCGGATGGTGGATGAGTGATTGATGTGTGACAGTCAGGCTGGTGTGCAGATGTGATCAAGGCTCTTCGCTTATCGCCCAGAAAAGAAACGGGGGTAAAAAATAAATAAATAAATAAAAGGAAAAAAGGATCCTGAACGTGACATGTTGTTAAATGCCTCCCGTGCAGCTTGCATGCACACCTTCAAATGCAATCCATAACATTTACACTACTGCAACTGTAAATTGTGGAGACATTTGCAGTCACCTGCGGCACAGAAGGGTTAAATCCCCGCTGAAATGCCTCACAATTCCATGGAGATTAAAGCATATATAAGGGAAAGCACTCTAATCTCATCAGTGAGCCTCATTATGAATCCCTACAGAGGCTGATACTGTAGGTGCATAAAAAGAAAAGCACACCATGAGCCTCCATAGGGGTGTTGTAGTGATACCATAAGGTCACTATAAAATCAGTATGAGTGTCTGCAGGGATATTAGGGAGGTTTATAAAAACCAGTGTGAATCCCTGCAGGGTTATTATAGAGGGTGCACCCCTGTAAACTCACCCTGTGACACGCTCAGTGGCTGTGACAGTGATTTTCTGGTCATTGTGCCTCCTCCTTGTCCACATCCTGACCGACTTGTAGTCCTCCTGCAGGGTCAGAGAGGGCGCCTCAGCAGCCAGCCGGCTCTGGACTACAGCGGGCAGGTAGAGGCGATGGAGGAGGGTGACACAGAGGGGGAAGGGCCCATGGTGGCCAGAGAGGGACCGAGTGGTCACAGCCACCCTACAGACTCCAGCGGCACCACCACCACCAACCTCCTGGCTTCTGTCAAAGAGCAGGTAGGCGGCAGAAGATGCTGCAGTCACACCCTTGTTCGTGTGTGCTCCTCATTTTCCCACATTATTCCCACGCCTTTCACTCTCCATTAACTCATCAGTGACTGACTTTGGCTTTACGCTGCCAGTTCTGAGGCTGCATTCACACTGACAGTCTCTGTGTTTTTAATGGAGCTCATACCTTATCTTCTTTCGCTGTTTCTTTGCATTAGACCTGCTTGAAGATCTCTGCACAGAGGCACTCGCTTAGGAAGATCCATGCATGCTTTGTGGTTGTTTTGCATATGTTTTTGTTTTTGAGTCATGTAGTATAACTCTCTGTGGTTATTTTATGTCTGTTTATGATCATTTTACATCCCACTGTGATATTTTTGTGTTTTTATTGGTTATTTAGTTTCTCTTCAAGCTAATTTTCATCTCATCTGTTTTGTGGTAGGCTGCTTATCTTTGATGGTTTTTCTTGCCTCCTTTATAGCTTTTTGTGGGCATTTCCTGCCTCCCTATGGCTATTTTAAATCCTATTTTGGTTGTTTGGGATGTGCTAATTTTTTGTTCATTTGTTGTTGTTTTGTGTGCTTCTGGGGCATGTAACTTCTCTTTGTAGTCACTTTGTATCTCTTTTGGATAATTTGGTGTCTCTCTTGCACTATTTTGCGTCCCACTGTGTCTGTGGGTTTAGCTTGCCTTTCTTCAAGGTCTGTTTGCATCCCCTTGAGGATATTTTCTGACTCTTGAGATATTTCATACTCCTACATGGTTATTTCATGGTCTTGTGTGTCTCGTTGTGGTCATTTTGTGTCCCATTGTGGTTGTTTTGGATCCCTTTGTGGTCATTTTTTAAATCTCTGGAGCCATTTCACATCCCTTTGTTTTTGGAGCTTTTTGTTTTGTATTCATTTAGAACAGGTTCCTCTGTCTTGCTTTATGTTTCTTTTATCTATTTCGGGGACATTTTGCTTCTCTAACATTCTTTTGTTTCCTATTGTGGTTCTTGGAATTTATTTATTTATTGTGTTCATCTTTAGCACGTTAAAGTTGTTTTGTGTCACTTAGTGGTCTCTTTCTACCTGTTGTTGTTATGTTGTTTAGTTGTCTTTTATTTTGTTGTTTTGTTGTTGAGTCCTCCTTGTGCCATTTTGCATTCCATTGTAGTCATTTTGCATTTCTTTCGTTTCTCTTTCTCTTTGATTTTGCTTCTTATTGGGCTTCTTTGTTTTTTACCTCTCTGGTTTCTTTTGTGTTTTGGGGCATTTTGCTTAACATTGAGGTCATCTTCTATCCTTTTGTATTTGTATTGCATTTTTGGGGGGCATTTTTTATTCTCATTGCGGCCCCTTTGCATCTGTTTATATTAATTTTGTATCTCTGGTATTATTTTGTATCCCTTTTCTCTGCTGTGGTTTTGTGTCCCTGGAAATTTTTCCATCCCTCTGTAGAATCATGTGTACCTATTCACTATCCTTTATTGTCATTTTGTGTTTATATGCATCATTTTGTATCCTTTTCTCTACATTTTCCTTTCCTTTATAGTCACATTGTGTCTTTGTTTTTCTTCTTTTATTTTTCATTTTGCTTCCCTTCTGTGGTGGTTTTGTCGTTTGCTGCTCTCTGAAGTCATTTATATCTGATTGTGGTT
The DNA here is from genome assembly GCF_964374335.1 of Astatotilapia calliptera. NCBI lineage: Eukaryota > Metazoa > Chordata > Actinopteri > Cichliformes > Cichlidae > Astatotilapia > Astatotilapia calliptera. The sequence continues at coordinate 27,825,537 of NC_137443.1, read as the reverse complement.
GTTCTTGTCTCTTTGGGCTAACTGTAACACCATTTGTGTTCATTTGGCATTTATGTCCTTAAGATCATCTTACATCTTTTTTGTATTTACTTTGCCTCCTCTTTCTGATCATTATACATCCTTTCGTAGTTGTTTTGGGAGGATGGTCAGATTGTATGAGGGGACACTACACCACTAGCCATCCCTCTGGTCCCGCCCCTTCTCACAGGATAAATGAAGTCTGCGATTCACCCAAATTTACTGAGCAAATCCAGAGGATTATCTGCAGATGAGACTGAAATGTAATGGGTCTCCATGCTGAGCCTCATGAATTTGCACCCAGAATTCTATTAAAACTCTCATTAATAATTTCCACTATCAGCCTTCTGTGATGCTCTGCCCTTAAAAGGATGGGGGGGAAAAACATATTTAAAAAAGATTTACTCACACAGGAGTAGATGTATAAACATTATTTTGATGGGGTTTTTTTATTATGAAGATTATAGACATGGCAGATTTGCACAAGATTAAGAGCAAAGACAACTGCTGCAGTTATTACAGATCGCTTGAGGTCACCTGGTGATATTTATCCAATGTAAACAGGCCTTTATACGAACTGACAGCGATGTTATGAAAGTGTGTTTTTGTACCTGTTTCCTTTGCTTGCTTTCCACACATTTCAGATAGTGTTTTGTCTTTTGTCATTCCTTTTATATTCCACTGCAGTATTTCACTGTTTTTGTCCTTGTCATTATCATTCCTACTGCTGCCCTGCCAGTGTGACTAAACCTATCTCTGGTTAAATGCTGTAAAATTTAATTAAAAGCTCAGGAACATTCAGATATTCAAATTGATGGGTTGAATGCTGATATCAGCTGACCTCTGTTTTTCTAACACAAACGTCTTTCTGCTGACACTCGCTGAACAAACATGAGATCAGGGAGAGCGTTACAACACAGAGACACATGTGAACACAGCCTCCGTCTGTCTCCCTTCCCTGCTGTTATTTTTGTGGTGATTTCTGTCCAGTCGACACAGGGGTCTGTCTGTTGTCCTGCTTTTAATTATTCCTGGACTGTGGCCATGTTCTCAACTTAGTCCCCGAGTGTGTGTGACGCCGAATGAGGCAGGCTGCTATTTAAAGGCTTATGATGTCCAAGAAAAGAGAATCAGCTCTCACTTTTAATCTGCCGTTTCTGTGTCGCTGCAGATTGTGGCTAAATCTCTACTGATGTGAATTTGGGGGAAAAGGTTGTTTCCAGCTGCTTTTGGTGTTCGTAGAACGCAGCAGGAGCAGCTTTGTCACCCCTCGATCACTCTTGGTGCTTTAAAAAGCTCTGCTTGAGCTTCATGTTGCAGATGTCGCCTGTGTTGTTTTCATTTCTTGTTGATTAATGTCTACAGCGGGTCCCCCCACGATGAAAAAAAACTTAAGGTTGGAATTGAAAAAGTTGGATGAAGAGTCAGTACAAGATCAATACTAAACACAACAGTTTCAAAGGAGTTTGTGAAGTAGTCACAACTTGTAAGACATTGATTCGTTTTTGTGGACGTGAATCTTCCATTTTTTTTGCGTCCTAGAAAACAACTTTTTTAATCAGACCGCTCTAATGTCTGCTCATTCATGTCCACGTTCATGAAATGCACATTTTCCAGTTTCAAAACTGAAAAATTCCACATTTAGAGGCTGAAGCAGTTGATTTTTCTACTCACACAAGAGAGATCACAACATTCTCCCTTCTCTTCTTCTTGATTAGGCAAAACTGTTTAGATTTCTTCTTATTTTTCTTCTTCTTGCTCCCTTTAGGGGTCACCAGAGCAGATCATCTGCCTCCATCTCACTATCTCTATCATCCTCCTCTGTCACACCAAGCCTCTGCATGTCTTCCTTTACTACATCCATGAATCTTCTCTCCGGGCTTTCTTTTTTCCTTTTGCTCAGCGGTTCCACATTCAGCGTCCTAGATCACAACACACTTTAAATATCATAAGAAATGTGAGTTGGAGGGTGTAGCTGCAACCCAGCACGCTTAGTGAAGAAACCCTTATACGATGTGAGAATCTGATCAAGCTGTTTGTCAGAGGGAAAGTGTGATTTTTAGGACACTCGAGCCAAACTTTAGCTGGCGTAATGTTAGCTTATAGCTGGATGTTGTTGTCGTTTAGCCGGCTTGTTGTCAGCTGTCCGGAGACGGGAGGGTCACATCTCTAATCTGCTGACAATAAGTTTCCTTCTTTGGCTCTCGGAGGAGGCGGACGCACTTTTTCTCCTCTCCCTTATCTTCCCTGCTTATGTCCTTGTCTAGTCTCGTGGGTTTTTTTGTATTTTCCCTGGAATATTCTCTCACAGTCTGTTCTCTAAAACCTAAAAGAGGAATTATGGATTGGATCAACTGGTCCCTAAATGCAATTGACACCCCTTTCTCAACGAGAAGTTTGGGCTCGGGTGAGCCTGAGTGCTGAAGATATCTACCTATTCGGAACCATGGTAACAGGGTTCTGGCTGATCGGAGCTGGCTTGGCCCTGACTTATCGAAGAATTAAGGAAGCGGAACCGGCTGTTCAAACCCCCACAAGGCTGCCCGGGGGGATTGGAACGATGGGAGAGGCGTGAGTTTCTCAAAATGGGCTCATTGAGTCAACACGGATAAGATCTTGGAGAGGCTACGGCTGCTGTGAATACTCAGAATAAGATCTCTGACTGCAGACTGGATACATCTCGGGAAGGGCTAGCCTGGAATAACATCTCTGGGCGCAAAATTGGATGACATCTCGGGGAGGCACGCTGCCGTGAGTTCTCAGAAATTGGCTCCTTGAGCACAAGAAATGACAACATCACAGAACGCAAGTATGGCGAAGCTCGCGGCTCTCCAACGGGAGATTGAGAGACCAGTGTTGGACTGTAGAACTGCTTTGAAATTCATATGAGCTGTTCGCACTAAAGTAAAAAATACCATCACTTCATGCGGATACCTCTTCGGCGCCAGCTGCAAGGCCGGAGCTGAACAAAACACCCTGATAACAACTGTGTTTAGTCTGTTCCTTCCCATTCCATGCAAGGCCACCTGGGTTGGCTGGAAGACTGTTTACTTAGCCTGGCAGGGCGAAGGACACTGTCTCAGCTGAACTATGGACACGCACACATATACATATACTGATACTGATAAGCACTCACCGACGCATCACCCTCCTTACCCCGGATCCAACGCCACCTCCAATGCTTACCTCCCCTCTGATGTGGACATCGGGTCAGCTGGAGGCGCAGTCGAAAGATTGCAGCGGTCCCAGATCAGATGTACACACTGGAACTCTTTCCCATGTTGCTTGTCTTTGTTTATTGTGCTATGGTGTGTTGATATCTGTGCATTCCTGTATTATCCTTTTGTGTTACACATTTCAATGTTTTTTTCCTCGCTACCTAGCCTGACCTGTCTCCTCAATGTGATGTTTGTGTATTGTATGTACGGTCGGCAAGGTCTGTCATCTCGGTTGTGGGCAAAAGACCTGCAACTGACAAATAAAGGCTATCTCATCTCATCATCTCATCTCTAAGTGTGACGATATCATTAATAAATAAGCACGCTTACGCTCTTTTTTTGTATGTTAGGGCTCTGAGGCCTGAGCTGAGGTAGAAGAGGATGACATTTTATCAACATGGTGGCCAAGTCGCTTACCTTCTCATTTTTTGCTTATTTGGTGAAGGGGATCCCATCTCGAATGATAAAACTTCATGAATGCAAATTAAATTTGCATCTGCACCTGTGAGCTCTCTTTAGCTCTCTTCTTCTCCACTATTGGTACGCTACGTATTGGGCTAATCTCTGTCCAAATATAGAAAACGTGATTAGGCAGAACACCAATGTCCGTCTCAGCCACTGTTTTCAAGATGGCGGGGTAACACAGCAGCTTCCACAAAAGCCTGCTGCTCCTGTGTGTTTTCAATTGATTCTAATTTTATGAGAGCTCATCAGTTTGTTGGAAGATGTAATTACACACTAATCAGTGTAAATTCATAAATTCATTTTTTCTATTAAATAAACTAAAAAAACAACTAACTGCACCCTTAAACTGTTCAGTAGCAACTTTAGCTCTTATTTTCCAGATGTGAGTGTTAATGATCCTCATAACTAACCAGCAGAGCCGTCTTTCACTGCCCAACATTGTTTCCTTAAAGAGTCCGTGCATCACAGATTCAGCGTTAAACCCACACTGGCCATTTTCTGACATGTTGAAGTTGTTCTGTAGCGTTGGAGAGTTTTGTTCTCATCACCATGAGTCATCGGACATGTTTTTGTAGTAACATAGCAGCTCCATTGAACCCCAGTACTGACAGGAAACCTGCTGACTCAAACATTGTCTGATATAATCGCATATCGTTAGCTTCATAGCATAATTGCCTAAGTCATTTGACTAAGTCAATGACTTAGGCACTTATGCTATGAAGCTAACGATATATATAATCTTTTTCTCCTTCCATGTTCTCGATAAGCTTACGTGCCGCTGTAGTTTTAAACCTTTGCATTATTGCCCGCCAGGGTTTTTTTTCTGTGTTATTAACCAGAAACCAATCTTCAAATTATGATGCACCATTTTTTAGCTATGTTTCATGTGTCATGGGCTGCAAAGCATTTGCTCTACAACCTTAAGGTCAGCATTTTCTTTTTCTTTTTAAATCTCATCCCCCACATCTGAATCCAGCTTCCCTGCCAGCTGCTCAGATCTTTAAACCGTCTACCAAAGGTGACTCTGGGTAGTTATTGCGCTGCAGAGCTTGTTAGAAGGTATTGTTGTGGGTATATTCCTGCAGGCACCAGCGAGGTGATGAAATAGGATCCAATAAGGCTGCTCTCAGTAACTGATCTGTGTCCTGAAGGGTTAAGTGAAGGGCAGCTGGACTTCCTCAGCTCTGATTGAAAGGCGGGAAGTCGAAGGCCTTTTTTCTTTGTCAGGTTGATTATGTATTCTTTAGGTCACGTTGGGGTCACATTAAAGATGGTGTTGAAGCAGCCTATAACCTTGTGAGGAGTTAAGATGAGACATTAATGGGATCATATTCATAGCAGTGATGTTATCGATTTAAAGGTACTTTTTTATTCTCTGTGTTGGAAAATGCAGCCGTGCACACAGGTGGAAACAGAACGAAGAGGCTTTCATGTGAATCAGGTGTAACACCACCACTACACTGACACTGATAAACTGACAAGCATGAGTCCTGTGGATTGGATCGTATGGAAGCTAATTAAAAAAATTTAATGAATTGTGTAATGATAAAAAGATTTCAGGACCCATTAATGACATATTATTACATACACGATATCTTTAGTGTCATTTGTCTACATCCAAAATAGTTTGACTGTCCTCAATAGAAGTCCTGCAACATCTGAAATAAATTGACCCAGATGTTTTCTTCTGATATTCTTACTCTTGTAGGCACGGTTACCATTAGTATGCAAAAAAATTGAGAAATTTCATGTGCGTTTAGCTTTTAGAGCCAAATGCAAGATGCTGGGTAGGTAAAATTAAAAAAATAACTTTTTATTGGTTTCTCCAAGAATCCAGAAGTACAGCAAGTCCACGAAGAAACAAAACATGAATCTGCAAAAGTAGCAAGAAGAAGAATGTGAGGTTAATTCTTAGGGAGCAAACTAAAGATCTGACAAAGACAAAAGGGAAACATGAGACTGTGCACGGTCTAAGGAAACAGGAGCAGGTGGAGACGGTCAAACACGGGTGAAACTAATGAGGGCGGGCAGATGGTCACGCAGGAAGGAAAGAAACAAAAGCAAGAAGACACATGATGAGACAAACCTACAAAGGCTAATAACTAACACTAAACACGACAGAGACGGTGCACAGTGGAAACATCAAACCAACCAATATAACAGCAATGTTGGGCATTTGTCTTCCGTTGTTCGAAGTTATGTCACATCTGCTGCTGCTGGGTTGAAGACGTGAGCGTACAGTGATCATGTTGATCTGTGCAGAGACTCTCTGATAGGGAGTTGCTGCAGCAGCTGGAGAAAAGTGTCTTTTTTCTAACGTGGAGGTTTTGGCTTAATGGTGACCCGTGTCTTTCAGAAGAACACCACAGCGAGTACCCTCTCCCTCAGCATGTGGTTACTTAGTGACATTGCTATGGTGATGTCCTTGCTTGTGCACAATACGACCAACGTGGTGACCATAACTGACTCTCGATGCGAGGCTCGTCAGTTCTGTTGGTCGACTTTGTCGTTGTCCAGTTGTCCTACGATCCTGTCTAAGTCGTGACCCAATGGGGCAATCTTGACTTTAATAAAAGCTCACGAAGACCCTGCCACACAAATGGCAACATCACCATGCATGCTAGACAGTAATGCTGAAGGTGTGTAAGGGGTCATAACAAAGCCTCACCTCTAACTCTGAAGGAAATGTTTCTACAGTCCAAACTCAACCAGACTTTACAGCTAAATAACCAAAACTTCAATTAATCGAACGTCTTGTGTGTCAGTAACCGTGAGACTAGCTGTAAAGTATCTTTTGTGTTGTCTGTTGTGCCTCAGGATAATTGGAAATAAGTGCACTTCCGCAGGTCCTTGTTTACCAGTGGCTTTGTAATATCCTGTAAGAGCATAGCATCCCTGGCTCACTTTCATCTGGAGTTTATTTGTTCAACCTTTCAACTCACAAGGTTTTCATTATTCAAAGGTAAACTTGAAACACTGATTTGCTGAGTGACATTGGAGCAACAATTGCCACAAGAAGCAACACTGAAGTCTTTGAGCCCCAACATTGTGGAGAAGGTCAGAAAATGGGTAGAAATATTGTGTGTCTTTGACACCCGAGGCTGCTTTTTTCACTTTATCTCCTTCCAACACCTTTTACAGACTTAGCAGCAGTAGTCACAGAAACCAGGAAAAGGATCCTTTGTGTGTTTAATATGAGCTCTTTGTGAAAAGTTCACATGAGCTGTGAAAACCGTCAAACAAAACTTCACATTATTCTGCAGTTTAGGTTTTACCACCCACAAGAGCAGAAGAGGTTCACCAGGGGAGCCAATGAGTATGAGGCTATGAAGATTTTATGGAAAAGGTTACACAAACACACTCAATGTGTCTTCTGATTAGACGGCATATGTTGATGTGAGGAATGGATAATTAGCAGCTAACAAATTAGAAAGATTCCCCCTGCAACATTCAGGACGACTGCAGCCTAAACTTGGGTGTTGCTGGAGAGCGAACGTTCATTGTGTAGCTCGTCTCAGGCTGTTGAAAAGTCTGCGACCAGAAAATATAATCAACTTGCTTCACTCTTCTCAGCGTTGGCATGCAGGCAGCAGTGCTGCTGAAGCATCAAATCTACCGCCTGCAGTTCCTCCACAGAAATGTCAAATTAGACGTGCTAAATAGAGCACATCAGTTATTGCCTTCCATTGTGTTTAGGCCCTGATGCCTTTCCACTTTGCTCTCATTTAGCCCATTAAAAGTAGCAGAGTGATAGATGTGAGCAGGGAAATGCCAGACCTGCAAAAGTGGCAACTTGTGAAACCCAAAACTGCCCCGGTGTGTGTCTGTGTGTGCATTTTAATTTTGTCACTTCTTCAGCAAACATGGTGAGACTGATCAGATGTTGAGACAACAGCCTGCAGCAAAGTTGCTCCAAAATGAAAGATGAGACTTCTGTAGCTCCTATCGGCATCAACAAAGAAACAGACTCCCTGATATCAAATCCAGAGAGTCTGCAGATCTGCTGTAATGTACATTTGTAATAAGCAAAAGTGCTGCGCTGTGAGATCTTGTACTTGTTTGGGTTGAGACTGAAGCTGCAGAAGTTCTGGAAATAGTGCTATTTTCGCATTTACATTGTACTGAAACTCCCATATACATTTCACAAAATGTCATGCTTTACTTAACATCATACAAATAAATAGAAACATGGGCTTCTAAATATTAAAGCTCCAATCAGTGTTAAGTAGCAGAGCACAGTAGCATCTCCGCTAACCCAACTGTGGTTCGAGAGAAGTCGTGTCTTTAGAATAGAATAGAATAGAATAGAATAGAATAGAATTCAACTTTATTGTCATTGCACATGCACAGGTACAGGGCAACGAAATGCAGTTTGCATCCATCCAGAAGTGCTTTAGTGATATATATATATTACAATATATATTAGCAATAATATAGATACAGAAATGGGTCTATTATGGTATGTTATAATGTACACGGTATGAAGTATGTTGTGAATATTCTATAACTCTAAGTATGTACAGGCTGTAGTGAGTACAAGCTATGTAAATTCAAATTCAAATTCAAATTTTTATTTGTCACGTACACAGTCATACACAGTACGATATGTAGTGAAATGCTTGGACAACTGCTCGTGACCTAAAGAAAACAAAAAAGGAAAGGCTATGAATAAGATAGGAAATAAATATGAAAAATTAAAAAGGGTAAATTTAACTAGGAAGGAATAAAATATAAATTAAGGTTAAAAATGAAATAACTGTACAACACAAATTAGAATGAAGGGTAAATTTAACTGGGAAGAATAAGATAAAATATATAAATTAAAGTTGAAAATAAAATAACTGTACAACAAAATACACAATATAGAACTATATAAGAATGTATGAAGAAATCTAAATATAAATAAATATATACACAATAACAGCAGCTGTACAAGTATTAACCGGAAATGAAGAATATAGTGACCAGTGTTGTGCAAAACCAAAGTCCAGAAAGTGGTGTGATTGAGAGACCGTATCGCCTGCGGGAAGAAGCTCCTCCTCAGTCTCTCTGTGTTGGTCTTCAGGGAGCGGAATCGCTTTCCTGACCTCAACAGAGAGAACAGTCTGTTGTTGGGATGGCTGAGGTCCTTCACGATCTTCCTGGCCTTGGTCCAGCACCGCCTGCTGTAGATTGAGTGCAGGTCAGGGAGCTCGGAGCGGATGGTGCGCTCAGCTGACCGCACAACCCTCTGTAGAGCTCGTCTGTCCTGCATGGTGCTGTTCCCGAACCAGGTTAAGATGTTTCCCGCCAGGATGCTCTCTATGGTGCACGAGTAAAAGTTCCTGAGCACCTTGGAGGGCAGTTGGAAGTCTCTCAAGCGTCTGAGGTGGTAGAGACGCTGTCGGGCCTTTTTCACCACGGTGTTGATGTGACAGGACCATGACAGGTCCTGCGTGATGTGAACTCCGAGGTATTTGAAGCTGTCCACTCTCTCCACTGGGCCCTCGTTGATGACGGGGGTCTGGTAGTTCCTCTCCTGCTTAGTGCTGAAGTCCACTATCAGCTCCTTTGTCTTACTGACGTTTAGAAGGAGGTTGTTCCTCTGGCACCAGTTCTCCAGATTCCTAATCTCCTTCAGGTAGGCCGTCTCGTTGTTATCAGAGATCAGGCCCACCACGACGGTGTCGTCAGCAAACTTGATGATGGTGGTGGAGCTGGTAGTGGCCACACAGTCATATGTGTACAAAGAGTACAGCAGGGGGCTCAGAACACACCCCTGGGGGGCTCCAGTGCTGAGAGTGGTGGAGGCTGAGACATGTCCGCCCATCCTTACTGCCTGTGGTCTGCCAGTTAGGAAGTTGGAGATCCACTGACACATAGATGAGCTGAGTCCCAGATGCTCCAGCTTGGTGGTGAGTGTGGAGGGAATTATGGTGTTAAATGCAGAGCTGTAGTCTATGAAGAGCATTTTAACATAATTCCCCCTTCTAGTGTCCAAGTGAGTGAGTGATGTGTGGAGGAGATGAGAGATGGCATCGTCTGTGGAACGATTTGGACGGTAAGCGAACTGTAGTGGGTCCAGTGTGTCTGGTAGTGAAGAAATGATGAAGTCTCTGACCAGGCGTTCAAAGCACTTCATCACTACTGAGGTGAGGGCTACAGGGCGATAGTCATTGAGAGAAGCAGGGTGGGGTTTCTTCGGGACAGGAACAATGATGGACTCTTTGAAGCATGTGGGGATCACCGACTGAGATAAAGAGATGTTGAATATCTCAGTGAACACAGGAGCTAGCTGGTATGCGCAGTCTCTTAGGATACGACCTGGGATGCCGTCTGGTCCTGCTGCTTTCCTGGTGTTCACTCTCTTGAAGGCTCTCCTTACTTCATGCTCGGAGATGACGAGCACGTTTCCGGTGCTGGCAGTATCTTCCTGTCTGCAGCCGTTAGCGCCGCTAACACTAGCATTGTTGGAGACCTTAGCTGCAGCCTCGAAGCGAGCATAGAAGGTACAGGCTATGAACAGGATATAAATATGAAAAACTATACAGAATATGAAATAAATAACTTTACAGAATTTGAGATACACAGCTATACAGAAATGGGAACTATGCAAGTTGTAAACAGTTGTAGGATTAAAGATTATCGAATGTACAGAATGATTATTTACACAGAGCTATACAGTAGTGCAGTTAAGATAAGTGAGATATGTGGATAATTTCTACAGAGGCTATATAAAGTGCTAGTGGTTGTGAGTGGTGGTTCAGTCCATGTTATTATTGTGTGTTTGAGGGTACAGTTGTCCATTGTGTGTGTGTATGTTCAGTCCATGTGTTAACGTGGGTCAGATGTCAGGAGGCAGAGTTCAGGAGTCTGACAGCTGTGGGGAAGAAGCTGTTCCGGTACCTGGTGGTCCGGAGGCTCCTGTAGCGCCTCCCAGAGGGCAGGAGGGTGAAGAGTCCATGTGATGGGTGACTGGGGTCTCTGATGATTTTCCCAGCCCTTTTCAGACACCGCTTCCTGTAGATGTCTTTTATGGCAGGAAGTGGTGCTCCGGCGATGCGCTGGGCAGTTTTCACAACCCTCTGCAACGCCTTCCGGTCCGAGGCAGAGCAGTTCCCATACCAGACTGTTATACAGTTGGTCAGGATGCTCTCGATGGTGCAACGATAGAAGTTCACCAGGATGTCTGAGGACAGGTGGTTCTTGCTCAGAGTCCTCAAGAAGAAGAGGCGCTGGTGAGCCTTCTTGACCAGCTTGGAGCAGTTGGTCGTCCAGGTGAGATCCTCGGAGATGTGGACTCCCAGGAACTTGAAGCTGCTCACACGCTCCACAGCCGTCCCCTTAATGTGGATGGGTGGATGTGGGTCAGCATTCCTCCTGTAGTCCACGATGAGCTCCTTGGTCTTCTCGGTGTTAAGCAGCAGGTTGTTTGTGTCGCACCACTCAGCCAGACGATCCACCTCCTCCCTGTAGACGGCCTCATCGTTGTCACTGATGAGGCCAATCACCGTGGTGTCATCTGCAAACTTAATGATGGTGTTGGAATCATCAGCAGGTCTGCAGTCGTGGGTGAAGAGGGAGTAGAGGAAAGGGCTCATCACACAGCCTTGTGGTACACCGGTGTTCATCGTGATAACTCATGATAACTCGTGATAACTTTAACTGCCTCACTGCACGTTCAAAATGTTTATAAAATCAAAAAACTGAAGAAAGTTTTCAATAACAAGTCAAAAATAACTGTATCAATTCTGACTTTATGTATTGCTATATAGCCAGATTTTAGCAGTTTGCTGGTCTGGAGCATTCAGGTGTGTGTTAACACAATGTTACAGTCTTCTCAGGAGTGGATGTCCCAGCAATTTAACCTTAACCTCCTAGGACCCAAACTCTTCCACGTCATGTTTAATTTCTCGTTGATATTTGGGCATATTGGGACCCGATGAATGTAAAAACAAAGAATTACCTGATTTTTTTTTTTTACCTGATTTTTTTTTAAGAAAAATGAGAGCCACATATGGCAAGGCAAGGCAAGTTTATTTGTATAGCACAATTCAACAACAAGGTGATTCAAAGTGCTTTACAGAGACATTGTAAACAAAAACAAATAAAAAGCATGATTTAAAATTGATTAAAACAAACTAACTAATTAACAAACAAACAAACAAACAAACAAACAAACAAACAAACAAAACAGTATATAAAATCAAAACAGATAAAATCAGAACAGTAGATAAAATCAGTAGTTAAAATGTTAGTTTTGAAATTTAAGCTTAAGTGCGGATTTGGTGCTTTATTTAAATGCAGCTGAGAATAGGTGAGTCTTCAACCTGGATTTAAATAAACTGAGTGTTTCAGCTGATCTGAGGCTTTCTGGGAGTTTGTTCCAGATATAAGGAGCATAAAAGCTGAATGCAGCTTCTCCGTGTCTGGTTCTGACTCTGGGAACTGATAAAAGACCGGATCCAGATGACCTGAGGGATCTGGAAGGTTCATACTGGGTCAGGAGGTCACTGGTGTATTTTGGTCCTAAACCATTCAGAGCTTTATAGGCCAGCATCAGAACTTTAAAGTCTATCCTCTGACGGACAGGCAGCCAGTGTAAAGACCTCAGAGCTGGACTGATGTGGTCCACTTTTTTGGTCTTAGTGAGGACTCGAGCAGCAGAGTTCTGAATGAGCTGTAGATGTCTGACTGATTTTTTTTAGGTAGACCTGTAAAGATGCTGTTACAGTAATCAAGCCTACTAAAGATGAATGCATGGACTAGTTTTTCCAGGTCCTGTTGAGACATCAGATCTTTTATCCTTGAAATATTCTTGAGGTGATAGTAAGCTGATTTTGTTATTGTCTTAATGTGTTTTTCTAAGTTTAGGTCTGCATCCATCACTACACCCAAATTTCTCGCCTGGTTTGTGGTTTTTAGGTGTATAGATTGAAGTTCTCTGGTGACCTGTAATCGTTTTTCTTTGGCACCAAAGACTAAACCAAAAACTGTTTTTGTTTAGCTGGAGAAAATTGTGGCACAACCAGTCATTAATTTCCTCAATGCATTTACCAAGAGCCTGCACAGGGCCTCGGTCTCCTGGTGACATTGTGATATATATTTGTGTGTCATCTGCATAGCTATGATAGTTTATTTTGTTGTTCTTTATAATCTGTGCCAGTGGGAGCATGTAAATGTTAAACAGAAGGGGTCCCAAGATGGAACCTTGGGGAACTCCACATGTGATACTTGTTCTGCTCAGATGTGAAGTTACCTATTGATACAAAGTATTTCCTTTTTTCTAAGTATGTTTTGAACCAGTTTAGCACAGTTCCTGAAAGACCTGCCCAGTTCTCCAGTCGTTTGAGTAATATGTTGTGGTCAACTGTATCAAATGCTGCACTGAGATCCAGAAAAACTAAGACTGACATTTTTCCACTGTCATTAAACATTTTGGTCAGAGCGGAAGTAATTGAGCTGTTGAGAAACTGCTTTTTCAATGATCTTACTTAAAAATGGGAGATTTGAGATCGGCCTGTAGTTGTTCATTTGTGTCTTGTCAAGATTGTCCTTGTTCAGTATAGGTTTTATTACAGCAGTTTTTAGTGGTTCTGGAAACACACCTGACATTAAAGAAAAGTTGACGATCTGTAACAGGTCTGACTCCAAAGTCTTTGAGACCTTTTTGAAAAAACTTGTTGGCAGGACATCTAAACAGCAGGAGGAGGAGTTCAGTTGACCTAAGATGTCCTCCAGGTCTTTGCTGTTAATCGGGTGAAACTGTTTTATGGTGTTTAAACAGTTTTTCAGTGGACACAGTACATATCCTGGATCTGCTGTTGATGTACCAATTGCTTGTCTAATCTTTTGGATTTTTTCTGTGAAGAATTTGGCAAAGTCATTGCAGGTCATGGTCGAATGAAGTTCACCTGCCACTGACACAGGAGGGTTTGTTAGCCTGTCAACTGTGGAAAATAAGACCTGAGCATTATGGCTGTTTTTAGTGATGATGTCAGAGAAGTAGGACCTTCTTGCACTCCTCAGTTGATATAGATGTCGTAATGAACCTGGAGGTTTGTTTTTCTCCATCTGTGCTCAGCTTTCCTACACTCTCTTTTTTCATTTTTCACTAGTGTGCAGTTTCTCCATGGAGACTTTTTCCTTCCAGAGATAACCTTCACCTTAATGGAGGATATATGTTTAAAATTTCGATAGAAGAGTAGCAGTATAATGTCCTCGTAAGTGGATATCAGGCCCTTGTAGAGCAAAATTGATTATTTTAGAATAAATAACCCAAAATGTGATGTCCACATATGTGGACGCCAGGTCCTAGGAGGTTAAGGTCACAAGGTCAAAAAACCTAAGAGCCTAAGGTAAAGATAATGACAGTTCAATTAGAAAAAGACTGAACAAGTATGACTTGTTTAGAAGGTTTGCCAGAAGAAAGTCTCTTCACTCTAAACAGAACATGCAATAGTTACATCTGAACAAACCACAAGACTTGTGCCTTTATACAGATGAGACACAGTGCAGGTACTTTGCTATACTGCATAAAACCAAACACAGCACATCAGCACAAACGCGTAATACCAACAGTAGCACAGTGGTGGAGGCATGATGATTTGGGCTTGTTTTGCAGTCACAGGACATGGACAAACTTTCAGTCACTGAGTCGACTATAAACTCCTCTGTACACAAAAGCATTCAAAAGACAGATGTGAGGACATCTGTTGAATAGATAAGGCTTAGCTGAAATTAAATAATGCATCAGGAATATGATACCAAGCATGGCAGCAAATCTCCAACAGAATGACTGAAAAAGAAAAGAATCAAGGTTTTGCAGTGGTCCAGTCAACAGCCAGACCTCTAGCTGATTGAAATGCTGAGGTGGGACTTTAAGAGAGCTGTGCATGAACCCCAATGAAATGAAGCAATGATCCTAAGAAGAGTGGGCCAGAATTCCTCTACAGTGATGTGAGAGACGACAGTCCTACAGAAAATGCTTAAAGTTATTACTGCTAAAGATGCTTCTACAAGCTACTGAATCGTGGGGTGTACCTGTCTGAATCTTTTCATCATTATCTGCGTCGCCTGTAAAACTCAGGTGTAGGTTAACTCTTTCAAACTACACAGCTCAGTGAAAACACTGTAAAATATTCAAACTCCTCCTGGTGTAAGCTATGGGCTACTATATCAATACCAGAATGTTTTATTCTCTACCAAAATATCCAGCATCAGTGGAGCTCTAGGCTTGATCAATTCACACATACATATGAAAGCTGCAAAGCTCTTGTGAAAAAAAAAATATTCAAACCTCAAACTCTTCACAGTGTGAACCTGTGATGCTGGACTCTCAGTGGTTTTAGCACGGCCAAGCAGGTCAGTAAACAGTGAGTCAGTTTCATCCTGTTACTGAACGCAAAACAAGCATATCTATCACTGTTTAGAAATATACAGAGATTCTCTTAATTTCAGCTTTTCTGCTGGTGTAACAACCCCCATCGGAGAGTTTACTTCAAGAGGAAATGGCATCTAAAAAAGGATTCCAGCTCCGGCAAACTCTTATATATGTTCCCCTGCTTTAATCATCTTTATGCAGCCTAGTTTCACGGTATGTTTTTTCCCCTCGTCATCCCCCACCCCGCCCAGCGTGAGAACTGCTGCCTTAGCCGACAGTAACAGACTGTGCGGGGCAGCTCCCAGGTGTAAACGCAGGGTCCCACTGAATGAGCCTGCAGCATGGCGTGATGAAAAAGAACATGCTCAGCAAATGTCATCTCAGGATATATAGAGGAGGAGAAAAAAAAGCCCAATAAAATAACAACAACTGGGCCACATCAGCGCTCTGCACACTTGGGTTGGTTTCAGAGCCAAAAGACCACTCTTTGACGTCAAAGTAAATTTACAGCGCAGATCATCTGGGCGTGCATGATTGATGGCAGCCGCCACCGTGACCGCTTTCCCTGCTTCACGTGACCTGCAGGGTTTAACCAG
This sequence comes from Astatotilapia calliptera, assembly GCF_964374335.1. Classification (NCBI taxonomy): domain Eukaryota; kingdom Metazoa; phylum Chordata; class Actinopteri; order Cichliformes; family Cichlidae; genus Astatotilapia; species Astatotilapia calliptera. The sequence continues at coordinate 27,809,878 of NC_137443.1, read as the reverse complement.
CTCCGTCAATCCAGTTATGTCAACGTCCACCGCCTCCCTGCTCCGATGTTTCAGATGATCCCAATGATATCCGAGCCACAGTGCTGTTTGCTGTTTGTGTTGGATATCTGCCTGGATTTGAATGCATGCTTGCTGTCATGCTTTAGAAAAGGGAGAGCTCATGATGGCTCGCTGCGGCGGCCTGCCTTGTTGACTCGGGATCACGGACGCCTGAGGTTAGCAGTCTGCAGCAAAGTCAGTGTGGCGGAAGAGGACGCTGATTTCTCTTGATGTCTCACAGAAATCACAGAGGAACATTCACGCTGGGTTACTGTTTCAGATCTCATCAGTCGGGGCTGTTCTTTGCATTTCCAGGAGTTATTTACTCTCTTATTGAACCTCAGCTGCCTGCACCTGTCTCATCTGCTTAGTGACTTGTCAGAGCCCTCGCAGAACGACTCACACAACTTGTTGCTTTTGATCAAAGGTGCCTGTTTGGGCGCACAGAAAGACTGAAAATGTTTAAACCCATATACGGGTTGCATGTGTGGGTGGAGAGAGGGCGAGAGACATGGAAAAACAAAAGTGGATGCATAGCATTCTGGTTTATTGAGGCTACTGTGGGTGTAGCAGCTGGTATCTCTGCTTCTCCTCTGATGATTTCTCTCTGTGCCTCGAGAAAGAAACAGAAGTCTCATAATGAAAATTTACTGCCACGTCTGACATGTCTCATTACGTCACTGACCAAATGATGGCCAGACGTTTGTGAGAGCAAGAATAAGTCTTCTCTGAGCGGTCAAATGAGCCTGAAAATCTTCAAGCTGCCTTTTTTAACAAACTCTTTAAGATGGTGAGTTTCAGCAAAAATCAGCAGCGTGTCACAGCTGCACAACTAGGCCGAACATTTCACGGGTATCACAGATGCAGTCCAGATAAACTGAACTGCCGGGCTATGATTAGACATGGCGAGAAGGAGTGAAACACAGAGGTCTGCGGTTGGTGTCACTCCAGAAAAGAGAGAAAAACACTTAGTGACGCCTCCCAATAAGCCGTGGCGAATCGTCCAGTGGCCCCCAGCTGGTACGAGACATTGCCTGGCACGGCTTTGCATCGGCCTGGCAGGGCCAGGCGTGCTTCCAGACATCACGAGGTGATGGGCGCACGGAACCGATGCAGCTCTGTTTGCCCCTCGAGATGTGCCGTGACGTGGCAAGGCTGAGATAAGGAGGGCTGTGTGCTGCTGCCCTGTCTCTGTGCTGCTCCAGAGTGATGTAAGGAGATGCAGGAGCAGAGGAGGACAGTCAGCACTGATGCTCTGAATACATGCTGCATATTTTAAGAGTACTTATTAGGCTTTCTTATCTTTTGTCAAATATGTGTTGCAGTGTTGGATGTTAAGAGATAAAAATATTAGCAGTAACTATAACTCTGTTGTCAAATGTAGATCGAAATTGAATTATGTTTTTTGGGGCTTTTAATCATTTCTCTGAACTTTTCGTTTTCCACCGTGGAATGGTTTTACTGCTTACATCTTTACTGACTTTAAAAATGTTTTAAAAAGAATTGGGTGCACAAGCTTAAATGTGTTTTGGATTTTCTCTAATCCAATCCATATATACACACATCACCACTACCTGTTGAAGTCAGCACTTTAGAGGACCAGAAGTTTAATGTTAGCTTTACGCATAAAGCAGTCTATGGATCATTATCCTGTTGGAACATCCAGCTGTGTCCAAGTGTCAACTATCTAGCTGTTAATAATAAGGTTGAAGAATTTGGAGGTACCACTGGCAGCAAAATAGCTCCAGAGCATGATGCTGCCACCACCATGCTTGACAGCTGGTGTTCCAGAAGTTTCCAGTTCAGACTTGAGCTCTGGTGGTTCCTGGGAACAACCGATCTATCTTCCTGTCATGTGTGGGTGACGGTTTGGGCTTTCTTCCAGACCTCGGACAGTTCTCCTTCTTAGATCTTCACTGTTCCTTGAACTTTCTCATTTTTCTGAGTCTTGGTCAATCTAATGAGTGCTGTCAAACAAATGCTTTTTGTGCTGCAAGCTGCAGTCAATCATCATTACTAAAGAGGAGTTAATTGGCCTTGTCAAGTTAAAAAGCTTCAGCATCACTTATTAAAAGATTTAAGTGTGAATATGTTTGTGTGGATTAAAGAAAATGCAACATAAATTCAAACTTGTGCACCCAATTCTTGTTTTTTAAAGATATACAATCATTCTACCTGGGATTACTTGGAAAGATTACTTCAAAGAAATCTGTAAATCTGAAGACTCTAATGACCTTCCAGGGAGGGAAAAGGGCATTTGATGATCTTTAGGACAGCGGTGATGACTCTCTATGCATTTTTCTTTCTGCACAGCTGTAAAACTGCATACAAACACACAGCATTCAATATACACTCTGTGGAGCAATATTAGAAAGATGCTATCAGTTTTTGGGTGAGGTGGTTCTCCCTGACTATCATCAGAAAGCAAAGTCTGTTAGGTCCACACCACAGAACAGGAAAACCAAGACTCTCCATACATGCCCCACTCATGAAAAGTGTCAGAATATCTGTTTTCTTTCTCCTGCAATCAATAATCATCTCCTTGATCTTGATTGTAGGGATCATGTTGCTATTTGCTATAATGGAATTTAGATTTGCTCTTGTACTGATATAATGGTTCAGCAGAAATACATATTTTGTATGAAATATGGATACATTTATAGTGAAATATCAACTAGTTATCAAATAAAATAGATGAGCATGCTGTACATATTACACCCTATAAAACACAGACACAGCTACCATGACATCACCCATGACTGGTATAGCAGAGATGGTCATCCAGTTCTGAACTTCCAATCTTATGGAATTTCATCAACACTAAGGAAACATATTTATTGTTTTTCAATCAGCAGTGAGCCAGCTACGCATGATAGAGCCAAAATCCCAGAGCTGTCAGAGTTCACGGCTCCGATGACACTTAAAAGACTTCCCATTACAGATATCACCCTTCAACTTTCCCAGTTGAACACATGCGAGGTGTCATCTATCCAACTATGTGGCAACCTGCTTACTTTTCAATAAATGTAACTTTGAACTTTGGATAAAGAAAGGCTCAGATTTCAGATTTGATTCTGTCATAATGTTTTTAAGGGGATTTTGGACATCTATTTTTATTTCTTCATAAATCAGAAACTACTGTCAACAGCCAGAACAGTAACAGGTCCCAATTGTGTATATATTACATCCTAATTGTGTGTGTGTGTGTGTGTGTGTGTGTGTGTGTGTGTGTGTGTGTGTGTGTATACACACTTACTACATCGGCAGTAAGTGAGACTTATTCCCAGTGGGTGTTGAGCTACACCTAGGCTCCCCTTTGTCACTGATTAAGAATCAGTGAATTAAGAATTTTATGTGGTTCCTTTGGCTTCATCAGGCGGTGGCCTGTAGCTCACACTGAGGTGTTCTTCAGCTGAGTGTGAAGGGGCAAGAATGAAAATCAGCACCTCCGAGTCCAAGCCCATGTTTCTCAGCTTGAAAAGGGTGGAGCGTGCACTCTGGGTCAATGACAAATTCCTGCCTCAAATAGTCAGTTGGGAGACTGACAGGTGATGTTCACGCTGTACCTGTGTTTTTTGTTCTGAAGAGAGAGCTGAGTGTAAAAACGAAGCTGTCAACTTACTTGTCAGTCTACGCCTCTGCACTCACCTCTGGTCATAAGCTCTGTGTAGTGACTGAAAAAATGAGATCGCAGACACGAGTGGAAATAAGGTTCCTCCAAGCAGTGGCTAGAGTCACCCTTAAATAGGCTGAGAAGTTCAGTCATTCAGCAGGGACTCGGAGCTGAGCTGTTACTCCTCCACATTGAAAGGAGGCAGTCAAGGTGACTTGGGCATCTGACTAGGAAGCCTCTTGGGTGCCTCCTAGACTAGGTGTTATAGTCAAGTCCTACAGGAAGAATGTCCCAGGGCAGAGACAGGACATGCTGGAGAGATTAAATCTGTCAACTGGTGTGGAAATGCCTACATGTCCTCCCAGCTGAGCTGGAGGAGGTGGCCGTGGAGAGGGAGGTCTGGGCATCTAGGTTTAGACTGCTGCCCCCTTGACCAGTAGAAGAAAACGGATGACTGGGCCTGGAAAAGAGCAAAATTAACAGAGTCGATCCATTTTAAACATGGCAAGAGTTTAAAGAGTGAGATAGATAGATAGATAGATAGATAGATAGATAGATAGATAGATAGATAGATAGATACTGGTGGCAGTATTTTGCATTTCAGTTGACCTTTATCATATTTCCCTCTCCTGTTCCTATATACAGGAGAGAGAACTATATAGATACTGTTTAAAGGATATTATGAGTGTATGATTAAATCCTCCATTATGTGATGTAATAAGCAGCTTATGAGCCCAATATTTACTGAGCTAAGCTGTCCTGCTGAAATCTTTGTTGCTGCCAGTATCATGTCAGTCCTCATGTACCATTTACAGTTTGCTGGGTGTGTGCTGGTGCCTTAAAGAGACAGGAGGTAAAAAAGACTTGCTTCAGTCACGGGCAGAACCCGGAGACGTACAGCGTGCTGTAGAGCTGGAAATGAGCACAGCAGGTCCCCTTAAGGCACCGTGTCTGAATGACACACATCTATTATATTTGAGCTTCTCTTTTGCTGTTGTCATTACCTTCCTCTTAATCTGAAGCGTGTTACTTTTCTTTATAAACCTCTGTAGGTTTTTCTCGACTTTTGCAAATCACTAATTTGCATTTACTTTTGTTTGATTGTATTGCATTGTTTTACCGTTATTGTGTGAGCTTTGTAGGATATTTTTAGTTTCTCACCCGCTTTTATTTTTTATTTTTCATTCAAATTTCCTGCATGACTCACCTTGGAGCACCATCATACCAACTTGTGATAAACCTCTTGTACTGACATGACAGTTCTTTAAAAACAAATGTATTGAAATAAGCTCTGCGTGGCTGGATTTAAACCAAAAGACCATTTTTCATGTTTGCATGATTTATCATTATTATTAACATTTTGTAATAGTTTGTAGCAGCAAGCTCTGAGCTGCATTAGCCCCACAAGCCTACAAACATCTACTCAATTAGCTTGGAAGGGAATACAGCAGAAAAACCAACACTTATTACTGCTGCAGAATTAGCCATGTAGCCGATTTCCTTGTGGGAATTACTGAATTATTATGTTCCCCAAGCGAAACAGTCCCCTGTCTAAAATCGCCTGGAATGCTTTTTAAGTTGTCTGAATTAATGCCTTTTAACAGATTTCATTTCTGTGAGTTTACTTAGATTACAGAAGCAAGCATGCTAACTCTGAAATCCAGCCAGCTTTGTTTCTGCAGTCAGCTGTGATAAACACACAGACTTTTTCAGTCCACAGCAGACGAGACCGAAGAAAAGAACCAGCATGAGGAGACCATTAGCTAAATCACTGTACACCATCTGACTAAAGAGACTGTTAAGGCTCCGTGCATCACATGGTCATCGCTGACCCAAATACAAAAAAGCTTTTATTAAGAGATGTAAACAGATGGAGAGCTGCCAGTGTGGATTTAAGGGTCTTTTGTTTTTGTTTTTTTGTTGTTTTTTTATGAGGGATTATGATTTGAAGGACTTTCACCATACTGTACTGGTAGGATGGGTAGATACAGTAATGTCCAAAACTCTTGAGCCATCCCTCATTTCTCCTAAGTTGCTAGAAAAATGTGAAATGGGTGCAGTGATTTATTGAACGATGTGGATTCAGAGTTTCTAACCAGGTTGAAAGTCAGTATTTGGTACGACCACCTTTATTAAAGCCTTGATTTCCACCATGTAATCAAATGAGTGTTTTCTATCCACTGTTTGCTCTTCCTGTCATATGGAGGACAGCTAATGAGTGCTCCAGCAATGGTCGGTGGAGTCATTTGTTAGATTTTGGATCAACAATTGTTTTGGAGTCAAGTGGTAAAACACATTTGTTGTTTCCACCTTTAGCAAGAATAGTTTTCTTGCATATGTTGTAAAGCAGTGTGTTTTGTTGGAGACTATTTACGTTGTAGATTCTCACTGAAGGCATCAAAACTATGAATGAACACATATGGAAATACGTAGTAAACAAAGTTTCGATGCCTTCAGTGAGAATCTACAACGTAAATAGTCATGAAAATAAAGAAAAACCAATAAATGAGAAGGTGTGTCCATACTTTTGACTGGTAGTGTATATATATGCTTTTAGAAATGAAAAATATACCTCAAACTTGCACTATGAAAAATGTCGGAACTGTTTTCTGTTTTATTTTATTTTAATTTTAGTCTACTCTATAGCACATTTAAACAAAGTGACCCAAAGTGCTTTAGGGACAAGCACATTTTCCTTCCAGGTCTCCAAAAAAATCCAGTTTCTAAATAAACGAAAGCTGAAAGGAAATTAAAGATGATGATTAAATCATGACACACTGTTCTATTGGTACAGACAATACTGACCCTGTATTTACTTGGTATCGGATTGATGCCAACTTTGTACTATTGCACAGCACAAGTCATCAGACACACCCCCTCAAACATGTCTGGGCTTGTGTCATTGCTGTGGATGGAATTTAAATGCAAGGCTCTGTCTATATCATCAATTTCCTACTATTTCATATTATGCTCTTATTTATTGTATGACATGATCTGTGGTCTAATATGTGATATCAACAAATATTAGACCACATAGGTCTGTCGTAGTTCAGTATCACCCAAGGTCTATATGAACTATCATCTGTCATCCATTATTCTTTGTTGATCCACTTAGGCTACGTTCACACTGCAGGCGAAAGCGCATCAAATCCAATTTTTTTGACCCTATGCGACCCATATCCGATCATGGTATGACAGTGTGAACAGCACAAATCCGATATTTTCAAATCCGACCTGGGTCACTTTCATATGTGGTACTGAATCCGATACATATCTGATGTTTTAGAAAGCGACTGCTGTTTGAATGGTCATGTCGCATTAAATCCGTCTTTTACGTCACTGACACAAGACAGACGCCAATTATCAGTGCCGGAGAAGACATCGCGAACGCTTCCTGGCCATCCAGTGAAACTGCTGGGAAGACAACGTTGGAGAAACGTGAACATTTTATTTGTACTGTATAACCTGCAGATTCTGTCAGAAATCTGCAGCTATCCTTTGAAGCACCGCTCCTCTAAAACAGCAATAAGGATAATTATTAGGTTATCTACAGTATTATGTAAATAACAAAATAACTTAAAGCAAAAATTGGGAAACGTCAAGTCTGAAGTCTTTATATTAAGGGCCATCAGTCAAACAATACTGTTTGCTCTGGGTCTATACAGAGCGCGTTGTGTGTGACGTCTTGTTTTGCGCATGCGGGCCGCTTTGAGCGTTCACACTAGAGCGCGTTTGCTGTCGCATTTTATTTGTAGTGTGAATAAGCAGACAAAAAAATCGGATTTGATCAAAAAATCGGAATTGAGCATTAAGACCTGCAGTGTGAACGTAGCCTTAGAAAACAAACATGCCACTGTGACGAAACTTCTTAAAAATTCAATAAAATTTGATTTATCCAGAAGATAATGAGTACTTTTACTTTACTTACAGGCATGCTGAGGTCCTTTACCTGAGTAAAGCATTTGAATGAGATACAGTGAGGTTTTTTTTACCCAAACCACAGGTGTCATAATGAGCTGCAGCTATCAGCTCTTTTGGTGCCTCTGAAAATTTATTGGATTAATGAAGTCCTGAATCACAGGGGCAGCACGGTGGCACGGTGGTTAGCACTGTTGCTGCAATTGAGTTCAATTCCAACATCAGGCCGGGGTCTTTCTGTGTGGAGTTTGCATGTTCTCCCCGTGTTTGCGTGGGTTCTCTCCGTGTACTCCGGCTTCCTCCCACTGTCCAAAGACATCAGAATCAGAATCAGAATACTTTATTAATCCCGAAGGAAATTAGGGTTACAGCAGGCAGCACGCTAATTGCGCATGTGCACTTACAAAGGAACCTTCTGACCAACTTAACACAAACATCACATTGGGGAGACACGTCAGAAAGGTAGGCTGATAGGAAAAAAAACAACGAAAATACATAACATGAGGTAAGAGGAGGAGAAGAGAGGTAAGACATGCAGCTTGTGGGGATAGGTTAATTGGATAATCCAAAGTTGCCACTAGGAGTGAATGTGAGTGCGAATGGTTGTCTGTCTCTGTGTGTTAGCCCTGCAACAGACTGACGACCTGTCCAGGGTGTACCCCACCTTTCGCCCTATGACAGCTGGGATAGGTTCCAGCGCCCCCCACGACCAGAGACTGTAATCCGATTACTTTTTTCAAGTAACGAGTAAAGTAAGGGATTACTATTGCAAAAACGGTAATTCGATTACCGTTACTTTCCCGTAGGAACGCTGCGTTACTGCATTACTAAAACCGTGATTTTTTTGCGAGAATGTCTCATGACAGTGACGTAAGCAAGTGCGATGTTCCTGACAACAGCTGTGTGCAGATCAACAATGGATCGCCTGCGGGAGAGAGTATGAGCGTGCAGCGTTTAAAGTGTGGAAGTACTGACCTTACTTTAAGTTTGATTCCAAAAGTGACAAAAACATTAGCGTCCATTAGCATTGTGCGTGGGAAGAAAACTTCTTTTTACAGCAAAAAACCCCTAAACTTCCAAGCAAACACCGAGTAGCTACGACGTAATGGGAAACTCACGGAGAAACTCGCGGATTCTTTCACTGACCGCTGCGTAACACATGCACCAGGGTAAACCTCCGCCTACCCAACTCCTGCTTTACAGGTGAAAATAGAGCAACAGGACCGCTGAGTCTTTGACTTTATTTTCTGCTGTGTTTTACTTGCATCTATTTGAAAGAGTGAGTGTAAACACAAAAAAATATATATATTTTATGTGCTGGAATGTGCAGAAAATAGGTTTAAATAGGTTTAAAACAAATTTCTTCCAGTCAGAGAATGTTGCATATAATTAAATGTTTGCTTGATGCATAAAGTTAAAAGATTAAAACTAATAAAACAAGTTTTAAAAAAGGACTTTTCCATTTGATTACATTTTGTATGATGGATTGTGTAGAAAAAGTAGAATTGGGCTGAAAGATCTATCGCTTTATCACCTATTCAGGTTGTAAATCGTGTTTTTAAAAAGTAACTAAGTAACTAAGTAATTAATTACTTTTGAAAATAAGTAATCAGTAAAGTAACGGGATTACTTTTGGGGGAAGTAATCAGTAATTAGTTAAAGTAACTTGACCAACACTGCCCACGACCCTGAAAAAGGATAAGCGGAAGCGAATGGATGGATGAATCACAGTGACGTTTCCCTGTGAAGGTGTATTTTTCCAGCAGGCCAGTTTTATATTTAGACATTATTTGCAGACAGCTAATTCTCCAGTGGACCTCCGTGATGACACCAGCTGTGGTTCCTGGATGATTTATGGAGCAACTGGGAAGCTTCTGTATTATTTTACAGAATACAAATAAGCTAGTGCCAACAATACCTGCTATTCAGTCAAAGTCCATAAACATCTGCTCCAATTTCATAAACTTGAGCAAGGTATTGGAACCCAACCATCTATTGGGGATGGCAGTGAACAGGGTATATTTAAATGCTTTGGTGTTTCAGTAGTCAAAATTCTCCAAAACACGATCTGCTGACAAAATCTTGTGGACATTTTGAACTCAACATCAGTTTTCTGTGTTTAATTTCATTTTGCAATCATGCAAATCCCTAATTTTAGTTAAAAGAGTTATTTTACTGCTCCATAGTCACAAACTGGATGGGTTTTTAGGGGAAACTAGAGGACATGTGGCCGCATGTGAGCCCCATTAACCTACAATACACATGATTATTCATCCCCTGTTTAGCAGGTGGTGCAGCCTGAGGAGCGAGGCTGGAAAATCCAGTTTTCATATTTTAATGATGTTTAACTATCTAGACTGTTTTGATGAGATTTGCCTAGTTTGGTAGATATTAGCTGTAGAAATGTCTGTCTTCTGTGAAATATAATTGAATTAAATGACACTCATTTTGTGAAGCTCAAACCGGTAAAAGAAAAAGTTGCTTTCTGTGCTTCCTTCTAAGGTATTTTATACACATTACACTTTACTAAATACTTTAAATTGTTGTAGTTTTGTAACAGTGACTGTCATCTGTACTTTTGTTGTACATCATAATGAATATTAAAGGTGCAAAACACCGAAATTCGTTATGCAACAGCATGTTTAACCATTAGGTTTACAGTGCAGATTTCTTCTTTTTCTTCTTCTCGCTCCTTTTAGGAGTCTGCACAGCAAATCATCTGCCTCCATCTCCCCCTGTCCCTACCATCCTCCTCTGTCACACCAACCCTCTGCATGTCTTCTTCACATCCATCACTCTCCTCTTTTCCTCCTGCCTGGCAGCTCTGTCTTCAACATCCTTTATCCAATATATCCACTTTCCCCTCCTCTGCACACGTGCAAAGTATCTCAGCCTTGTCCCTCTAACTTTGTCTCCAGACTGCTCGACCTCAGCTCGACCTCTGATTAAGTCATTTCTAATCCTGTCAGTTCTGCACTTCCACTGTCTACAAACCATAAAACATACCAGCTCTCACTAGCATCTGGTAAACTTTCCCTTTCACTTTTGTTTCTTTACATCTGTCACAAATCACCCCTGTTCTTGATAATCCCAGTGTTTGATTTGGCAAAGATTTTAGGATCACATTAGGACACTAGGAGTAGACTGGCTCGGGACCCCCACCTCCAGCAACCACGCTCCAACCTGTTGGGAAATACACAGTTTTCCTTTGCAAACAGTGTTTGCCACAATCAAAAAGATAGTTTCTGCCCAGAATGTTGACTTTAAATCACTTAATTAACTTTCCATGAAACGGTATAAAATGTTAAATGTAATGAAATCTGGTCAAATGAAATCCACCTGATGGGTTTGCATCCAGTTTATGCCAAGCATAAGTATTTGAATGAATTAACCTTTAAATTTTTACATATTTCAGTTGCAGTTTACTCAAAATTATTGCTTTACGTTTACTGGGAGTGAAAATCTATTTTATTTTTGTGGAGGCGGGGAGTTGACAATTTGTCTCCAGGCCTCCGCGACTTTGGCATAAAATACGACACGAATGTTTGCTCAGACTTGGGTGAACTGATTTAAATTTGGCAATCAAACACTCTCAATTGCGCGCACCTGTGAAATTCTTTCAAAATCCTTTACAATATTATGTATATTATGTCAGTGAGGACTTTGCAAAATGCTTGCAGGCTAATTTTTAAAGTTTAAATGCCACAAAGTTTGTTTCCAGCTACTAAATTGTGAATAATTTCTGGTTTTCTTCATCTTCTTCGAAAGTAAACTGCATTTACAGCTCAATAGATTTCACACACTATTCTGTTTATCACAACAATAAGTGGAATGAACAATAAGAAAGGTCAGCCACCACCTTGAGCAATTCACTCTAAGGGCTTAAACCCCCCAGATTTACAGATATAGTGCTGTGTCACTGTATCTATTAGTAATGTGGAATTAAAGGCTGTGCCCAGAATACTCATGATAAAAGAAAAAGGAAACATCTGGTTTCACCCTCTGTGGTGAATTTTTACCATGAAGTCTACATTTTATCATTCTGTGCTTAAACCTCTGTGCTTTGTACCAAAAGTTTCAAAAATGTGTGTAATTACATTATCTGAACCAAATGCTGTTAAAAGGTGCCGGACACACTCTTAGTGTTTAAAATCTTGAATCCCCCCTTTAACAGCCTCTCAGCGAGCTCACAGACGGTGAGAAATCAGTCAAGCCGCGCAGGCTGAATACAAAATGGGTTTTACACTTAATTCTAACTGGCACCAAATAGGTCTTAAAGAAGAGGCTTAAATCACCGCGTCATGGTGGATGTTGGGTTATAATCACTGCTGTTAATGTCTTGCCCCAGGAGCTCCAGTTCGAGCGGCTGACTCGGGAGCTGGAGGAGGAGCGGCAGATCGTGGCTAGCCAGCTGGAGAGGTGCATGCTGGGAGCCGAGTCACCAGAAGGAGACAGCAGCAGGTAGATTTGACTAAAGTGATCACATCAAGTATTTGGAAGATTTTTGCAATTAAAAACACACAGTATCTCATGACAAAAATACACATGACCACCTCTTATCGTTTGAGTTTTCCTTTCGACATTGGCTGCTTTTTCACCCTATTCAGCCCTTACTTGTATCTGACCATTTTCATTCAAATTATTTTAGTATTTGTATGCCAAGAAAATTATTACCAAAGACCCATTAACTGACAAACGTGGTACATCTATGTGCAGTGTATCCTTGAGTTTTTCTTTGGATGTTACTCAAGGACATGCAAGGACATATTTTTTGTTGGACCCTAGTTTCTTCAGTGTAAGCATGTATAAATGGGTAAGAAGAAGAAGGATGTTAGCATTAATAAATACAGTGCAGTACTGTGAAAAAAGTCCTGAGCCACCCTCATTTCTCGATCTTTTGTTAGAAAAGAAACACTTCTTTTGCCCTCCACTTGTCCAGTTCCCTAAAGGACAAACTGCAGAGCACGCTGAGATATGCAAGTTTTCAGGTAATAGCTTTTTGTGAATCACCTATTTTTGCATCTATTGGTTTCTATTTTATTTCTCTCAGCTTTGTTATCTTTGGCATTCTTCATAGATTCAAATAAAGAAAACAAAACAAATGATGTGATTTTGTGCAATATACAAACAAACAAAAAAGGCTCAGGTATTAGGACTGGACTGAAAATGAGTGTAAAAGCAGCCAATGTCCAAAGAAACAGTGTGAAAGAACTTTAGTAAGTCTAGAATTATTGCTCAACTTTAATTTAGCTTACTTACAAGGAACTCTGGCCCCTTGAAAGTATTTTTTTTTTTCCATTTAATTTTCGTATCTGTAGCAAAACAGCCCTAATAATGCACCTATATTTGTTGTTGTTGTTATATGGATTCCAGCTGGCTGTAAATCACACCCAGCTCCAGAAAGCTCTGTCAAACCACATAATGGTGAAATCTGTCTTCATGAGGAGTGATGTTCAGCCAGCTGACAGTCACTTTGTGGTGTCACAGCCAGCATACATCACTCTGAGCACAAACAGAAACCTTGAAATCCACAAAACTGCTGAAATATTAAAGAAAACTTGACACTTTATGCATGATGTCTGTAATTTTGACCCTTAAAAGATGCTTCAAGTTGTAACATTGGTCCACAAATCATAAGACAATAAGCATTACAATATCTAGTGACCTAAACAGAGCTTTGACTTTGGTCATATTCTTAGAGGTAGTTGTATTTGTATGGGGGGTTTTCGGTGTTCATTTCAGTATAAATGATTTGTTTTCAGCTGCAGGTGTTTCCTCAGACTTCAGTCAGTCTGTGTAAAAAGTGACTTGAACTCACACAGCGTTACTTTCTTCATTGTTCTTGTGTATTGGATGCTTTTTTTTTTCACGAGATGGTTCCCTATCCAGTTTATCTTCTTATATCTTCTCTACCGTCTTCCTTCTTCTTCCTGGTCTGATCGGACGTAGACAGTGACTCTAATTTGATTTACCTCTCTCTCTGCTCTCTCGCCTCCTCCATTTCCTCATCTGCTCTGCTGCCGAAGCTCATCCGAGAAGTCGTTTGCATGGAGATCCGCAGGTATGACTTCTTTTGTTTAACATTTAACATTATGTAATAAATAAAAGATACAAAATGGTAATATAAAGTGTTGGCATGAAGGCTACATGAAGGCAAAAAGCTTCAGTGATGCTCAGTGGAGTTTTATTCCATTCCTGCGGTACTTTCATTTAAATGGTAAATGCTGTAGTTTCAGATAGGATGAAGTGTATATGATTAGGCCGCTGAAAGAACTTTGTTTTTTAACATGAGAAAGCTATAATAGCCTCCAAAAGGCTGAACATTGCCAGAATGCAGCACCAGCCGGTCAAGCAAAGCAAAGCAATGTTTCTGCCAGTATATATACTGTATGTATAAAAGCTTTGAATTGGGTCCATTTACTATTCTGTCACAGATCCCTTTCCTCAGATTTCCATCCCATTCTTCACTGTCATCTTTCCCCTGAAATAAAAGAAGTGGTATAAAAAGAACTGATGCAGAGATGATGCTGTTGATTTGCCATACCTGTGTTTTTCAATGCGTGTGAATCTATGTGTGTGAAGTACGTGCATTAATGCTAGAGTCTTTGCATGTTTTTAATCGTACAACAGGCGGAGAGTCTCAGGGCGGAGCCACAGAGGGGTCTGGATGTCCTGGTCGTCACCTGGAAGCAGAGGAGGGACTCTTCCTGCCGGAGCCGGACCGAGCATCCCTACATGGCAGTGAGGGTCTGTTAAATATACTCAGCACACGGTTTAAACGATGCTTTAGGAAGGGACTAAAGTTCATGATGTTGAGTGCAGATTCTGGAAAACACCAACATTTTTAGTTTACTCTGCAGCCATGCAGCAAAATAAGTACACCCTCTTGTAATCTTACATACTGGGACAAAGCAAAATCTTCTGGTCCTAAAATGATTTATATTAACAACATCACCCCTTGATTCAATAGCTTATCGAACCACCTTTAGCAGCAGTAACTTGAATATATCTCTCATATTCTTGTGGAGGAATTTTTGTCCAAATTCGGTCATCGCAACACCTTCGTTCTTTTCTCTTTCAATCATTCTGTTGTAGATTTCCTGATATGTTTGGGGTGATTGTGCTGTTGCACGACCCAGTTTAAGCCAAGCTTTAGCTGTTGGACAGATGGCCTCTAGAATACTTTGGTATACAAAGGAGTTCATGGTCTGCTCTGTCACTGCGGGATACACTTTCCTGTGGCTGCAAAACAACGGGATTTCATCCAGCATGCAATATCATCTGAAAAGGATCTGATGGGTACCATCTTTATTTTTGGATGTAATATGATGAGCCCAAACACATTGCCAATGCAGTAACACAAAATGCAACACTATCAGTCATGGATTGGCCTCCCAGAGCCTGGACCTCAACATTATTGAAGCAGTGTGGGATCATGTGGACAGAGAACAGAACAAAACATCCAAAGAAGAGCTTTGGATGTCCTTCAAGAAGCCTGGAGAAATATTCCTGAAGACTACTTGAAGAAATGACAAGAAATGAGGGGTGGCTCAAGGCTTTTTTACAGTACTAAGTTTTAAGGAATGTCTACCATACAAGCATGTAGCATCCTTCAGCTTCACAGTCAGATCCACCCCTCTCTCATCAAGTCTAAACACCAGATGCTGAGGGAGCCAAAGCTCAGCCCGAGGCTTCACAGCAGCATTTTACCAACCAGTGAATATAAGTCCACAATTCTGAACCCACACTGGACAATCTGATCACATTTAAGAGATGCCAAAGGCCCCACACTGTTTCAGATGAGTCTAAAATACCCAGAACCTGATATCCGCCTCCGCTCTGCTGTCTGAGTTTTATTTTTTATAGTCTGCCATGTTTGGCGGAAATGTTTCCCACGTATTCACTCGTGGGAGCTTTGCATTACAGCCACAGCCTGCCTAATGTCCAACCACTGTTGGACATTAGGCATCTTCACTGGAGTGTTTGACACTTTGGTCCATCAAGCTACCTCAGAAGCTTGTGTTAAACCACAAAAAAGTTGGACGGCCAGCAAAGCGAAGCAGTGGGTGCAGCTGTGAATTCTTATATGTGCAGAACACTTGCTGGTTTTATTCATGTTTTTAAAGCACGACGCAGAAAAAGACTCGGCCTCCTTCTCCCTCCACATTTATTATCGCTACCATTAGTAAATATGTAACATCTGAGTAGCGATTTGTAATGTTTAAAACAAACTTGCCTTTGGTCTTATTTATATTGCATACAGCTGGAGTGCACTGGAAGTGTAAAAATATCACCCACGCTTCCTCCTCCTGGTGCTACAGGAGAAAGTAGGCCAGCAGATTGTTCCAGGAACGGCTTAATGCAGATGTCCGCGTGTATGTATTTATACGCATAATATCTTTTTAACAAGTTGAAAGCCGAGTGAGATACTATGCAAATCGCAGTAAACCGCAGTGACTGATGTCGGGGTGGCTGTGGTTTGATCACACCACGTCCTGCTTTAATGTGTCACAAGAAGCACTGAGGCCTCTTATTGTGCTTTCCTTCCAGGCTCAGGAGGTCACTCGGTCCAGATGACCTCGTATTCTGACAGCGGCTACCAGGACAGCAGCGTCAGTTACTACAGCAACCAGAACGTAGTGCGTTCGGAGCCCCGAGCATCAATATCCAGAAGCCCAAGAGCAGAGGGTCAAGCTTCTGGGCAGGTAGGCCTGATCTCCAAAGGGTTACATCACAAGTCACTAACCTTAGAAAGAAAAGCTCAGGGTAAGATTTTACCTCTGTGTCCACTTAGCTTTTCAGCCACATTTAGTAAGATTAAGAGCACAAAGGTGAAAACCACAAATACAAATGTGTAAAAATGTCTTAAACCAATATTTTAGATCCATCCCTTACTGTGGAGAACATAAATGTTAGTGCTTTGCCAGTTCATAAAGGGTACTACCCAGAGGTGTGGACTCGAGTCACATGACTTGGACTCGAGTCAGACTCGAGTCATTAATTTTATGACTTTAGACTTGACTTGAAAAAATGTTCTAAGACTTGTGACTTGACTTGGACTTTTACACCAATGACTTGGGACTTGAATTGGACTTGAACCGGTTTACTTGAAAAGACTTGATATTTTACCCCAAATATAAAATTTAACATGCATATTATATAGAGATTGAAAATGTGACGTCATTCACGGGTAGAACCGCAAAGGATTCTGGGAACTCGTGGCAAGCGGTACTAGCGCACGCAGGCTTTCAATTGAAATCAGTTATACAGCGATAAAAAGAAACACAAAAATGTCAAGAAGCTGTTGTATTATTAACTGCAATAGCCGGTCGCATGACAGCCACGGGAAGCCGACGGGTAAAGAGATCGGTTGTTATCGGATTACGTCGTTGAAGAGAAATTGTTCATGTTTCCGAAGTAACAAAGACGCGAAGGATGGCCTGGATTGCAGCCATTCAAAGATCAAATATAACGTCCCAGAACACTCCAGCTAACAGGCTAGTCTGCTCCAAGCATTTACACGAAGGTCAGTGTTTTTTAGTAGTTAATACGTCATTTTCATAACATAATTGGTGATATAGGTTACAAGCAAGTCTGGCGCTGAACAGAAATTGTCGCGCTATGCTCCTTTATTTATTGTGCATAAATAGTGAATTGTCCTGACACAATATTGCGTTTCGCTTCTGTTATTATGGTACATTGACAAAAACATGTACTTTTATTCACAGGATAAAACAGGTTTTTTGTATCACTAATTGTCCAGTACGATTACAGCATACAGTATTATTGTCACTGCTACATTTCTGTGATGCTACCAGAAATTATTTCCACTACTAATTAATTACCGTTGAGCTCAAAGGTCCTATTAATAAACGGTTAAGGAATGTGTATTTATGACGACAATTTGTGAGACTGGTAAACTTATGATACGTACGATGGTCTTTCGTTCTACACGGTGCATTTCAAGGTCCTGTACCCATCCGTCGGTAAACTGTACCTGGGCTTGTTGCAGTGACCTGAAGTTACTAAACTTCATGAGTGTATGCACTCACTCCAAGAACCGTATAATTATAAATATGCATATAAATATGCTAAGATGAGATAGCTGACTTCATCTAACTAGCAAATGTTGTCCAGGCTACTTTGGTGATACAGTTTTTTTTAATGTGTATGATATTTTTGTCATGCGATTTTAAAGCCGGTCCTACAACCGCATCCAAAAATAACATGCAGCTTATCTCAGAACTGTCGGTGAAAATTATTCTTGGAGCTAGGTTTAATTGAGCTGCATTTTAAAGAGGTGCAATTTCACAATTTGTGTATATTTTCTAAGTTCACTATTTTGTCATGTGTTGAGAAAAACACAGATTTTAAAATTACATGGTCTAATATTTACATTTAGCATAACTGCAACATTATTTTCTCTTTTTTTTTTTAAAGACTCGAAAGGACTTGAAATTCAAAGTTTCAGACTTGTGACTTGACTCGGACTTTTACACCAGTGACTTGAGACTCGACTCTGACTTGCCTGACATTACTTGAGACTTGAGGATAAAGACTTGAGACTTACTTGAGACTTGCAAAACAATGACTTGGTCCCACCTCTGGTACTACCAGAGTCAGTCCTGTATGATTACAAAATGTATGTGCCACCTTTACAGGCTATGTGATACATTTAATTAACGAGCTACTTTCAACCACACCCATGAATCGGTATGCATAGTCACAGCTATGATTTTTACACTCATAGAGAAATGTAGCCACAGTTATAAACAGAGGTGGGACCAAGTCATTGTTTTGCAAGTCTCAAGTAAGTCTCAAGTCTTTATCCTCAAGTCTCAAGTCAAGTCTCAAGTAATGTCAGGCAAGTCAGAGTCGAGTCTCAAGTCACTGGTGTAAAAGTCCGAGTCAAGTCACAAGTCTGAAACTTTGAATTTCAAGTCCTTTCGAGTCTTTAAAAAAAACAAACGAAAAAATAATGTTGCAGTTATATGCTAAATGTAAATATTAGACCATGTAATTTTAAAATCTGTGTTTTTCTCAACACATACAAAATAGTGAACTTAGAAAATATACACAAATTGTGAAATTGCACCTCTTTAAAATGCAGCTCAATTAAACCTAGCTCCAAGAATAGTTTTCACCGACAGTTCTGAGATAAGCTGCATGTTATTCTTGGATGCGGTTGTAGGACCGACTTTAAAATCGCATGACAAAAATATCATACACATTAAAAAAAACTGTATCACCAACGTAGCCTGGAAAACATTTGCTAGTTAGATGAAGTCAGCTATCTCATCTTAGCATATTTATATGCATATTTATAATCATACGGTTCTTGGAGTGAGTGCATACACTCATGAAGTTTAGTAACTTCAGGTCACTGCAACAAGCCCAGGTACAGTTTACCGACGGATGGGTGCAGGACCTTGAAATGCACCGTGTAGAACGAAAGACCATCGTACGTATCATAAGTTTACCAGTCTCACAAATTGTCTTCATAAATACACATTCATTAACCGTTTATTAATAGGACCTTTGAGCTCAACGGTAATTAATTAGTAGTGGAAATAATTTCTGGTAGCATCACAGAAATGTAGCAGTGACAATAATACTGTATGCTGTAATCGTACTGGGCAATTAGTGATACAAAAAACCTGTTTTATCCTGTGAATAAAAGCATATGTTTTTGTCAATGTACCATAATAACAGAAGCGAAACACAATATTGTGTCAGGACAATTCACTATTTATGCACAATAAATAAAGGAGCATAGCGCGACAATTTCTGTTCAGCGCCAGACTTGCTTGTAACCTATATCACCAATTATGTTATGAAAAATGACGTATTAACTACAACAGCAGACTGACCTTTGTGTAAATGCTTGGAGCAGACTAACATGTGAGCTGGAGGGTTCTGGGACGTTATATTTTGTCTTTGAATGGCTGCAATCCAGTCGCGTCTTTGTTACTTCGGAAACATGGCTTGAACAATTTCTCTTCAACGACGTAATCCGATAACAACCGATCTCTTTACCCGTCGGCTTCCCGTGGCTGTCATGCGACCGGCTATTGCAGTTAATAATACAACAGCTTCTTGACATTTTTGTGTTTCTTTTTATCGCTGTATAACTGATTTTAATTGAAAGCCTGCGTGCGCTAGTACCGCTTGCCACGAGTTCCCAGAATCCTTTGCGGTTCTACCCGTGAATGACGTCACATTTTCAATCTCTATATAATATGCATGTTAAATTTTATATTTGGGGTAAAATATCAAGTCTTTTCAAGTAAACCGGTTCAAGTCCAATTCAAGTCCCAAGTCATTGGTGTAAAAGTCCAAGTCAAGTCACAAGTCTTAGAACATTTTTTCAAGTCAAGTCTAAAGTCATAAAATTAATGACTCGAGTCTGACTCGAGTCCAAGTCATGTGACTCGAGTCCACACCTCTGGTTATAAAAGTGCAAAAATATCTATGTTAGATCGCAGATGCAAAGCAGGAGAGACATTTTCTCTCGCTGCAGTAGCGTACCAATGAACTCAGCACAGGGAACTCATTAAAGGCAACATTAACTATAGTTGTACACTGGACGTTGGTACTAAAGCAAATTAGGACCAGTGTTGCTAACTCCTCAGTAAGGAAAATCGCTATTGGTTGTCCTAAAAGTCGCTAGAAGTCGCCAAATGACGTCATCGCCTAATTTGCACAATTGGTCATGCTAATGTAATTGTAACCTGCGTTGTTGGAGAGAGAAATAACATCGTGGAAGAGACATAAAGTGAGTAAAAAAACGTCCTAAATGCAGTTAAATTTATTTAGAACTACAAATTAAATTTCTTTTAGCAATTATTGTTTTTTAATGTCACAATTCCAACCCTGCTCCTTTACCCGGGCTTGGACCGGCAAAAGTGACTCGAAACTGGCACTCTGGTGGCGTTACTTTGTGTGTGTTTATAAGTAGTTTTAAACCTTGTGATTCACAAAACAGCATAACAATAAAAGAACTGACTGCGTTACAGTCAGTGCAGGAGCAGCGGCTTCGCTCATGCGCGATTCATTTGCCGTTTGGACGCACAGGTGTGAACGTCTCCTGCCCTGATAGCAGCTGGGGGAGGACTATCCTCCGCCTGTGAGCGCTTTGGCACGGGCAAGGTGCCCAAGGCAGCACCGCTGCCTGTTGAGAGTAAGAGCGATACGTGTTTTCACGTCAAAAAGTCGTCATAAATAAGTCTCCAGTAATACCAGAAAAAGTCGCCAGATTTGTCGCTAGTCGCTTTTTAGAAAAAAAAAGTCGCTAAGGGGGTCTGAAAACTCGCTAAATATAGCGACAAAGTCGCTAAGTTGGCGATAACACGGTGAATTCCAGCTGCTAGCGAATCATCGAGTAACACGATCAAAGCTCCGGCGCAGGTAATTGAACCTCATGAGGAGAAATCATATTCAGGTTTCCCACATTTGATTGGTTTTCAGAGCGTTGCCACCCGAAAAATATGTATGTCTTTGCTCTAAGCAATAATATTCTTTCTTAAAGTAATGACAGCTGGTTGAGGCTCGGTAATTACTGTCATGAGCGACGAAGAACATCAGCTAAACCCTTCAAATCAAAACCACTTCTACCTTGAAATGTCTCAGGCTCAAACATTATCAGCTCCTTTCTTTGTGGCTAATAATTATACGCACTTAGAATGAAAGTAGGAGTAGGAATGACAGATAATGGTGAGCCTGTTTGAATTTTCTCCTGATTTATTCCAAACCCAGCAGCCTCACTGGATGGGCTTACATGTCTCCGCTCTTAATTTCCCTTCGAGGCGTTCGAGGCTGCGATGGATTAAGGCGGCACAGATCGGCATCCAGTTGGCTGAGTCTGTAATTAGGAGACATTCTATATTTCATAAATGAGGAGAAGAAGAAAAAAGGGAAAATGTTTGTCACCATAAATCAGGAAAATTCTGTCAAGTCTTCCCTAAAAAGTGACGCTCAGTCTGAAGTGTAATGAATTAGGACGTTTTCCCAGAGGCAAGCACGTTCAGCTTCTTGGACAAATGGAAAAGATAACGATGCTCTTCATCAGACGTGATGAAGTGCGCTGTCTGAGAGTGTGGCATTACTCCTAATTGGCGAGTATATTTGCAAATGGGAGACGCGCAGTGTGCAGAATTTAATGTTCATTTGTCAGGTATTTATTTAGGAAACCAAAATGCTGAAGTGATTAATTGTCAACACTGTTACGGGTATTATACTTGACATTTTTAGTCACAGAGGAGCAAAGAATCAAGTGAATGTTAATTAGAAATGAATAAAATGCCATTAAATGTCATTTAATAATGATGCAGGCAGGCAGGACTACTGGAATATTTATTTAATTTCAATTATCCAAAATAAGAATACGGATTTTCAGTGTTTTTAATTGTTTCGTTTCTCTGCACCCTTCCAAGCACATCACTGAACATGATGCACATTTTAAACAGCACATGAGGGCAATTTAATGGTTTTTGCACAAACGTAATGACCTGTGAGATGCAAAGGGCACTTTAGGAAGGTGTAATAAAAATTCATGCCTCATTATCAGATGAATAAAATGTCACACTCTACTCTCTGGAAGGGTAAACTGTAATATTTCTTCTCCTCTTGGTTTCCCAGGCCTCCAGCCGGGTGTTACGGAGGATGGCCTCCCTCCCCTCCAGGAGCCAGTCTCCTGGCTGCGGCACCGCCGGCACAGTCTCACCTTCCCGCATCTCCCTGCGAACATCCCAAGGCAGCACGTATGACTCGCCCATCCTGTCTGAGCCCAAACCGCTGGCCGCTGTTTTCCCAGGCACTACCATGCCGCCCTCCTGCCCGTCGCCGACCTCCCCGACTGAGAGCACCCAGGGTAGAGGGGGTGGTGCAGGTGGAATTGTAGGAGGAGTTGGACTAGGAGGAGGCGAAAGAGGAGGAGGAGGAGGAAGTGGAGGACGTCTGGGGTCCTCCCTTTCCTTGATCGAGGGGAGGGGTTCAATGGGGTCACCGCTGCGCTCAGGAATGACGGCGGTGCCGCAGCACTACGGCTCCACCCTCCCCAGGCAGAGCCAGCCGCTGGCGTACGGCACCGATCCATACGGCCTGTACCAGAGGAGCGCTCTGCCCCGCCCAGACAGCCTCATAGGTCAGTGTGACACCCAGCTAATAACGGTCATGCTCATCGGTACCTGAGGAAATCAGTCCCCAGAAAAAGGATGAGATTGTCAACAGTCTTTCTAATGTGCCTCCACCTTAAAAACAGATTATTAGCTTTCCTGATGAGATTTAGATGCAGCGAGTTGTCACAGATTAGCTTTAAGACTTGAGACAGGAGAAAACGATCGACTCTAAAGTTCAGCGATTACATGTTTTATCTTGCTTGTTTTATCCACATAAAGGTGATAATGTTACAGAGGGTTATCTGTCTGCAGACAGCAGTCTCCACTCATTTCTAGGATTAAATCAACTCATCAGAGTCTGTTTCCTGAGCTGCCAGATGCATCACGTTGTCTCGTTTCCCTTCTTAGAGTGTACGTACCTCAAACTGCCAAAAAGCAACAAGATTTTCTATTTTTGAAGCTGTTCTAAGCAGTATTTATAGTCATATATTAAAACATTAGCTCCATTCTTACCTTTATTTACATTTTCCATTTGCTCCCTAAAATCAGAAATATTTATAGCAGACGTACACATTGCATTCAACAGCTTTTTAAGGTTTCTACCAGTGTAGTTGTTTCTGCAAAAACTACAACTGTTATCTTAGCAGTTCTGGTTTTTGAATTAGCAGGCTAATAAATGTATCATATTAGCCTCCTGTAGCCATTAGCCGTTTTACAAAAATAACAGCTTGAAAAATAATCAGAGACGTTTTGAAAAAAGGAAATAACTACTACTGTTTCAACATTTCAGCCGGTAATGATCTAATTATGTCACAAACTGCAGATTGAAGCCCGCTAAATCATTATTTAAAGACTTCTAAACAGCATTAACTATGATTCAGTGCTTATTTGCTGATTTGGTTTTAACTTTTTGGATGGTTTTTAAATCTTTCTATTCTTTTTCTTTTTGTTCACCCAGGTCCTGGCAATCAGGACAATCAAGATATTATAAAAAGCAATAAAAATCAGAGCGTATAATGTAAAACATAACTGCTCCACTTGCAGTTAAGTCTGTGTGACTTTACAGAACAACTTGGAAACAAAGGGCTCTTTCATGCTTCAGCAAATCCAATCCCAACTAAAAGAAATATGGTTTTAAAATAAAGCCAATTATTAAAAAGCATGATCTAGATCAAAGTCCTTCTTTTCAGTTTCAGTTCTCAGAGGGAAACTAGGTCAAATAAGGCATTAAATTCGTAGTCTTAAATTCGACATAGTAAAACCATCGCAACCAGTAAATGTTCATGAATAGCTTGATTCTCTTTCAGAGCTGCAGAGGCTGATAAAAATCTCAGGTGTGAAACTGTGTAAACAAACCTCTGGGATCACTGCAGCCTACGGTCTGATATTGCATTCCAAACGTACTGAGTGGAAAGGCGCAGCTTCTCCTTTCCTCCATCTCTTGAGTCAGTAATGTAGCCGGTAGAGAGGTCAGTCTCTGGCCTGGAGGGCTGCTGGAGAAACGTTAAGTTTCCCTTGAGAAAATGGCTGCACTGCAGCGGGAGGCGGACTGATTGTGCGCTCTCCTCGCTGTAAATAAACAAAGCCACGCTCCACAGCCTCGACACCATTTCCTCTGTTGATTTAATAACCTTTCCTTGGTCTGGGGAAAGTTGACTGAGCAGCGCTGATTTAATATTGTAGCACACAACATTTGTGCTCTCTGCAGATGTTTCCTGCGTCTTTGTCAAGCGTCCAGAATCATTAATCGAAGCTCACGTTGAACAAAATAAGTTTGAGGCAAAGTGCAAGCTCGGCAGGTGATGTTATCTCCTATCCAGGCTTGGGGAGCTCATTTCATGTTTTGTTTTTTTTGTTTTTTCTTCAGTCAAATTATCTTCCGGCACTGGCAGATAATGCTGCTGGGTTAGATAAAATTTTATTTGATCCACGCTAGTATGAAAAATAAGGAGTGCAATGTCGTCTGGGAAGGATCTCACTTGTAGCAGGTAGTTCTGAAGTCTTTTAATTTTAATCTTGTTGGCAGCTGTGATTGATGTGCGGCAGGTTAAAGGAAAACAAGCCAGAGACAGAGCCAATGCTTAAAAAACACACTGCGCACGATCGCAGGGCTTCCATTTTCTCTCTCATGTGCCGTTCAGCAAAATGATGGCTGAGCGAGGAAACCGCGTTAGTATCAATGGGTCTGAATATGAAGCAGAAGAAAGAAGCAGCAAGGGGTTGCAGTGCAGCAGGTCGACAGTGATTTATATTGCATGTAACACTCATAGAGGAGTGTTTGACCAGAAGGCTGCTGGATGCTAAGAACCTTGACTTCTGCTTGTTATGAACTGTGGTCTCACCACCATCAGTCTGCACATGCCCAGTGGGAGCATATCTAGCAGGGGGCTTGTGCAAGAAAAACTTTGGAGAGCAGTCCATACCTGATTTAAATTTTGCCCATGTCAGTTTCAAGTTCACCTTGTCCTGCACATCTGGACCATTTTCAGTTCCACTGCTATTTTTAGATGGGGTTTTTTTTTTTTTTTAGATGTCCTGTTATACTTGCGCCTGTTACACTTTGACAGCAAGCATTAACGTCTTCATTAGAACATAAAAAACAGGGCATGAGCTGAGCTGAAACAAACAATCAAAAACTAGGAATTTTGGGGAGACGTGGAACAAGGAAAAGATATTACTTCGTGGGAGGATGCAACAAAGGACAAGTTAATACAGACACAATAGATAGACACAGGGTGATTAGGGAAGTGGAGACACAGGAGAACTAAATCACAGGAGAAAAGACAAAGGAAGAGAAAACTAAAAGCAAAGCACCAAGAACACTGACTCTCAAAGTAAAACAGCAAGTGTGATAACAGGAAATGCAGAAACACAAATTAACTAACAGTGAGTTCCTGAGAAAATCTGAATTTCCAAGTTCCCATTGTGAAACGCGGAAAGTCCCTCTACCTCAGATTTCCCACTCAGAAAGACGAAGCAGCCACAGCAACCCCGAGTTAACAATGCAAGATGGTGCCACTGAATATAAACAGAGGTAAAACTTAAACTTTTATCCTGTAACGTCACTGTTGTTCATTTATGTTTCACTCAATAAGCTATATGCAGAGCACTGACCAGGCTCTAGTCATGAATGTGTTTAAGTGCAAAAGAATATATATATTGTGCTCTACTGCTAGTGATACCTGAATGGTTCTACCTTGCTAAGGAACCAAATCAAATCCTGTTTTTCCTCACTTTTTCAAGAGCACGCTAACTCCCAACATCTGAGTTCTGAGGTATCTGTAACGCAGCATAAACATGGGAGCCTAGACACGAGAGGATTAAACAATGAGGGAGGAATAAACTCTAAAGCAACCAGGAGCAAGTAGCAGCACTAAATACACCAAAACATACATGAAGTAAATGTAAACCATTTACAAACCACAGTCCAAATAGATGATTCAAATAAACTAAACAAAAACACTGGACCCAGTGTATCTGCTGTGGGTACTGGATATGCAATGTTTGTCACAATCGAGATTCTTAAACTTGACTTTTGTTTTTGGCCAAACCTGCAGGGAGGCAAATGCGGCAAATGGTCCAAATAGCAACCGATGATTATGTTGGTATCTGCAAAAAAACCTCACAATGGTGTGCACGACAGTGTAGATATTTTACTTCAGACAACTCATAATGTTACAGCCGAAGTCCATCCATGACGATGATGTCAGGAGTACAGGCTCCTGGTATTGCTTCTCAGCTGACATCCTAACCCTTTAACTCTTTCCCCCTTAAATGTCTACTAGAAGTAACCCGTGTTTCTCTTTTCTAAACTGAGTGGTTTCCATATTTCAGGCACAAAAGAACAAACTTTCCAGAACAAAACGACTGCGTGTGCGTTAGAAGTTAGTGACGGTGATCTCTGCCTATACAGCTTACCAGGGCTACCCTTGAAAAATCCTGGAACCTGTTCTAATCTTTATTGATTTATACTGAGATGTCAAAACTAGTCATTGACGGTACAGGGGAGGTCGTCACATGCAGTCTTTATGGGGGTTTGGAATCGGGTTCAATGAAAACTGCTTATTTGTAGCTGCTGAACCAGCTCTCATCACCATTTGTGATCCTCTATAGAGAATTCAGGTCATTTGGAAACAGAGCTTGATGTTTGATCACACCTCATATCTTAGCAGCTATTACTGCTACTATTCCCGTTACCAGTTTTTACACATACGCACAGAGAAGCCCACTCAGATTCAGACTCTCACCTGGTTTTATTGTCATCACAGATTTTCAAAAGTAAGAAGTTGGTGAAAATGTTTTAGCAGATCACAATTAATAAGACACCATATTTTAGATATATGCAAATGCAAAAATATAAGAACATACGTCTGGCAATTAATTAATTAATAAACAGTCATACTTTGTCCAGGAAAATAGCTCATGTGAGTTCTTACAGGCCTGGAACAGGTTGCGGTTAAGGTTGTGAGCGCCTTTGATGAACCGTTGGCTGGGCAGTGCATCAGTGCTCGTACATCTTCTGGAAGAAAGGAAACTCACTTCCCATAATAGGCTCTGCCTCCCTCACCACTCTCTTTGTGATGATTTAAGATACTGTGGTTATAGATGGATGGACATGGTCACATGATACTTAGGAGTCCAAAGTATGCCAAGAAAGTATCCCCCACACATTACACCACCAGCAGAACTGCCGATATAAGGGAGGACAAATCCACACTTCTAGGTTGTTCCATCTGAATGTTGCAGGAGGATTTGAGACTCAAGTTGTAACTTCACTTTCTTCACAGGAGTGGCACCTAGAGTGGTCTTTGTGCCTCTGTAGCCCAAGGTTCGGGATTTTGTGCATTTAAAGATGCTTCTCTGCAGACCTTGGTTATAATAAGTGGTTTTCCGAGTCACTATTGTCATCAGCATGAAGCAGTCTGCCCATTGTCCTCTGATCTCTGGCATCAGCAAGGCATGTTCACCTAGAGAACTGCTGCTTACTGGATATTTTCTCCTTTTCAGACCAGCCTATGTAAACGCTAGAGATGGTTGTGTGGGAAAATCCCAGTAGGTCAGCAGTTTCTATAACACTCTGACCTATAACCATGCCACGCTCAAAGTCACTTGGATCACCTTTCTGCTCAGTTTGAACTTGTAAGGCTGGGAAGTCTACATAACAGATTTGAGCTTGTTAAATGTGGGCCTGGAAAGAAGCTGAAACTAAACTGAACCATTTCTAGGTGGATAGAAAGATGACGCTTCTACCTTTGTTTCATCATCTCAAGCTGCTCTGATGTCTGGCAGCTCACCGTGTATTTATATATTTTTAAGCAGTGAGTACTTTTCAGTGTGAGTACACACCACAGAGCCTTTGTTAGAACTAACTACAGTCCACTCTTGAGTCACCGCAGCTCCGCTCCAGCTCGGTCTCACCTAACGAGAGACTGGCGAACACACGGGCCTCCAGGTGAGTTCAGTTTGTCTAATGAGGTGCTAGGAGTGGATTTGCAGTCAGGGTGAGTTTGCAAGTCTGTCATTCATGCATGCCGCCGTGATTATTTTTATTATTAATTATAGCTCAGTGTGTCAGTTTTGACGTCTTCATTGTGCTTATTCTGAAAATGAGATAAAATGGAGAACAGAAGTTGGCCCGTTTGCCTGATAAATAACCTGCTTGTGTTTAATATGTCATTTAGTGGGAACCTTTAAAAATAGAGTAAAACTGGTGAAATGTCAACACATTTAGTGCCACTAAACATTTCCTTTTGTTTTATGCGAACTGTGGGAACTGTGAAGCTTTGAGGGATGAAATTAGTTTGACCACTCATCAAAATTAGCAGCTACTGTCAGTCTACAGAGTTAATAACAACGCTAAGTGGATGATGAGAAGCTGACTGACTTTCTGTTGAGAGCCAACCTTTTGACTTTGTGCCTCTCCGATTGGTTGAGACAGCCGAGGCTGGCTGAGAAACTTGAGAAGGGATTATTTCTGTACTGCTGCCAGGCTGTTCAATGAGCCTGGCTTACAGCTGCCTTTGAGGCGTCTTTGGAGCACATTTCAGACCCAAAAGTGGCTTTGAACTAGACGTGTTTGACTCTGTCGCCGGGGCCGTGGTGATGTTGAAGGACGTGAGCTTTGTATTCTGGAAACGTTAGGACGCAGCCGCTCCTTGCCTGTTAACTGGTTATCGACAGCTTCCTCCCTGCACGAGGCCGGTGGAGGATTTACTGTCGGAGAAGCGCTGCTGATGCTGCAGCAGCGACACAGATTTATGCCTCGTCCTGCCCTCTGCCACTTTACTAAGCCGCTCCCACTGACCCATATAGGGGAGTTTCTATCACAAAGCCCCATGGAGCATCAGCATGTGATTATCAGCTGACTGCACTGGAAGGCTTTATTGTACTAGTCTTCATATGTTTTCTTCTGCACTGTTTTTGTGTGCATCAGCTCAAGCATATGTGTCAAGAATATGAATATGCATTTGTGCATCTTGTGTGTTGTGCTATTGTTGTGTTTGTGCATGTGTGAAAACAGGATGGAAGGATTTCTTGTGCGTTATGTCTGTGTGTGGGTAGGAGGCAGAATCAGTGGACTAAATAAAATGCCTTCTATTCTCTAGCTGACTGGTTTTCATCCTGCAGTGCTGCTAAGTGGCCTAATACGTCGCCTAAGTCCTTATTCCCGGTTATCCTGCAGATCCAGCGTAATCCCAGATTACACGAGTGAGATAAGCAATAGATGGATATACAAGATTAGGCTATTACTGATCAGTGAAACTCGTGGCTTAGGTACTGAAACCCGGTGTGCCTCCAAAACACGAATGCAACTGCAAGATGAGCTGGTTTTTTGTTTGTTTTTTGTGGAAATAATTTTTTCAATAAGCGCTGTCATTATTATGCTTCAGATTTTTAAGTTTTGGTCTTCCCAGATCTCTTTTTGATTGAAAACAGAAAAATAGATACAGGAAGGATCTGTTTTCATGTAACAAGGATTGATCCGCAATGTCTGATTTAGCATAATTAGCTAAAAGTCATACATGGACAGATATCTAAAGACAGCAGATGAAATAGTGTAAAACCATATATGGATAATGTAAATGTGTAAATTGTTCAAATAGATACTAAATGTAATAGGTAGGTAGGTAAATGGCTGATATTGTAGAAATTTGTAGTAACTTAAAAATGTGGTTTAAAGCCGTGAATAAGCATTTTAGCTAAAATTATTGGGTAAGTGGCTGAAATTGGGTTTAGAAGTAGCATAAAAATGTATAAAATTGTTTAAAATGATTGGATAAATGATTTTAAAAGCTCAACGTAAAAGATTGTTTGAAATGGTAATTAAGTTGTCGATAGATGGCTGAAATTTTAGTGAATTAGAAATTTTGTGCTAAATGCATGTAAAGACAACAAAACACTAAATGTAAAGCTGCAGGCTTTTCATTTAAAGATACTCCAATATTCCTTACCTCACATCATCTCATGTCTCATTTTATTTATTCAAAATGACTTCTGCGTTATTCTTGCGTTGCCAGTGCAGACTTCTCCCTTGCAACATCGTCACCATTTTCTCTGCTTCTCCTGGAATTGGATGTATTTGTCCTAAATTAGAGAGATGAGAGCATGGTGGTATGCAGGATGCACAAGCCTGTGGGTTCAGTGTGACAAAGTGGGTGAGAAGACCATTTGTCTACATTCTTAGTTAACATTCTTGTTTTGATTTAACCATATTTCACATGTAATCTGCAATAGGCAAACATCTACTATCCCGGGTTTGTTTATGTTCTGCACTTTTACAGATTATATAATATAACATCTTGGTTTAAATCAATTCATGCAAGTTTGTTAAGTTAACATGTTATTTATTTCAACTGTTAATTTGTATTGTTTGAACTTACCTTTACCTACCTGTCTTCCAGAAGCAAAAGGAGGAAATGTAGTTCTACTTCCTGCTTTATACCTTCTGGGTTCATCTGAGGTCACAGGAAGAGACCAAGGGCAGGAGGGGAAGAATTCTTATAATTTAATAAAGTTGATTTTAAAGGGTTTATAAAGAAATAGATTTAATGTTGTGATATGTATTGATTACACCAGAGTTTATGTTGCCAGTCAAGAGGAGTAGTAGAGGATGAATATAATCATGTTCATCTCACCTACCTACTGAATGGAATAGTCCAGAGGAGAAAGTGTTTGATTAAGGGGACTATTTAAGCAGACGAACTCAGGTGTTTCAGAAGAAGGGTTCAGGTCAGTGTAGCTGTGTGCAGTTTGACCTTAATTTCCATTGATTTAAGTTCAGTTATGTTTATTTGAATTGAGTTTATTATAGAGTTGAGTTTCTTATTTGTTTCTTTGTAAATATTCTTGGGCCACAGAATGGTGAATAAATCACTTGCTACACTGGACAGCATCAGTCTCCTGCACTTCTTTGACCGCTTAAGTCGAGTCCTACCACATTCAGATTCAGTCTGATTCACACATATACAGCTGTGGTAAGAATAAAATAGGTAGGTGTGCACGTTTAATTAATCTGATGGTAATTTTGGGTACAGATGTATTTTTTTGTGAAAGATAAGAACACTTCTACTAAAATATTAGTGAATGAATCCCAGTTATCCCAGGCCTAGCGGCAAATCTGCAACAAGATGGTTAAAAAAAGAAAAAAAAACATCCTTGAGCTGTTACTACATTACTTTAAGATGTGGCAGCTGAAGAAGGCTTCACAAGCTGCTGAATCAAGTTTCCACGGGACTGGAGACTTTAAAGGTTTTAGATTAGTGTGTGAAAGTGTGTCTCAGAGTGCTTAAATGGTTGGGATATCGAAAAGTAGTCTGAGTAACTGACAGAAACGGCTGTAAACCGCTGACACCAGTTTACTAGCTTAAACCTTAATGGATAAAAAGATAAATCCGGTTTCAGAGAAATTGTTATTTTATTCACCAGATAAGCGGGTTGAGGACGAAATTATTCAGATTCTATTTTGGTTTCTAGTTATAACAATGCAAACCAGCCTTGACATTGACAGTTTAGCTGTAATAAATTATACACAGGACACAGTCGTCTTTATATTATTAATAGTGTAGTAATCTCCAGTTTAGGAGCCGCTGCAGTGCTCGATGTTTGATAAAAGCCTTTGCGAACCCCTTGAAACCTGATTCTGTGTCGTTCTAGCACATTTCATACATTTGGTAGCTTTAGCATCCTCTAACCTGAAGGTCACACTCTTTATGGGCCATTGAAGAGCCCTCGAGTACGACCCCGAGGTCCAGATTGAACAGGGCTTTTTTTCATTTTTTCATTTTCTTTCAGAAATACATCCAGCCATGTGAGATCAGAGCGCCCATCTCTTTCACTAGGACATTTATGTAAATTGAGAGAGGCAAACTGCAGAAGTAAATGGCTCCTTCATCACCAGCTTTAAGTGCAAATTGTGTGCTTCAGCTGTTGGACTGATCCGCCGAGGCTGCCCCCCTCATGCCCTAAAGCTTCTTTATAATTGGAGCACTCTTTGAACTGATCTGCTCTGAGATTGGAGGATGGAAAAACCCTCTGCTTTACTTGTTTGACTTGCTGGTGTCTGAGCCTACAGCACGGTTTGAATGACCAGAGTCTTCATGCATTTTATAGGCGCAACAACAGTTTCTGGTGACTTAAAATACAGAGTATTGAACAGTATGGATTGGCACGGTCTCACAAGTTGATGACAAGCATGCGAGCCAGATAATGAGGCGATTTCATGTGTGACCATGATAGGCTGGTGTCATGCAGCTCTGGGCTTCTTTTTTCTTTCTTAGATATTAGACATTGTGTTTTCTTGCACATTTTTCAGTATTTCTGCACACAGTACATGTGAAGTAGCTCAAGTGACATGAGTACCTTGAGGTGTACCATCAGAACATGGTACACTGAGGCCATAAAGAGTCAGCAACAACACTCAGGTAGACTGTGGTGATTAAACGATGCTCAGTTTGTATTAAGTGTGCCAAGAAAATATCCCCCACACAATTACCCCACTAGCAGCCTGAACCCTTCATAGAAGGCAGGATGCTTTACTGCTTTTTACACCAAATTGTGACGCTACCATCCAAATGTTGCAGCAGAAATTGAAAATCATCAGACTGGGCAGTATTTTTACAATCATCTACTATCCAGTTTTGGTGAGCCAGTGTGAATCCTCAGTTTGCTGTGCTCCATGCGGTCTTCTGTTGCTGTAGAACAGGGGTGTCCAACTCCAGTCCTCGAGAGCTACTGTCCTGCAGCTGTTAGATGCATCCTTGTTCCGACAGAATAGCTTATTACTGGGCCTTTGCCAAACTTGATGGCATGCTGAAGTGGTAATCCAACCCTTTGATTCAACTGTGTTGGAGTCGGGATGCATCTAAAAGCTGCAGGAAAGTAGCTCTCGAGGACTGGAGTTGGACACACCTGGTGTAGAAGATGCTCTTCTGCATATCTTGGTTGTATCGAGTGGTTATTTGAGTTACTGTTGCCTTCAGTATGAAGCAGTCTGGTCATCGTCCTCTGAGCTCTGACGTCAACAAGAGATTTTCTCCCAGAGAACTGCTTCTCGCCGGATGTTTTGTTTGTTGTAAACTTTAGAGATGGTTGTGTGGTGGAAATCCCAGTAAGTCAGCAGTTACTGAAATATTCAGACCAACCATCGTACCACATTCAAAGTTGCTTAAATCACCTTTATTCACCATAAAGGGTGACTTGACCATATTTGCATGCCTAAATAAGTTGCTGCCATATGATTGGCTGAGAAGACTTTGGCATTAATGAACAGTTGTACCTAACAAAGTTGCCGGTAACACTATTAGGATGTCTCCTCATCCTCTGTGAGTGTAGTATGGAGGAGGCCACCTCAGTAAACATTTTTATGTTTACTGTGGTGTAAATAACGTTTATTTAAAAGCTTAATTGTCTACTTGCAGGGCTCCACAGCTCATACGCCGGTCACAGCGGGCAAATTGATCCAGAGCTGAGGGCGGCGTTGTCTCCAGACTGCCACATGACGCCTGTTTTCGACGAGCGCTCCTTCCACAGCCCCCTGTACCACAGCCCCACCCACGACCCACAGGGCTCCCTCTACAGGACAAACACAGGTACTGCACATCAGCAGAAGTTTGACTTGTTTATAAGGAAATATTTCTGCTAGCTGCATGTGACAGTTGGTTATTTAAATAAAATTAACAAATTTTATGTCCTAATAAATCAAATTTATGTTTTACTGTGAATTATCAATACATTTCAGCACTAAATCTAACTGGAAATCAAAAGGAAGTAAATGCTAACTGCCCCAGAAAATCTGTATCATATCCGTAGCAGTGCTGGTGGTGGTATTGGGTTGTGGTAGCAGTCTTTTTGAAATGAGAGAGTTACTCAGACGACCCAGTTTTTATTTTTTCTTGTTTCCCCAGGTTGAGATGGAGCTCAGTTTCACATCTGGTTAGAAATTATTCCTTTAAAATCTGTGGCGGAAATCGTGGTTTACAGGCACAGGAACTGTTATTACTATCGCTCCCCGAGGTCAAACTTTAATTAGGCTGAAACCTTTCATGTACTCGGCAGCTTCTTAATTGAAGTCTTTGCTGAATGATTTAAGGCTGAAAGCTCTGTAGAGTTTGATAGTGGAGGATCTAAGGAGCCATTTTAGTTTTGTTTAGTCAAGATTTAAACAGGTTTGGCCTGAGACTCGTCTCCCTGCCTGCTGAAGCACTTAATGTAGAATATTACTTTCTCTTTTATGTGACCTTGGAGGCATTTTGACGATGTAAACTGCCTCCAGAAACACATCCTTGATCGCGAATGAAAGAAAGCACAGATTAAATTTCCTAATTTTCTTAGGAATGGGGACTCTCCCTCGGACCACAAGCCATTGCAACACGCTGCCGTACCAAAGAAGCAGCTATGGGCTGAGCTCTGCAGCTGTATACGTCGACTCCTTCAGGGTTCCCGGCGAGCCCGTCTACTCACACAGGCACTCTGGACTGGTGGACCAGGTGGTCACCCGAACCCCGTCCATCGAGAGCATCCACAAGGACCCCAGGTACTCAAAGTCTCCAACCACCAGTTCTTCTCAGTACAATACAGTTTAATTAGCATGTATACTGGTGTATTAATGTGAGAGAGCTTGCCACAGTCTTTATTTTGGGGGGGTTTAGGCTGTCTCTGTGTTGTCTGCAGGCCTCTGTTGGGGCCTCGCCATCTGCTGC
Organism: Astatotilapia calliptera; assembly: GCF_964374335.1. Classification (NCBI taxonomy): domain Eukaryota; kingdom Metazoa; phylum Chordata; class Actinopteri; order Cichliformes; family Cichlidae; genus Astatotilapia; species Astatotilapia calliptera. The sequence goes on along the minus strand of NC_137443.1, from coordinate 27,774,995 downwards.
AGGACTTCTTTTTCATCTCTTGGCCGTAGATTTTTTGTTTTTGGAGTCTGGCTGTTTGAGCTCACTGAATTAATTTGGCCCCCGTTTTTGCTGATGATGAGCAATATAAACACACAAATCACTCAAACTTTTACACAGTGATGTAGGTGGTCACAGAGTGGGTATTCAATTTATTCAAATTCTGTTACTTGACAAAGAGTGTTTATTTTTACAAAATTGCTAAAACCCATAGTAGATGCTTGCAATATACGTGGGAATGTCTTCAGCACCATCCAATGCTCTGCTCAGTCATCCTAGTTTGTTTGCTTATTTGCTGATTTACTTGTTAAATATCAGGCAATCAAAAGGATAAATCCTCTGAAAATAGAAAATAGCTAAACATTAAAAAAAAATGTCAGAAGTGTTATAATGAATCCAAGATGCTACAAAACCGCACAAATAAACCAAAAATGGCTGAGCGTAGAAGGTGAGCCACCCTTATGGAGACTTTTCTCTCTGTTTCCCATCAGGGAGTTTGCTTGGCGTGACCCCGAGCTGCCCGAGGTCATCCACATGCTGCAGCATCACTTCCCCTCTGTCCAAGCCAACGCCGCCGCCTACCTGCAGCACCTGTGCTACGGAGACAACAGGGTCAAGGTGGAGGTAAGGGGATGATACATGCTGGGCAGTCTGTCTGGGTAAAAATAACCAGACAAACGTCACAGATATGACTCAGTCGCTGCTGCCGTGTCTAAAGGTTTCAAAAACAGCTGTGCTGAGACCTAATTAATGTTGATCCTGTCCAAAAAACATCAGGAAGAACCCATTAAGAGTTCCAGTCGGGGACAGGACAAGCTATTTAAACAGGATTAAAGGGATTTCATTGTATACGGTGCAGAAAGAATTATATCTTAATCCGTTGAAATACTAGCAAGTCTAATCACCCGTTAATTTTAAAACATCAATTTAATAGAGTAAAAGCTGGTTCCAGTTTGCAAACATGAACACTGGTGCTTTTCTCTGCACAGTGATCCACACCTTTTATGCTGCACATCGACATTATTAAAGTTAGCAAAACAGAACACTCTAAAACTAAAAGAGGTAAAATAAAACTAAGTGTTCCCCAGAAGTGCCAGCAGAATGAGCATGTTTAGTAAGACTGACATTCCTATATGACAGTGACAGGCAGCTGTCTCAAAAAGTGTTTGGATTATCCAGAGTGCAGTTTTTAAGGGGAGGGTTAGAGGAGATGCATCTACAGGACAAACAGTCAAATCAGAAACTGACTTTCAGCGGTCTTCATCCCTTGACAGCAGAGGTGACACTGTTGTTGGGCGGGGGGGAGGGGGATCAGGAAACATCTGTTCAAAATCCCACAGTTATGAAGTGCACAGTTTGCTTTCTTTGCAAGTAATGGTGCAGCTGCTGGGACGGGCTGATAGAGAGGAACAGACACTCTCTTGAGTGGAAGAGTGAAAGGATCCTGCCTAACCTGACGGCCCTTCTCTGCATCATTCAGTTAGAACTTCTGCTTCACTGCTGTAAAATATGTTAGTCGTGTCATTATCACATATTTATAAACTCTAAACCTCAGTCAGATCAGTCTGCTGCTGATCTCAGTAATTGTAACGCCTCCTTCCCTGTGCAGGGAAGTACTGATGTGGGTGAAAAGCAGTATAACAATAAATATGCTAACAGGCTTCAGAGGATAGGCACACAGGATAGTGTGTCATGAACATTCTGGTTCATGACACACTCCCCACAACATGAATGGTTTTCTCTCATCTTTTATAGGTTTTCTTTGTTTGTTTATTCATTTTTTCACTAGTTTTGCATTTACCAGCATCAGGGTCACTATTGGTACTGTAGCATGGGGAGATACCTGGACCCTACAGAGGCTGCACAGGTAGGCCGACTTCCTGGTGGAGTCATGGCATTGCCAGGTTTGCTGTGTCTTCCAGCACAGTCTAAAGAGCATGGAGGAGACAGGCAGTTACAGGGCCGTACAATGCCCTTAATCCATCAGCTGGACCAGCATCTGCTCCCTTGTGTAAGGAGGAACAGGAGCACTGCCAGAGATACAAAATGACCTGCAGCAGGCCGCTGGTGAGTATGTCTCTGACCAAACAATCAGAAACAGACTTCATGAGGGTGGCCTGAAGGTCTGACATGCTCTTATGGGCCCTGTGCTAACTGCTTGGCACCGTGGAGCCCAATTGGCATTTACCATAGAATGCCAGAGTTGGTAGGTTCACTACTGGTGACCTGTGCTTTTCACAGATGAGAGCAAGTTCACACGGCGCACATGCGACAGATGTGAAAGGGTCTGGAGAACCTGTGAAGAACGTTATGCTGCCTGTAACATCGTTCAGCATGACCGGTTTGGTGGTGGGTCAGTGATGGTCTGGGGAGGCATATTAATGGAGGGACCTACAGACATCTACAGACTAGGCAACGGCACCCTGACTGCCATTAGGTATCGGGATGAAGTTCTTAGACCGACTGTCAGGAGTGCTATGCTGGTGCAGTGGGTTCTGGGTTCCTCCTGGTGCATGACCAAGCCCGGCCTCATACCACATAAGGGTTTGCAGGCAGTTCCTGTGGGATGAAGAAACTGGCTGTTACACTCACCTGACCTAAATCCAAAAGAACACCTTTTGATCTTTGGTCCATTCAGTCCCCTCAGACTGTCCATGAGGTCAGTGGTGCCCTGCTTCCAGGTCTGGGCGAAGAACCCCCAGGACACCATCTATGTGGTCAGGCATGCATACAAACTACTGAGTACCATCTTGAACTGCTGCCATGAAATTTCATCAAAATAGAGTACCCTGCCACATCATCTTTTCATTTTGAGGTATCTTTAAATTCACCCATTAAACGATGAGGCATCCTTTCCCTCCTGACACATTGCCCAGCTCGTACCACTATAGATATCCAGCATGATTTTTTTTTCCCATTCATATCCGATGTGTTTTCAGTGCATTCATGAAATTTTTTGAGCGTTGTATATACAGAGAAATGAGCATCAGATGTAAGATAACTGCATCTCCCACAGGAGATAATCATCCTTGATCAGGCAATCAGACATCAACACAAATCAAGACAAATCCCTAAAAGGGCACACAGATCTCTGAATAAATAAATAACAATAAATAAGAAATAAACGTGAAAATTAAGCAAATTAAAATGTTTTGATATTTTCAGTCTTTTTTGATACTTCAGATATTTCTGGATTTCTCTTAGTCTCAACCATCTGAGTCCACCTTCAGTGGCTCTTTTGCTCTGACTCCTGTTTCTCCCTTTGTATGCCTGTGTCGTCTCTGAGTGTATTCTCAGCTTACAGGAATCAAAATCTTGTTTTATTTCTTCCTCTTTTTCTTTTTTCTTTTCTTTTCTTTTTTTTTTTTTTTGATGCCTGCTGCCAAATTTGGAGCCAAAGCGCCATCTGCTCCAACAAAACTTTAAGTGACGTCGGTGCCAAATGTGCCGGCGCTCCGACGCGCGCTCGCTCTCTTTCTTTGCTCGGCTTCCCGTGCATTAAATGACGCCAACAGGACGGCGCGGCTCCGCGTGAGAGCCATTTTAGTGCCTTTGGGTTTGTTTGGTGATGAGCTTTTAATTAGCCTTTGGAGCAGCCTGGACACAAGCCTGCTCATTTAGCCAGAAACAAATGTTTTCAATGACGGTTTGAACGCGGAGTCGGAGAGAATCGGGGAGCGCATGCAGCTCTCCTGAGATGGGGTTTATTTCGAGATGACAAGAGAAAGTTCTGAGCACAGCACAGAGAAGCGTCTGCAGCTTTGTGTCCTGGTTCCCTTCCAAACTATTTCAGAAACTCATCGGCACATAAAATCAGTGCTTTTGTCTTTAAAATGTTTTTTTTTTTGCGGTTTTTTTGTTTGTAAGAACACATCTTAAAACTCAAAGTTGTCATAATGTGCTTCAAAAGTTATTTTTCTATTGCTCTTTCATTTTCAAAAACTTTCTATAGTTTGACCGTCATCTGTGTTTGCTTAGTTAAATCCAGGTTCAGTCTCGGACGGGTTAAATGTAACCATCAAAATCACCTTCAAACATTTGCACAGGTCCAAAGAAACTGCATGGATGGTTACCAAATAGATCTAAAACTGCTGCTCATTCATCCTGACAGTTGTTTGATTCCTTTGAATTCATTTAACGACTGATACGTCCGTCTTTTACGTGTGTTTTTAATCTCTCCTCCTGTGAGCATGCCACACTAACGGTGACCTTGTGCGTATGCAAACAGTTAAAGTCTGAAACTAATGCGCAACCGTGACAGTTATCCCGTTATGTGTGTAAGACATAAATCTGAAACTCATCCAGGAGGCACAGAAAACGCTTTTATTTCCCATTTCTGCCTTCTGATTGAATTTCTTTTCTCTAATATGAAGCTGAGGAGGGGAAAGCTCTGTGATTATTCAGCGTTCTGTCTTCAGCCAGCAGCACCCGATCAGAAAGCACAAACTGATGAAGAGTGACTTATTACAAGCCTGAAAACCAGTGTTTCTACTCCATTTGCTTCCACCTTGAAGTAACGGTTCCCTCCAAAATCAGATATGCATATTTTATCTTCTGGCGTGTAGTACTTTTTATCCCAACCATTCAGACAATTTTTAAAGAACTGGGTGATATCTGGAAAGAGAGATTGAAGATGAGTTGTTTAAATGTGCTTTTTAGGTAGAAAGACAAATCTCTACACCTGATCTGCCCCGAACTGGTTAACCAATCTACATCTGTAAACAGCATAAGAGATCAGAGCTTCTGATCTTGTTCTTTTTAATTACCTTTTCAAAGATATGTCCATACAAAGGCTCAAGTGTCAAAGTCCAAAATCAAGTTTTGTTATGGACTCATGATTCTTCTACCGCTTAGTTTCAAGTTTAGTTCTTCCGAGTGTCTCTGAGGTTATGTCTGGTTCTTGTTTGATATTGTTAGTTTCCTTTTGTGTCTTTGTTTTTGTCTCTGTGTCTTGTCCTCAGGGTCTCCCGTGGAAGTTAGCCTTGTCTCCATGTTTATTTACCTTTGTCTCCCCAGTTGTGTCCCTGCTCTTTCAGTTTGGTATTGGTTCAAACAGTGGCGGTCCTAGCACCCCCCCCCCCCCCCACACACACACACACACACACACAAAACATATTATGGATTGTACATTAACATAAAGCTTGTTGGAGCCATACTGAATTTCACCAGAGAAACACACACATACATGAAGAGAGAGAGATTCTGCATTGTATGCAAACGGCTACCAAACAGCCATCATAATTCTCCACACGATGAGAACAGGACAAATCAAGAATTGACAATGACTAATATTGTGCTGAACGCGCGCTCTTTTCTACTCTGGAATATTCTCATCAATTTTCTTGATATTTATTTATAATCACCTCTGTTAATCCTTGATATATATAACTGAGTGATCTGTATATATTAGTGCTATTTCTTAAATGTGTGAAATCTGTAACATAATGTATTGTTTGGAGTTTAGTCTGTTACTGTTACTATTTTTACCATTTCTTCTTGGAGAAACTGTAACTCACATAATTTCCTTAGGGATTAATAAAGTATTCTGATTCTGATTGTTTCAGGATGACCTGCCATTATCCAATGACACGTCTGCTTATCTGTATCTTTTGCTCGTTTCTCCTCCTCCTCTTTTCTCATTTTTATAAACTGAGCACCTGATGGCTTTGAACTTTTCTTGTCCATCTTCCATTGGTTTTAATTTTGCACTCCAGTATGACCACCCATCCCCCAACTCGAGGATCGCGACAACATAACCTAACACACCTCCACCTTAGTTCACAGATTCACTTTGTCGAGGGTGCATTTCTGGGATTTCCCAGGATTCAAATCATGAATACATGATGGGCCTGGATTTACAACATTATAAATGAAATGTGCTCTACTTGGAGGCAGCAGGCCCCCTCACCTTTCGATGTGTTGTGTGTGTGAGACTTTAAATCATCAAACTGTAAATTATAAATTTTAAATTGTTATTGATCCCTTTACCCGAGTCCTAAAGTGTATATTTATTTTCTTACTCTTCTTATATTTATTGTTTGTTTACTTGTACTGCTGTAACTGGAGCCTCGTCGTCTCGTCTCTCTATATACTGGACTGTATGTAGCGGAGATGACAATAAAATGGTAAATGGCCTGTATTTGTATAGTGCTTTACACATCCAGTCATCCACCCATTCACACACACATTCACACATAAAGTTTACTTTGACTTCAGCACAGCAGCGAGCAGGTGCACTGAGGGCTCTCGCGCTCACTTTTCACATATAGAATTTTGAAAAAACATCAGTGCAAATTATAAGTCTGTATCATAATGTCTGGTGTTTTCCTGGTTGTTGGTTTGTTTTTATTTTGTGTTATTTTGCGAGTTGGTTATTAGATGCTGCTCCAGCCAGCCAGAGAATCCCCCGCCGCCCCGCCCTCTCCTCCCTGTGCCGCAAGCAGCAGGCGCACCTCGCAAACGGAGGGCGCCCTTACTCCCAGCAAATGGGCGATAGAAAACCAATCGGTGCCTACGACTTTCCCAATATGCCCTGGCATGATGTCGGGGCAGCATGAGTACGAGTAATTTTTTTTTTTTTTTTTTTTTTTTTGCCGATGCCCGTGATGCCGCCCCCGGCAACTTTCCGTGTCGCCCGTATCAAAAACCACTACTGGGTTCAAATATGAAAGGTACCCAGCTGTATTGATCATCACTTTGTAGCTGATGATTGGTCACCAATGGACCATCCAGGCTGAATGGTCCACTTGAATATATTTGCCACACCCCTCATATGTCAGTCAATGCTATCCTTCACTCTAATTGGTAGTCTCTTCAGTTGCTCCCTTCGAAGCTGAAAGGTGGGTGGCTGTGGTTCAGGTGGGGAAGCGAGTTGTCGACCTGTCATGAAGGTCGTTGAATCAGTCTCCCGGCTCCACTATCTGTGCATCTTTGCCCCTCAGATGAACCCATCAGAGTGTCTGTGTAAATGTTTGATAAAGTGTTTTGGTGTAGATAAAAGCACTTTTTCAATGTTTGTGTGATTAGGTGAATGAGGCTTGTATTAGAAAGTGCTTTGAGTGGTCATGTTGAGTATAAAGGCGATATGTAAGCACCAGACCATTTACCGAAAGTTTAACTTTGTGTCACCAGCAGTCATTTCACCTGTTTTTGCTAAATGCTTTTGACTTTCTGTCTGTGGTGAGACAGTCCTCTGTGGATGGAAAGTAAATCATACTGTGTCATATTGAGAGAATAAAAAGTGTGTTGTACAGCTCTCCTCAGGCCCTTTCATATGATATATTACTCCATATCGTTTATTGAAATGTTTTAGCGAACCTTGGTACTTTTCACCCAAGGCCTAGTATACTGTTGTGAAGTTTGAAGACCTTGCATAAAAAATTGTTTTTTCTCATTTTTAACAGTTGGTGTGACCTTGACCCTAATTTTCACCAAAATTAAATCAGCTCGAGCTGTTATTGGTATCTACCATCACATAAAATTTGAAATTGATATAGAGAAATCCGTGGACGCTTGACTACAACAAACAGAGAAACAAATATAACTGATTAGGGGTACTGCCACAAGAGGCAGACACAAGCTCTGCACTGCAGTTTAAATTGACGTTATTAAGCGTAACGGCTCCTCTTCTGCAGGTTTGTCACCTGGGAGGGATCCAGCACCTGGTGGACCTCCTGGATCATAAGGTGGCCGAGGTTCAGAAAAGCGCCTGCGGGGCCCTGAGGAACCTGGTGTACGGCAAGGCCACCGACGACAACAAGGTGACGCTGAGGAACTGCGGTGGCGTGCCTGCCCTGCTCCGCCTCTTCCGGAAAACAACTGACAATGAAGTCCGTGAACTGGTCACCGGTACGTCCCGATAGCCTTGACTTGCCAACCTAATCTGCTCATTTACAGCTTCTCCCCTTTTGACCCAACTTTCTCCTGATTGGCTGCTTCTCATCAAAAACAGAAGGTTTGTATAGCAGGTGGTGGGGCTTCTTTGCCTGAGACGACCATATTAGGGTTATCCCCTCTCAGTGATGTCATACAGAGCCAAGAGTAGAAAAGCTGTGTAAAAGTGAGTGTTTAGAGCAACCTGAAGCCTGAACTCACAGGGATTACGTTGAACCTCAATTGTGAAAAAGTGGTGACACTGTTTAAAATGTAAGTAAACAGAGGAAACAATCATTTGTAGATCTCGTTAATTAAATGTAATGATTGGTGGGGGGTTTTTAATAATGCAAATAATGCTTAAAGCTAAAGTTATTCCCGAACTGTGTTCAAGTGTTTTTCTCAGTGTGATTTGGGAGATTTTTGTCATTTTACTGTGGAAAAAAAAAAAAGGATTTAAATGAAGATGTATTTATGGTGTTGGGGTTAAATTGTGGAATGATGTTTATGGGCATAAAAATGTGCAATCAAATATATTTTTGAGGGTTACATGTCAGAAAATTGTAGCTCTTTTGTTTGTTAAGGTTATTTTTTTCCTACTTAGAAGGTACGGTACCTTAAATGATAAGAATATAGGCCAGGCATAAAACTAGCAGGTGTCATGTATTAACATTAGAATAAATGGGAACAGTAGGAATGTGTGTGACCCTATCCTTGTCCTTAATGCCTACTACTGCCCAGAAACTACACGGGGTACCTTTAATTATTTATAAAAGCAGAGAAAAATCTAGAAAACTGGATTTAACTAATGAAAACATTAATCATCTGTATGTTTCCAAGCTTTAAATTTTTATATTCACATTCAAATATTCATAATTGCTAGAGACAGTCATTTAAAGTAAGTGCAGAGGTTTAAGAGAGTATAGCCGAACATCTTTAAACTGTATTTCTAGATTCTGGTTGATTTCTCCGACTCATAAATCCTGTCGTTCCGATAAGGACTGGTTCTAACAGTCTCTAAACTCAGATGCCTTTTTATTCCTGAATGGGTGAAATAAGCTAACACTATGGTCCACATCGACAAAAAAAGGCTCAGAATAATAGCTTGACACGATAAAGTCTGGTGTGTGTGGGTGTTCGCCTGCCAGCGTGGTCCGTTGACTTCCCGGTTGGTTGGCCGGCCGACTGGCCGCCTTGCTGGCTGAGCATCGGTCTGCGGTGCCGTCTGACTGCCTGGCAGTGTTTTAATCTGTGTATCGGCTGTTCTGTGGGAGGTGTGAGCGGCAGCGGCTTAAACACTCGGCGCACAGCGCTGAGCAGATCTCGGCACAGTCCTCGGGACAGATGCTAAGATAATGTGCTTTGGAAACAGGACTCTGCAGCCACACCACACATACTGTTTGAAGGCAGCAGATAAGAAGCTGCTAGACACGCTTCACAAACCACAGAGGAGACTCTTCTGTCTGGTGAAATGCTTCAGAAATGTTCTATTTTTAGCTCGGGTTGGGACTCTGATTATTAAAGGTGCACTTTGTTCTTTGGTAGCTGCTTAAATTTGATCTTCCACACCCCAAAACAAATTGCACTTAATAACATTCAGGAACAAAGCTGCATATTTAAAAATAAAACACTTGTTTTTACTGAACTCAAAGCTTTTTTCCCATTATTACTCTTTTATACTTCGTTTATGGAGGATATTTTTACGTGAAGCCTTGGACATGGTTGGCAGTTGTATTCAATATAAAACATTTTGCTTCCAAGCAGCAATAACTTTCATGTCATTTTAACCTGCTCTTGAGCAATAGTTCTCTTTCTAAAGGTCTTTTTGGACTTTTGGCTGATTTTTTTTTTTTCACTCGTTTTCAGTCCAGTTCTTATACCTGACCATTTTCAGATTGTAAGCCACTTAACTTCGACCGATGAATGAATCATTCAAGCATAAAAAAGGCACCTAACACTGAAATGAACCAGTCTTGTATCTACACATAACAGACAACTAAGAAAAGATTTTAAATTATATCTTGAGGCACTTTGTTACTAGCAGCCTGTCACGAAAGAACATCTCTTGTTCCCATTTCTTTAGTCTATGAAATCTGTGAAAAATTTCAAAGATAACACAGTTTGACAGACATAAAATAGTATTTTTGTACCAACAAGGGGATTCCCAAGGACCTATTCACAGAAAGCTTTGCACATCTCAGCTGGTGTACAGTGTCAGTCGTTAAAGAAGAAGGAGCAGTTCTTGGCTCAAGCGAGGTATGAAAATTACTGAAAATCAGTGGCAACAGCTCTGATGGAGTGATGAATCTAAATTTTAAATCTTTTGCTCAAATTATTGATCTTATCTCTGCTTTTTGCAGACGATGTGGTTCTTTTAGCTTCATCCTCCACCTCACACTGGAGTGGTTTGTGTGTGAAAAGAGTGGAGTGCCTGCTCTGGGCTGGGAATTAATTGACAAGTGGAAGAGTTCCAGTATCTCAAGGTTTGAGTACAACATTTAACTGAGCCAGTTGAGGTGGTTTTGGCATCTGACTAGGATGCCTCGATGGTGCCTCATAGCTGAGGCAGTTTGTCCAATTGGAAGGAGACCCAGGACACGCTGGAGAGATTGTACCTTTCGGCTGGTTTGAGAACACCTTGATATTTCCTTGAAAGAGCCGGAGGAGGAGGTTGCCAGGTAGAGGGAGATCTGGAGATCTTACATTGCTGCCACCACAACCTAGACCTGGATAGACAGCGATGGATGGATGGACAGGTAACAATAGTTTTGACTTATTTTACTGTGTGCATCCACTGCAGGCGTCCTGTGGAACCTCTCCTCGTGCGACGCGGTGAAGATGACCATCATCCGCGATGCTCTGACCACGCTGACCAACACAGTGGTCATCCCCCACTCAGGCTGGAGCAGTGTTTCTCACCGTGACGAGCACAAAGTCAAGTTCCAGTCCTCCATGCTGCTTCGCAACACCACCGGCTGCCTGAGGTAAGAAACAAATCAAACGGCCCCCTCAAACACTCAATAAGTCAGCGTGTGTTCATCGCAAAAAGCAGCTTAAGTCGTAAAATGATGATAGAATCGAGGAAAAGAACCAATTTGAAATATGGTTGGTATTATGACGTTATTCATCAAACTTTGTCTGCGTCACATCAACACATTAAACACCTCTTTAGCCGAAACTGTCCTCAAACCACGCAAATCCATCCTCATTTCCACCCTGAAAATAATCGCCTCCTAAGCCTGCTGAGTAACCCGGCTCGCTGTTTGCTTATTCAATTGATTCTGGTTTTGAAATGCAAGGACGACTTTTGGATTTATTGGTTGTCTGTGCTGCTTTTTCTCCCCTTCCCATCTACTTTTCATCTTAACGATTCTGTAAAACCACAGCTCATAATCACGGCCGTATAATCCGTCAATAAGGGGCTCTGTAATGGAGATTTTATGCAGCCGTGAAGTCTTTAAGAAACATTTGACCATATTGGCCTACAGACGCAAATACCAGAGAAAGTGTATCTTCAAACTGAAAGCCCAGGATGAAGGTTGAGATTTATTACCTGCAAATGTTAGCATGCAGAGAAAGTTTTAAGGTCTTGAACTCATTTGAAAGATGTAATTTAGAGTAGAAGCTCCTTTTATCCCGTATGATTTAGTTCACTTCAGGATGTTCTGGTAATAATTGGGATTAGATCAAAGTGGCATATGGCAGAGTCGCACACTGGGGGCTACAGAGAAGCCGCAAGAATTAAACGCTTTAAATTTCCAAATCAAGACATAGCACATGACTATTTACAGACAGTTGGGGTTAAAAGTAAAATAGGGGATTGACATCAACATGGCTCTAGTCTGGGTGGAGTCTCGTTCTCTTTGGGTGCTTCGGCAAGCTCCAAAGATAGTTGGTCATAGGTGTAAATGTGCTTAAGTGCACAGACGAAAGTGCTGGTTTAATGTACCATACATGAAAATATCTACTTTAAAGGGCCGTGAGTGGTTCTTAAGACTAGAAATCACTTTATTAATAGCGGCCGCACTCATCTGAAGAAGAAAGGACTTCCTCCTTCAGATCTGAGGTTTTATGTAGCAGCAAGTGTGAGCGGCTCTATAAAAACAGAAGTTTAGTTTGCTGGTCTGAGACACCAGTCTGTGAAGGGTTATAGATGTCCATCGTTCTACAGTGAGAAAGATTATTCACAAATGGAGAACATTTGAGAGAGTTGCCAATCCTCCCAAGCGTGGACGTCCCAGAAAATTCACCCCAAGGTCAGACCGTGCAATCCTCGGAGCTTAAGTGCTACATCTCAGACTCTACAGGTTTCAGTTGGCATGTTAAATATTAAAGTTCATGACAGTACAATTAGAAAAGGACTGAATAAGTATGGCTTGTTTGAAAGGTCTGCCATGAGAACATCTGAACAAACCACAAGGCTTCTGGAACAATGTCCCTCACTTACTAATATGTGTGCGAATGTCATTACCCCGAACAAAGAAAACAGTTTGCGGGCAAAATTGCCGTCACATTTATGCCACATGTGTACCAGCTGATTTTGTTCTTACAGCTGTGTGTATTTTAGTAAATCAGACTCATGCTAAATCAACAGAGCATCAACTTGAGCGTTCTTTACATTATCTGCATACAGCCTCACCATTTTTCTATATAAGGAAACACCTGGAGGTGAAGTGGAGAGAGTGGTGAAGTCTGCGTCACTACGGCGAGAAAGATCGACTGGAGATACTAAAACAATAGTAAAAGAAAGTTTTGAATCAAAGCTGATGTGAAAAAGATGAAGAGACTGTATGAAAAAGAAGTAAAGAGGTAGAGAATGAGGATCATGTGATCTGCCTTGATTTGGCCACGTTGCAGTCATCGACCATCAGACTATGCTTCCGATTTTGACTTTTCTCCTCCTGTTTCAGCGCATATGGCGCAATATTGAGTGGTGACTCCTGCTGTTCAGGAGAATACTGCAGCGGCTTCTTGCGCCTTAACAACAGCAATAAATGGGTGCATATGTGTGATGAGTGAGCGACGATGAGCGAATAAATATATTGGCACCTTTGAATGATGCAACTGGACAATGATCCCAAGCTTAGCAGCGTGTCTGCAACAGGTGTTACAGTGGCAATGTCAAAGTCCAGATGTCAACCTGACTGAAATGCTGTGGTGGGGAGTTGAGAGAGCTGTGCATAAACACATGAAATGAAGGAACATTGTAAAGAAGACTGGGCCAAAGTAACTCCAAAATGATGTAACTGATAAAGTCACACAGAAAACCATTAACTGTTAAGGTGGTTCCACAGGCTGCTGAAATGTGAGGTTTATCAGGGTATTGTTATTCATCTGAAGTTGTATTTACATAATTTTAAGATTTTTATTACATGTTGATGCATAAAACCTTAAAAATTAAAAACATTATTAAAGGTTTGGTACCTGCAGGGTGGATGCCTTCATTTTTACATATAAACACACACACAGGAAGTGCTTTCAACCCTCTAACATCCAATTAGCATACTGAGATTAATCGGACTAGTCACCACTTTGCGTTTAAGGACTCAGCCAATAGCATTAACAGGATGATCAATGTGACGATATTAATCTGTGTTGTGTAGAGATTTCGCATCACATTTGTCAGTACAAACAACTACAGTGAGCTTCCTCTGGAGGCTGTTTGTTCTCAGTTGTAGGGGAAAGGTGCCGAGGGGAGGAAGGTCTGATGATCTCTGTTCACGCTGCTGGACAGGAGGCAGAAAAGGCATTCCTATTTACCAAACCGAATCCCGCGTGACGTGCTTCCACAAAGAAAACAGCCTTGTTTCTTTCTATCGTGGCACTTTAATGCTCACTTCTGCTAAACGTTCTGCAAAGAGCACCAGATGTAAACAATCTGCTTGCATTATTACCGCCCACGCGAAGGTTAAAGCTAGTGTGCGATGATTAATATGCCAAACATTTTTCTTTCTGTGATCACGATTCACAACTCTTGATATTTTGTTAAGGGCTTTGTCCTTTAATCCACGTAGGTCGAGAATATCTCACATTATCTGAGCTCATTTCAGTGTGAAGGCATGATGGAACGATTTGAATATGGCTGAGATGTTTTATGATCATGAAGGTGCTTTTTGTCTTTCATTCCTTTTCTCTCTTCTTCATGGCAGACAGCATGTGGAAGCTCCATCAGTGCACAGCTTGACGTGTTTGTCACAGCCCACGCATTTATTTTATGTCACCACCTGCACCATCTTCATCTGCTACAACAAAAGCAGTCAACAAATCCTGGTGTTAAATGTCCTAAATATTACCGCAAAGTAGCGCTCTGCCATAGTGCAAATGTTTGGTATCCATCTGATATCAAGTAAATACAAGGCCAGTATTGCTGACTGTATCCGGTCGTTAAGTCTGACGTCACTAGCCGTGTCTGGGCCTAAACTCTGCTGCAGGTCCATATATCAAACGATCACTATGGCATTACTGAGAGTTGAAAAACTGTCTAAAGTCTCTCATCTTTAATAAAATAATCAGCGTTCTGCTCTACCAAGTGTAACAATTGAGTTTAACATCCAGGCATCCATGAAAACGGAATTTATGACATTTAACGGAGTTAGAAGTTAGCAGGAAGTTAGCTCGCTAGCTTCTATCTAAATACAATATAGCATGTCCTGACTGCGGGGTTTTGGAAACAAATTAAAACGTACAGCTCTGCTATCACTTCCAGCATAAATGAAGACAGAAAACTAAACAGCAGCGACGTTTGTAGGGTTACTGAAGTTGGGCTAGCTGGTATATAATGATGTGCTACGTGACCGCTAGCGACACAGCTATGTTAGCATAATATAAACAAGCTAACTTTTTTTCCACTCGATAAAAGTTAACGTGAGTGTTCTCGGTGGTCAGGAACAAATGTAATCGCATGGCAGGATGCTGTAAAAGGACCAAACTTCAGCCAGGAGAACAACTGAGATAATCCATCCACAATACGAGCTTAGTCATTCATATACTGCTGCATGGGCTGGGCTGTAGTTACATCCTAAGGTTTTAAAAACTGAGCTTAAATAAATGATTAGCGGTAATAAAAGCCGAGGGAGGTCAACGGGGATCACTGACTGTTTTAGGAGCTTTTTGAGATTAAATAGAAGAAAATACATAACATTAAACATGTTAACAACACAAAAGCCATATTAAACGCAGACTACTTTAGGCCCGGAAGTAGGATTCGTCGCGTCATCACTTAACGACCGGATTGCTGCTGAAGATTTCTTGAACATTAAAGTAGTCCAGCGATAGCGATTAATACTTCCAACCGTTCTTTTCTTTTGAGTGTGATGAATCCTGCGATTGACATGTTGGATCATGCCCATGCCGTCATGGAAAGAAAAAACATCCTGGTTGTTCGGTGTGTTCAGGTAATCAGCTGACCTCATCTTCTGAGGTCGATCCAACTCCAAATTATAGCACCACCCCCACAGGCTTGTGCTGTAGGCGGATGCATCACTTTATCCGCCTCTCCTTTTACCCCAGTGCACCCATCATTCTGGAACAGAGTAAATCTGCACTCGTCAGACCACATGACCTTTTTCCAGAGTCCAGCCTCTACTCCCAAGCAGGCTGACATTTTCTTTTTTCCGATTAGCCTCGCCGATATTTAGTTTTTAAGGCTACAGGGCTGTTCAGTCCCAAACTCTCAAGTTCTCTTTTTAATTTAATTTAAGCGCCTTGAGGTGACTTTTGTTGTGATTTGGTGCTATATAAATAAAATTGAATTGAATTGTGCGCGTGGAAATGTTCACTGAGACCTCATTTTGTCCTCAGACATGAAGGGTCACCTCACTCCTTCCGGGCTTTAGAAACAGTCGTTTCAGCTGCTTTCTCAATAATTTGAGCTTTACGACTTGCACTAACACTTTTTCCACAACCAGACGTGGCTGTTGAAGAAATAAGAAGCTACTCAGTGCATCACATTGTAATCCAACTTTTTTCACCAAATTCTGAAGCACTGTAATTTTATGTAAAGCAACAGTGCAAGTAAAACATGAATCTCCTGATGCATTAAGACTCTTTTCAGTATGTGATCTGTTTCATGAGTGGCTAAATCTTTTATCTACCTCTCGTGTGTCTCCGTTGTTAGTAGGGGAGAAACCGTACCTGTAAGGTAACACCAAGAGTCAGGTCTTAAGGATGCAATACTTCCCTTAGTTGTAGATTTATTTACCAAACACAAAACTTCAAAACTGCTGAGTGGAGACTTCCAGTCCAGGTGTGCTCCCTGAAGCAGAAAACTGCACGACGTGTCTCAAACAGCTTTGAAGTGCTGTGGGGAAGCGGCGCGTGCACGCGAGCCTCGGGCACTTTGCTTCACTTAGACTGGCGTGAGGCTGTAGGTTGATGGTATGGAAATGCATTGTGGGATTTCTTTGCTGCTGTTGTGCAGTCTTCTCATGGCAGCTTTCCATTAGCAGCAGCTGGAGGTTCCTATTGGAGGATCAGCTCCCTTCTTTACTGTATCCAGGCAGGTTTGAAGCCACCCAGTGGGGGAATCCACACACTGCACCTGAGTCTGAATTAATGTGTTTCCTGTGTGTGTGTGTGTGTGTGTGTGTGTGTGTGTGTGTGTGTGTGTGTGTGTGTCAGGAACCTGAGCTCAGCAGGGGAAGAGGCGAGGAGTCAGCTGCGGTGCTGTGAAGGTCTGGTCGACTCGCTGCTCCACGTCCTCAGAGCCTGCGTCAACACCTCCGATTACGACAGCAAGGTGCAGCAAAGCACAAACACACAAAGATGCACATGAGTGTGTGAGTCATGTTTTGTCACAGTTTATCCCCGAGAGAGTCATCCCAACTTAACCTGACCCAGACACAGCTGGAACCGCACTCTGGGGACCTGAATCTGATCCCTCAATACTCACATACTGCAGTATGTGCAAACTACAGCTACTGAGACTGCTGTTATAAGGATGCCCTGTCAGTTACTTAGTTACCATTATATGTGATTGTACGTGGCCAGGCCACATAAACGTACTATACATGTGTTTAGATGTTATGCATTCATAAATTCAACTACAATTTTGACCACCAGGGTGCAACGTTTTACCAGTGGGTGTGATGAAATGTTTTCAGGGGTGTGCTGATGTTTAGCATTTGCTGTTTGTTTTTAGGCACCACCTGATTTTAAATTACTAATACAATAATGGATTGAAATGTAGGCAAATCTTTTTAAATGCTTACTTGACTCACTTGCACCATCCTGTGGTACAAATTGGTATTGCATGGAAGTGAACCCTGGCCTGTGTTCATCTTCAGTTGATAACCCTTCAACACTTCACAGATAGATCCATAAGTACTTTTACTACTAAGTACTATTGCTGTGGTAATAGTTCCTATAATTGAAAACCTAGGAACAGAAAAATGTGTTTCAAGAATCAAACATAGGTGTTTGTGGCTATCACCACCAAGTAAAAAAAAAAAAAAAATTATATATATATAGCTGTATAGGCTTAATGATCATCTGTAGTTCACAAAAGATTCATTGATATGAAAATAAAAGACGCTGACCTTTTAATAATGATATTAAAAGTTAATATAAAGCTTGAACCTCTAAAACACGATAACAAGCAAACTGGGGAAACATCCAAGGGCATCACATGTTCAGTACAGAAAATACAACTACAGCACAGAAGTGTTGCAGACGTGTGGCATAATATCATCATCATGCAAACAAGAAGAGGATGTAGTGTCCCAGCTACCTTAGCTAACAAATAGAAATAAATAGCTTAAGCAATAAAACATCGATGTCAGTGGTCTGAAAATTCTAAACTACTTGCACAGACAAAACATCATATAACAGAAATAAACCTTTTGCACCATCCACAGGCTGAAACAAGAGCTCTGCAGAGCAGATGTCTAATGTTTGATTTTATGTGAAAACTTTCCTCTAGCACCACCATCAGGTTTCATTAGCAGGAAACACAGAAGAAGAGGCAGAAACAAAAGAAATGCTCAGTTCTCATTTTTACTTTCAGATAGTGGAGAACAGCGTCTGCACCCTGAGGAACCTTTCGTACCGCCTGGAGATGGAGATGCCCTCCTCTCGCCTCCTCGGCAACCAGGAGCTGGACACCCTGCTGGGGTTCTCCTCCCCAGCCAAGGAGCTGGACTACCTCTGCTGGGGCAAGAGGAGGCGTGGCAGGAAGAGAGGCGGCTGGCCCGACTCCAAGGTACGACTGAGGCCTTTTACAGGCATTCTTTTAAAGCATGAAAAGATGTTTATGTGCTTTAAAAGTACTAAAAATATACAAGATGTGTATAAGAGCAGTTACCTGTTGAGCAATCTGAGAACTCAAAAGCTAGTCTGGTGATCTCAGGGAACCCTCCAGTTTATACCTGGCGCAGTCAAAAATGTACCCTGATCTGTTTGCTGGGGTCAGAGTGCAGATAGATCTTTAAAAAGCTATTGGATGGTGTTTTATTTTTTTCAGAATATTTAAACCTTTTGCCCTCCAAACGGACTCTGAATGCAGTGGGACTGATCCACAACAGAAACCACAAAAATCTCACCTTTTGCCTTCATATAATTTATCCCGACAGGAAAACTGGGCAACCGCACAGCTGTAAGGTTTGCTGTCCTCTGTATTCGTCAGCAAGTGAAAGCAAATATGAGCCATGACGGGTCCTTGTAGCTCTAGATTTAAACTGAAAACTGAAATCTTCAAAAGTTCTTAGCTGCCAGGCAGGCGATAAAGAGGAAGACCACAGAGAAGCTTCATGGATTGCTTCATAGTTGGTGTGACAGAGGAAGATGATAGAGACAGGATGAGACGGAGGCAGACGATCTGCTGTGGAGACTCATCATGGGAACAGCTTCTTTATTGATTGGTTGATTAGGTTATACAAATCATAACGAGAAATCAAAACCTCTGAAATGAACCCAGAAAGGAAGGACGGAAGCAAATAAGGGAAAATGAAGGTAATTTTTCCACAAATATATTCTGTTTACAGCCATCTGAACTGAATCATTGTATAATTTGGATAAAGAGAAATGAATTGGCTGCTCCGTGGGTTAGTTATTGATTCTAAGCTGGTTTTAGGTGCTTGTTTTTATGTAAAGAGTTTATGTAAATAAAATTTTCCCTCTCCTGGATCAAGCAACCCTTAGAGGAATCGCCCTTTAAGCAGTTTAAGCACTCCCAATTATACAAACTCGACTTCACTTTCTGTGCCTTGGTGCGTTTGTCGCAGTGGGACGGTGTCGGGACAGTCCCGGGTTTCTCCCAGTCTCTGAGAGGAGCAGAGCTGCTGTGGCACCCAATGGTGGTGAAGCCGTACCTCAACCTGCTGGCTGAAAGCTCCAACCCCGCCACCCTGGAGGGCGCTGCCGGGTCCCTGCAGAACCTCTCTGCAGGAAACTGGAAGGTAAGACCTCGTCTAAGGCTAACACAAGGTGCAGATTTTCCTAATTATAGACAACACTGTGGAAAAGTCTTGAGCCACCAAGCAGCCAGACTTGTTTGTCCATTATAAAGCGCTCTTGAGCAATAGTTCTCCAGACTTTCTGAACTGTTTCTTTGGAACATCAGAACAAGCCATCAGCTTTCATCTCAGTCCTATTTTGCCAACTTCAAACCTCCAGTGAATACAAACAGAGACATCGCAGGTCAAGTCTTGTGTTTGTCACAGTAGGAATCTGATGGGTAAAAACAATATTTGACTCCTTTCGGGGCATTTAAAACTCTGTTTCTATTTGTGCAGTTTTCGGCCTACATCCGAGCAGCGGTGCGTAAGGAGAAGGGCCTTCCCATCCTGGTGGAGCTGCTGAGGATGGACAACGACCGGGTAGTCTGCTCCGTCGCCACCGCTCTGCGTAACATGGCATTGGACAGCCGCAACAAGGAACTGATAGGTACACACACACACCCCTCAACTGTTTATTCAAAGCCAGCACATACTCAGTCTTTGACATTACGTTGCCCCCTAGTGGTGACACAATCCTACATTTGTGCCCTCTCCTATCTGCAAACAAATTACAGTTAACACTTACATCACCACGGACTGCCATTTGGCTTTTTCTACCTTTAAAACCCGGAGAGCAGCCAAATGGCTTTTAGCTAAGCTTTAGCTTCAGCCAAGTGGAAGCTAAATTGGCTAGTCATTCATATGTATATTAGGTTGTTAGCTGGGAATTCTGGAGGGAGGGGAGTGGGGGTGTGTGGATGAGGGGGTGGGGGAGCTGCTAAAAGCTGTGAACTTCCTTTTGTGTTTCATCTTGATGCATTCTCAATCATCCAGGGAAATAAATCTCCAAAAGTCACCAACTTGGAGTGTTTCAGTTTGCCGTCTTAGGGAGAAATCAACACACATGGGTGTAGGTCCTTTGTTGCTGAGATTTATTGATAAAAACAGTACAAAAAACCAACCATTTGTCACAGTAGAGCTAATGCCTAAATGCTGCTCCTGGGAAGGGTGAACACCTAAAGCTTACCTGTGAACAGTCATTCTTGGGTTGTGGCATCTTGCCACGCCCAAGTATAGAGCTGCAGTAAAAGGAACGAAAGACGGCCACTAAAACTGATTCAGCAAAACTAAACATCTCTTAATACTCTGCCTGCAAATAAACAGCACTGTTACACATTTACACATGTTCAGTGTTAATGAAATCCTGAAGTGGGTGCACAAATTTCAGACGTATACATGCATACAGGTTCAAACATATACTTAAGTATATATACTGTAAGAGACTTTGGGAAGGACATTCCTGAAGCTTAATGCTAGCCTGCTGTATCCACTCGAACCCCAGTTGTGATGTGTGTTTGGGATCGTTGTCCTGCTGTAACATCCAACTATGTCCACATTTCAATTTGTTGGAAGCTGCTGATTAGAGGTGAGGTTCAAGATTTTGGAGGTAGTCCTCCTCCTTCATTATTCCATCAATTTTGTGCAAAGTGCCACAGCAAAACAGCCCCAGAGCATGATGGTACCACCACCATGCTTAGCAGCTGGTATAGAGTTCTCAGGTTTTGAGAGCCGTACCTTTACTCCTCTAAACATCTTTTCATTTTGACCAAAAAGCTCAATCTTTGTCTTCTCTGACTATAAAGCTTTTCTCCAGAAGGTATTTGGCTCGTCTATATTGGAGCAGGGGCTTCTTTCTGTCCATGGTAATGTAAAACTCACTCCGCTGTGGACGGTGACGCTGGTGTTCCAGATGTTTTCAGTTCATGACAGGTTTGAGCCCTGGAGTCATCTTGTCTTCTTCTGGCAAATTGGTGACACGTCTGAATTACATGTACTTATTATTGTTTGATCTGATGATCTTGGAATCTGCAGTTGTTTTGAAATGGCTCGAAGAGACCTTCCCAACTTTTGTAAATCTACAATTCTCCGACATTAATTCAATCTTGTGCCACCAATTCTTGTTTGTTAAACTTGTTTGTTAATCCGCTAAGAGCAGATCCAGACCTTCTGTTCTGTCTGTCTCTCCACCTGCAGGAAAGTACGCCATGCGGGATCTGGTGAACCGGCTGCCTGGCGGCAGTCCCACTGTGCTGTCAGATGACACGGTGGCATCAGTCTGTTGCACGCTGCATGAAGTCATCAGCCGCAACATGGAGAACGCCAAAGCTTTAGCCGACAGCGGAGGCATCGAGAAACTGGTGGATATCAGCAAAGGTCGAGGGAAAGGGTAAGACGTGACCACCTCCATGTTTTTATTATTGAACTCATTTCGCTACGTTTATAATGAACATCTACCACTGTGACAGGTGATGGGTGATAGAAAATCAGGCACTCCTTAACTGGTTTAACTCATTTTATTTTACATACTGTGTGTGTCACAGATATTCGATGAAGGTTGTGAAGGCAGCTGCTCAGGTGCTGAACACCCTGTGGCAGTACAGAGAGCTGAGGACCCTCTACAAACAGGTGGGTACGAGCAGACACATGTGGAAGAACTCACACTGATGGAATTAAAACTCCATTTACACCTCAAGAAATTTAAAGGCTCTTTCAGGGAGATGCTGATTATCTTTCTTATCGTCTGTTTGTAATTCAGGGCACGGTAATCATTCAAGGCCTTCATTATCCAAAGTCTCTTTCAGAAGTGCACTCCCTTCTGTTAATCTGACTTCATTGGAATGAGAGTCCCTTGGTCACATCTATCAAAATGTGGGTGCTAAGATAAGAAAAGGCTATCAGCATATCACATCCCTCAGTAAATGGTAGATGGACTGGTTCTTATATAGCGCTTTTCTACTCTTCTGAGCACTCAAAGCGCTTTACACAACTTGTGCATTCACCCATTCACACCCATTTGCACAAGCACATTTTTCTAAGTGCTTTCTAAGTAACATTCACATACACGATGGATGCATCGGAGAGCAATTTGGGGTTAGTATCTTGCCCAAGGATATTTGGCATGCAGACTAGGGGAAGCCAGGAATCGAACCACCAACCTTCCGATCAGTAGATGATGACCTGCTCTACCGCCTGAGCTACAGCCACCCAGTTGTGATGTGTGTTTGGGATCGTTGTCCTGCTGTAACATCCAACTGTGTCCACATTTCAATTTGTTGGAAGCTGCTGATTAGAGGTGAGGTTCAAGATTTTGGAGGTAGTCCTCCTCCTTCATTATTCCATCAATTTTGTGCAAAGTGCCACAGCAAAACCCCAGAGCTGTTTTGCTGTGATAAAAGTGTGATAAAAGTGACCTATGTACTGTGGAGTCTTTAAAAATTTGAAGCGACGGGACAAGCGGAGGACAAAACAAGAGGTATCGGGCCTAAAAATATATATATATCTAGAGCAGATGAAGAGTGTCTGGGAAAAAATGTCCTTAAGAAAGGAAAAAAATCAAGCACTGATCATCACAATGATCCCAAACACACTGCCAATGCAATAAATACCTGGACAGAAAAACACACAGTGGAACACTATCAGGCATGGATCGGCCTCCCCGGAGCCCGGACCTCAACATTATTGAAGCAGTGTGGGATCATGTTGACAGAGAACAGAACAAAAGGCAGAAACATCCAAAGAAGAGCTTTGAATGTCCTTCAAGAAACCTGGAGAACTATTCCTGGAGACGACTTAAAGAAATAACAAGAAAGAGAGTTCAGACTGTGCTGAAGAATAAAGGTGGTCACACCAAATACTGACTTCCAGCTCGTTAGCATGGTACAAACTGTTTTTCCCTTATATGCTTGTATTTACATGTTTTTGCACATGCTTCAATAAATCGCTCTTCCTGTTTCAACTATAAAGAAAGGAGAAACATTCACAGCTGAAGGGACATGTTTCGTGCCATGAGGATGACTCATGATGTAGGATCTGCATAAATGACACATGCTGTAAAAGTCTCATCTTATATGATTCTTAGGAAAGCCAGATTTGAAACGGCAGCCACTGATATTACCAATTAAACACAGCAGCTGTTATGAAAGCCAAATTGACAAAGAATAAAGGAATTCACCACTGACTGTTACAGCCACAGGCAAAATTCGTAACAAACCTGTAACTCTTATGCGGTAAAAGTGTTGTGGCACAGGATTCAAACTGATGAAACCTTCCGGTCCAGTTGCGCCACCAATTGTGGTCATGACTTTTATGGTCAGAATTTCTAGGAACAGCCAAAGAGTGGAGGGTCTCAAGATGTCATCTCAGCTTTTTGCAGATTATGTGGTTCTTTTGGCTCCGTCGGGGGATGGCCCCTGTTTGCTTTGGGGTGGTTTACAGTTGAGTGTGAAGCAACAGGGGTGGGAATCAAGTCTGAGGCCATGGTTCTCTGACAGAAAATTTAATTCAGTTCAAATTATTATATAGCAACAGTTGCCTCAAGGTGATTTATATTGTAAGGTAAAGGACCCTACAATACTGTTCCCCACAGGAGATCAGGAGGAGGTGGTCAGGGAGGTCTGTGGCAGAAGGTGAATGGATGAAATCTACGTAAATGCAGTAGTTTAAGTACATGTAGGTCCTCAACCATTCCCCCAGCAGGTTCTGCAGCAATTTGAGCATCTAAATTCCAACAGCCTTGGAAACGTTTGATGTTTTTTGTTTTTTCCAGTATCCATAGCCTAATTCCATAAGTCTTTTGTCTATTCTATAGAGCCAATTTTGTTTTTTGGGGGGAGGTTTTAAATGTATGTATTCATATTAAAGAAACCCTGCAGGAGCTCCTACATGTGTGCACAAGCATGCCTCTTTATTTTCTTTTTGTCGTACATGTGAACAGGATGGCTGGAACTACACCCACTTTGTCACCCCCGTCTCCACTCTGGAGCGGGACCGATACCGCTCTCAGCCGACCCTACCCACCAGCCCAATGCAGATGTCCCCCGTCATTCAATCAGGTGTGAGAGACATCAAACCGATGATCATATTTCAGTAATAGATTGTTGGGGGGGAAACAGGATTTGGTTTAAATCATATCACTGTTTTATTTTTCTGGTTGGCTTTGTTTTCAGGCGGTAGTGCAACATCCTCGCCAGCGATGCTCGGGATAAGAAGACACAGTTCAAACTATCAGCGGGCCCAGTCATCTATGCAACTCGACACATATTATGGAGACAACAGTTTACACAAACGGCAGTACACAGGTTTGTGGCATTCCTCAGGGATCTGCACACTGGTGTTTCTCTCAAACAACCACCATTTCAGTTTGGAGTTATATTTATTTTACTCTCTACTTATGGATTTTTCACCTCAGGGTCAGAGAAGAAAACCCCATATTTCATTGGGACCTATTCCTCCCAGTCAGGAGAGGATCTGAGAAGATCCCAGGTAAGAAGCCTTTTGTTGTTTCATCATACAGTAATGTCGTGCTCAATCATCCAGGTAAGGATGTTTTCTCAGTTTGGTTGATTTTATATAGACTGACTGATTACATTGTTTTCCAAGCACCCAGAGCCATTCTACGACGAACCCGACAGGAAGAACTTCAACAGCTACAGAATGTACCTGTCGTCCCCACAAGGCTACGGCGAGGAGCACTTTGAGGACGAACCGGCCCACCTGACCCCGTCTTCTCCCGACGGCTACGCCACCCAGTCGCTCCGATTCAAAGCCAACACCAACTATGTGGACTTCTACTCCACCACACGGAGGCCTTCAAACAGGGCGAACAAGTTCACCGGCTCCCCCGACTCGTGGGTGTAGAAAGAAAACAGACGCCGTGGACATCAAGTCTTCACCACGTTGGCTGTCCGTTCCTGTGGGTGTATGTGTGCGGGGAGTGCGTTGTGTGGCTGCGTGAAAGGTTGCGGATGCATGTGGATATGTATGTGTGTGTCTATACTGAAGCTGTGCTGAATGACCAGGGCTTGGTTTGCCACGTGCAGCTTTTGACTAAGTCAGACCGCACGATAATAATACCCGGAAAAAAATTATCCCTTTATTTTTGACTCCGAAGCTAAAAACAAACCAAACAAACACAAGTCAGTTTTATCAGAGGTTTATTGCATAACATAAAGAAGCAGTGCTGTATGAAATTGTTCGCTAGTTTAATGAGCTTCAGGCTGCAAAACTAGAATATTCTGAAATATTTCCACCATGTTGTTTGGCCGTTGCGTACAACTTATAATTCCCACACACTTGTAAAGGTGTTGGCTAGAGGCACGAACAGTCTAAAAGATGGACGTAGCCACCGTTACCTTACCCACCCCCCTCAGTGAAGTCCCTTCGAGCTGAGTGTCTTCTGGCTAAATGTGTCAAACGAGGAGTGGATCTACCGCACCCACTCCCATACCTTGCTTTATCAGCCTTTCATCCTTTTTGACATTAACAGGGACCACAATTTGCAAAATAAACACTATGCTGTATTCAGTAACACTTGAAAGTAGCGACTGAGACCATGAACTCGTTGGGAAAATGTTTACTGAGGTTGCATAGACTTCTACAATCTACAGTAAGAGCCAGAAATCCTTAGAGAAGAGTTTGCATGCTTGAAATCCCAGAAAGATTAAATCAGATTAAACTGGGAACTCCCCAGTTATCCAGGACTATCTCATAGAACCCCTATCAAACTGGAAGTCCACAGAGTGGCAGTTCTTGTGTATATTTAAGACAATTCTCTGATATAGCTATGACCTTACTGAGACTCGGTGTGTTAACCACAATGTTAAATTCTGGAAATCATCGCCAAGTGTGAACAACCATCAAGGATCAAAAGTAAGTCTTGTTGCTTTGAGTATACTAAATTGGATTCTTTCTAAGGAAGATTTTGCGTTTTAATTGATAGGTTTTTTTGTAAACAATGATCAGGATGTGAAACAAATTGTCTTGGGCTTTGCCATTTCTGCCAGAAGCTAAGTCTACAGACTAGCTAATGGGTTCCCAAGGCTTAGTCAAAAGGTGCTTTTTAAACAAAAGAAAGAAAAAAACCTAGCCCTGACATTGTTGTTTACTCGAGTGTTTGTTCACGTCAACTGATTTCATTTTTCTCTGCAGTAAAAGTGTGCAGTGTGTTGGCTTTATAACATAAATATCGTCCGCCAGCATCATCTTGAATGCAAGAGAAAAAGAAACTTGCTGAAGCTGAGGATCACACCTGGGACAAATTCTATTTACCAGTTAAATAAAACCACTACTCCAAACAACATAAAAGCTGCTCCAAATATTATTTGACCTGGGTTTGGAGATGAACATCCTCACGCTCATGAACCTTTAAAGACTCAGAGAACTGGGGTTAAACCTGTAACCCTCTGCTTTTCTGTAATGTTGGCCAAAAGTGCAGTATATCATAAAGTATGTGAAATATGTGGAAAAACAAAAGTGAACATCTATTTGTACAGATAAAAATGGTTTAACTGTCCTGTTACATTGTTGTATTCAATATGTAGAACTTTCTTATGTGATTGTGAGGAAGATTTTTGTATTATTTATCGATTATTTTTATTAATTTAATTGTGACCTGACCAAAATACCCAATCTGTCTGTTCTGTCTAAAACTGATAATGATGATGTGTTACAGAGGGAAATAATATGTATAGGGATTAAAGATTATATCACGATGAGACACCTGGAAGTTGCGGTTTTCTTCTAATTTTGAAATGCACACAAAAAAAGCAAGTTAAATAGATTATCTTTATTAGATTTAATTGCATCAGTTGTAAGATATATATTTGGATACACGATGCTACAGCTAAAACAAAAAATGTACAACATGATGAGGTAAATGCATCCTGTACAGAAACTGCCCTCCCTGAGCATGCCTTTAACACAACAAGCTCTAGTCCATGCAGTTACATTCACTTATTCGTCGTCTGTGCTTGTTGCTGTCCTGCAACTAAGCCATTGCGAAAGTGTAACATTCTACAGCAACATCCACAGAAACAAAAGCAACTAGCCCGAAAGTCACATTGCACAACTAAGGCCCAGTCCTACCCGAGGCGTCAGCCTTATGTTCAGCAGGGTAGCAGTCAAGTGTGGCAGCACTCATCCAGCCCAATGACTGGTCGAATAGTGGCAGTCATCAAGCTCAATAACTGCCACTGGTCAAGAAGCTAATTCAAAGGGTGGGGGTCGTCATTAGAAGAGTAGCAGTCATCAAGCTTGACTGTAGGGTATCGTCCTCGAGCTTGATGACTGCTACTCTTTGATACCTAAAAGAAACTAAAATGGTAGACTATAACCAAAGAACAACTGTAATTGGGCCTTTTACACTGAGACAATAATGTACATAAAAATATGTTAAACAGGCACCATAAAGGAAAGCAGCACAAACGTCTAATGTACCACTAAAGGGTCAAGAGGCCTCGTTAAATTACAGTCTTGACGTTAAAAAAGAAAGTTACAAAGTCACAAGTCAATGTAGAGAAATGTGTTCATTTCTAAAGCTGGAGTGCTGTTTTGATGATTTCAGTTTTCTAAAGGCAAAAACTTATCCAGCTTATCCACTGAGATTTTAATTACTTTGGCCTGAGGGGAAAAACCTTTTTTCTGCCTTTGAATCTGTTTTTAAAGACTCTGACTGGCCAATCAGAAACTTTACAGATTGAGTGCAGACTATTACAACAATCCAGACACTGAAATTGTGTGGGGAGAACAAATTTAAATCAGCTTTAAACCAGAGTTATAAACCAGGCTCATAGTCCTAGGAGCAACTGATTGGCTGGTCAGTGTTCCTCAAGAGCTACAGCAGCGCAATTTAATTGTATGAGATCCCTCTTTGCAAAACGACAAAAAAAGAAAAATCTTTTTGAAGCCCAGAGCATGTTTTCTAAAACCAAATCAAAGAGTTTCTTTTTATTGATTGTCACCTGTAATCAAACAAAAGTGTAAACACAAAAGTTATAAAATCTGGAAGACAAGACACATGCAAAGACAGTTGTGTGGAAGCATGTTTCTGCTGCCCAGCTCCAGCAACAACCTTCAACATCACCGAGGTTAGAAACTTAAAGGCCCTGCTTTGAAACAAATCACATCCATAAAAGTAAGCATGAAGCTACATCCTGCAGGCAGTTAGCTTAGGTTAAAATGGTGAAACAGACATTTTTATTTTAAGTTCTGTTTCCAGAAATAAATATTCCACTCACTGCATCTAAGTGCTTTGAACCTAGCATTCTCCCTCATGGATGCACTGGGGGCCACTCAGTGTTCTGTTCCTTGCCCAAAGACACTTTAACACGAACACAAGACAAGCCGGGAGTTGAACCACTGACCTTCCAATTAGTAGATAATCCACTGCGGTGTACATAATGACTTTTAACAGTGAAAGAACTACTCATCCAATAATACAATCAAATCCTAGATTCCATAGCAACCGACTTCCAGCCTTCTAGAATTTAGTGTTTGTAGTTTGTATTGTGCGTGAGTGGTCAAGTGTAGCCAAGTTATCGATGTGGCATGGTGCTATGTTCCTGACTGCAACTCGTCCATTCTGATGTTTGTGGGTTTACACATTTCCAAGGTCAATGTCATTCAACAGCAACTTGTAAAGCACTTTGAGGGCCCCGAAAAGCGCTATATAAATGCAATCCATTATTATTATTATTAACTTCCACCAATCAGAGATGCCGCTGTTTCAGTTAAGGATTGCGGGAAGAGTAGTTCTTCTCCGTTATATTATAAATAATACATTAATGTTTTATGTCACATGCCATCATTTTACAGTTTAGTAGCTTGTAGTGAGTCTGTTTTTGGTGGGTACAATTTTTTGGTCCATAGTTAAAATACTTCTAAAAAATATGGATGAGATTTTCAATTCAGGATCTGTAAATAAGTTGTAGATGTTTTCCAAAATATGCAGGTAGCATGCATGTTAGGGCTACCCAGCTAACAGCAGAAATCATCTTCAGGCATTGATGTAAATGAGCTGGGGCGTAATTTGCTGATTATGCGTGTTAAATTTTTTTGCAATGAGTTGTAGTTAACACACTTAGTGATTACACTGTCCATAAAGAGCTCGGAGCAATTATCAACCTAATGGTCGCCATTTAGGCTACGGAGTGGGATGAGGCGTTTATCCATAGTAAACTCTTGTCTTCGGTGTGACTGCCATTTTGGAGGGATGCTGCTGTAGCGTCAGCCACATAGGCCTAGAGACCAGGCAGCAATCATCTGGCAACCACTGGATCACAAGGGAAAAATGTGTATTTCCACCAACCTAATGACAAGTGGCTGTTTGCAAAGAGGTATATAGGGTACAGGACCAAAGATCTCTGTGATTGCCATTCCCTGGTCTTTATGCTAACCTAAGCTAACCGTCTGTTGGCTGTAGCTTCATATTGATCAGATACACTCGAGTGGTGTCACTTCTGTCATCATGACGACTGAGAAAAAAAGGAAAAAAGCAAGTTGTTTCCTAAAACGTTAAACAATACTTATCTAAAAACGGACACGTTTGCCTTCTCCTGTAAAGCTGCGCAAACCTAAAACTTAAGCTTCATTTTCATTTCTAATACAGGGCCTCACTTATAAACTTCGAGCTTTTAATCCATCCATCCATCCATCCATTCGCTTCCGCTTGTCCTTTTCAGGGTCGCGGGGGGCGCTGGAGCCTATCCCAGCTGTCATAGGGCGAGAGGCAGGGTACACCCTGGACAGGTCGCCAGTCTGTCGCAGGGCTAACACACAGGGACAGACAACCATTCACACTCACATTCATTCGCACATTCACACCTAGTGACAGTTTGGATTATCCAATTAACCTATCCCCACAAGCTGCATGTCTTTGGACGGTGGGAGGAAGCCGGAGTACCCGGAGAGAACCCACGCAAACACGGGGAGAACATGCAAACTCCACACAGAAAGACCCCGGCCTGATGTTGGAATTGAACTCAGGACCTTCTTGCTGTGCAGCAACAGTGCTAACCACCGTGCTGCCCTGTTGCATAATAACGACAATCTACCATCAGAAGATCCAGAAAACTAAACTTATAACAGCGAATGTGTTATAAACGAGGCCTCTGAGATCTACATTCAGCAAATTAAATATGTCTCATCAGTATTTACACAATGTTTGGATGGTGCTTCTCCGAGCGATGACAGTCTGTCGTGAAGGCCTCCCATTGGTGCTCCAAGAGGAGGGGCGTTGCTTGTGGATCCAGGTGGGGTGGTGAGCATGCACTGAGTTGTTTATGGTCGTCTGCAACAAGAGGCAAATCTCTGAGACCGTCTTATATCCAGTTTATGTGTAAGTGATATATTTGTTAACCGCCCCCTGGTGGTAGCCATGTGTAAGACAAGCAAAGGAAATTATATTTCGTAAAATGGAAAACAGATTTTTGCACTCACAGGATTATGTTGCTGTTGTGGGTTCAGTTGTTATGAATATCAACACCTCCGGCTCTGATGGAGCTGCAGATCGGGGAGGACAGTGGATGATGTCCGGGCCGGATAGGCTTTGCTGAAAACACAAAAAAGAGAACATCTTGATCCATTGGCTGATTTATCTTTCTCCCAGGGATCCATATTCAGGTCTGTTTTTTTATCCAGTGTTTTATTTTTTTGTTTGTTTGTTTCAAGTTTAAACCAGCTCAGATATTTCAATTTTTCTGGTTGAAATATCAACTGCAAAAGCTACTCTCAGAGGGATTGAATCCCTGACTGCCCTTCCCTGAGTATAGTTCTCCTGGAAGTCACTTCCTGTTAAAGTGGAGTTCTTCCCCACCTCAGTCACCAGGGTATAATCTGTACTATGAAACAGGTTTAAAATTGCAGTTTGACTTGGGCTGACTACAATCCCTCTCAGACAAATTGGAAAATTTTGCAAATATTTGAGTCAGATTGTGCTGATAAGCATCTATTTGCAATAGTGTTCTCAACACAAATGGCTGTAATCTGTGTTTTAAAAGCACAGCAACAAAAGCATCAGTGTCCAGGCCACAGAAACAATCCTGCCAATCAGCATGCTTTCAGCAAAACCAATTTAAATTGCTACTCTTTAGCGTAAAGATGGTTATTTAAACATATAGAAGTTATCTAGAAACACTATCACTCATTCGGAAATGTATTTGTGTCCAGGTTCAGCTACGGTGCTGGTGGCAGGTTTCACCCCTGTGTGAACCGGTCTTCTTTGTCCGACAGCTGTCACATGAGCACATCTATTTCAGTGAAATAATAAATGGAAGTAAAACCTCACCGATCTGTGCAGAGTATCCCCTCCTGGCCATGTTCTTGGCCCGCACAGCCTCTTTGATGCGGTCCACCTCCTGCTGGTAGCGCTTGCGGTCCCTCATGGCGTTCTCCTTGGCCTCCTTCAAGGCGTTCTCCAGCGCTTTGACTCGCTCGGCCGTGGCTCGCAGACGCTTCTCCAGCTTGGGCAGTTCGCAGCGAAGGTCTGCGTTGTCCCGGACCAGCTGAGGGCGGCGGCATGAAGTTACTGAGCATTATTTTATCGCACTGTATCTCACAGCGCTCAGCATTTCTGTTTTATAATATTTTTATGGATTCAGCCTCTGTATAGCAACCGTACCTGTTTGTGGACCTTAGTCAGCTGCTCCAAATTGTTCTCCAAGAATGAGATTTTCTGTTTCTGTGCAATGTTGCTGAGTCCCTCCTCACAGTCAAGCTCTGCACTCTTATAATAGAGGAAAATTACACCAAACTACATTAAACGACCAGTCGTATGTGTCAACAGTAAAAAGATCTACCTTCTTAACCCGTGCAGTGAGGTCCTGGACGAAGAGTTTGCGCAGGTTGTGCAGAGTTTGCAGCTCTTTGGCCTGAGTGAACAAGAAGGGAGTGAAAGCTGGAAGTTAGACCCACATAATAGTTCTGGGATTTACATTTTGCCAGAGGGTTCTTCCTTTTTAAAGTGAGTTCTTCCTCCCCACTGTCGCCAAGTATTTGCTCATAGGGAATCATCAGACTGTTGGTTTTTTCCTTTTAATTCAGTTCAGTTGAATTCATTTGTATGTAAATACTCTTAAATTAAATTGAACTGAATTAAAGATGTCATCAGGTTTATTCTACCATCGGCCAAACCTAGGGTGAAACCTGAAAAAGCCATGGTCATGTGAAGTGGGTGTTTTGAACGGCACTTCAGATCAGTGCTTCGTAAGCTCAACACAGCGTTGAAACACCAGTATCCAGCTTCCCATCCCTACTCAGGGTATTCAATTAAATTCTGTTCCATTTATACAGCATCAAATCACAGCCGTTTGAGGCTCGATCACTGAAACTCCCCTTTTTATGTAAATGTAAGAAAAAGAAGTGCACTTTTAAGAAATATGTCCGAACGACTCTTTGGGATGAAGTTGTGAACAGCTGGATCAATGAGATGCACTATACTAACAACATTTCTTTAATCCTCTGACTTGCCTCTATTCTCATTAAATATATTACAAAGCACTGTTTTTGAGTAAGCCTGCATTGGTGCAGACTTCCAGCAGTTTCTTTGCTTTGCTATGTGACTAAACAGACATCTAAGGTTAGAACAGCTGTGACTTCAAAGGTGAGAGTAGTTATGGGGCCATCACTGAGTCTCACCACAGTCTCCTCCAGACCCTTCAGGTCCTCTCGGGCCTGCTCCCTTTGTTCATTCAGCAGCCTGTACAGAAAACAGAGCAATAATCAAACCATGTGACACTTTTATTGTCTCAAATTAACTCTAAGATGCTTGTGTTCACCTACACGAGCCTCTCCAGCTTTGCATTCTTCTCCTGCTCCTCCGCCTGCAGTTTGTAGTAATCCGACATGAGTCGCTCCTGCTCCAGTAACAGCCCCTGATTTAGACTGAGAGGGAGAAACTGTTTTAATAAATACGCTCTCTAGTTTCAGAAAATGTGGTTTGGAATCGAAGCATGTTTAGTTGGAGGCTCTAAAGTTGCAGGTTGAGGCCTTGAAAGTCACTTTCTAGTCATGTTAACTCTTCTTTTGAAGCAGAAGCTGACTTTGAGCCCAGATCTTTGATCGCTTTCAGGCAGCAGCTCCTTGCTTGCACTTGTTCTCTGAGCTGCTTCTTCTCCTCAGTAGTCCCCCTTTGAAGACAACCTGAGTGGAAATCCCTACTCTGAGGGCTGAGGGGAATATTAAAATGGGTATATGTGTGTATCTGCTCATGGCCTGAGCTCGTCTGAAAAGATCAGGATTTGTGTAGAACGGTTTCAAACCTGAGCACATCTGTGGGTTTCCCTGTGATATCTCTCCCCTAATCTCCCATCGTCTCCCCCCTGCTGTGCTGTTACATCCTCAGAGTTGGTTTGTGTGCGTCAGTGTGTGCGTTTGCTGATGTTTTCTCACTCTCTGAGCTCGTCCAGCATCCTCTGTTTGTCTTCGATCTCATCCCGCAGGCGGCTGAGCTGCTTCTGATGAGCCTCCCTGTGGTTCTCCAGCTGCTCCTCCAGCGTTTTCTGAAGACATAAAAACACATTAGACCTGAGGTTGGCAACATTATTCCCTCAGAGGACACTGAACAGAAACATGACGCACTAAAATAACCCTATGATAATCCCAAATCCATGATCCAAAATACAAGAGCTTCCTGTTAGAAGCTGCTCGTTTTTCTGGGTCAGTCTGGAGCACTTAAATACTGGATAAACCTATGACATGGACTGTGTTAGACTGTATTAGGTCTAACACTTTAAATCTGGCTACTTGGAAGTGTCTCAGCTACTAGTTAGCTAGTTAACAGTAACTAGTAGTTAACTACTAGTAGTTAACTACTAGTTACTGGATCTCCTGCCTTCAATCTGACCTGGAACATGAACAAATATGAACAAATGTCTTGAATCAACCCTCATGTCTTTACGCTTTACTTCCAAGCCGCCAGATTTTCTTTTTTTTCAATTGTTTTTGAGCAATAGTTCTCAGGCTTTCTGAAGCTCTTTCAAAGGTTTTATTTGGACATTGGCTGCTTTTTCACTCATTTGCAGTCCAGTGCTTGTACCTGATCATCTTTAGAAGCATTTTTCCAGCTGCATTTCAGCCAGTGGTGGTGGAGACCTTGTTAAAATTATCAACTATGAAAACAGAGAAGCACCATCAGATTTTGATACACCATGCAAAATCATCTGGAAAGCATATGATTGTCAACAGCTTCATTTTTCAGCGTGACAATGATCTCAAACACATTGTTAATGCAGTAAAAACACACAGTGGAGCACTATCAGGCATGGATCGGCCTCCCCAGAGCCCGGACCTCAACACTACTGAAGCAGTGTGGGATCATGTTGACAGAGAACAGAACAAAAGGCAGAAACATCCAAAGAAGAGCTTTGAATGTCCTTCAATAAGCCTGGAGAACTATTCCTGAAGACGACTTAAAGAAACAACAAGAAAGCTGCCTAACAGAGTTCAGACTGTGCTGAACTCTGTTAGGTTCCAGATTTTAATATTTTGTAAAAATCAAAATCAATTTTGTGCTGTATTTTTTTTACCTTGATGTCATCGTCTCCGCCCGCTCTGCCGATGTCCTCCTTCTCCTTTTCCTCGTGCATTTTCTCTAAAGACAGAATAATTGTGCTGTGTCAGAAACTGCAGGCAAATTTACTCACAAAGCTAAACTCTCAAACTTCAAACTATGAGATATTTTACTGAAAGACAATTTAAATCAAGACAAAAGACTTCCCACCGGGGGTCAAAACATAGACTCACAGACTCAAACACAACCAAAGACAAACCCTCACCTTCATAGCGTAGTTACTCAGCCCACCCTTTTTGTCAAATTCATCTTAATCGTAAAAAAAAAAAAAACCTCTGATGTGCAAGACTATATCACATCCATCGCCTGGATATGTCATAAGGTGACTGTCTTCTTCCACAAAAGCAAAAACCAAAGAAAGTGTAATGATGCTTGGAACGCATGAACACAGTGCACACACAATACACATGTGAAATTTGACTAATGTGGATGCAGGGGTTAAAGACGGCCTCAAAGGTTCAGAATGGCAGTTTAATGCACATTACTGGCAATTATTTCTTATGTGCTGCAGACTGACTGCATGGACACATTTGCTCAGTAATAATAAAATAATAAAATCCCACGGCCCACTTATACCTTCATGTGATGCGTTCATGGTGCAGATGCAAATGAAGTCGTAGTTGTGATACTTCAGTGTCTAGCTAGTGATAGAGCAGCAAATAATAATCATTATCATCATTATTATTATTATTATTATTATTGAGTAATTATTTTCACCACACAGCACTGATGCACCTGATCCTAAGGTCCCCCCGCCTGCCAGATCCCACTTTAGCCCCTGTGGTGATACTCAGACATAATATACTGGCCACTCGTGCTCAGAGCACCCTGCATGTTGTAAGATACAGTGTCGTTAAGTCCTAATCTATGTGATACTCCAGTGATGGATAAAGTTCAAATTAAAGACCTTCCAGTGCTTTCTTTGTGTGTAACTGAGGTATAAAGAAAACCTAAAAAACACACTGATTAAATAATGGTTATTGAATGAGTAACAACTAAAAGGATAAAGTGGTGTCTCATACATTAGAAACATCTTTGTCTTTGTTGTTTTGAGCTTTTCTTTTTTCGGGGTGGGATGACATGTCAGCTGTGCTCATACTGCCTAACTGTATAAATGAGTCTGGTTTTTAAGAGTCTGTGGAGGTTTCTAGGACCGACCTTGAGCGTGCAGTTTGGCGAGCTCTTCGGTGAGAGCGTCCTGACTCTCCTCCAGCTGCCTTTTCTTCTGCTCCATGTTCTGCATGTAGTCGGTCAGAGACTTTATCTTGGCCTGATGCTGCAGGGACAGCAACACGTGACTGACACTCTACCAAACCCCAGGAGAACTCTGTTAGCATGACGACGTCAGGTGACGCTTACCTGGGAGATGAGCAGCTGACAGGACGCCAGCTCCTTCTCGTTCGCCTGAATCTTGCGGTGGGCGTCGGCCTGGGCGCTCTCCAGCTGCTTGCTGCGGTTGACCAAAGACTTGACCTCGGATTTCATCTTGCTGATGTAGAGGCGAGCAACGGTAAAGTCCTCCTCCAGCGCCGAGCCGTTCCCCTTCATCTCTGAGCACTGAGAGGGAAGGAGGACGGGCCGGGTTAAAGGGTCATGTGTCTGTTTCGGGTAAGGTTGGTAAGGTTTTTGT
This sequence comes from Astatotilapia calliptera, assembly GCF_964374335.1. Classification (NCBI taxonomy): domain Eukaryota; kingdom Metazoa; phylum Chordata; class Actinopteri; order Cichliformes; family Cichlidae; genus Astatotilapia; species Astatotilapia calliptera. The sequence goes on along the minus strand of NC_137443.1, from coordinate 27,738,640 downwards.
CATGTGGACGTGGGTGCTCACCGCAGCCGTCTTGACATCGCTGGTGCCGATGATGGCACCGATGTCACTGAGGTCTCTCAGCAGAAGGTTGAGGACCTCGGCAGCACGCTTTCTCTGCAGGCCGTTTAGCTCCTGCAGCTGACTCACCTCCCTCTCAAGCACCGACAGCAGCGCCTGAGGATGCCGCCACAAAGACAGCCTGTCAGCATGCCTCTGCATCGCTGCACTTCATGTGTAATCAAGTAGTATTCAGGAAAGTCACGACCCACCGTCTTGTGCTGCAGCTTCTCGGTAAGCTGCGCGTTGGCTTGGTTTCGCTCCTCCACCTCTTGGCTCTTCTGGTCGTAGTTAACTGCCAGCTCCTCCAGGGCCTGAAGCACCTCCTTCACCTCCTCCTTGGCTAGCTCGTTCTCCGTCTGCAGCCGGCACAGCTCCTCCTGGATCTTGTCATAGTCGCGTCGTGTTGACGCCAGCAGCTGCACAGATTTAAAAAAAAAAAACACGTGTCAGAGGAAATACGCAGGCATGCTCTATCATTACTATTAACCTGAGCTGGGAGACAAACCTCTTCTTGATCCATCATCTGCTCCTTGAGTTTCTCCGCCAGCTGACTGTGTTGGTTAATTTCGTCATCCTGTCAGCGGCAATAAAATATACAGATTTTCAGGAATTGTTTAAATAACAAGGGCAGTATGTGTACATGTAATCCCTGTGAGCCCAAAGCTCAGGCTTCAGACTGATCGAACACTCTTGGCTCTGTGGTTCATCATATAGGTATATATCAGCTATATGATATATATATAGGCAGGTGGTTCACATATATGGTGAACCACCTGCCATTCAAATCTATTTTTATGAGGGGCAGCCAATCAGAAGGAAGGGGGAGGAGCTAGAACACTTTGTTCCAGACAGAAGATGAATAAAACCCATCCTGAGATAGCTGTATGTGACATGTTTACAATAAACCAGCTTTAGCCTCGTCCTGTTGCTCACCTTGTCATCCAGCTGTTTGTACAGGTTCCTTACGTCCTCCTCGTACTTCCTCCTCTCGTCACCGGAGACGGAGACACCTCCTCCGGCTGGCAGCAGGTTGTCGATGATGGGAGTGTTGTCGTACGGCTCGCCGCTCCTCTGATCTTTAGAGCTCTGCTGCTCCTCCTCAGGAACGTTCTCCCCTGCGATAGGAACTCACTTGTTAGATATTCTACTCATGCATCCATTATATTCACACATGTTAGTGTGACGACGTTTTAAACACTCTGATCGTGCCATATGTTGTGGTATGGTGTCACATCGAGTAGCACCATAGTTGTTACATCATGCCTCAGTGCGTCGCATCATATAATCTTAATTTTGTGTAAGAATTTTTAAATCACGATAAAAGTCTAAATACTGTAATAAGTGCAATAACTAAGCCTCAGTTTACGCATTTTGAAGTAACAAACCAGATGTTGATGCTCAAGCAGGCTTCATAAATGAAGTGGGAAGAAGGGTTCACCTCTCTGAAAAGAACACAGCAGCATAGCTTAGGGTCTGCAAAGATGCATCTGAACAAACCACAAATTCTTTTGGACGTTAGAGACTAAAGTGGAGACGTTTTACTGTAATGCACAAAACCAAATTAATCATCTGCAACGTGCGTGTAGGGTAGTAAATCCTGGCAGCAGTCCTTTAACATAAAAGGAACAATTGTTGCCTTGCAGTCAAGATAACACCAGGATACTGTAGTTTATCAAAGTAAATTAGATAAGTTATTATCAGATAATTAAAATAAACCTGATGCATTTCCTGAAACATCAGGTTTGGGGGCTGGCTACGTTTGTAAGCCAGCACACAACTTACTATTATTATTACTATTTTTACAATTCTGATGATTTTCCTTCAGGAGAAAACTGCATCAGTTATACTGACTGAGTGAAATCATGCTGACTTCACCAGTGTTTGTGTGATTATTGATTTTCTAACTGTGGGTTTGGTGATAAAAGCCAGCAGCTAATGAGGAGATGGAGCCGAGGACAGACTGAAGGAGGCGGAGAGCTGCTTCCTTTTAAACGGCAGGGCAGGAAGCCAGCGGCTGACTCAAACCACAAACACTGTATCAACATGATGTGTGTGTATGTGTGTGTGAGAGCGCTGCATTTACATGTCAGGAGCTTTGGCTGCTGCAGCTGAGCTGATTTGATGCTAAGGAGGGGGAGTGTTATCAGCATCCACAGGGGAATTAAACATTAAAATGCAACAATGGCCACAGAAAGAAAGGGGGAGGAGGGGGGTGAAGGCGGGGAGGCATTAAAGCAAAGAAAGGACTGAGAGGAGGAGGAGGAGTGGTTACTATGCAACAGAAATGGGGGAAAAAGGGCGAGGATGCTGTGAAGGAGACCCTGCAGTCTCAGCAGAGAGGGAGGAAGTGTGGTGGGGAAACACACACAGGCAGCGTGGCGTCCTTCATGGTGGGGTTATGCAGAATCTACAACATTCGGGCAGGACAAGGCGTGAGCCGATCAGACCCCACACATTATCACAGCGGCAGATTAATCTGAGCAGTAATTACATGTGATTTCCAGACGTCACAGACTGAGCATGTGCACACACAGCTACCTAAAAGAGCCTGTGCGGTTAATGACACTCGAGTTTCTCAGGCCGCCGCCCACTTTTTTTAAATTTCTGCTTGTTGGCATGCATGGAGAAAAAAACATTTTCTGTGTGTGTGTGTCACAGAGAGCATCTGACTCTCAAAAGTCAAAGGTCAAAGTCTCCTAAAAACAAAGTAGCAGCTACTAGTACACACCACTACTGCACTATTTAATCATCAGCAATTCATTTTAATCTCTGATAGCTTTAATAGGGGTTTTTCCTTCTCACTGTCACCAAATGCTTACTCACAGGGTGGGTGTCGTCTGACTGCTGAGGTTTTCTCTGTATTATTTTAGGGTCTTCATCTTACAGAATATAAAGTACCTTAAGGGAACTGTTGTTGTGATTCGTCGCTGTATAAATAAAACTCATTTTAAATGAACGTTCAAACGGTTTTAGAAAAAAGAGAAGGCGAGTTTTACTGGAATATTCGGCGTATCACTGTATAGCAAAGCATTCACAACGTCTATACACAGAAAAATCAGCAACTCCTAGATTTTACTATGTGCATTTCACAGTTTGAGCTACAGCGGAAATTTAAATGGTTCATGTAAGATGAGAATTATTTTGTAATTTTACAGCCAAATATGACAAAAAGTCCAGACAGTCTGTAAGATACTCGGGTGATAAAGTGTCAAAGCTTTTCAACTTTTTGAAGCTGATGATGCTCCAGATTGGAGAGCAACAGCTCCTACAGACCAATCCAATCTCAGGAAAATAGCGTCACCACTCCTCAGGTCCTTCAGACCTCGGTGCACAGAGAAATAAGCAGACGAGCGGTGAACGAGTAGCCACGCTCTGCTAGGTATTCACATGTTAAGATGTAAGGAAAGGAGGCTGCTGATGATGTTCCACTTTGATTGCTTTCTGTGTTGTGAGTCATTACAAAACATCCATCCATTTTCCTCCATTTATCCAGAGTCAGGTCGCAGATTGCGCAGGTCTTTCCAGACGTCCTTTCCTCATCAACACTAGATGAAATATTTAATAACTCCAGTGACTTCTGGGTCTATCGAGGGTCTCTTCCCAGGTGGTACGTCTCCACCAGTTGGATGGGGTGCTCTGATATCCCCTTATTGTGGTTGTTTCTCATGTTGAGACGTCTCAAATAGAACGTGTTGAGCACTTTTTTCCTGCCTGGTGCAAGTTCAGCCTTTAATTTTAAAGTCTGCCCAAAGTCCTTACAGGTCTGGGTAAACCAATCTATCAGGCTTTGGAGGTCCCGCTGTGATACGAAATCATGGCACCTAAAGGATAGTTCAGGGGCGTAGGGAAGGAGATGCCGAACAGCGTCAGCACGAGAACGTAACCTTGCTGGATCTCTAAGACTAAGGAGGCAAGGCAGAGGAGCTTCTTCTTCTGTTCTCCGTACCTCCTCTGGAGTTCTTGAAGGGTCGACGTGCCCAGAAGAACTCCAAAGAGAGGCGTCGAGGAGGCCACCAAACTACCTCTGGGGAGTCCAGCTTGTACCCACAACCCTGTTCTTTTAGTCACTACCCAGAGCTCATGGCCATCGGTGAGGGCTGGACCGTGGATCACTCGCCTGCTAAATCAAAAACTCTCTCTTGGCTCTGTCTTCACCACGACTGTCCATCCCACCCTTCGTCCACCTTCCCATCACACGTTCACAAAGCAGTTGCTGTAAAACTAGGGCCTCTTTATTAGCTTGGTAAACATCTCAGGCTGAGGTCTGTTAATCAGGACTCTGTAATAAGTCCCACCAAGCAGCAACTGTGCAACAGAAGGTGGGTTCCCTTTGAAATATCATTTATTTAAAGGTATAGAAATGAGTGCACAGGAAGCAGAAAGGCAGCACGTTAACTATTCATAACTTACTGTGGAGCTGTACGATACAACAACAATGTATGTTTGTCACAAAAACCCAACATCCCACTGCGTAACCACCGATCAACACTCAGGAGCTCACAGCAGCTGTTTCCTTTAATCAGCCCTTGCAGGCCGCTTTAATCTCACCGTTTCTCCAGCGGTTGAGTTCAGCCTCCAGCCTCTGGATGATGCTCTTCAGGTTCTTGTTCTTCTCCTTCTCCTTCTCGTATTTCTTCTTCCACTCCTCGGCCGTCAGCTCCAGGTTCACAGACACTGTGTTCTTGATGGTCTTCGCTCTGAGCGGACACAGACAGTAAGCATTAGTCTTTTAATTAATCTCATCGTGCCTGATTGTTAGACTTCTTCTCTGGACTCTATTGACAGTTTGTTCCAGCTCATTGAGTTAATATAGTAATCGAATCAAAATACTGAGCTGAACTTTAAGTGTGGTTCATCTTACAGTAATGGACAGGGGTTAGATTGGGATTAAGTTTTAGGCATCAAATTCCACCTTTATGTTCCACATTCATGTAACATCTATTAAAGTGTGTTTGATTCAGCAGCTTAAATCAAAGAAAACTAATAATCTGGTGACTTCTTTGTGATTATTCCTGCTGCACAGCTACACAGGATCTCAGTCTTCCCCTGCCCACCAAATGTCAAGTTAACCCCTGATTACAATGATTAAAAGCAACATTTTCAGGTTTATTTTCCACTACTTAGTTTCTACTTCTTTAAAAATCATCTGCTGAAAACAAGAGCTTACAAAAAAACCCCACACAGGCAGGAATTTGATCATCTGACCATGCAAGTTTGCAACATTCAGCATGATCAGATGAAAGTAGTCGGAGCATCCAAGAGTTTACGCCTTTTTTCCCTTTTCCCTGCAGGTAAGCATGTTTTTGCTGTCTTAGTGGAAATAAAGCAACACATTTTACAGCTGTTTCTGAGTGTGTTTTCTACCTTTCCACCTAATACAGTCACTTCCACATGCTACATGTGTGAGTCTGCTTTCTCCCAGAGGACCTCCGCCCCTCTCGATCTTTCCTCTCATGATGGAAATCTCCTAATTAATTGAATTTCCTCTTAGCCGAGGGCAGATGGTTGCACAGTGATCAGCCTCTGTGACACTGCTCAGTCTGAACTCACTGATCAAGGCTCAGTGGATTTCAGCTTGATTTTTAAAATAAATGATTACATCGCTGCTGTCGAGGATCTTTACAGACGCTTCACTTTTATGAAACTGTAACATCTAAAGAAGTGAAGCAGATGAATGAAATGTGCTTCAGAATGAAGTGTGAGGAAAAAACTGTGTAGAAAATAGAAAATGTTCATTATTCTCAGTTTTACATGACGTGAAAACAAGAAGGCGGCAGTGTCGGAGTCTATAAATAAGAATAAACCCAGATGCACAGCGGGAATCTCAGAGCCATCTGTTTGCTAGTTTGCACCAAATGAGTCACCGTGTACCTTCGCAGATGGACTGGATACACTGATACTCTCCCACAAACACAAACAGCAACTCTGTGTTTGATTCAAAACTGACTTTAGCTTTTTCTTTTGTAATTGTTACGTTTTTCGTTTGCAGAAGTGCAAAAAATTTGTCTTGTAGCTATTTGAGGATCCAGTTTCCTGCTTCGTAACAGCTGTATGTGAGGAAAGGTTTATATAACCTGAGTCAGACTTTCTTGTCATTTTTAAGGTGGTCTCGAGCAACAGTTCTCCAGGCTTTCTGAATGTCTTTGGCTGTTTTTTAAACTAATTTTCAGGCTACATCCACATGTACCCGGGTATTTTTGAAAACGCAGATTTTTCTATGCGTTTGCACCTTTCGTCCACACGTAAACGCCGTTTTTGGTCACTGAAAACAGAGATTTTCCTGCCAGGGTGGAGATTTTCGAAAACTCAGTTTTTGCATTTAGGTGCGGATGAGGAAAACAGAGAAAACGCAGGTCAAAGGTTTTTTGACGTCACACTGTGCGCCACGTTATTGTTTCGGTGAAATGAATTTCTACAATGGCGTACTTAGACAAAATACTGTTAATTGTACTCTCTGTAGTGTTTACATGCTTACATATACACACACAGTTTCTGTCCCTCCACACATAGTACTCAGCCATCTTTGTCTACTCTTTCGCACCCAGGCTTCTAGACTTCTGATTGGCCAACATTTCTACACAGTTAGGAATATATCGCCACCTATTGCTTTGGCACGTTCCTAGCAGCGTTTTCCTTCGTTTTTGCGTTTATGTGTGGACGGGATTTTTTTTTTTAAACAAAAACGGAAAATCTCCGTTTTCAAAAATACCCGTGTACGTGTGGACGTAGCCTCAGTCTAATCATAATTTGCTCCAATTTCTTTGGTTGAATCTGTGAAAAATACCAAAGATAACACAGTCTGACAGGCATAAACTAGTATTTTTGGATCAACAAGGTGATTCCCAGAGAGCTATTAGCTAAAAACTTGACATATATGAGCAGTGTGTGCAGTGTGGCCTTAAAAAATTAGAGGAAACTGGACAAAAGAAGAAGTGGGACAAAAAGTATCTGAAAGTATGTGGCGGATGTGGTTCCACTGCATAGGAGTAGAGGTGCAGTGGGTTCGGGGAGCAGTACCAGGGAAGGGGCAGGGTAGTTGGAGGTCTTTGATGAACATAGCTATGAAGGAGGAAACTTTTTTTGTGTTTCTCTTCCTCTGTTAAAAATATGAGGTGGTTGTGGTTACTTCAGATGAAACTGTATATGGTGGTACGTAAAATCTTAGCTGTTTAAAGGATGAAAGACTCCTTTTTAAAATTTCTGTTGTTTTTTTTATGCATTAATTATGGAAAAAATGGAAAAAAGAAAGTAAAAAACATTGCCCTGTTTTGGCACTGAGTACATTAGACATAAGAGCTCGCAGATACCTCTGTCCAAACATGAGCGTGGACTTGGTCTCGGCCTCGTTGTAGATGGACGGTGAGCAGCAGATGATGATGGTGGTGCGACAGTTCCCTCCCAAAGAGTCCTGCAGGATCCGAGTCATCTTACTGTCTCTGTACGGCACGTGGGTTTTCTGAAGAAAAGAAAATACAGCTGTGCTGAGGTTTTCTAATATTTCATACTTCTTCACTTACATACGAAACAGAAGTGGGATGGACTTACGGTGCCCTCAGCCAGAGCTGAGATGACGTTTCCCAGCGCTGAGAGAGATTTGTTGATGTTCTTTGCCTCGTCCAGTACCGCCCCCTCAGCTCCCGTCTTGCTCACCTGACCAAACAGCGATCGAACAGGTTATCAATCAGCTTTACAGCTCAGGAAAGTCTTGAAGCAAACCCTAACGACACGTTTCTGATCTCGCTTGGACCAACCTTCTCGCTGCCAGCCAGGTCGACCAGGTAGAGCTTCCCAGACAGCTTCTTCTCCGTCTCTACGTTTTCCTGCTTTATGTTGATGAGGAAGATGCTGTGGCTGCGAGAGCTGTGCTCGTTCATGTCTACAAAATTAAGCAAAAAAATCATTACAACCGCAGAAAAGAAACCAGAAAAGGCTTTTTATCTTCTTTTAAGATTTCAGGTGAAATTAAAACATTTAAATCTAGATATTGAGGTGTTTCTGCCTCCTTAAGAAGTTTCAGGAGCTGTGCTAAAATCCTGACTTTTAGGGCTTTGCCGCTAACTTGATGGATATTAAGAGGTTAAAGGACCTTTTGTGTTTATTCTGGGACTCCATACAAATAGTTTTGAACAATTCCCAGCTTCTAACGAAGCAGATTGGCTGCCCCTCGCCTAACTTCCATAAACACAGAACCTGTTGACTTTAAGCGCCACCTCCTCCCACCACCTCAGCCTGCAGGGATGAGCAGAGCCAACGCGTCCATCAACACAAAGGAAGAAGGTCATCATCGACTTCAGGGAGAAACTGCCCCTACCCTCCTCAATATTAAAGGTGACTGCATGGCGATGGTTTCCTCTTTCAAATTATGGGGCCTTATATCACTGTGGACCTCTCCTGGTCAGAAGACACAGTTACAGTGCTGAGGAAGGCCCAACAGTGACTCCACCTCCTGTAGAGTTTCTCGGGAGGAACAAACTGGAGGTGAAGCAGCTGCTGATGCTGTACAGCTCCACCACAGAGAGTCTGTGTGGATAGACCAGCTGCTCTACAGTGTGAACCAAAATCTGAGGAATGTCTCAGCAACTTGTCGAATCTATGACGATTCACGACAGCTCTGAAGGCAACAGAAGGTCCCAACATGATACAGGCAAGGTGTATCTAATAAAGTGGTCAGTGAGTGTAGAAATGAATACCAGGAAACCTTTTAAAAATGTGCCGCTTTTGAAGCAGACATATAAAAATACGTACTGGTCACTGCTACATGCCGATTGGATTTGCCCTCATCGATGACGTCCATCACCTCCTCTGGACTGGACACAAAACGCTCAGTGCAGCCCTGAAAAGGAGAATCATGACCTGCAGCTGCCAGTGTGGACATGAGCATCGATTACAGGATAAAGAAAAGACCGAAAAATCGCAGTTTTAAGGTTTTTAGGTGTACTAAACCTGCACACACGACTAAAACGGTAACTGAATCATTCGTTCATCTAAAATTAAACATTCGCTGAGTTGAAGCTCCAGCTCAGGCACACGGGGAGATTAAATATATAAACCTCTTCACATGACTGTGTCACAGCTCTCGCTCAGCTCACAAACCTTCACATAGGGCACTCTGTTCTTGTCTTCGTGGACGGAGAGGTTCGTCTTTGACACTTCAGACAGAAAAAAGATCACAAAAGTCACAGTTTAAGAAAAACAGACTGCTGAGTGCTTCAGATAAACAGCCTCTCTTACCATCCAGCAGGTCTCGGATCTTGTCCAAGTAGATTTCAAAATAAGAGACCTGCATAGAGAAACGCATCTGTCTCACAAATCTAAAAACTTTTAATTCATTGCCCTGAACATGAATTCATCTTCCTCACTTTGTCAGATTTAAGGTCTTTACTGCACCGTAAACTCAATCATTTACCTTTTATTTCACATAAAACATTTTTGGGTTGTGTGTGCTTTTCCTTTCACAGACTTTGTTAACAAACATCTCAGAGACGGCCCCAGGCTGCAGGTCTCCAGTGCAGCGGCTCACACCTGACATTTAGTTCATTTTTCAGGAGGTAAACTGTGAATGACTCCTGTTCTCACCTTGATGTGGAACTCGAGGTTCTCGTCCATCGAGTAGATGTGGTCGAAGATGTCGCGGGCGATGCGAGGGATGATTCCCATCAGCTGCGGGTCATGCAGTTTGCCCTGAACACAACAACAGTCATGTGTTATACTACAGCGATGCAGTTTTTGCAGTCAAATCAAATCAAATCAAATCACTTTTATTGTCACATCACATGTGCAGGTACATTGGTACAGCACATGTGAGTGAAATTCTTGTGTTCGAGCTTCACAAGCAACAGAGTTGTGCAAAATACAATAATGTAAACAAGCAAAATACAAGAATGGCTACATCTGAAACTAATAAATATATGTACAATATATAATAGTGTATGCATTTCTGGATTTGTATACTAAATATTTTTCTATGTGTGTGTGTGTGTGTGTGTGTGTGTGTGTGTGTGTGTATACACATATTTTACAAATCAAATAGAGTAAACAATAAATAAAATATATAAAAATATACAGAGTTGAATATGTGCAAAACAAGTGGCATTTATATACAGTGTGGAGTGCATAATGTTGAAGTTCCAGTAGTGAAGCTGAGGTGTCTATGAAGTGTTCAGCAGTCTGATGGCCTGATGGAAGAAGCTGTCTCTCAGTCTGCTGGTACGGGACCGGATGCTGCAGAACCTCCTTCCTGATGGAAGCAGTCTGAACAGTTTATGGCTGGGGTGACTGGAGTCCTTGATGATCCTCCCCGCTTTCCTCAGGCAGCGCTTCCTGTAGATGTCTTGGAGGGAGGGAAGCTCACCTCCACTATCCGTTCAGAGCACCGCACTACTCGCTGGAGAGCTTTGCGGTTGTAGGCGGTGCTGTTGCCATACCAGGTGGTGATGCATCCAGTGAGGATGCTCTCAATGGCACAGTGATAGAAGGTCCTGAGGATGCGGGGGCTCATGCCGAATCTTTTCAGTCTCCTGAGAAAGAAGAGGCGCTGCTGCGCCTTCTTCACCGTTTTGTTTATGTGTACTGACCACGTAAGATCCTCAGCCAGATGTACGCCAAGGAACCGGAAGCTGCTCACTCTCTCCACAGCAGCGCCGTTGATGGTGATGGGGGTGTGTACTTCTCTGCACCTCCGGAAGTCCACTATCAACTCCTTTGTCTTTGCGACGTTGAGGGTGAGATGGTTGTCTTGACACCAGTGGGTCAGGGCGCTGACCTCCTCCCTGTAAGCTGTCTCATCACTGTTGGTGATAAGACCCACCACTGTAGTGTCGTCCGCAAACTTCACAATGATGTTGGAGTTGTTAGTGGCTGTGCAGTCGTAGGTGTAGAGTGAGTACAGGAGAGGGCTCAGTACACACCCCTGTGGAGCACCAGTGTTCAGTGTGACGGGGGATGAGGTGATGCTGCCCAGTCTGACCACTTGGCGTCTGTCAGACAGGAAGCTAAGGATCCAGCTGCAGAGGGAGCTGCTCAGTCCTAGATCCTGCAGTTTCCTGTCCAGCTTTGAGGGAACGATGGTATTGAATGCTGAGCTGTAATCTACAAACAGCATTCTGACATACGTGTCTCTCTTCTCCAGGTGTGACAGGGCAGTGTGTAGTGTCAGGGCTATGGCATCATCAGTGGACCTGTTGTGGCGGTATGCGAACTGTAGAGGGTCAGTCTTTTTCATGTGTGTAACATGGCTCTTTAATGCTGCCATATGTTGAGGGTGGTAAATACATTAGAGGGTTTCCTAGGCAACCGGAGCCTGAAACGTCCGCTGGTGACCAACAAATGGTGACTATTTTCTCGTTCTCGTTTCTCTTTCCTCTTAACTCCCCAAACAGCTCCAGCATGGTGCCGTGTTTCTTCCTGTTATAAACGGCGGGTTATTTTTACCCACAGTCCCCAACTGCTTGCTCACAGAGGATGTTGCGATATAAAGCATGTTGAGTTGACTGTTGTCATGACCTTGTGCTATATGATTTAAACTGATTTTCATTGTTATTAGCTGAACAGGCGCGTTGCAAAGAAAGTGCATCCTCTGTCAGTTCTAAGGTTTCACGTAGCAGGACAGTTTACATTTTACTCTAGAATATTTTGGTATCGAGACGAATTCATGGTCGACTCAATGGCTGCAAGGTACCCAGGTCCTGGGGCTGCAAAGCCCAATTTTAAAGCCTTTTTAAATGAAGAAATTTAAAAAAGAACATCTGGGTTCAGAAGTGGACTTAAAAGTTTGACTTAAAGAGGGTGAAGCAGAGATCAGATCAGAGAATTAAAACCAGGCTTGAGGATTAGACTCCGAGCTGAAGTTACACTGGTGACATGTCGAAATGACGAAGAGCTCCTCTGACCATTTTCTACTCATTCAATTTCACTCCTTTAAAACACACGCTGAGTTGGACGTGATGATTAAAGGCTTTTCCAAGATGTTAACCTTACCAGCTTTTGATTCCTTGAATCCTACCCCTCGCACGAGCCTGAGTGGGTTTCCTGTTGGCAGTAAGCCTGTTACACAACGCCCGCTGTGCTCTAATCCGCCAACTGTTTGAAAGTTCCAAATAAAAGTCACCGCACGTCTTTACACAAAGGGCTTTAGAGAGTATTTGCTGTCACTTTGATAGTCTTTAGTCACCTTTATGTAAAAAAGCTGTAACTTCAAAGGAATGAAACCCCTCTGCAGCTGACATCTGGTCACTAGGGTTTAAGAGCACACATGATCTAATGAGCGTCTTACCTCCATGGTGTGGGTCTTCCCGGAGGACGTCTGCCCGTAGGCGAAGATGGTCCCATTGTAGCCGCCCAGCACATCTGGAGTAGCACAAAGACACAAGGGTGCAACAACACAGTCAGACACAGTCAGACACAGTCCAGCCCGCTTCTCCGGTAAATGAGCACTAAACCTTCACAGTTATAAACACTAGCGCATCCATCTACTGATGCTACCTGCAGAGATTTTTCAGAGGTTATACTAGAAACCAGTAACTGTACGCTGGGTTAAAGGACATTTCAACTCCTAAAATGCATCTAGAGGAGAGAGGAGGCTGGAAGAGAAGGACGCACAGGTGTGTCCTGTGCAGAAGTGCTTTTACCTTCAGTGTATAGGAGGTGTGGCGTGATCAGGATGGACAGGATTAGAAATGATCGGGAGGACAGCTCGGGGTTTGGAGACAAAGTTAGAGAGGTAAGTGAAGGTTTGAGCATGTGCAGAAGAGGGACAACCCATATGATAGACGAAGGATGTTAAAGATGGAGCTGCCAGGCAGGAATGGAAGAAGAAAATTCATGGATTCGTGGCATACAGCTGGAACATATAAACCCTGGTGGGAGGAGACATTTTTAAATAGCTGGCCTATGAATACAACTCTAACATATTACATGTACATATGCATACAATATCTAATAGTAATGATGTAGTTTTACTGCCTAAAAATGAATGTCAGCCCCCCAAAACTCCAGCATCAGCCCTGCTGCTCCGGGAAACACTCATTTCCATGGCTCCATTATGTAAAGCAACAATGAAAAAGGATGAAGAGCAGATTAAGTTTGTGTGCAGATGTTCGATAGATGACGGTTACATAAAGAGCTATGCTTCCTCAGTTTAAAGCTTCTTACCTTTCACTATCTGCTTGGCACACTGGTCGTACACTTGCTCCTGCGTCGTGTTGGGAGGCAGCACGCGGTCGAACACGTACGGTTTGCCCTGATTCACAATGACAAAGACAAAAACACACAGCGACAGGCTTCAGAGTCATCAGCACCGAACACAGCTGTTCCCAGTCGCCCGTGATATTTAAAACATGATTCACCAAACTGTATCAATAATGCAGATATACTGTTAGAAATAACCAGATAAGGGGGTTTGGCACGAAGATTCAAACACTCTGGGAAAAGGATGCAAACATGGATACAAAGACCGCCGACTTGTTTTGCTTTATTTTGAATTCTTTGTGACCCACCAGTCACTTCATTAGGTACACTCGTTTAACTGCTCGTTAGCTCAAATATTTAAGAGTCTCTGATGAGTCTCAATTTCTGCTGCAGCATTCAGATGGTAGGGTGACACTCTGAAAGCATGGATCCAACCTGCCATTGTATCAGCGCTTCACACCGCCGGTGGTGGCGTAATGGTGTGGGCGGATATTTTCTTGGCACACTTTTGCACGATGTTTCCAACAACATGTTGAATCTGTGCCATGAAGAATTAAAGCAGCTCTTAAGGAGAAACGAGGAAGGTGTACCTAATAAAGTGTCTGTTGAGTGAATGAGTTTGGGCTTCTTTTGAGGTTTTATTGTCGTTCCTGGTGTCGTTGGATTTCTGGGTTCCTGTGTTCTATGCTTTCTTTACCGTAGCCTTTATTTCCTGCATCACGTCTTTGAATCGAGTGGTGATTTTTCACTTTTGGATCTCGTGTTTCTGTCAATAAGCTTCCACAGTGTTTCCCCAGCTGTTCCTCCCTGAGTCTTCCTCTCATTTATATACTTATACATATATATAAGCATATACTCCAATCAAAATGCTGATGGAGTTAATTCTATACCTGCTGCAAAGGACAAAGAAACTGAACTTCTCCAGTTTATGGACAAAAAAAGATGGTACTTGTAGCTGCCTCATTAGAGGATGTTTCTGTGGACATGCGTGATTGGTTGCTTTGGATTTTGGATTCAGAGCTTTAACCTATCAGTTTTCATCCTCTCTCTCTTTATCGGTGCAGCTCGAAAATGGGTGAAGCTGGGCCAGAAATCTCTACCATTTCTTCAAAATGCTCCAGTAACTGCCATCCATCATTCATCCAGCTCCTGACTCCTGCTCTAAGGGGAAAAGCCTCATTCCCGCTGCAAAAACGCCACCCTCAGCACTTGGAGGCAGCGGCAGCAGCACTCCGAGCCCCCAAAATACAGCAGAGAAACCCCTGACACAGACAGTATCCGGGTGTGTTTGTCGGTAATGTGCTTCTGCTCTGCTGATTGATGGCACGAGGCGGCGGTGCGCAAGTTTGTTCTGACAGAGGAGAAAGTGTTGCTGGGCGATTAAAGCAACTGCACGGATAACGGAGGGCTGCTGATGGAGGTGACACATCTTCGTCTTCAGTCACCCTCTCTCTGCAGCAGACTTTACAGAAAAATTCACCTTTTTCTTTAAGATGGTAGGGTCACAGAGAAAGCACAAATCTGATGTAAAAAGAAAAACTATCCATTTATGTACAAATACATAAGAATGAGGTACCATGAGGTACAGGCTCACTAAGAATAAAAAGAACATGTTTTCAGAGGTCCTGTACAAAATAAACGCGGGCGTTTCTGAAGCGTCAGAGCATCAGGTGATTGAGGTCGGATCCTTTTAATAAGAGATCTGAACTGTTCAAAAATATTGAGGGAACACATGATCATCACAGCATGACTCGCAGTCAGTTAAACTCCAGGGATACCACTGTGCCTTTTTAGGAAGCAGAAACCAGTGTGGGTCCATTTCAGCAGTGACAGCAGGTGCAATGGAGAGACCGATTCACCCCAGGTTGCACAGGTTGTCCAACTCCTCCACCGAAGAGTTTTTGAACCAGTCTCCAGAGTGTGGAGGTCAGACGGACAGTGCTGAAGAAGCAAGGGGAGCGCTGCCAGAGCCCTACGAAATGACCCCCACCTTGCTCCTCGACTACGTGTTTCAACCACAAACTGTCGGAAACAGACTCTGTGAGGGTAGCGCGAGGCCCTGACATCCTGTAGTGGGACGTGTGCTCACAGCCCAGCGTCGTGCAGCTCCAATGAACGAGCAGGTCCACCTGTGAGACCTTTAGAAATGAGAGCAGACTCATACTGAGCACGTGCGACAGACGTGGAGATGCCTGCAACACCATGCAGCAGGACCGGTTTGGCAGTGGGTCAGTGACCTTCATCACCTGCATGAGGTTAGGTTGTGACACTAATTCACCCTGCCACTAATGAAGTAATTGTTCTGTAATTAAATGGGATTTCAGTGTATTTTATTTATAATTATTATGCAATTACATTTACCTACAAATACTTAAAGGTGATAATTATTCTGCAATTACCGCGTTATTCTCTGGCAATTTAACAGAAATGCCAACAATATTTGCCCACCTTATATCATAAGTATGCTGTACTTTTTGAGGGGCAGGCCATATCATGCATATTATACTATATATTATATTACACAGTACTTACATTCACTTAAAAGTACTTACATTTACAAATTACTCATGCAGTACTTAAATAGACTCAAAAGTAAAAATGACTGATGCGAAAATTACATTTACCTAAAAGTACCAAAAATTACTTACGCAGCATTTAAAAGAACTTAACATTACTCACATAGTACTAAATTTACTTAGTTGTTCCTGTAAAAACCTGATTTGATACACATGTATTCTAATGTGCCTACCTTTAAATATTGGTCTGTAAATAAAATTATACTATAATTTCTAATAACATACTGAATCACACACTTAGCAGCAGGCTGTATTATAAAGTGGCTTTTGAAGGAGGCAGTGTCTATGCTGGCTTACGTCTGGCTATATATACAGTATAGGCCTATCAACATGTAGGACCAGTAGACTCCCAGCTGTCACTGGTCTTTTAAATACCTCACTATGTATTTATTTGTGTGTGATTTCTGCTGACTGTATAACAAATAAAAATATCCTTGATTGTCTGCAGAGGAGGGCCATAAAGTCCCCCACATGCACCCACATCAGGCCTAATACTGGTGCAGTAGGCCTAGGATTCCTACTGATGGGTATAGGCACTTCCCATAGAGCTGAATCCAACTGAGAACCACTGAGATGTTACATATGAGTGCATCAGACAGTTTTGATCAGTTATAATAACATAAGTAACATCATACAGGTGTAAAGAGGCAGTCTTTATAGTAAGTAAATATTTCCAAGCTGCTGTAATGCTCCTCTGTACCACCAAAGACTTACTGCGTATTTGGCATTAGGTAGAGGTGGATGGATCGATCCATATATCGACAGTATCGATACCAACGCTAGTATTGGCGCCAGATCGATACTAGCGCAATAGGATGCTCCTCTGTTGCTTCTATCTTCTAAGTTCAGTATGAAGCCTACTGATTCATATTAAATTATTTATACATATTTTTTGTGAAAACGAAACAAAAAACCCCAAAAAACCTCAAATATGCACTATGAAAAATGTCTTAACCTTTTTTATTTCTATTTTTTTATAGCCCATAGTACATATAGTACAAAATGTTTAAGTTAAAACAGTATCGATATTAGTATCGGTAATATCGATCACAACGAAATTTGCAGTATGGCTCAGCACTCGTGTCTGGTCCGCAGGTGTCTTTTCCTTTAAATCACTGGGCGCGCACACATACACAGGTAAACAGCATTGAGGTGACAGCAGTGTGTGCAGACTTGCCGTTATGACCACGGTGTCGTCCTCTTTGAACTTGGGGATGTATTTGTCTCCTCGGGTAATTTCGGCCTCGTTCAGGGGCCTGAAGCGGCACATCACTCTCACCCCGCACTCCGCCGCGTCTGCCATGGCTTCTGCTGCTCCTACCAATGTTTACACCGCCCCCTCTGTCCGGTGGTGCCCAAAGGGAGGTTTAGGGACCTCCAGTGGGGCCTGGTCGGTTTAGTCTCTGTAGCTAGTCGAGAATTTTCCTGTTCTAAAGAAGGAGTGTCACATCTGTGTTCAGAGGAATTCAGCAGTAGGAAAGTTCCTCCAGCTTTTTAGCCGATGCGCAGGGCGTCCTTCATCTGAGCCTCCTCCGCTGCGCCATGGCCAAAGCGGACAAACCGCAGTGCTGCGTCTCGGATTGGAGCTCGGACTGCGGTGGAGCTTACAGGCCTCCTCGCCCCGCGGCTGTGGCATCGACAGCCGCGCGGAAACGTGGCGTTTTTACTAGGTTGTCAACGGCGGAGGAGGACTGAGCGGGGAGCTGTCCGCTCTGCAGAGACACCGAGTCCGGGGAGGGTGTGCGCGCACACAGCCGCATCGTCCTTTACCGGTGATCGGGGCGCGCGCTCGCACGATTTCGCGGCGCGTGCCTTCACCTCACATCAGCACCACCATCACTGAGTTAGTCACATGCACGAGCACTCAACCTGCTCTATATGAATCTTCATGTTTCTTCATATTTAAATCAACAGTTTATTGTATTTTTTTAAAATATACAGTACAAATAAGTGTTAAATCCTATATTTTAGGCAAATTAGAATATTTAATAACTTTTATTTTTGTTATCTATCTGCATCTTTGGAAATGTAAACATTTTAGCTGCAAATAACACTGGCTAATCATTAGCTTAAGTTACAGTTTAGATATAGAAAGGAGGGCCTTACGCTAACTGTATAAATATTAATCCTTTATAAGGGGTGTGTTCTGAGCCCTCTGCTATACACTCTCTTCACCCATGACTGTATTTCCTCCTGCGCGTCCAATCTCATTGTTAAGTTTGCAGATGACACTACAGTGCTCGGACTTATATCCAACAATGATGAGACAAACTATAGGACAGAGGTGCAACAACTAGAGTCATGGTGCCACGACAATAACTTGGTCTTAAACACCAAAAAGACCAAGGAGATCATTGTAGATTTCCGGAAGAGGGGTCATAACAACCATCTGCCTCTCTTCATTGGCAGTGAGGCGGTGGAGAGGGTGAGCAGTTTTAAATTCTTGGGGGTAACTGTGACCGAGGACCTGTCCTGGGGCAACCATATCACCTCAGTTGTACGGAAGGCCCAACAGCGCCTCTACTACCTGAGGAGACTGCGGAGCGCACACATTCCCAGATTTCTGATGTTGAACTTCTACAACTGTGCCATCAGCAGCGTTCTGACGTATGGATTTCTAGTGTGGTTCCCCAGCTGCACCAAGGCCGATCAGCAAGCACTCCAGCGGGTGGTGAAAGAAGCTGGCAGAATTATTGGAACAAGTCTGCCAGAGATCAGTAATATCTTCCCCACTCGCTGTCTGAGGAGGGTGCACAGTATCCTGCGGGACCAACATCACCCTGCGCGCCACCTTTTCCATCTGCTGCCCTCAGGGAGAAGGTACAGGTCTATACAGGCCAGAACATCCAGACTGGCCAACAGCCTGTATCCACAGGCTGTGAGGCTCCTGAACTCTCTGCCCCCCTCTCACGGACAATAACCATATCCAACTTCTTAATAGCAATGAACTGGTCTGCATTGGTGCATCATATCTTTATTCTCTTCCCCCTCTTCTTTCTTAAATAGATAACTATCATATCTGATATCATATCTCACAATACAATAATATTGAATGGGTTGCATTGTTGTATTTTGTCATGTTTCTCAGGTCTTTGTCTGAATTTCTACGAACATTATTGCTAAGGATTGTCTTATTGCATTGGAGTCACACTGGGTTAAATATGTACACTTGGGTTTTAAGGGGTATTTATTATTTTCTTCTTTTTTTTGGGTTGTATGGAAGCCCCAAACACAATTTCATTGTTCTTGACAATGACAATAAATAAATAAATACTAAATACTTATAAGCTAATATAGATGTAGAATAAAGGTAAACCAACAATTTGGTCCTCTAAAAAGAACTTATTTAAAAAAAATAGTAATTTCTTTCCCAACTGGCCGGTGTCGGTTCAACAAGCATCTAAAGTAATCCCAGTTTAGCTAACATTAGCCTTACACAGATGATAAAAATCAGACTTGAGAAAGCAACCTTTCCTACCTAGCTAGATAATCATTACCTCAACTTTACATTTTTAATAAATATATGTTGATACTTTATAAGCTAATATGAATATAGAATAAAAGGTAATCAACTTTTTTTTCTTGAACTGTAAAAATATGTTTTTTATATATATGTTAAAGATTTTTTCCAATTAACTAGTAAATAATTTGACAAATGTACAAGCTAGTCATAGGTAAAGCTTCACAATAGCTTTAAATAGGCTTCACACAGGTTCAAATTTAAGCAAGCAACCATATCTGACTAAATAGCTATTGCTAATCATTACTTAAAGAATAATTGTATATCTTAAAATAAATACTTTAATCCTTTCTATGTTAATATAGCTATAGAATAAAGTAGGGGAATCAAACATAAGGTCGGGGGGTCTGAATCAGCCTGGCAGACCCCAAACATGGCTTTGGAAAATGTTGAGGAGGAAATAGATTTTCTTTTTACTTTTAACAGTATTTTCTCAAGTTTAAGCGCTTTTGCTCCATTCACACTGCACCAAAATAAGTAATAGAAACACAATTAAATTACATTAAAGTCACTGTTTTGTTGTGAAATAACAAAATTTGAACAGTGTCCAAGTTAGTAAAAGCTAATATTCACTTCCTTCTTAAGAACTGCTCTGAGGCTTTTGATTATATTTAAACTTTATGTAGTATTCCCCACGTGAAAAATGTGACTAAATGTTCTGTGACTACTTTGAAAAACATAAGCATTTAATCCACATTTAATAAAAAAGGTCGTCTAGGGCTGCTGAGTAGGTCTAGTAGCTGGATGTTTTTCAAGCAAAAGGGCTTTTTGTGTGTGTGGTTTCAGGTAAATTTGGGGGCGATTTGAAGAGTGACAAACAGCAGATATTTAAAGAGTAATATTTAATATTAATGTTAAAAACCCTGCATATAAGTGTGCTTTCCTGCTTTTCCACTAGAGGCCAGTGTACAACAAGCTTTAAACTAGACTCGTGGTTTTACTCCAAACTTTCTCATTAATTTCCTCTTAGAAATATTTAATAACAAACCTGGGGGGGGAAAGCACCCGGCCTCCACAAAAAGGCATAAAAATGCACAACAAATCAGATAATTCAAGTAAGAGTGACCATGTTTTTAATATCTTAAACATCTGTGCAACATTTTTCAAAATGTTACATCACTGCATGACCTGTAATGTTTCACAATATTTACAAAAAAAATGCTGCGTACATCAAACCATTAAAAAAAGTCCAAACAATCTCAAAATAATGGACTCTGACAAACTATCCCTAGCCCACATTAATGCAAATAAAGAAAAATAAAAAGAGCAATCAAGTGCACATCATACTTCACGCAGGTCTATTTTTTGTAAAGTATATATTAGTGAGAAAATATATACTTAATTACAAGTTGAAGAAACAAAATACTGACAACGAAAGGATGGGAGATTTAAAGAGCAGAAACAAACACTGGAAAAAATAAAACTCACACTCACACCTCACACAATCACAGGTGGAAGGAGACAGGAGGGTAAAATAGACCGCACGGACCACCTCAAACACAAAAAATGCTTTGAACGCTTGACCACGAATTACAAGAAACCAATAACAGATCCGTAACACATGGGGTTCCGGTCACAAGTGCAGGAACCTGCATGTCATTGCACAAAAACCAAAAAAGAAAACATAATTTGTTTTGTTTTGTTTTTTTAAAAAGAGGTGGAGAGAAGGGGGAGACGAGGCAGAATGAACTTTACCGAAACAGCTCACATGTTCTCCACAGCGAACGTCACATTTTGGAAAACGGCCGGAGGACATCTCCTCCGAAGGTTTACAGTAAGACAAAATAACAAAACCTCGACTCTCAAAAGGGTGCACGCTGAAAATAACGGGGACGTGTTTTTAAACACATTCTTCACAGGTATTGCTTATGTTGTTGCCGCTGTGAAGGTAACAACAATGCCTTGTGTTCGCGTTTGATACTGATATTTTTAACAGTAAACAAAAGAGAAAAACAAAGAAAAAAAATTAGCTTTTTTAAAAAAAAAAACAAAAACAAAAAAACATTCTCAGTTTTTTTCAGTGTGCACAAAAACACAATAAGGTAGAGAGACATCTCATTGGAAAATACAGTACAACTTGACTTAAAAATGCAGGAATTAGATTAGACTTAAAGGCTCCATTTGTTATGGATATGTAGTCATAGTAGTGTTTTCATTTGGAAAGCACAGAAATGGATGTTTCAAAGGGCAATTATATATCTATATTTTTTTCAGTTTTTGTTGCACAAAATTTCACCCTTGATGTCAGGTAAAATAACTAATTTGTTTAAAAGGTCTTTTTAGTTCTTGCTGCAAAATATTGGCCTCTAATATCTGTAAATCTACCAAAGATGCAGATATTTGGCCGATACCAGTGTCCGTATGGATATTTGGCCAATAATGGTGCACCCCTTGTTTTAGAGGCTGACAAAGGGGAATCTGTTCTTTCAGTAGTGTATTATTTGGTTTTAACTTTTTATTTGTTAGAGTTCTTGCGTATAAAGTTCAAGTAACAGTATTTTAGTTCAAACTTTGAGGCTAATTGGGTTAACGGTTGTGGCTGGCGTGTAAAAATAAAGCTACACATCAATTTCTACTTCATTGCTCTCAGGTTAGAGCATCAGAAAAGATGACTATTAAGAAAAAAAGAAAGAAAGAAAAGCAAAACAGGCAACACAGAAGAGTCCAAACAATGAGAGATGCAGTGTTTCGCAGTGTTGATCTTTGCCATCGATTGGTAATATTGCACTTGGTTATTCCGTAGAGATTGCCGGTGGTTTTGATCCATTTCCAATACTGTCAGACCGATCGAATGATGATTCTTCTCAGCTTCAAACACTGATAACTTGTAGTGTTCAAACTGCATTTATTACCAACATCAGATGTGCATATTCATAAATAAGATGCTCTTTTTCTCTACCATGACACAATCTGTAACAAGTAAAAACATGAAGACTAGAAAACCTCACTGTAATTAAAAAGACTTATCTGTAACGTTCACTTCTTAAATAAGACAGAATATGACCTTTTTGTTTGTAATGGACTCTGAATACATGATCAATTCACTTGTTAAAAAAGGAAAGAAAACATACATATACACATATAAGGCTTGAGTTCTCAACTCTTGGTAGTATTATTGCCATCTAGCATATTTGTAAAGCTTAAAATAAATATGGAGTACTGTACATAAATAATTTACATCAATATGAAAAACAAACAACAAGGCCTCTAAAATGGAAAACCAAAATAAAATAAAAGCGCTTTCACTGCTCTGGAAAGCCCAGTTAGTGTTGCTTCAGATGCCTCGGAGGTCAGTTACTCTACTGAAAGCTGTGGGTAAAAACACGTGGAGAACAAAAATAAAAACAGTCACTGTACAAACAAGCATGTGAATATGATCGCGACAATCAATGACATGATCGTTCGATGCAGCCTGTGATTCTTGTTGCTGAAGGAAAAATCCACCCATGTTAATAACTGGCCAAAGTTTGTGGTTACAACACAAAGCAAACTGAAATTGTCTGCATTTTCAGATGTAGTGGTTTATGGTTTTTTGACTTCCAACAATGAGAGTTAAAGCTTTCAAATCTAAGAGCAGGGCTTATTTTACTCATCATACTGAAAATGGACCAGGATGAGTCTCTAAACATCTCACAGTGTGTTTATATGCATGTAGCGATGGACTTTTATGGTTTCAGTAATCAGGGAGCAAAAGATTTCTCCTGAAAAAAGCCATTTTACATGTAAGCACTCGAGTGACATGAAGTTAACCCTATGCCAACAGAGCATCCAGCTATGCCATCTGCAGATTTAAAATAATGTCAACCAAAACCTCATAAAAGAGGACATAGAAGAAAAAGTCTTAATTAGACCACTGATACATATTTCCCAATTAGTAGGTGCTAGTGCCCAATCTAGACCAGCTCTATGCATTTGCAACACAAAATACTGGTCCCAAACCTGGAGCGGCAGATGTCTGGGACTACATGAAATGCACAGTGATTTCAAACAGACAGCACACAGATTCTTTCCATTATGATTGTAGTTCCAGAGAACTTTCCCCAACCCTTGTTCAACCCCCAGTATCTACTACCTCTTGTTTTACAGTGTATTACAGATGCATGCCCCTCAAAAAACAACTTGTATAGATCCCAAAAACATTGGCATTAGCATGCCGCCCCCCCAACAGAAAACAAACACTAAAACAAAATGCCGGTCTCAAATTTGGACCCACTGGTGGGAGAAGCTACTGTAAGAAGTTACTTAAACTTGTACAACCTAATACTGTATTACATTTGTTTTAAAACTGTCAAAATGCGGGCTGGTCCTCAAGACACAACAAGGCAGAAGTGGCTGCGCTACATCCATCAAGCTGACGCCAAATCTGACGCCTATTCCATAGATTTTTACAAAATAAAGACTGCCACTCCCAACAGCACTGCAAAATTGCCAGTCACAAAGCTGGAACCACTGACATCAGAGATTATGGGCTGGGCTGCTATTGGAAATTGTGTTCACTGATACTACCCCAAGCTACTGTGTCACTGTGTAATGCAACCCTATGTGGGGTTCTCAAAGCTGTTTAAAGGTAAGCTAAAGGCATCTAAGACAAGACAAGATAGCTCAGGGTCATATTATCTGGTGCCAAATCTATAAATGCTAACCAAAGACCAACGGTCCAAAGGCAACCAGAAATGGCCAACCCCAATGTTGGAACTGCTCATGATATTAAATTTGGGATGGGCTACCTAAGAAATCCAGACACTTCACTCATGCACCCCTTGAAATTCTGTTCAAAATTAATCTCCTGCCACTGAAACAACCCCAACTCACTTGCTACCCGACGCTACGCAGCCTCAAAACTGGTTCCTCATTCCGTTATTCTGTGCCGCAACTCAGAAACCACAAAAAACCTCAGCCCCAAACCACTGAAATCATTAAATCTGGGATGTTTTTCAGAGATGCACCAAGACCACCAATATCCATCAATTCATCATTTCAGTAGCCTAAAATGGGCTAAAACTTGTTTTGCAATGTACACTTGTTCCAGTTAAAAACTCTGCACAGCCAGCAGATGTAACGTCAGCGGAGTTAACTACAGTGCATGTAAGCACGCTGGCAGAAAGAGCTCAACTTCTGAAGTCCAACATTAATTAATAGCATTTAATTTACAACAACATAAAAAAAAAGTCTTGCCGTTTCAGAAGCTGGACAACCCATGTTTAGGACTTTTCCCCCCCATCATTTTTACTTTAAATGAATGAACCTCTTCTAAAAACAATCATTGTGGAGGTTTTGGAAAATTAAGTGTCTGTGAGTGGATTTTTCCTTCTGAAAACACTCAAAAAAAGTTTTTGTTCATAAATTACAACACCTGAAAAACCCAGAACCAGACCAAGTAACGTGGTGACTGGTGGAGCCGGCTGGGGTCTCGGTGGGAGGGATACAGGCTGTGGGTGGACAGGGATACAGGGTGTGGGTGTGTGGGAGGGTAGGGATACAGGGTGTGGGTGAGGTGGGACACTGAACACTTTCTGCTGGTAAAGTTCATTCTGTGTTTTTTGAACTGTTTTTTCTCCCCATTACAAATGAACACTTAGCTGGAGTGACTACTGTTATGGTGAGCTCATGTCAGTTTCATCGCTGTTCCCTTACAAAAATAAAACAACAAAGAAAAGAAAAAGAAAGAAAAAAGAAAACAGCACATCTTACAGTTCATCATATAAAAGCTTTAGGCTGTATTCTTATTTATCCTATGCATGCGGCCATATGCGACCGCATTTCTGAATAGAAACCAAGACATTGGTACACTTCTGCTTTGTTTTGTACAATAAAAGATAAAATGTGCATTAGGTACGGTTGTACATGACATTGTACAATATTTACATACAATTCTTAATAGCATGAAATTTCAGGATTATCTATATACATATTGAAAATGTATCAGAAATATTTGGACTGTCTATTTTTCTTAAATATGTAAGGTAATGCTTGTAGCTTTTTTTGTTTATTTTACTATCTTATACTAGAAAAAAATAGTTAATTCAGTGAGCTGTAGACAAATTGCAACCGTTTTTGATGTTTTTCTGTATTCATGTTTTTTCCTACAGTCTATAAACTGTAGTGGTGATTGGAATTTCCAGCACCTTCTGTGGTCAGTCATTAAGTCAAGTTGATATCATGGAACAACGATGTACCACTGAAAGTCCACGTGTAGCACCTGTTAGAGAGCTCAGATCGCATCAAGGCTGAACGGACAAAGTCTCCGAAAGGCTCTGAGGACGTTCTTGGGCCAACACATTCAATGTTATCTGGATATCTTCCTCCTCTTCGGCTTGGGGAGCTTCACCTGACGATCCCTCGACGGGATCTGATGGCACACACACAGGAAACGGTGTGGTGGTGAATGCGGGGGAAACAGCAGTGCATGAGAAGAGAGGAAAAGCGCAAATACTCACTGTGCCCGACATCTTGTCTAGCTCGCTCATGGCCTCGTGGATAGCAGCTTCCAAGTGATTATTCAGTTTCCCCGGTCTGTCAGACAATATTTATATTATTTACTTTTAGGCAGAAGAAAACTTTACAATTATAAACTACAACAAAAAGGTAGCTTAAAAAATAATTATTACACTTGAATCCATCTACAGGATGAGGAAACTGACCGGAGAAGCAGCTGGTTCAACTCCATGTGACCAACGTGTTTATTTATGCTTCTAATGAACTTCTCATAGCTCTTTAACTGAAAATGTCCCACTGTTGTAATACAGGAGTGAGACCTGCTATGATATATGGTTTGGAGATGGTGCCAAGCGGTTCATGGATGTAGTGAAGGAGGACATTCAGAGGGGTGGCATCAGAGGAGGAAGCTAGCGTTAGGGTCCGATAGAGGCAGATGATTCCCTGACGGGAGCAGCCAAAAGAATAAGCAGTGCAGGAAAGATAATTTAGAAGTTACAGGGAAGTATATGATTTTATATACTATTTGATCTTTTTGTAATTTTACACTCTTCTAATATTTTGACACAAGTTTATAGTATACACTGTGATGACTTCCATCATTATTTGTTGTTCGGAGGATTACAGAACCTCCAATGTGTCCATATTTGGGTGTTAAAATGATACGAGTGTGCTGTAACACATAGGTCACTTAAACAGACCTTTAAAGCTTTAATTTTGGATTATTGAAATAAAAGACTAGAACAGTTTTTAATATCTACCCTGGAAAAAAGAAGCTGTATATGTGTAGTTTGTGGAAACAGAGCCACTGAATAAAGTATTCCGACTCTACCTCTGTCATTTTAGTTCAGTCACTTCAGGGTTAATGGTCTATTTTTGCCCCAAAGCGTTTAAAGTTTTATTGTTTCACTTAAACAAATGTTTGCCTCTCCTTTGCTGCAGGACACCATCTTTAACCACTAGGTGTCAATGCCACTTTGGATAAAGATCATCAGAGGAAGCACGAAAAGGCCTCGCTCAGCTCAAACTACAGCAAAGGTGGGTTTATATTATTAATGAAGCACCAGTGTGCTGGGTGAGGTTACTTACTTTAGGCCTCTTTTGGCGGCGCGGTCGAATGCCTCCAAGTCATGAGTTAGTGTTTTCAGCTTCTCTGGCTCTACCTGCACAAAGAAAAGTGGAATCAATTTGAGCACATTCAGCACCAGACTGAAAATTTCCCACCAAGCACCAGGAACTGATGCTCAATTTGAACTCCGGTTTATCACTTCGGCGCGTCTAGCGGATAATTTGGCAGTCACCGTTTGTCGGACATGCTCTGTTCTGCACTTCTGATTTGGCAGGTAAAGCCGTGGATGTGTTTTTGGAGTAATTTGGAGTCCATCTGCCTCGATGGCCGCTGGACAGAAATTTAAAAAGCTCTATTTCCTTCTGACTTTTCAAAGCTGCAATATTTGAAAGTTACAGTCAAATACGAGTTATTCTCGACTTATTGGCAAGCAACTCCCTTTAATTGGAAGATAATTCATTGTAATCCAAGACTCGCTGAAACTTTTAATACTGGGATTGCTGCTCATAGCCTCCTCAGGCTGAGGCGCTGGCTGGCAAAATGGTGACAGGTGGTGACAGACTACCCCGGCCCCTCACCTTGGCCTGCTCCCGCAGCTGCATGGCAGCGCTGTGCACTTGCTCATCCCCGGCCAGCTTTGCAGGCCACGGCGGGAAGCCCTTCAGCTGGCCCCAGACCAGCTCTCCCATGTTGAAGGTCCTGGACCGGTAGTGGAGCAGCTCCGACGAGGGCGAGTCTGGCTGCCGGAGGTCCTCCTCACTGCTCAGGCTCTTCGTGTCCGAAGGGCTGGGCGCCATTCCATTGAAGTGGCCGTTGTAGTGGCTGTAGTCTTTGGCTGTAGCCAGAGGGCCCTCCAGGCTCGTGGAGGAGCTGGGTGACTGGTCGTCATCCTGCCGTGGAGGGCCCAGGACTTCTCCGTAGCCCCGGGTGTTGAAGTGGGGCGTGGTGCCGTTGAGATGGGCGCAACGTTCCACCGTCTGCTCCAGACGTTCCTTGTAGTTAGCTGGTGCCCGACCGCAGTTGTTGAACCGGAAGCTATCATCGAGGTAGGCCTTATCGTGGGCCATCACCAGGCTGTGGTCGTTGGACCCATCGGTGGGGCAGGGTGGCGCAGGGGCCAGACTGGCAGGTCTCTCCATGCAGGGACTACTCCTTACTTGGGTCGAGCACTCCAGGAACTCCTCACCACCCCAGGCGTTGTTGTTGTTCTGACTGTCAAAGCCTCCCCCATGATGAGTCTCCCCGTCCCACTGCCCCCTGGGAGTCCCGCGTCCAGGAGAACGGAAGTAATCATTGGCTTCAGGGCCATCCGGAGTGCTCTTCCCTGGATCCATGTTCTTCTGACCCCGCCCAGGCCTCACCTGCCGCACTCTGGCTTGCTGGGGTATGGTCTCCCCTTCCTGGTGCCCATGCAGGACTGCGCTGACTGCCTGGGGGAGGTTGACAGGTTCCCTTATGGAGGCAGTGAAGGCACTCATGGCACTGAGGGCGTGCACTGGACTCGCCTGCGTTGTCCCGCTCACTGTCGTGGTGATGGTTACATGCACGCCTTTGCTGGCTGCGTCCACAACAGCTCTGTAGATGGCGTCCACAGATTCTGGCCCTCCGCCGGGGGCTCTGTCAGAGCTAGGCGTACCCGCTGGAAGTCCCTCACCTTGGGGCTGCTGCTCCTCCCCAAATTGTGGGTGTGGCAGCATCCCCTGCTGTGGATACAGAGAGGGGCCATTGTGATTAGAAATGTCATCTAAAACATCTGAAATACTACACAGATCAAAACATGACTCATTGCTCCACCTGGTAGTTCTGGTAGAGGCAGGCCATGGAGCCGGAGTTGGCGTTGTTGCTGTCAGCGTAGGGCGGGTTGTCGGAGAAGTGCTGCTGCCCCTGGTAGGCAGGATGAGATACCACTGCTTGCTGCATGCCCTGATGGACCTGCTGCGGGTACATCTGACCTCCACCGGCGTTGACATGTGGCTGTAGAGCGCCCATTCCACATCCAAGTGACGAGGGGTTTCCTGCAAAACAACAGGGAGAGGCCGGTGAGCTCGAACCATCAGACATGGTGTGTATTTTAATACAGACAGCACTGATACTTCACGACTAAGGAACTA
Source organism: Astatotilapia calliptera (assembly GCF_964374335.1). NCBI lineage: Eukaryota > Metazoa > Chordata > Actinopteri > Cichliformes > Cichlidae > Astatotilapia > Astatotilapia calliptera. The sequence continues at coordinate 27,709,684 of NC_137443.1, read as the reverse complement.
AGCAATATTTTATATTTTTGGTAAAACATATGATAAAGCATGCTGAAGTGTAATTCTAGTTACATTTTTTAAAACAATCCACAATATTCACTGCATTCATCAACAAGAATGGATGGCCTACATCAAGGATGTCAAACAAAGGCCCTGTGGCCCCCAGCCAGACTACCAAAGGGTCCAGTGTTTGGAGCCTTCACTGTATTTCGTAGAGGTGGGAATCACCAAATTTTTAACATTTTTCTGTAACTGCAAATCAGTACCTGTTTTAACCAATAAGATAACACAATCGTCAAATGGCCATCTATTTCTTGTGGACATAAGGAGATTGCTTTCCTATTTTTTTTCTCATTTTTCAGTTAAGATAATATAAGTTTGTAGGATTTATTGTCATTTCACATGGTATTTACAGAAATCCACAGCTGAAACGAAATGTTGTTCCTCACCAGCCTCTACAGTGCAATAATCAATAACAAATTATTAATAAATTAATAATAATTTTGCATTCAAACGCTGCAAGAACTTTTCATTTCTTATACCTGATACCTTTTTTTGTAAGTGCTGATCTAAAACCTGAATTTAATAAGCAGACAGCCGCAGACTGGCACTCATTCCTCTTATAATTCTTTAAACTCAAATAAAAGAGCACGTGCTAAGGTGCACTGTAGTGCAGTGTTGACTGTCTCTAATTTGCAGATAGCGCAACATGCTGCTTGAAAATCATCAGGTGACTGCATGCTGCTCTCACCTTTACTTGCTCTCGCTGTGTGTCCACCTCCTCACACATGCACACAAACTCACTTGCAGAGGGGAGCTGATAAGTGAAATCCTACTGACGTCAGTGTCAACACATTTCGTTACCGTAAAAGTGCAACAAAAGCTTTTCCAATGAGCACCGGACAAGTGACAACATCACAGCTGTCAGAGTTTTTCAGCAATACCGTCTCACCTGACCACACAGAAAAGCGGACCCTCTGCTACACCTGAGCACTCTAGGAAGCCAACCCACCTTATACTGAATCCAGCTCTGAGTCGGGATTGGACTAGATGAGTACATTCCTACTTTAGAACCCATCCATCCATTTTCTTAAACGCTTATACAGCTTTTATACAGCAGGGAGCTGGAAACTATCCTGGCCAACACAGGGAACAAACATTCACACCCTTGGGCAATTTAGGTTCACCTGCTAATCCTAGTTTTCAGGTAAGATGCCAACTTGCCTGCAAACACTCGCCAACTACTCACTGAGTGGTGAGATCACAAACAGGAAACAGAGAATATTAAATAAAAGGTATATCTAGGGCTAAAATTGGTGAAAGCAACTCAGCTAGCAAACAAAGATAATTTGCCATTAGTGCTCCCAATTAGTGGACCAGTCTGCCCAATCAAACCAGAATACAAACTTCTCATTTAAATGGCATCATATTATGTTATTTTATCAAAAGGCTTAAAGTAGTGTGTTTTAAATCCTGTCTAATATTTTGTTATTCTGCCTTATCTTTAGTTGTATTTCTGGAACGTCACCATAATACTTTAACTTCATTCAATGACGCACTCTGTAACTCTGTTAACAACAGAGCCGTATAAATAAAATCATAAATATAATTAAAAATCTCAGCAGCTGTAGCATGTTTTTTTTTAAATCTCTTGTGCCCTTGTGTTCATCTGTGTAATAAACCTCTCAGTTCGGTGGATTTTAAACCTAGAAAATGAGTTGCTTAGAAAGTGTCCCCCGACCGTGGCTTCTACAATCAAAGAAACAAAGTTCCACATTAGCAATCTGTTGCTCCCAAAGCTAACAGATGGACCCGCTGCCAGATGCACGGTACAGCCAGACTTGTTAGCGAAGCATCCAAGGACAGAACATGAGGAAAATACACGGAGGCCACAGATGTATCAATGAATGAAGAGAAAGCCCAGCAGCAATGTTATGTAGACAAAGCCGGAGCGCATACAGGATCTCAGCAGCCTGACGTGTGTGTGTGTGTGTGTGTGTGTGTGTGTGAGCAGCGACTGGAGCAGCTGGTGCGATGCGACGTAGCTGAAGGGCAGCTGTGTGTTCTCCCTTTTTTTCCTCCTCTTTTCTTTCTTCCCCTCTCTCTCACTCTCTCTTTAATGCTGAGAGCCACGACTCGGCCATCCCCCCTCTTCCTCCCCACGTCCTCTCCGCTACTGCTATGATATAGTGACGGCTGTTGCTGGGGGAGGTTGCCTTGGCAACAGAGTGATGATTGGTGGTGCTGTCCGCTGCCAGGAAGCTTGTTTGGAGGTGGTGCTGGTGGTAGGGGAGTTGTGGTGGATGGGTGGGGGTGGGGGGTGGGGGGGTTACGAGGGTCGGGTGGTGTGATTTTAGCCTGCTGGGGGATGGGGGCGGTGGTCAGCTGGGTTGAAGGGGGGGGGGGGGACCGGGAGGGGTTTACAATGAACTTTGGAGTATTTGTTGATGGCAGGAGAAAAGGGGGGGGGGGGGGGGGGGTGTTCAAAGCTTGCACGCTGTATAGAAACAGATGGTCAGAGGCTAAAGCTAAGACGCCAATGACTAGGCCACTTTCAAAGCGTTTCAGGGCTCTTCAGACAGTAACATCCACCATTCAGTGACAAAAACACTATTTAGCCTGCTCCCACCCACCAACATTTACTGAATATTTCCCCTAAATGTCCAAATGGTAACGCTGCCAACAGGAGAACTCCAAGGCCAAAATTCATAAATGAGACTTTAGCTGAAAGCTAAAAGTGTATTTGTTCAGCATGTGGTCAAAACATAACTTCATCTACAGTGCTGTAAAAACTGTAAAAATGCCCCAATCCTTATTCATTTCTTACTGTGCAAATTTAAGATAATCAAACTATTTTTAGTATTAGACAAAAATACAGAAAAGCAAATTTTATATGATGATTTCATTTATTAAGGGAGAAATGCTACCCAAACCTACGTGGCCCTAAGGGAAAAGGTAATTGACCCTTTTGTTCTATCATGAATTAACCTTATTAACTCGTTCTTTTCCAAGTTCAGTTTTCCTAGCCAACACAATGTAAAGAAGTAGCCGAGAAACAAAGTAATTGACATCCAGTGAATTACGGTGAGAGCCGTTACCCACAAAATGGAGAAAACTTGGAAGAGTGGCGAGCCTTCCCAGGAGTGGCCAACCTACCGAAAGTACTCCAAGAGTGCATCGAAGACTCATCCAGGGGTGAATCATGAACTCTGCCCATAGGCCTGCAGTTCTTTATATGTTCTTTTCAGTTCTTTTGTGACCTCCTTTGCTACAGCCACATGTACATGGGTATTTTTTGTAAACATAGCCTGTTTCATGCATACTGACAATGGAGCTTTTGTAAAACTCCTGACAGGGTGAAGATTTCAGAAAACTGCATTTCTGCATTTACATGTGGACAAAGGTGTGCGTTTTTTATGTCCCTTTATGATAAAAGGCTGTGCGCTGTGGCTTTTAATCAGCCATCATTTCTTCACGGTTACTTTTATATCACTACCTGATGATTTGGCACACTTTTCACAGCTTTTGAGATATTTTTCAAAACACACTCTGAGAAATCCCTATTTAAAAAAAAAAACAACCCATATACATATGGACATAGCCAAGGAGGTCACAAAAAACCCATAACAACATCCAAAGAACTGCAGGCCTCACTTGCCACAGTTAGGGTCAGAGTTCATGAGTCAAGTCAACAAGAAAGACACTGGGCAAAAATGGCATCCATGGGAGAGTTCACCAAAAAAGATCATAAAGGCTCATCTCACATTTGCCAAAAAACATCTGGATGATCCCCAAGATTTTGGGGAAAGTATTCTGTGGACTGACAAGACAAAAGCTGACATTTTTGGAAGGTTTGCATCTGACATAAAACTACCACAGTATTTCATAAAAAGAATATCACACCAACAGTCAAACATGGTGGCATAACCTGGAAGTCCCGAGGACGGATCGTGGGACCTGTGCGTGGGGCTGCACGGCGTCAACGCGTTAACAAGCTAACCGCACTAACGCATTGACGCCATGCAGCCCCACGCACGGGGCGATCTGCTGTAACTCGTTAACGGAGATTAGCCGTGTTAATTCAGTTACGGCGTTAATGTCATTTTAACGAGATTAACGATACCAGCACTAAAATAGTAATCTCCAAATGTTTTCTTTTTACTGACCACCTCCTCTTTGATAGCTGCCGTGTCCATCTTGTTGTTGCCTGCAGGTGAAGCGATGGGGGAGGGGAGTTGTGTTAGTGAAGGAGAGAGGTGAGGCAGAGTAACGTTGCGTAGAACGATAAACAATATTGTCACATCTCATTTAAAAATATATCGATATATTTAAAAAGTCGATATATTGCCCAGTCCTATAATAATGTCTGACCATCAGTTATTGTCCTGAAGCTAAAGCGAACTTGGGCTGTGCAGCAGAACAATGATCCAAACCACACCAGCTAGTCCACCTCTAAATGGCAAAAAAACCAACAACAACAACAACAACCCACAAATGGTTCTGGAGTGGCCTAGTCAAAGCCTGGACTTAAAGGCTGTTCGTGTTTCAAAACCACCCAAAGTGGCTAAATTAAAACAATTCTGCAAAGACAACTGCCAGTTGTGGCACAACCATCTCCTGTCACTCCTTCAATTCAGGGTCACAGAAAACCAGGAGCCTATATTTAACTACCACAGTGCAAGAGGCAGGGGACAACATGGACAAGTCGCCAGTCTGTTACAGGGCTAAGGACTAAGTGTAAAAAAAATGCAATAACTAAGAAATTGGGAAATTTTCATAGCACTGTAAGTATGCTCAACTATCATTCAAAAAATGTTTATAATAGTCTAATATGAGTTGCATAACGCTTAATTTCATGTTGTTTAACCCTCTTCTCTGACATTAAAAAACAAAATGAAGCATTCAGAAAACCTTTAACGATCACTAAAAACATTAATGCTGAACTTCTCTTGCAGTAATTATACAGCAGGCATCTACTGAGCAGAACAAGAAATTCCCTGTCAAATGTACTGATATACATTCAGCTAAAATCCAGCTAAACTCCCTGTGCTTTTTACACACACAAAAAAGAAAACGATCAACTACAACCCTGATTGGCTGGTGTGTTAAAGCCCAATAATGACTGGCCTTGCAAACTGGAAGCACTCGCTCTGCAACATGGGGCAACTTGAGGGGCTCATGTGATGACCAAGATTTTGATTAAAGGTTCACAAGCATCACAGAATATTTTTAGTTCTGATCTAGTGTGGGAAACACAGCTGTAGATGCATCGTGAGGCATTATAAAGCAGATGGCACAAAGGGCACTTGAGGCTATCTTCTGCACCCTGAGCAGGTTAACAACAGCAGACCATCCAGGAAACCAAATGAACTTATTCAGTGGAAATTAGTAGAAAAACAGTAAAACGTGGCAACATAATCTCAACTAATAGAAAACAGACGTAACAAGCAACAGGTGGAGGCAACAGGCTGCTTCTCCTCTTCTGCAGTGTTGTACTCCATATGGTGTTGAGTCAGACCTGCCTACATGCTGGTTCAATTATAATGTGGAATATAGTCCTCTGTTTCCAAACAGCTTGCAGGATTGGTTTCATCTTCTGACAGTCGGAGCAAAGCTTGCATGAACTGGGAGATTTTCCTACAATTTTTCACCAAAACATCACCTTTACGCTCATTTTTCGCTGCACATTTTTATTTTTGGACTCTGTTAGAGTAGCTTTACATGAGTCACAGCTCAAAATAATCTCTATTGTTACACTGATCCTTGGTGGAGTCATTCTGTTTATCCACATAGCTAAAATGTTCCTCAGTACTGTGAAACTGAAATATTTCAACAGAAAGGTGTTTAGTGTCTGCATTAAAAGACTGCTTCAATGGAGTGCTTAAGAAAATGGAGCCACAACATATCACAACAACAGCTGTGATATGGCAATTATTACTGTAAGGTACAGACTCTACAATACTAGAGAGAACCCTAACAATTAGACAACCCCTTATGAGCAAGCATTTGGCAACAGTGGGAAGGAATAACTCCCCTTTTACCCCACCCCCCCTTTTTAAAGAAATCTGAACTCTTTTGTTTGTTGTGACACAATTACGTTCTGTGGTCCGTATGAAGGGCTTTATTAACAATAGGCAACTCCAAAATATATTCTGAACACACAAATTATTTGCACAGATTTCACGTGGCCAGTGTGTAAAGCCCTGAACTTTGTCTTAATTGGCCGCTTCTCATAAATAGAAGATCTGAAGAACTCTTGCTTAAAATATCCCCATATCATAGTTCAAACAGCCAAAATAGTTCCAGTTCAATGTCTACAAGGCAAAGAAACAGACACAAGCAGTTCACACCCTTGAATACAGGATCAGTTTCATGATAACTGAATGGAGAAACTTAAAAAAGTGAATTTTAGCCAAACTCCAAGGCTCATATCACCCCATGTAGGATACTTGTCTAGTCAAAGCAAGTTGTAGCATGTGAAAGGTCTTCTTTTTGCCCTACATTTAAATATCAGGCTCATCTTGTATCTGTGATTCCTCCAGTATGAATCTAATTCTCAGGGCAGGATATAGAAATAATCATGCTGAAACTAAGTGGAAAATTAATTTTGCTGTAGTTTAACAAAGCCTCAGTGTTTCCATGTGAATATCCTGTATGCAGGAAAGAATAATTAAAATGAGCCACATTTCAACCTAGTATAGTATATCCTTCCTAGTACGCATCCTTTCCTAATGTGAAAGTAAAAATTTACATTAAATATACTAAAAAATAACTGAACAAAAAATCCATCAGATTCTGAGGAGGTCAGATTGGATGACTTGTCATTCTTTTTTAAAATTCTTATTTTAAGTACTTAAAAGAAGAATTAAACAGTACTTTTGACTCTGAAGACTTGAAACCAAACCTCAGGCTATAATTAATCTAATTTAAACATATGCTTCTCCTCCCATCCCTATCTCATGGCCTACAGAAGACCGCCTGAATTTCAATGAGTTGACTTTGGGAAGGGGGAAAAAAAAAAATCAGACCAACAGGGCACCTGGTGATAAGAACAGGTGGCCTGCAGCAGCCCTTGGTGATATTGCCATTATAAACCATACGAGGACACATGGACACACAATGAATACATAAACTCGAAGTCCAGTCCCCTCAGCAGGCAGGAAAGAGGAGGGGGAAATAAAAAAAATTAAAAATACAAGATGTAGGTTCTTTCAGCAGTTTCAAAAACATACAATCACTCATACACACACAAATAAACAGATGCACATACACACACTGTAATACACAAGCAGCAACAGACACACACACAGGCCTAAACCCTCATCAAAGGCTTCACTCTGGTCTCCATTCAGGGTCTATCGTTACTATAGCGACCGGCTTGCTGGGAGAAGCTCTTTAGAGCGCCCTATCTGGGTTGCTTCCCTTAAAGCGTGATGCAGATCCCATTTCCATCTCCTTACACCATTGACTGATGCTAGCATACAAATAAAACAAAGGGAAACACTGGCTGACTGACAATTAGCCCGGCCTTCCAAAGGATGAGGGGGCTCCCGCTCATTAGCTCGGAGATACTGGAGGAACCTGACGGTCTAAGCTCAGGGCCTATCACCTAAATCCCTCGGTTTTAGCTCGCTCATAACCATAGAAACCACATCTTAATCGAGATTATCGCAGGGAGGGGAGTAAGGGATGTAAACCGAGGTTATTCTGTTTCTATCTGTGTTATTAGGCACATTTTTCCTTAAATAGATCGCTTGGAAAACGGTTCTCGGTTCCCTAAACATGAAAGCAGAAAAACTGCAAAAATACAAGTACACAGCTAAAGCTAGCAGGTCCACTAGAATCACAAGACCGTGTTTGCCTTTTTTTCTTTTTTTAAATTTCCACCATTTTTATAAATCTCTCTTCGTGACTCAACCCAAAGGTACATACCGAACTCCCAGAGAATGTACTTTCCCTTTGAAATTAGCCTATAGATCCCCTTTACCTCCACTTTTGAAAGTCATGGAACTCCCAGCCCAGTCAGCAGTGCATCTTTCGAGGCTCACCCTCCTACCCCAATCCTCTTCTCCAAAAAGAATATTATTTTATCTATAGACAATGGATGGATTAAAAGTTTTAAGTTATAATGTTAAGGGTCTCTATAGCACCACTGCAGGAAACACACCTGAAAAAAACGTCCTGGGCAGAAAAAGTGTGTTTTTTCTTACCTTAATCAGGAAGAAAAATAGGTGTAGCTATACTCATCCACAGACAAGTTAATTTTACAGAAACTCTGAGGGAAGATAACATTTTATTGAACAGATTAATTGACGAATGGGAGGTATGCCTTGTCAACATATATGCTCCCAGTGAGGATGCCCTAGGCTCTGTCAAACATGTATTTAAAATGAATATCAGCTATAGCTCAGGCCTGTTGCTGATGAGGGAAGATTTTCATTGTGTGATGTCTGAATCATTAGACTGGTAACCAACCTCTAGGGCTCCCTTATCACAGGTAAGTAGTAGAGGTGGGAATCACCATACATCCCACGATACGATATTATCACAATACTTAACGCACGATACGATATTATTGCAATTTTTTAAAAATATTTTGCGATATTCAGATTCTGTACATAAAGGTAAACTTTATCAATATTCATTTTATCTAATATCAAAGTCTCACACTCAGTCTTTCTCTCATTTCAGTCAGTTTTATTGTTGACAAACTGAACGGTTTGTATTACAGTCTAGTCCAACTTAACTGAATGCAACCATCTGGTACAATTATAGCTATTCTGAACTATGCAATTTATGAAAACTATGCAGCCCATTCAGGAACTGAAGAATTTGAAAGTAAATTAACTCATTCACTGCCAGCCATTGGCAGTGAATGAGTTAAACCCATTGACTCATTCACTGCAATTGACGGCTATAGACGTCAATGGCAGTGAATGAGTTAAAACAAAATATAATTTTACATTAAATAAAAAGGTTTTTAAACTTAATTAAAATAAAACATGTCTTAAATAAAATAAGTAAACTGTCATGTTTATTGCTGCCAAAAAAAAAGTTAAACACATTTGGACAGTGAAGGAATGTCAGGATTCTTGCTCAGAAAAAGGATCAACATGCTCTGAAGTCAGAGCGTGTTCCAGTCCACAAAAACCTTTTTTGTAACAAAATATCGATTTCTGCTGTCCCTATATCGATACATTATTAGCAAACAAAATATCACGATACTACACAGTATCGATTTCCCCCCCCCACCCCTAGTAAGTAGAATACGCTTGAATATTAAGCTACAGAAGCAGGCCTGGTGGATGTCTGAAGGTCTAAGTTTCCTAAAAGAAGGAGTTTCACATTTTACCCAAGTAGGCACTGTTCCTACACTAGAACAGACTTATTTTTCACCTCACAAGTAGAGATATATAAAATTAAAAATGTTGAGATTCTCCCAATTAGGGACTGAATATACTTGATGTATTGCAAGTTTTTCTATGCACGATGGTTAAAATGGCTTTATCGTAACCATCGAGTATAAATTGCCATGGCAATATTAAGCTGTCTGCATGTAATTCACTATAAGGTTTTTTTCTCCCTCCCACATGCTGCGAACGGATAATTAAAAAAACAAACAAACATTGAATGGCTGATTTGAATGAGTATACCAGTGCAATTTTAGGCACTATGTGGTTTAAAATAACATTTGTTTTTTGGAGGTTATTTAACCATATCGTGATATATATTGTGTATCGTGATGTAGCCAAGAAATATCAAATTAGATTTTCCTCATATTGCCCAGCCCTAATCCCAATCACATTGTCAGACCATTCCCCACTAGTACTTCTCTGGAACACAGGCCACGATGGGAGATTAAATGCATCCCTTCTGAATGATAAAGATTTCACTTCTTTCGTAGCACCAGAGTATTCAACATACATGGCAGTAAATGACACTCTAGTAACGTCTTCCCTTATAGTTTGAGATTGCATAAAATCATACCTTGATAGAGATGGTGTTACCTAGATGGAGGTTTTGAACAATGTGACAGGTTGTAATGAATCCTGAATAAACATTAAGATTATTGATGTTCAGCATTTTCCATACCTTCCTCCTGTTTCTACCTGTCATACAGCTAGAAGTAGGTTTAATCTCATCTCACCTGTCTCGGAGACGCTCTGGGTACAGCTTCCATCACCACCTCCATGTGGAATCACCATGTTAGTCCGTCCCATGCTATGAAGCTGTGAGGGGTGGGGGCCAGGATGCGATAGTGGTGGGGGGTTAGTGTTTGGGCGCCCCAGCGCTATGCCGTCAGGTCCCACCAGTGTGCCGCCTGGCCCCATAGGCCCACAGTTACTCATGGAGGATGCCTGCATCTGAGCCATCATGTCCGGGAACTGGCCTGGACGTGGGCCCAAGTGGCCCCCAGAGGTGTCCATGTTCTGGCAGTGCTGCAGGGTTTCCCCTGGACCCCGCAGCCTCTGCTGGACAAGGAGGTTCTGCTGAGTGCCACCGGGGACCATGCCGGTATTGTCGTTGTAGTGTAGCGGTGCGACTCCTGAAGCGCCGGATGCCGGTCCGGGGTTTAGACCTGGACGATGACCACTGCCTGCCAGGTTGTGAGAACTGTGGCTGCTCATGGACTGAAGAAGCTGGGCCATGGAGGTGTTCGGGTGAAGGTTTCCGAGTCGTCCCACTTTTCGTAGCTGCTCAGTGGCACTGGGGCCCGGCATGTGGTGTCCTCCTATGCCTGGCTTGCTGAGCATGCTATACACCATGTTGTTGTCATGGTTTACGGCACCGCTCCCGGATGATTGCTTTCGTTTGCGCATGGGATCCCTCTGCTGGGCCATGAGCTTGTCTCTGAGAGCTGCCCGGCCGCTCTGGCCCTCAGGAGTGTTGAGCAGCATGGTGGAGTTTGGCGGGAGCATGGGATTTAAAGTGCTGTGTCCTTCCATGCCTCGAGGGCCACTCACGGGGCCAGGATGCCCTCCACCCCCTCCATTACCTCCGCCACCTGCCCCCATGCCTGACATACCAACACCACCAGCAGCCATGCCAGTAGTGCTGTTGCCAGCAGCGCTGAGTTTGTTTTGATTTGCTAGCTGTGCTTTGGCTGCGGCTGACAGGAGGCTGCTGGCGGGGAAGGAAGCGGCATTCTGTTGGTTGAGGATCTGGTTGAGGGGCATCCCCAGGAGTCCCGGGTGACCCTTCTGGGAAGCACTGGGCGTGGCCAGAGAAGATGACGAGGAGGAGGAAGAGGTTGGAGAGTACATGGGATTGCCGTGCTGCTGGGCGCCAATTGAATTTGCCATACCGGGCAGCAGCTGGGAGTCTTTGTACTGATGGAGTGCATCGGTTTTGTTAGTGGAGGGGCTGGAGGGCATGGCGGGCCTGGGAGACCCCATAGCTGATCGAGGGGAACGAGGAGGAACCTTTATGGTGCCACACGGGGCCTGATGTCCCGAGGGCATCGCAAAGTTACCGTGGTCAGAGGAGGTGGAGGATGAACGCGAGCGATGAGGGGAGGCCTCTATTCTCCCAAGCGCAGGCCCAGCCATGTGGACAGGTGAGGTAACGGGGGAGGGAGACATGGAGGAAGCCGGACCACCCTGCTGAGTCCTTTGAACATGGCCACCATGACCCACAGGCCCAGGCTTCACTGTGGGTAACGGTAAGTTGCTTGGCAAGGGAACAATGGCGGGAGGGGGTATGTTTACATTCATCACTGGTACCTGAGAGTGGATGTTAGGCTGGAAGTTGGAGGGTGTTGGGGCATTGGTGGGAGTCAGGCTGACTGGCTTGTTAGGGATGGGGTCCAGGATGCCTAAGGGGTCCTTTTCAGACGTTAACTGCCTTTTCTGGAGGGCACAGGATGGCGGTATGGATGGAGGGGGCGGTACAGGGTGCACAGGGGGCTGTGTTTTATGGTGAAATGTTGCACGGGGCATATCCATACCAGGGGGGAAGTTCCCCCGCGGCATGTTCATGTTAATGACAGGGCTTTTGGCAGTGGCCGTTGGGGAGAGGGGCGTGCTAGTCCTTCCTGTCATGGCACACGATGGCTGGCCCGCTGGGGAGCCGTGAAGCATCACACTAGGCGGGGAAAGAGGTGTCCTAGTGTTTCCGTGGATAGAGGCTGAGCCAGGGCTACCGCCTCCTGGAAACCCACAAGGATTGGTCCTTGTAAAGCCCTCAGGGCTGCCCAGAGTTTCTGTACTGGGAGACTGCGAGCCATCTCCATAAAGCTTAGCACCAGATGGAGGTGGGCTCAACATGCCTCCATACCCGGACCGGTAAGGGGATTTAGGGCCTGGCTCCCCGCTGCCCAGCCTCTGCAGCCTGGGGTACCCAGGGTAATGCTCTGGCTGCTGGGCTCCACCCAACTCCTGGGGTGGATACAGCCTCTGCTGCTGCTGTCCGCCTGCCATCATCACCTTGAAAGGGTTCTTACAGTCAGGGCCAACAGAGTTGGGCACGCCATCGTGGGGTTTAGTCCTTATTGCTCGTTGAGTTGTGGAATGCACAGCAACCACAGATGATGTACCTTAAAGAGAAAAAAAAAGACAGAAAAGGAAAGTCTGAGTTAAACCAGGACCAACAGCTTGGAGAAAACATTAGTCAGAAGAAGAAAGTAACTATTATTCACCTCCATGTGTAGTTTAACTCAAAATGTAGGACTTTAATAGGCTGGCAAGTTATTTACCAAGAGAGCCTTCTTCCTTCTTGGAAATATCGCTAGAATAAGACAATTATACACAACATATACAAGATGGCGCTGGAGTGACGGCAGCCTTTCCAAGTAGCTCTGCAACACCGCACCTTTTTCTTAACTTTAACTTTTTTTAGACTAGGCTTTAAAACTTTATTTCACCTTCCTCTAGTTACTCTACTTATACCTCTTAGATATAGTGATACAAGATGGATAATGCTCCTCCCTTAGTTATGCTGCAATCCGGTTGTTCAGTCTGACGTCACTAGCCGTGTCTGGGTCTAAACTCCGCTGCAGGTCCATATATCAAACGATCACTATGGCATTACTGAGAGTTGAAAAACTGTCTAAAGTCTTTCATCTTTAATAAAATGATCAGCGTTCTGCTCTACCAGGTGTAACAATTGAGTTTAACATCCAGGCATCCATGAAAACGGAATTTATGACATTTAACGGAGTTAGAAGTTAACAGGAAGTTAGCTCGCTAGCTTCTATCTAAATACAATATAGCATGTCCTGACTGCGGGGTTTTGGAAACAAATTAAAACGTACAGCTCTGTTATCACTTCCAGCATAAATGAAGACAGAAAACTAAACAGCAGTGATGTTTGTAGGGTTACTGAAGTTGGGCTAGCTGGTATATAATGATGTGCTACGTGACCGCTAGCGACACAGCTATGTTAGCATAATATAAACAAGCTAACTTTTTTTCCACTCGATAAAAGTTAACGTGAGTGTTCTCGGTGGTCAGGAACAAATGTAATCGCATGGCAGGATGCTGTAAAAGGACCAAACTTCAGCCAGGAGAACAACTGAGATAATCCATCCACAATACGAGCTTAGTCATTCATATACTGCTGCATGGGCTGGGCTGTAGTTACATCCTAAGGTTTTAAAAACTGAGCTTAAATAAATGATTAGCGGTAATAAAAGCCGAGGGAGGTCAACAGTGATCACTGACTGTTTTAGGAGCTTTTTGAGATCAAATAGAAGAAAATACATAACATTAAACATGTTAACAACACAAAAGCCATATTAAACGCAGACTACTTTAGACCCGGAAGTAAGATTCGTCGCGTCATCACTGAACAACCGGATAGATGTAGGCTGCCGGGGGATTCCCATGATGCATTGAGTTTTTCCTTTCCAGTCACCTTTCTCACTCACTATGTATTAACAGACCTCTCTGCATTGAATCATACTTGTTATTAACCTCTGTCTCTCTTCCACAGCATGTCTTGTATCCTGTCTTCCTTCTCTCACCCCAACCGGTCGCAGCAGATGACCACCCCTCCCTGAGCCTGGTTCTGCCGGAGGTTTCTTCCTGTTAAAAGGGAGTTTTTCCTTCCCACTGTCGCCAAAGTGCTTGCTCATAGGGGGTCATATGATTGTTGGGTTTTTCTCTGTATCTATGAAGCGCCTTGAGGCGATTTTTGTTGTGATTTGGCGCTATATAAATAAAATTGAATTGAATTGAATTGAATTAATGCACTTTTTAAAACTTCTGGAACCAGCTCCTTCATCTATTCGAGAGCGGAGCTGCTGGCACTAAGAACAAAGGGACAGATCGGCATGCGACACAACATCCCGGCTGAGATAAAGAGGAGCTACAGAGGCTGCAAAGCTGGAGCGAGGAGAGCGGATCACCGGAGGCGATTCAAACCATCAATCCCGACAGTTAATGGGCAACGTGAACTCGTTACAGAGTGTAGCTTACCGTGAGTGTAGCTTGTTTATCTTCACGGAGACGTGGCTAACCGAGCTAACGCCACAGGCTAATGTAGACCTATGCGGTTTCACATCCGTGAGAGCCGATAGGGACACGCAGGCCAGCGGAAAAAGCAGAGGTGGGGGACTCATTGTCTACGTTAACAACAGATACTGTAACCCTGGACACGTCTCCGTTAAAGTTTCGGTATGCCGCCCGGACCTGAAGCTGCTAGCTGTTAGCGTGCGGCCATATTATCTACCTCAGGAGTTCAGTCATGTGATCTGTGTGTGTGTTTACATCCCTCCGAGGGCCGACGCAGCAGCTGCCTGTGAGAAAATACACACAGTCAAAGCAAGACTTCAGACACAAAACCCCGAGGCTTTCATTATTATATCTGGAGACTTTAATCATGCCACACTGGACTCTACTCTGGCTGCTTTTCACCAGTTTGTGAATTGTCCCACAAGGAGCAACAGGACAATTGACCTACTGTATGCTAATGTGAGCAATGCATACAGAGCCACCCCCCTCCCCCCACTAGGGAAGTCAGACCACAACCTGGTTTACCTACAGCCACAATACACACACCTCGTCCAAAGGCAGCCTGTCACAACGCGCTCCATCCGGAGATGGACCCCAGAAAAGGAGGATGCTCTGAGAGACCGCTATGACACCACAGACTGGGATGTGCTTCTGAGCCCACATGGTGAGGACATAGAGGGGGCGACACACTGTCTTACAGACTACCTCAACTTTTGTGTGGACACAGTCGCCCCTGCTAAGACGGCATGGTGTTATCCTAATAATACTTCCGTGGGTAACACAGGAAGTCAAAGCTGTCCTCAACATGAAGAAGAAGGCTTTCAGGAGCAAAGTGAAGGTGGAGATGAAAGCAGCACAGCAGGAGGTGAAACGCTGCCTGAGGGAAGCAAAGGACACCTACAGGAGGAAGGTGGAGCAGAAGTTGGAGAGGAACAATATGAGGGAGGTCTGGAATGGTGTGAAAACCATCACAGGCCACAACACCAAGAAAAGCACAGTGGGGGGGGACTGTGGAGAAGGCAAACAAACTCAACAACTTCTTCAACAGATTTGACCAGCCCACAACCCCCCCACCCTCACCCTCACCTTTACTACAGAGTCCTCTCCCCACTCTCCTACCTCCCTCGCTTTCCCCCCTTCCTGACACCATGACACCCCCCTCCTCCAATCCCTCTCTCAGCAGCAAGACATCTCCCCCCCCCTCCTCCCAAACATCTCCCAGTGTCACAGTGGATCAGGTCAGGAGACAACTGAGGAAGCTTCGCCCCAGAAAGGCAGCAGGCCCAGACAAGGTGTGTCCTAGGATGCTAAAGGCATGTGCTGCTGAACTTGGGGAGCCGCTACAACGAGTCTTCAATCTCAGTCTGCGACTGGGGAGAGTGCCCGCCCTATGGAAGACATCCTGCATCATCCCGGTCCCCAAAAAGAACCGGCCCAATGAGCTGAATGACTTCCGACCGGTGGCACTGACGTCACATCTTATGGAGACTCTAGAGCGGCTCTTCCTCAACAACCTCCGACCACAGGTACAACATGCCCAGGACCCACTACAGTTTGCATACAAGGCAGATGTCGGAGTGGAGGATGCCATCCTGTACCTCCTGCATAGAGCCCACTCACACCTGCATGGGGGAAAAGGCACGGTCAGGATCCTGTTTCTTGACTTTTCCAGTGCCTTTAATACCATCCGGCCCTGTATGCTTCAGGAAGAACTGAACAGGATGGAGGTGGACCCCTGCCTGGTCGCTTGGATCTCCGACTACCTCACCGACAGACCACAGTACGTCAGGCTGAAGGACATCACGTCTGACACAGTGGTCAGCAGCACAGGAGCACCACAGGGAACTGTGCTGTCCCCTCTTCTCTTCACCCTGTACACCTCTGACTTCTGCTACAACTCTGAATTATGCCACATTCAGAAGTTTGCAGATGACACAGCCATCATGGGGTGTATCTGGGATGATCAGGAAGAGGAGTACAGAAGTCTGATGAGGAACTTTGTCGCATGGAGTCACACAAACCACCTGCAACTCAACACCTCAAAGACTAAGGAACTGGTTGTGGACTTCGGGAGGTCCAGAGAAGGTCCACTGCCAGTTCAGATAGAGGGGGAGGAGGTGGAGGTGGTCAACAAGTACAAGTACCTCGGGCTGTGGGTGGACAATAAACTGGACTGGTCATGCAACACAGAGCACCTGTATAAAAAAGCCCAAAGCCGACTGTACTTCCTCAGGAGGCTGAGGTCTTTTAACATGTGCAGGAAGCTCCTGAGGATGTTTTACCAGTCAGTGGTTGCTGGAGTACTTTTCTATGCTGTGGTGTGCTGGGGGAGCAGCACAGCAAAGAAGGACTCATCCAGGCTGGAGAAACTGATCAGGAGGGCTAGCTCTGTGGTCGGCATGAAGCTGGACACTCTGGTGACAGTGGCAGAGAAAAGGACATTAAAGAAACTGATGGACATTATGGACAATGCCAGGCATCCTCTGCACACGGCCATTAACAACCAGAAGAGTCTGTTCAGTGACAGGTTGCTTCTCCCAAAGACAAGAACTAACAGACTTAAAAACATCCTTTGTCCCACACGCCATCAAACTGTTTAACTCCTCTCTGGAGGGGAGAGGGAGGGGAAACAGGAGGACAAAGGAGGGGGGAACAACTAAGCTGTAGTGCCTCTTCACCTCACTGTGCAATACCTTTGTGCAATACTTTTGTTAATAGTCAACGGTGCAATAGACTCCATACTTGAAATGTGCAATTCACTTGTATTTTTATTTTTATTCCTATTTATTCTATTTATCCCCTTCGTATATTTTATTTATATATATATGTGTGTGTGTGTGTGTGTGTGTGTGTGTGTGTATATATATATATATATATATATATATATATATATATATATATATATATATATATATATATATATATATATATATATATATATATATATATATGTGTGTGTGTGTGTGTGTGTGTGTGTGTGTGTGTGTGTGTGTGTGTGTGTGTGTATATATATATATATATATATATATATAAAAATATTCTGTAACTGTAACTTCTGTCGGTGTTGTGCTTTTGGAAACCGAATTTCCCAGAGGAACCCACCCGAGGGATTAATAAAGTTTTATCTTATCTTATCTTATCTCTTAATTCCTAACTCAACGTGATTATGAAACACTTGTGCATTCACTTCAAATGAACCAGATTATTGTGGTGCTCGCTATGCTGGACTCCCTAATAATACAAACTGAGAATAATCTAAAAAGTTCTTAAACACACACCTTTTTAATCTTACATATAACTGACTTTCAGTAGTACAACTGTAAAGGTGGATTGACCATTAGCAGACACAAAACAGATAGGTGATTTCTTGATTATTTTCATATTACTCTATATCTATTACTTCCAAGTTTGTGTCAATAAATTTCTCTCTGCATCTCCCTCTCTCTTCTTTTTCTCTGTTTTATACATCTTAAAGTATGATTTATATATGAATAGACGGTAATTTTAAGTATTTATGATTGTCTTTATTTTCGAGTTCAAATAAAAGTGAGTGGATTTGACAGAATATCACAGAGGCAACGTGAAAGGCCTGAAAACCTCCAAATATTTCATTTGCTTATTGTGTATAAGTTCAGCTAGAATTTTGAACTTCTACAATGGATAAATTACTTACCAAACTCACTGATATTTTCCAAAACTAGGACGTAAATTACATCAACACTGTCCTCTTTCATTTGGATTTATTGGAGCTAACTTCCAAGTGTCCTGACAAATGGTTTCAGAGCTGTAACGTATACTCGTACCTCCTCCTGAACTGGTCAGTGCCAGAGGCGGGTGCGTCTCCATGCTCTTGTGCAGTGTGGCCACAGCCAGCAGCTTCCTCTTGTGAATGCAGAGTTTGGTGACATCTTCGTCTGCTTTCACATCCTCCGCTGTCCTCTGTTTGACAGCTGCCCCGGGGTCGAAGTTGAACACCTGAGGAGATAAATAAAAGTGGATAGAAGTCACTGAACTGACTTGGTCATTGTTTTGCTTGTTTACTCACAATCATCAAAGGAGCTTGCAAAGAAAAGCGTCTGGACTTCTTTAAGTTGCTTGAAGATGTTTCACCTCAGAACTGAAGAAGCTTCTTCAGTTCTAAGTAGTTTAAGTTTACTCACAATCTTTTTGCTTAATTAATTTACGTTTTGCACCATGTTTCTGTGCTCTCATGCAATGGCCTTTATTGTTAGCCATTTAATTGGTTTTATTCCCCATTTTCTGTCATATATACATATACAGTGGGGCAAAAAAGTATTTAGTCAGCCACCGATTGTGCAAGTTCCCCCACTTAAAATGATGACAGAGGTCAGTAATTTGCACCAGAGGTACACTTCAACTGTGAGAGACAGAATGTGAAAAAAAATTCCATGAATCCACATGGTAGGATTTGTAAAGAATTTATTCGTAAATCAGGGTGGAAAATAAGTATTTGGTCACCTCAAACAAGGAAAATCTCTGGCTCTCACAGACCTGTAACGTCTTCTGTAAGAAGCTTTTCTGTCCCCCACTCGTTACCTGTATGAATGGCACCTGTTTGAACTCATCTGTATAAAAGACACCTGTCCACAGCCTCAAACAGTCAGACTCCAAACTCCGCCATGGCCAAGACCAAAGAGCTTTCGAAGGACACCAGGAAAAGTATTGTAGACCTGCACCAGACTGGGAAGAGTGAATCTACAATAGGCAAGCAGCTTGGTGTGAAAAAATCAACTGTGGGAGCAATCATCAGAAAATGGAAGACATACAAGACCACTGATAATCTCCCTCGATCTGGGGCTCCACGCAAGATCTCATCCCGTGGGGTCAAAATGATCATGAGAACGGTGAGCAAAGATCCCAGAACCACACGGGGGGACCTGGTGAATGACCTGCAGAGAGCTGGGACCAAAGTAACAAAGGTCACCATCAGTAACACACTACAACGGCAGGGAATCAAATCCCGCAGTGCCAGACGTGTTCCGCTGCTGAAGCCAGTGCATGTCCAGGCCCGTCTGAAGTTTGCCAGAGAGCACATGGATGATACAGCAGAGGATTGGGAGAATGTCATGTGGTCAGATGAAACCAAAGTAGAACTTTTTGGTATAAACTCAACTCGTCGTGTTTGGAGGACGAAGAATACTGAGTTGCATCCCAAGAACACCATACCTACTGTGAAGCATGGGGGTGGAAACATCATGCTATGGGGCTGTTTTTCTGCCAAGGGGACAGGACGACTGATCCGTGTTAAGGACAGAATGAATGGGGCCATGTATCGTGAGATTTTGAGCCAAAGCCTCCTTCCATCAGTGAGAACTTTGAAGATGAAACGAGGCTGGGTCTTCCAACATGACAATGATCCAAAACACACCGCCCGGGCAACAAAGGAGTGGCTCTGTAAGGAGCATTTGAAAGTCCTGGAGTGGCCTAGCCAGTCTCCAGACCTCAACCCCATAGAAAATCTGTGGCGGGAGTTGAAAGTCCGTGTTGCTCGGCGACAGCCCCAAAACATCACTGCTCTCGAGAAGATCTGCATGGAGGAATGGGCCAAAATACCAGCTACTGTGTGTGCAAACCTGGTAAAGACCTATAGTAAACGTTTGACCTCTGTTATTGCCAACAAAGGTTATGTTACAAAGTATTGAGTTGTATTTTTGTTATTGACCAAATACTTATTTTCCACCCTGATTTACGAATAAATTCTTTACAAATCCTACCATGTGGATTCATGGAATTTTTTTTCACATTCTGTCTCTCACAGTTGAAGTGTACCTCTGGTGCAAATTACTGACCTCTGTCATCATTTTAGGTGGGGGAACTTGCACAATCGGTGGCTGACTAAATACTTTTTTGCCCCACTGTATATGTATATACACTGTTAATCAAATTCACCATACCCAGGATGCCTTTTTCATATCTGTCTTTATTTATCAACACATTATCAATCGGGTCAAGCGGTCACACAAAGGTTGAGCACCTCCCCAATGAGAAAAAAAGTGAAGTGCACTGGCAGCACAACAACTGGTTTTACAAAGGAAGATAAAACTGATATAAAACGACATAAAGCAGACTGAAACCAGCACAGCTGCTGCAGACAGCTCAGCAGACTGCGAGTGAGAGTGAAGCGCATTAAAAGCACCGTGTGAATGTGAGAGAGCTTTAAGTGCTTTGGTCAGTACGACTAAAAAGGTGCTGCTGTAATACTAAAGTTTAGCCTATTTGTATCCAGGAAAAAAAAAACCTGACAGCAGAGATCAACTGGGACCTCTATCATTAAGGTTCCAGTCACATCAGAGCAAGCAGTCTTCTCATGACTAGTAAAAGAGCTAACTTGTCATCCAGGAGTTGAGCATGCAACCTCTGGGCAACACTTTCAATCTCAAGATCACTATACAGGCAACCTGTCTTCAAACAATCACAGTCCAACTCAGATTGACTGCAATCACCCTCAGATTGGTGAAGGTTTGCAAACAACTGCCAAATAATTTATAAACACAGTCCGATTGCCAACATATGCCTGAGTTTCACTTCTGCAGGGAGTCTTTGCAGAGCCAGGTTTTCTTTTTTTTTTTGTTTGCTTTTTAACTTCTTCATAAAATTCTAATGTCCATTTCAGTAGTTTCAGCAATCTCCCAGTAGGAACTCCATATTTACATTGATTATTATTCTTTAAACTGAGGTGATGATTGTTTGTCTCATTGATAAATAAAAAACTGTAGCTGGAAATGCACAGGAGGAGCTAACGGTGCAGAACAGGTTGCTCACAATAGTTGTTGGCTGCTTCAATCCAACACATTTCTTGGGAGGTGCAACTCAGGTTACAGCATAGGATTTTCAGTTATGTTGTAAGTTAGGACGTACATTTCCGGCAGAAGTCTAAATACTATAATCAATCTGAGTCAGTCTGTAAAAACGAGTGCAGACTGACAACTACTTCCTGCAACGCAACTCTTTGCAGTAGGGGACTAAATGTAACTGGTTGTATTCCGATTGTATCACTATATAAAAGAAAGGGTGTAGAACACCTATGGCTGCTATAATTTTATTAATACTGCAGGTCTGCAATCACTGTTTTCCTCAGTCTGATTGTAGCACGAAACAGAGTTGTTTTCATTACACTAAAGGTTAATATTTCGAAACTTCTTTTTTTTTTAATGTGAACGACAAACACTGGTGTTTGAGGCTATTCGCAACGCTAATAAAAGGTCAACAACTGCCCTTGTTTGCCCAGAGGGATCTTTTAGGAATGATGACACCATTTTCCAGAGAAATTACTGGTGAGTGCAAGCTGATTTCATACCCGTTAATGTCAAATCTTAAACAAAGCTTGCTAAGGAGCAGCTTAATTCTCCAGCATAGGTTACTATAGTTATGAGAAGTAAACCTTCATCTTCCTAACACTGAAATTTCCTCACTGCGCCCAAATCCTGCTTCAGAGTGCAGGCCTCAGGTAAAGCCAGCATGCCACAACAATGCCCAGTCATCCGAGAGTGGCTGGGGAAGGATCTTCAAGGAATCGTCCAAGAAATTCCTGTGAATATCAAATAGTATTTTTCCTTGACATACCTGTGCAAAATCAGTACGCATGAAAAACCCTGCTTAAACAGTCCTCTTAGATCAGTGCACACAGAAACATAGATATCCACCCATCCATCCAGTCACCCGTGGGCTTCTAGAGCAACTGCAATTCTTTCAAGAGAAAACTGGGATCTCCTGTGATCATGGATTCACAGATAACAGTAAGCTTATTATCACGCTTTGCAACTAATCAGAGCTCCCCACAAAAAAAGGAAAAGAAAAAAAAGAAAGAAAAGAAAGCATGCTGTGGGCCCAGAATAAGGATGGTGAGGATCAGTTTTGAGGCCAGGAAGCTGCTTCCCCGAGCCACGTGACCACCCCTGAATATTATGTAAATCACATCCAGGTCTGGCAGCACACTATATTTTCCTCACGCTCATCATCTCTTGGGGCTGTCTTAACAGCACAGGCTGTGATGTACATAGACTAAATCGCAGATAAACATGGAGGCAGCGGCTCTCCCAAGCACCTCATGATATGAGATATGTGATATCCCACATCTTAAGACGGTTAAGATGTAAAAGTGAACTAATGTTTAAGACCAGAAAATGAGTCTTAAAAAATATTTGCATCTTCATTTTCAGATACTAAGAAGACAGCAGGGAGGGGGCACTCATAAGGGAAGACGTGCAGCTACAAAATCATTCTGATAATGGCGTGGAGTGTTGGGGACAAATTTAGCATCAGGAAGGATAATCGGTCAGATTACCCCGTGTAATGTGACGCCTCACATAACCCCAACATTTGTAGTTTGGTCGTACAGAGATCAGTGGGTCAGCTTGGGTTCATTTCATACATCCTAAGTATGAAATAGGAGAGGATTATGCTACAGGAGAGCTTTTCCTGTATACTCTTTTATAATTTCACTCCTGCAATTCACTCTAAGCCACACTGATTTGAGTCTCTGCACACTTTGAAGAATAAAACTTCAGAACCACCATTCAAAGCTGTCAGAGCAGACAATAGAGGCAGTGGTCCTGAATGGAAACTAGAAGACTCTAAAGTAGAAACTTTGTGACCATACATAACAAAGTAGTTTTTGGAGTTTCTCATCCCGTAGACTCCCAACTCTTCCATTTTGAGCCCAGTATAGGGGACCACCAAAACAACCGCCTAATTGGCATTATCGGTAAGGAAAACTGGAAAGACTGGATGCTAATGGTTTAGCAGCAAGTGAACTTTCAAAATAAGAGTGTGGGGAGTGTCCACTCTAGGGAGTGGCCTAAAAACTGGTTGCCAACCACCTCACTTATTGCCAATGGCTGCACAAACACCGACACCGTGGTCCAGTGACGAAGTGAAGATGCTTACTTTCGGTTTAGCAGCAGGCACACCATCACCTTTATACCTACCACATCCTACATTTTTGTGTTGTTTTTGTTGCATATACAAATGACATGACGGGTCTTTTGGCAGTGTTGCTTTAACAGCCCAAAGCACTGAATTGTAATGGAAAACGACTGAAACCGAGTAGAATCGAGTGGAGAAGGTACTAGTGGAAAAGAGGCATATGTAGCAGTGCTATATATGCCTCCTGCTTTCCTGTCCATTCTGTGTTTATACTGCACTGTAAAATAACGGCCCAAAAAATGCCAAAGATGAGATTTAACTTGTGATTTTGTTTAATAGGATAAAACTGACAGTTTGTATAAATAAATGTAATTTTTGCTTATACAGTTTGTGTTTTTCCTTTCTGCATAACAATAACTGAAAACTGTGATGGTGTTACATTAAATCTCTACTGTAAATAAAGGAAACAGCAGTTATCACTGTACAATCAAGTTGCCTGATGATTAGAGCTCTGAAAGGAGCCTGTACAAACAAACACCACACACCAGTTTAAATTTAGGGGTCCTTGTTTAGCCGTAATTTGTGGAGAACAGAATTTTAATTTCCGTCGCAGATTGGCTCCTCCATCTTAATCTCTAAATAGCGAATCATCTGGAGCTCAGATTGGAGCAGCTGTAAAAATCTCACTGTGTTTTAATCAGAGCCAAAAGAAAACAAATAAATAAATAAATATACCTTTTGGAGGATGAGTGGGCACTCCAGGCCGCATTTGCAGGTTCCATCTGTCAGCAGGTAGGTCCTCACCTGCTCCAAGCTGGACAGCACCGAGCCACTGGGACTGCACACAGAGAACAACAACAAGGTGAGGCTGAAGCTGAAGCTGGCAATGATCCACAGCAAAAATGCTCCTTCTGGGAAGCTTGCTGAAACACCCGTTTGAAATAAGATTCAACATTTTTAGACTGGAGCTCCTGAACACTGATCTTTAGTGTTAACGTGGAAGAAGAAAAGAAACACGATGGACACAAACTTTTTTTTTCCCCCTTCTCTGAGGCAGGTTAGCAGCTCCTTCAGACTGTTTTTGGATAGTAGTTAGCATGAAATCAACCGCGGAGGAATAATCTCCATCTACATGTATTAAAACACCTGACCTGAACAATATATATGCACTTTACATGAAGACAGAAAATAATTAGATTAGATTAGATAGAACTTTATTAATCCCTCGGGTGGGTTCCTCTGGGAAATTCGATTTCCAAAAAAGCACAGCACCGACAGAAGTTACAGAGTTACAGAATATTTTATATATATATATATATATATATATATATATATATATATATATACAGAGACAATATAAATAAAATATATGAAGGGGATAAATAGAATAAATAGGAATAAAAAATAAAAATACAAGTGAATTGCACATTTCAAGTATTGAGGTCTATTGCACTGTTGACTATTTACAAAAAGTATTGCACAAGGTATTGTACAGTGAGGTGAAGAGGCACTACAGCTTAGTTGTTCCCCCCTCCTTTGTCCTCCTGTTTCCCCTCCCTCTCCCCTCCAGAGAGGAGTTAAACAGTCTGATGGCGTGTGGGACAAAGGAGTTTTTAAGTCTGTTAGTTCTTGTCTTTGGGAGAAGCAACCTGTCACTGAACAGACTCTTCTGGTTGTTAATGGCCGTGTGCAGAGGATGCCTGGCATTGTCCATAATGTCCATCAGTTTCTTTAATGTCCTTTTCTCTGCCACTGTCACCAGAGTGTCCAGCTTCATGCCGACCACAGAGCTAGCCCTCCTGATCAGTTTCTCCAGCCTGGATGAGTCCTTCTTTGCTGTGCTGCTCCCCCAGCACACCACAGCATAGAAAAGTACTCCAGCAACCACTGACTGGTAAAACATCCTCAGGAGCTTCCTGCACATGTTAAAAGACCTCAGCCTCCTGAGGAAGTACAGTCGGCTTTGGGCTTTTTTATACAGGTGCTCTGTGTTGCATGACCAGTCCAGTTTATTGTCCACCCACAGCCCGAGGTACTTGTACTTGTTGACCACCTCCACCTCCTCCCCCTCTATCTGAACTGGCAGTGGACCTTCTCTGGACCTCCCGAAGTCCACAACCAGTTCCTTAGTCTTTGAGGTGTTGAGTTGCAGGTGGTTTGTGTGACTCCATGCGACAAAGTTCCTCACCAGACTTCTGTACTCCTCTTCCTGATCATCCCAGATACACCCCATGATGGCTGTGTCATCTGCAAACTTCTGAATGTGGCATAATTCAGAGTTGTAGCAGAAGTCAGAGGTGTACAGGGTGAAGAGAAGAGGGGACAGCACAGTTCCCTGTGGTGCTCCTGTGCTGCTGACCACTGTGTCAGACGTGATGTCCTTCAGCCTGACGTACTGTGGTCTGTCGGTGAGGTAGTCGGAGATCCAAGCCACCAGGCAGGGGTCCACCTCCATCCTGTTCAGTTTTTCCTGAAGCATACAGGGCCGGATGGTATTAAAGGCACTGGAAAAGTCAAGAAACAGGATCCTGACCGTGCCTTTTCCCCCATGCAGGTGTGAGTGGGCTCTGTGTAGGAGGTACAGGATGGCATCCTGTACCTCCGACACCCGCCTTGTATGCAAACTGTAGTGGGTCCTGGGCATGTTGTACCTGTGGTCGGAGGAGGTTGAGGAAGAGCCGCTCTAGAGTCTCCATAAGATGTGACGTCAGTGCCACCGGTCGGAAGTCATTCAGCTCATTGGGCCGGTTCTTTTTGGGGACTGGGACGATGCAGGATGTCTTCCATAGGGCGGGCACTCTCCCCAGTCGCAGACTGAGGTTGAAGACTCGTTGTAGCGGCTCCCCAAGTTCAGCAGCACATACCTTTAGCATCCTAGGACACACCTTGTCTGGGCCTGCTGCCTTTCTGGGGCGAAGCTTCCTCAGTTGTCTCCTGACCTGATCCACTGTGACACTGGGAGATGTTTGGGAGGAGGGGGGGGGAGATGTCTTGCTGCTGAGAGAGGGATTGGAGGAGGGGGGTGTCATGGTGTCAGGAAGGGGGGGAAGCGAGGGAGGTAGGAGAGTGGGGATTGGACTCTGTAGTGAAGGTGAGGGTGAGGGTGGGGGGGTTGTGGGCTGGTCAAACCTGTTGAAGAAGTTGTTGAGTTCGTTTGCCTTCTCCACAGTCCCCCCCACTGTGCTTTTCTTGGTGTTGTGGCCTGTGATGGTTTTCACACCATTCCAGACCTCCCTCATATTGTTCCTCTCCAACTTCTGCTCCACCTTCCTCCTGTAGGTGTCCTTTGCTTCCCTCAGGCAGCGTTTCACCTCCCGCTGTGCTGCTTTCATCTCCTCCTTCACTTTGCTCCTGAAAGCCTTCTTCTTCATGTTGAGGACAGCTTTGACTTCCTGTGTTACCCACGGTTTGTTATTAGGATAACACCGTACTGTCTTAGCAGGGGCGACCGTGTCCACACAAAAGTTGAGGTAGTCTGTAAGACAGTGTGTCGCCCCCTCTATGTCCTCACCATGTGGGCTCAGGAGCACATCCCAGTCATTATTGTCATTTACTTTCTCTTCATTTGTCTTTCCTCAAGGAAAATTGTGAAAATGTGGTTGTCTTAATAATGTGCTTCCCCTTTTTTGCTACATTTAGGCATAGTCAGGACAACATGAGCATCATAATGGTAAAGGAAAGGTGATTTAAGTGACTTAATGTGGCAAGGTTATTGGTCTGGGTATTTCAGAAACCATCACTAGAGTTTAGAGAAGATGACCTAAAAAAGAGAAATTATCCAGTGAGCGGCATTTCTCTGGGAGAAAATATCTTGTTGATGTCAGAGGTCAGAGGAGAAAGGCCAGACTGTTTCAAGCTCACAGGAAGGTAGCAGTAACTCAAACAACTACTCATTACAACCCAGATGTGCAGAAGAGCATCTCTGAATATGGATCAAATTCTCCAGTGCCTTGTTTAATCTATGACATGAAGCATTATGGCAGTTCTGGAGGCACACATTATGCAAAGTGTATCTAATACTTCAGTACACTTCTGTGAGCCATTTTGTGTACAGAAGCTACGCAATCAAGGACTTTTATTGTGAAAGGATGGAACACATGCACAGGACAAATTCGGTTTCTGGGTGATAATTGTTTTTAATCTAGGCCTAATATGCCTTTGTATCTTTACACTGGTTAAAGAAAGGAGAAACTTAGACATATAGGTTATTATGCAATGTTCTTACTAGTCGCGGCAGCTTGAGATAAAATTAGCCTGCATGTGGCCCATGTAATAATAAAAGGAGTCTGACACCCCTGGATGAAACATTAGAACGAGCTTTAACCAAAGACAGATATAAAAGGGGGTCTCTATGCACTCGAAGGCTGGCACAAAGAAACTACCTCTAAAGAAGAACAGTATGTACCGCTGGTAGTTCCTATCAAACATATACAGTGGCTGGTTGACAAACCAGCCAAAGACTGAATCATCAATCACTGTGGCTGTGAAAAAGAATGAAAAAAAAAAAAATCAACTGTGAGGATCATCCCTGAAGCAAAAGCATGCTTTCAAATGTAAAAGAACATCAGCAAATACAAGTGTGCTGTGACAGTATCAGGCCACGGTCACAGACAGGATTCTTTCCAACACCCAAAATAAACCTGACACCAGCCAACTGCTTCGGTTCATTGTGGTTGGTGAGCGCACGTGCCGGGAAGGACACCAAGTCACAGCCTACAAGGATTCGACTCATCGGAGGAGACCGACGAGTAGCAGTCGCTTTGTTAGTCATTTCACTGTCTGCAGCTTACCTGTGTCCGTGGGCTGATCAGTGGAGAAATTTGTGTGTCTAGTTCATGCCAAATGGAAACTAAATCAGGTGACTGTGACTGGACACAGGAAGCATCATCATCAAAGAGTTGCCATGCTTCTGCTCATCGATCAGTTAGAGAAACTCTACCCTGTGTGCACAGTAAACAAGCCT
Source organism: Astatotilapia calliptera (assembly GCF_964374335.1). Taxonomy (NCBI): domain Eukaryota; kingdom Metazoa; phylum Chordata; class Actinopteri; order Cichliformes; family Cichlidae; genus Astatotilapia; species Astatotilapia calliptera. The sequence continues at coordinate 27,681,391 of NC_137443.1, read as the reverse complement.
GCTGGGTGCTTTTTGAATTCAAATGACTGGGACCAAAACCTGACGCTTACCTTTGATACATGACATCAATCACCTCCGTTGTTCGTGAACACACTTTTAGTCATGATATAGACTAGGGCTGCACGATTTGCATGAAATGAGAATCACGATTTTTTGGCTTAGAATTGAGATCACGATTCTCTCACGATTTTCTTTTCCAGTATAAATATTTATTGCACTTATTAACTGCACATCAACTTCGTAACAGTTGAGACTGAACATAAAAACAATAAATAAACATAAAAACAACAAATGTCTCACGTTTTGTTGTTGCTGCAAAATGTTGTACTGCTTGAAATTCTGTCTCCACCATTGCTCGACGCTGCGTATATAGAGCAGGTAGTGCAACAATAGAAAAAAATAGTTGCGGGACGGCACTGTGTAGCGTTTGTCTAGGGTGTTGATCATTTTCCTAAATCCCTCGTTCTGCACAGTGTTGATGGGAGCCATATCTTTGGTCAGGTGATAAGTGATAGCCTCCGTAATTTCTTTGTGCCTGCGGGAGTTCGACGGGTATAGGGAAGCGCTGTATAAGGTTCCCGTTGTTGATGTTTGGGTGGTTGACCGGGACAGATTTTCTCCTGTCACTTTCTCGTCATCCCTGACGTGCTCTCCGTTGTTTTTTCCCTGCTAATTTTAGCATCACACGGCACAGCTTCTGTATCACGTGGTATAAGGCTCCGCCCTTGTCATTTGTTGAACAGGAAGAGTGAGCGCTTGTTTTCATGCAGATTACGTCCCGGACCAAAATGCGGTACAATCGCAGTCTTTTTTTTTCTTTTTTTTAAAAATCATTGTCATTTGGAAATGAGATCGCACATAAGTATGAATCGAGATCGCGATTTTCTAACGATTAATCGTGCAGCCCTAATATAGACTAGTGGTAATAATGAGCTGATAGATGTGGCGACAATTTTCATTTCTTCTTGACTCTTATAGGAACAAAATGATGCAATTTAAGATTGATTTAAAAAGACTGATACTCGATTGGTGGACGCCAGGGGTTAGACTTTCAGCCATTTAGCCCCACACATACACTCATTAAGAACATGACTGTCATGGTAATTTGGGGCAAAACAAGTTTGGATTTTTTTAACAATCCACACAGGCTCAAACATATACATACAGGCTCAAAATCTTTTAATAAGTGGTGCTGAAGGTTCTATGATGTCTCAACTTGGCTTTTTCTTTTTAGTGATCACAATTGACTAAAACTGGTAATTTCTTTGCAGCACGGAAAGGATTTGTTTAACAGCCCTTATTGGACTTACAAATGCTCAGAACAGTGGGGGAAGTCTATTGTAGCGGTCCCCAACCCCTGGGCCTCATCCGTGAGTCATTTGGTACCGTGCCGCGAGAGATGAGGCTCGGGTGTGAAATTTATGGTTTTCAGGGTTTTTATCGGTTTTGTATCGTCATTTTTTATTGTTTTTATCATCAACTTTGTTTCCCTGAGTCTTTTTCCATGTTTTATGAATAAATCTTCTTTTTTTGGTAATGGTACTGGCTTTATTTTGTTGTATTTATGCGCGACACCTTGAACGTCCGTGAAAATGTCGTCAGACATAAACCGGGCCGTGGTGCAAAAAAGGTTGCGGACCGCTGGTCTAAGGAACTCACTGAAGATCTAAGAAGGAGAATTGCAGATTTACACAAGTTAGGAAGGTCTAAATAACTGCAGACTCGAAGATCATCAGTTCAAACAATTGTAAGTACAAGTTATTCAGATGTGGAAAAAGACCCAAACTGTCACACAGGAAATTGGCTAGGATCTTCAGAAACAGCACAGAAACTACCAAGGTTCAAGCCTGACATGAACTGGAAACCTCTGGAACACCAGAGAGGGTGCCAATTAAGAAAGAAACCCCTGCTCCAATATAGACCTCTTTTTTTAACGTTTATTATGTGGCAAGACAACGATTGAACTTATATCGTTGCCTTGAGTTATAGTTGGAGTAAAGATGAGGCTTTCAAACCCAAGAACACTGCACCAACTGTCAAGCATGGTGGTGGTAGCATCATTCTCTGGGCCTGTTTTGCTGACAGTGGTAAAGGTGCACTGCACAAAGTGGATAAAAATCAAAAGTGGATGGATGAAACTTGGATTTCAGATGTAACTAAGTTTCTGAAATGGCCTTCCCAAATCCCCTATATATGCAAGTATATAGACAGTATAACAGAGCCTGTATTTATATATACTTTTGACCGTGTGTGGATTAGAGAAAATACAAAATAAATTGAAACTTGGGCACCCAGTACTTGTTTTATCAAGTCATTAAAGATGTATGATATACAATCATTCCAGAACAAAGAAAAGCTTAAAGAAATCATTAAAAGCCAGAAATTATCATGACATTCATGCCCATAATTAGTTTAAACATTTTATTAAACAGCTTTCAGTCTAAATGTACTGAGCATGTGCAGTGGTTCACAGATATATTTCTCTTAATCTGTAGCCATGTTTGCTTTGAAATCTCTGATGGTTTTGATCTCATTTTCTTACCTTATGTACACGACCCCTCCACCATGCTCTGTCTTGCGCTGCCAGCCAATGGGGACCTGGACAGGGACGGCCTGCCTCTCATCTCCTGCCTCGCAGTCCTTTCCGCCATTCATTGCTCCGCTGGTTTTACGCTCGACACCTCAGAGGTATATATATCAGACATCAACCAGTGTCTTCGCAATGCGCGTCATGTTTGTCTTCCAAAGCCGTGGCCGAGGTGGCGATAGGAGGGAGGGTTCAGGATGATGAATATTCACTTCAGAGTGGGAGTGTGCTCTCAGGTGGAGCTGATGGGGGATGGGGGTGCAGGGTGGGTAGGGTGAGGCGAGCTCACGGCAGACCCTACCCTTTGAGCTGCTTCATGGCCACGGTGCTGAACGGCGGGTGGACTTCCATTACTGCAGCTCGTCATTCGGAGCCATCCGACTCAGGAGGGGAGAAGGAGGAGGGGTGGGGGGTTGGGGTGAGGAATCGGCTGTGCGTTGAGGGGAGAGTCGCTTTACTTTTAATTTTTCACCATTTGTCTCTCACCGCCCAGAACAGGCTCCCCTCAGGCGGACATGTTGCGGACCATGTTCAACATATTGGTTCCCAAATGCAGTTGGGTAGTGGTATTCCCATGGTTCCTTTGAGGGCAGAGGAGAAAAGACAGAGGTGTAAGAACAAGAAACAAAGAATTACACATCAAAAATATTTAACAGGCGTACAGCCCTAATAGAAAATGATTTCTTAGTTAACAAAAGCACATCAAGAGCGCAACTCCCCCGAAGGGCAAGGGCTTCAGCTGCAGGGCGTTGCATTGAAAAGATAAAGTCCGTTGTACAGCCCTCCCCATGCCCGTTCATGAAACATTATACTTGATATGGTTTCCTTCTTTAATTTTTTTAAATTTTTTTGTATCCAGGTTTAAGTTTTACCTTGGGTGCTAACAATGAAGGTCAAGGCCAAATAATTACCCAATCCAGGTACTCATGTACCCGAAGGCCTAGTATATTGTTGTGAAATTGTGGGTAATATAAAAGTTTTTAAGTTTTTTTAAAATTTGGTGTCACCTTGACCTGATTTTCATGAAAATTAAATCAGCTTGAGCTGTTGTTGGTATCTACCATCACATAAAATTTGAAAATTATATCTTGTAAACTGTGAAGACTAAACTGCTAACAAAAACACAGACAGACAAACGGAACTAATTACATACTCCCTCTTTTTGGAGGGGAGAGTAAAAAGGTAATATCTAAGCCACAAAGCCTATTGTTCAGAACTAATTTAAGAAATTTAACCCCCATGATGCACTCTAATTTACTTTGGGGCGATACGGGGAAATACAGGGAATAACAAAACTCTGCAGTTATATCTAAATAATTTCTCGTGGCTCAATGGACAGTTAAAATTAGGGTGGGGCCACTCTGATATGTCGATATCAGTTGGTTCCTGACCCAAAAAGCTGGAAGAGATATCTGTAGCTCCTGGCTCTGAAAAGTGAAGCCGATGCAGATTTGTCTTACAACTGCATTCTATTTAATGAGCATTAGGAGGCGAACTCTCTGACTCTGCAAAGAGGACTGCCTATAGAAGTCTAGGGGAAGAAAACCCCTTGCATCTGTAGAGTGACCTCAGAATAGAGCTGGGCGATATATCGAGTTTTTAAAACATATCGATATATTTTTATACGAGATATAAGATGTGACAATATCCTTTATATCGATATAGTCTATGTTACGTTATAATTATAGTTGTGGAGCCGCAAGTTTGCCTCTCTTTCGTCCACTTTTGTCTCTACGCAACGTTACTCCGCCTCGCCTTCACTGAAGACAACTCCCCCTCCTACCCCATCGCTTCACGTGCAGGCAGCGACAAGACGGACACGGCAAATCTCCGTTAACGAGTTACTGCGCATCGCCCCATGCGTGGGGCTGGACGGCGTCAACGTGCTAACGAGCTAAACATGCTAACGAGCTAACCGCGCTAACGAGCTAACAGCGCTAACCCTAAAATCCTTTCATTCTCTCAAAAGTTGATAGCGCGCCTTATGTATGAATTCTGGTTGTGCTTGGTGGCCGCGAACCGATTTTATGTGGTACACGGCGTTCAGCAATCTGTCAAAAATGTTTGAGTACGACTTTGGTAAGCTACGGAGCTGCACCGCTTGATAGATTGTCGGCGCATTACGGCTACCGAGGAGCTTCGCGGAGTGATACGTACTGTGCATCAACGTAATATTACCGTATTGTGTGTGTATAAGGACCATAAATGGCACCTGTAAGAGACGTGGTTATGAAGCGGATTTCAAACTCCAGGCTATCAGTCACACAGTAAAACTTGGGAACAGAGCAGCTGTAAAATCTGTCTGTCTTTGTTATTACGCTCAGCGTCTTTTAGTTTACATTTTGACTGCACAATTGTGAGCTCTTTGTTTAGCACAAAAACAACCTTGTTTTCTTTTATTTATGGAGCATTATTATTTAATGAATGCTCATAATTTAATTTTGAGTAATTTTTCATGTACATCTGTGCTGTATGTTAATAAAAGTGCCTGTGTGACATCTGGGACACAGCTTTGACTAAGAACTCTTTTTGTTCTTACTTTATGGCTTAAAAAAAATATCGAGATATATATCTTATATCGCCATCCAGCTAAAAAATATCGAGATATGAATTTTGGGTCATATCGCCCAGCCCTACCTCAGAAAACATTTTCCTGATGAGTTTATGTGCTCAGACACCAATTTCAAGCCATACTGAGTAAAAGACTAATTTGACCTTGTAAATTATGGTCAAAATTAGAAACCCTGGCTGATTGTGACCCACACCCAGTTTCACACCTTGGCTCAGGCGATTAGAGGATCATCAGGGGGTCCTTTTGTCCCTCTTTGGGGGGTCACTCCCACTAGGTTTAAATCTGGGACTCCCCACCATTTGACCTTAGAACTGAAGAAGCTTCTCGGATGAGAGGTGAAACATCTTCAAGCAACTTAAAGAAGTCCAGATGCTTTTCTTTGCAAGCTCCTTTGACTACGATGACCTGGATGACTGAGAACCTTCACAGACATTAATGATGACTATTGCTATCATTCAGAGACCAAAGCAATTGTAAATGTACTACTAAGAGTCCGGGAATTATAGTTGACCACAGATTATAAAGAGTTCTTGGTCTATGAGTAGGATATTGAGTAAAAGTAATAGTAAAACCAAGGTGCATACTTTATTAAAGGTCTTTCACCTTCAACACAACAACAGCACCACTGCGCAATGCAAGGACAGTTACCCGTCAAAGAACAGCGCAAGCATGCCCGTCGGGGGAGCCTTGGTGCTTGCTGTAATGTGACATACATATAGTGGACCAATAAAAATGCAGAATGACAAGAAGTGTGCTTTTAATACAAGCAAAATCCACAAACAGTCTGCAAACATGATGTAGACCAGAATGTAGTTAATTTTGGGTCTTCAGGCTATGAGATGGAGTCAGACCGCAAGCAAAAGACTAGCTTTTAATGTTTAAAGCAAGTTTAAAGTTTCAAAAGCTTTAATGTACAGATTACAAATCAATGACTTCACCAAGAGGGAGACAAAAAATATTAATTCATGAATACACGACTGTTCTTGACAAGATGAACTCCTCTTTGCAGCTCAGAAACTTGAGCCAGAAAACTTGAGTTATTCTGCGACCTTCTAAGAAATGGAACAGGAATTATAGCTCAGCTCTCGAGTCTCCAATGGTCCATGTCTGTAGCAAAGTATAATCAAGGTCTTAACAAAGAAAGGTGATAACCAGCATTGTGATACACATTAACTCTTACTGGGGTTTTACGTTTTGTCAAGCGAGCTAATGCAAAGAAAGCCTGGCTACTAGAAGTAGTAACATCTCGCTGCAAGAAAACCAACATCAGCTGTTTGGTACCAGAACCAATACCAGTATCCTTACTAGGAGTCTGTAACTTAATCGCCTAAATATTAGACGAAGGTTTACACAGCAATTGATTGTTGAAAATGCTTTCATTTATCCTAACCGCTTTCATAACAACAGGTCTTTAATCTTGCCTCAACATTCAAGTCTATATAAAGAAAAAAAAACAAAAAACTGCAGCAGTTTTGTCAGCTTCCCCCCGTCTCCCTATCAGACAGTAGGAGAAGCCCGTCAAAGCTGGTAATCAGGCTGAATAGAGCCTGTGAGTGATGGAGCTCCATGCAAAACTTCCTCTCAGCCGCTGGTGCTGCTGACTCATAACTGAGACCAAACTCAGTGACACCACCACAGAGGAAGAACGGTTTAAAAAAAAAAAGAAAGAAAGAAAGAAAGAAAGAAAGAAAGAAAGAAAGAAAGAAAGAAAGAAAGAAAGAAAGAAAGAAAGAAAGAAAGAAAGAAAGAAAGAAAGAAAGAAAGGAAAGAGGTGGCAGTTAAACATACACAGTTTATCTGAAAAGACACGACAGCAAAAGGAGAAACCTCTGTTGCATAGTTAAAATCTAATTTAACATAAGTCTAAGTCTAGAGAAGACATCGTTTCTACCGTTGGGTTCACACTGGAGGGAAAAATGAATTATGCTTCCCTGTAGGAGCCCAGTGCAGCGTTGCTATTTGAAGACATCTTTGGCTTTTATAAATGCTGTTTTTTTGAGGCATGCTCTGTCTTGTATTATTCCCTCAAATTGGAAAGATGCAGACTCGTAAAATCATGGGCCTGATCTCAATCAAACACTTTTAAATTACCAACCACCGAGAGCTACTCTACAACACAAAAATTCATAAGCATGATTATTTTGTAGGGGTGGGGGAAAAAATCGATACTGTGTAGTATCGTGATATTTTGTTTGCTAATAATGTATCGATACAGGGACAGCAGAAATCGATATTTTGTTACAAAAAAAGTTTTTGTGGACTGGAACACGCTCTGACTTCAGAGCATGTTGATCAGCTCCTTTTTCTGAGCAAGAATCCTGACATTCCTTCACTGTCCAAATGTATTTAACTTTTTTTTGGCAGCAATAAACATGACAGTTTACTTATTTTAATTTAAGACATGTTTTATTTTAATTAAGTTTAAAACCTTTTTATTTAATGTAAAATTATATTTTGTTTTAATTTACTTTCAAATTCTTCAGTTGCTGAAGGGGCTGCATAGTTTTCATAAATTGCATAGTTCAGAATAGCTATAATTGTACCAGATGGTTGCATTCAGTTAAGTTGGACTAGACTGTAATACAAACCGTTCAAGTTTGTCAACAATAAACCTGACTGAAATGAGAGAAAGACTGAGTGCGAGACTTTGATATTAGATAAAATGAATATTGATAAAGTTTACCTTTATGTACAGAATCTGAATATCGCAAAATATTTTTAAAAAATTGCAATAATATCGTATTGTGCGTTAAGTATTGTGATAATATCGTATCGTGGGATGTATGGTGATTCCCACCTCTATTATTTTGATCAGCAGTTAATCTTATTCGCTTAACACAATCCTACTCCTTTTCTTATTTTTGGTTTACCCTTCTTTAGAATTTCTTCTTATGCACGAACTAGCTTCATGGATCAGTTTTTTGGGATCATCTCTAAGGCATGCTGCAGTCATACCACATGAATTACAAAAGCTTACATAACAATAACAGTGTTAACAGTTACCCCCCCACTGGGGCAGGTCGATCACTTTAAATTCCCCCAAAATAAAGCCAATTAAAATTACTTTACGTACTGTTAGCTTATCGCATAAAAATAACATGTCATTTATTAGCAGACTGATACTTCCACTGCAGTTAGTACGTAAAGTAAAATGCATGTAAAGGAGTTAAAAATAAATATACATAACAAACGTTAGGGGAATCTGTTTTGTCTTCATCTAACTGAGCAACAAAGTATTGGTCGATTAAATTTTTAAATATCTGTACCAGTCTTGAAAATCATACATCATAGGCTCTAAAAGAGAGGCAGCTGTTAGCCTGCATCAAGTTTACAAGAAATTTTTACAGATTTAGAGATCTATCAGGTAGTGTTTAGCAGTGCTGCTTCACACCAGGAAGGTCCTGAGTTCGATTCTACCACGTGCCTGGGGCCTTTCGGTGTGGAGTTCACACGTTCTCCCCGTGTTTGCGTGGGTACTCTCTGGGTACTCCAGCTTTCTCCAACAGTCCAAAGGCATGCCGTTATAGGGGTTAGGTTAATTGATGATTCTAAATTGCCCATAAGTGTGACTGTGAATGGTTGTCTCTGGTTTGAGTGTTTTAAGTCTGCGCCAGATTGGCGACCAGTCCATGGCTCCAGCCGTTGGATGGACAAAGATCAGTTTAACTGCAAGCAGACAGTTTCCATTTTCCATTTTAGCTTCTACTTAAATTACTAAGCTGCTGCCGTGTAAAAAGTAGATGGAAGCAGTTAAAAAACAATAACAACCAAACAAACAAAACAGTTTTTTGTTACATTTAAACAATCCATATGGGTGGTTTGATTTCCATTGGCATTTCATTGTGAAAATACTGACGGTAATAAAAACTAATCATTAAAAACTAATGATTACTGGCTCCAAAGATTCGGCCACTTTTTATGTTGAACCCTGCATAAATATAAAATTTAAGGGGAAAAAAAAATCAAACGTAAACAGGATTTTATCAATTTCTCTCAAACCACACATATAATTATTATGGACAACCACATTTGACTTTCGAAAAATGTTCTCTCAAGTCTTGGCAATCATGGACGAACAACAAAAAAAAAAAAATCTTTCTCAAACTGATATCAAACTATTTACATGCTTTCCAAACTAGGGCTGCTCGATTATGGCAAAAAGTGATAAGTCACGGTTATTTTCACTGAAATTGAGATCTCGATTATTTGACGATATTTATTTAACAATAACAATGTATTGAATAATGACTTTAAAGATTGTCAAAAAATAATATAAAATAGTGTGCAAATACTGATAACAGTGCAAATGTTTGCAATATAAAAAATAAATGAAAAATGTAAACATCTATGTTTAGTGAACTTTGCAGTGTTGCTCTGTGGTGCAGCTACGACACTGTAGCAAAGTTTACACACTATAGCTGTGTCCCAATTCAAGGTCTGCACGCTTGAAGTACGCGCACTACGTACGGTGCATACTATAAGTACGAGAAGTGCAGAAGTGAGAGGCTTGTGAAATAGGACGGTATACGCTTCGTCGCGCTGTTCAGGTTGCCTAGCAACCATGATACTAACCGCGAGACAGGGAACATACAGCTTTGTTTGACAGAAATGAAGGAGAAAAATGTTTTGTTAGTCATTCATTTTTGTCATGACATCACTTTGATTAGTTGAGTATCTGAGGCTGAGACCACGGGACTGTAAAACATGATTGTTGGGCTTCATTTCTGTGCTGAACAGTCATTTAAGATTAGTTAGTAAATAACAATTAGTTAATGTTGTTCATGAGACTAAAGTCATCTCACTGTGGTAATGTAAATATAATATGGCCAATATTATAGTATTGTCAGATATATATATTTCAGATTGTTGTGTTTGTGGATATATGACTGACTTTAATTATTAAACATTCGCACATAAATAAGTGACGTCATATTCAGTACTTTTGACAGTTCACTCTTCGGCCGCTCCATCTTATTAGGGAAATTCATTCAGAAATGTTTAACGAATGAGATGTCACAACTTTCAAGTACAAAGTTGTTATGAAGTCTGTCACATTCCCCCCCCCCCTTTTTTTTTCCTTTTTTTATTTATCCTTATTATTTCATTGTACTGTATATTGTTACTCTTATTTGCCTTGTATGTCTACTGTACAAACTGAACTGGAATGACTGTTCGCTTTATACGTTCAATAAAGTTTGGGGGAAAAAAAACCCTCTTCGGCCGCTCCCTTCTGCCGTATTTTGCGGCAAAATTCTCCACACCCACCGCCGCGCTATGAATTGTGGGATATATGGGACCACGAAGCGTGCACCGGACCACGCTTGATATTTGGGGAAATCGATGGCGCATTTGGAGTATGCATTTGAAGTACACTTCGAATTGGGACAGCAGTCGTCGCGTGGCGGTGACGTAACCGCACTTAAAATGCGTACTTCAAGCGTGCAGACCCTGAATTGGGACACAGCCTATGTCTACTTGATCCACATCTGACTCCGCGAACCCACCCATATGGAAAAGAAATAGTAAAAACTTATATGATTTACTCGTGAAAGTGGCCACTTTCTCATTACTTTCATACATTGTTTTAGTAAGTATCCAAAACATACAAGTTTCATTGTATAATTTTTCAAGGGATCTTATATCTGTTTTCACTCTTATATGCTTTTCATACAAGTTTCACACAAGACAGATACAAACTTTATAAGATTTATATATATCTTTTCCATATGGGCATAATGTTTCCACACCACTGAAGTTTTTTTTACCTCTCTTTTCAACCAACGGCAGTCACTCTCCTCTCCAAATAACTTCTGCTTAGCTTTCCGAGGTTCCCTCGGGTCCTCTTAATCAGCGGTCCCCAACCCCCAGGCCTCGGACCGGTCCGTGAGTAGTTTGGTACCAGGCCGCGAGAGTTGAGGCTCAGGTGTGAAATGTATAGTTTTTAGGGTTTTTATCGGTTTTCAGCGTTATTTCGTTATCGTTTACTCAGTTTTCCTGGGTCTTTTCACATGTGTTATGAATAAAAAAAATTTTCGGTACCTGTACTAGTTTTATTTTGTTGTATTTATCCGTGACACCTTAAAGGCCGGTCCATGAAAATATTGTCGGGCATAAACTGGTCCGTGGCGCAAAAAAGGTTGGAGACCGCTGCTCTTAATTGTTGTGACACGTGTTCGAAATGCAAAGAGGTGCGCTCGATTTCCCACACGGAGCAGCGCGAGAGTAAAGCACGAGGGAGGGGCTAATAATCGGCTCAGTCATTTTTAATGATCGTTGAAAGCCCAGATCGTAATCGAGATTAAAATTCGATTAATTGAGCAGCCCTATTCCAAACTACAACTTTCTACATGAAAGTTGCTGTCATTAGCAGCCATGCTAATGCACATACCAGTAGTATCAGTACACATCTGCACTACAAAAAACAGGGTACATGTGAATACAGCATATGCTATGCTGTCCCAAACAAATGCTGTGTTCTGGTAGACTGTAAAGCTTGAGGGCTACAACTTCACCAAAGATATCACAGGAATGGTAAATTTCTATCCACCTAGGTTAAAATCTACAAGTTCGACGTCTTCCAAGTGGTCAAGTAATGTCCTCGCTGTCAGCAAGGACTCCCAACCAGGAGGGTTAAGAAAAACGTGTCTTTTTACAGAGGATTTCCTTAAACCTAAAGTACAAAAAACAGCGGGAAAAGGAAATGAAACCCATTTTTGTGCGTTTCCTTTGCTGCTTGAACATGATGAAAGTGTGTTTTCTTAGTCATAGGTGACAGCAGAGCTGAGTTCCCGAAACATAACTGCACATCATGGCTGCAGCAGCTGGAGATACCACGTGGAAGACACAAGAAGTATGATTCACCATCTCGGGCTGTTTGTATTTTCTCCTGCCAGCTGTTTATAGCAGTGGTGGTCACGAAGAGAACAATGAGGAAGATGCATAAAGGCTCCCAGCCTTCAATAAAGCACACCTACTAAAGCTACCTCTACCTGTCTCTAACTCCTGATGTGAATTTGGGGAACAGTGAAGGTGCACCCTGCCACCTACTGCTCTGCCGGCTACATAGAGATGCAGGAGGAGGTGGATAAAACTGCTACAAGCTGGACTGTCTGAGATCAAACACTAGCAGTCAAACCAATGCAGTTGTATAAAATACACCAACTGTGGATGGAAAAAAAAAAAGGACAGAGACACGTATTTGAAATTCGTTTTCCTACTTTGTCTCCTTAAACCATAGAAGAGAGATATGAGAGGAAATCTCTCAACTTATAGTGCATAAAGTTAGACCTCAAGCAAAAACTTGAACAGTGGATGAAAATAATTTTTTACTTTTTTCTTTAAAAGTATCGCCATCCAGATTTTCAGAAGTGAATATTTGCTAAAATTAGGTTCTGTATGAAAGGTATATATCACAACTTCATGCTTTCTTGCACCACACTTTCCACTAGTGCGTTTAGTAGGTTAATTGTATTCTGTTTTATTTTCCATGAACTTTTTCTCTGTTATTACTCAAAGTTTTCATTGAAATCTATAATAATTTTACTTGATTGTATTTATTTTGACTTCAAATTTGTTTCTAGCTGTTAAAGGTATTTATTTGGCCATATGGTCATTTATTTTACTGAGCTATCAGGGCTGGTAAAAATAAAATTAAAAAAACATTAAAAAAACGGCAGATTTCAAACTATGTTTATCTACTCTGAGGACCTGTAACTGAAAGTATTCACAAAATGAAGGTAAATGTTGCAACCCCTTTTTAAATATGCCAACTCAGATTTGTATGGAAAAACCCAGAAAGGTCAATCTCACACATCCAAAAGTGCATGTACTTGAATGTGATGGGAATTTTACAGTTTGGAGTGAATCCAGCTGCACACGTCACCAAAACAGTAGAGAACAAGAGAGGGAAAAAGCTAATGTGGTACAAAAGGAAGAAATGCACCCTCAATAGGAAATAAGTAAAAAAAATTACAAACTGTTTTAGATAAGAAATCACATTAAAGAAAAAAAAAAGACGAGCAGAAACACAGCCAAAGATCCTCGAGTAACTAAATTTGTGGTCCATTAAAGATGGCAGCTTATGTAAATGAAAACGTTCTCCGTCAGTGTCCAAATATTAAAGAATATGATCAGACAAAGTGGCCTGTGTGCATTTCATTATTAGGTCAAGAGGTAGATTTCTTTGCTTTGTTCATGCCTGAGCTGGACTTTCACTCAACTCTAACGACAACCTGTCTCTGACCGATCTTTAGTCATCGGGACAAGAAAAGGAGAAAGAGGAAAACCTTTATCTAGGAGCCGACAACATTTACTCGCCAACTCACAATTCAGGTCAGAACATGAGCTCCAAACGACTTTAGGAGCACGCAACGCCAGTTTGCCAGCATTTGGACTCTGGTAAGTTTGAATGGAGCACATAACCCACTGGAAGACTTAAGGTCTTTGCAGAGTGACAAATTAATAAAGCCAATTAGAAGAGATAACAGTGGTGGAGTAGTTGTTTTGGGAACTGTAAAAATCAAGGGAGCACAGTCACAGTCCAGCGGAAGCATTAAAATAGATGATCCGTTAGTCTTACTGGTATTACACAGGGTCTGACATAACCAATGGCAAAGTAAAATGTGTGTCTGCACAGGTTGATTTCAACCAATCAGTTCAACTGTAAAAAAACAAACAAACAACAAACAAAAAACTAGATGAAGTCAAACCCCATTAACAAGTGAGTGAGCATTTTCTCATTACAGGAAGCACACGAGGCTGCTGAGAGAAACTGGTGTGGAAAACGCAGCGGGAAGGCAACGCTGGAGGTTTGGAGCTCCACAGCATGAACCCCTCATCTGTATTTGAGGCTAAAAGTAGACTGAAAATTCACAATAAGCCTCCTTGTATTGTAAGGTAAAGACCCTTCAGTACTAGAGGGAGAACCCCAACAATCCGATGATCCCTACTGGGCAACAGTAGGGAGGAAGAACTCCCTTTGAACACAAAGAGACCTCCAGCATCCTGCTGTAACTGGTTGAGTGGTGAGGGGATAAAGATGCCAGAGTCTGCTTTTTATATGATGCTGGCTTTTAATTTTAAAATGAGAATCTATGGAAGAGCAGTGGCAGTGTCACGACTGAAAGCATGACCCCAGGTGAAGTGAACAATTTTTTCCCCCCAGAATAGACATCAGCAGGATTTTTTGTGTTATTCACAATTTAACAAAAAAAAAAAATTAAAAAATTCCTGGTGGTAAAAAGCCCACAAGAGTCTTTATCAAGCTACCAGAACAGCAAATTTAAAAACGTGAAAAGCATCTTTTACACTGCTTTCTTTGTAAAAGTCACAAATACGTCATCCACTCGTCTTTCTCAACAGCTTTTTTGTTTAATTTCATATTTTTGGCAGATGTTTGAATAAAAATCCCGAAATTCAGATATGGATGGTCTTTTGGCACCAATGTGCCCACCATTGATTTTAATCACTAAAGAGTTTATTAATAATCACAGAAACCCTTTTTTTTCATAAGAGGAGAAACACCCTTCCAAAGGTCTTCTCTATGCAGTATCTGACAAACTTGAATAGTCATGAATACTTTATGCATATGTGACTTTAACAACAGCATTTTCCTTTTGTTGTCCACCTATTTAGCAATAATTTAAAAAATGAAACACAAGAACAACACTGCATTTGGAAATTCTTAGTCTTTTCAGCACAGCTATTTCCATTATTGGCTTACTCTTAACTCACAGAGTTGGTATATAATAAACTCATTGAAGAGGACCAGTACAGCTTGAAAAATTGTTGTTGTTTTGTTTTTTAGGAGTGGTAAAAAGTACTTAAAAAAAGCTGCCTTTATGCAAATGGACAGCTTGTTTAGTATAAATTTGGCAGATTTCTTAAAATTGCAGCCATCCTCTCTTTCTAGCAGAAATACTTGCATACAGAGATACATGCAGTGCTCACTCAAACTAGGAGCACAAAGTGGCCTCTACTACATTTATATATAATTATTTTGCACATTTTGACTATGGCATATGTCTGCATTTATCCCATCTCCATCTTAACAGGTGGGCAAATCTGAACAAAACGTTGTGTGATGTCACACACACAACAATTATTCACAAATAGATAGATGGAGAGCGAGAGAGATTTTAGAGATTTGTTATAAATCCATTTATTTTTCCTTTTGTACATACTATGTTTATTTCATCATTTCCTTGCACATGCAAAGCCACTAATACATCATGCATTCATCTTCCTCAATATCTTGACTTTTATTTCAGTCTTTTTGGCATGTGATTTAATGAACTGTCTGAAATTGGATTAAAATGGTCTTTTTATTGTTGTGCCTCATTATTGTGTTGTTTTTAACTGTTAGAATTATGAATATTGCATGTATGTCTGAATTATCATTCTCTGTTTTAAATGTATTTCGAAAATAATTCTTTTTAAACTCTAAATTTTCATGACAGAAAAGAACATAAATTATGGAGTTGCTCATAACTCTCATAGTCTGTATATAATTAAGTTAAAAGGACCAGTTCAGCTAGGAAAAACAATGCCATTTATCAGTTGTGGAGAAACATACCTCCATCCACATTTAAATAAAGCCATAGAGCACATTTTCAAAAATACTGACGTGAAAGTCACAAATCTCTCCTTGAATTGAATATTTATGGTTTTAAGTACATTTGTTTCAACTTTTTATTTCACTTTTTACTCTTAAAGATAAGGTCATTACAGAGCACCAGCTTGGAGAAACATACCTCCACAAGCATTTATGATGCAGGACACAAGCTGATAGAACGCAGCAAAAAATTTACCAAGTTTATGAGGTCAATGCATGAAAAAGATTATACCACTGTTTTTAGACGTCTTTAATTTAGGAATAGTCTGATGTAAAAGTCGCAAATGCATTGCCATAGCCCCAAACGCAATTACATAATCTTTGACAATACAATAAAATCTAAAATAAAACCAATAAAGTTGTTCCCTAATACTTTAAGTGTCGCTGGAGTCTTCATGTCATCAGATCTTTGTCTTCTTCATGCACCTTGGAATTAGGTGAAGTTGTGCCAGAAAAATTTGTTGTATATCTACATAACAGTTTCCCAAATGTTCCTCACAGTAAGAACGACAGTTTCATTAACAAAAGTACTGTTTTAGTACATGGTATTAGCAGAAAGTTGGTGCCTGTGTATCGGTACTGGAAAAAGTACCCTAATTACAACAAAGTGAGCCTACGTCAGATGTCAGGTGTCTATATGGAGCATTTTTATTCTGTTTGGGCTTTTAATCCCATTAAAGTCTGAAAATTAGAGTCCAGGTAAACATACATATGAAGAGGAAAAATTACAGGTAGAAATGCTCTTACCCATTATTTAGATGAGATATCTGTGCATTCAAAGAACTACTTATTGTCTTTTTTTCCCCCTTAATTAAGAAAAAACGTTGAGAGGGTTTTCAGATGCAGACAGTTTTTGAGAGTTTTTTCACAGCGAAACATGAAAGTGTCACAAAAAGAGACTTATTTGTTGATGTACAAAGAGACAAATTATAGGGATTTTTTGTGATAGGTCGCACAACTTTATAAGCAATGTATTTCAATAGATGGTATATTTCATGTTTGCATTGTGTTTGTATTGTATTATTTCTAAACTTGTACAGTAGCTTTTAGTACCTAAACCAAGGGCTGTGCGATATGACCAAATTCTCATATCCTGATATAAGACATCTATCGTCCCGATGACGATATAAATCACAAAAATTTAACATTTTTTTTTGTAAATTCTGTGAATCTCGGGCAGCTCGACTTACGTGGAGTGTTTCCAGCTGGGCGTCATGTACCTGGAGTCGAGTGTTTTAACCGATGCATGAAACTATACATTTTTAGACATAAGTTGTAACGGCCGCCGTTTTCTTTGTGAGTATTTATTACACAGTGTGCTGCGGGGAAAAGCCTGTTCTAACGTTTGAGTCTAAGGTTTATTTTTAGCACCTGGCGGCTCTTTTTTGCTTCTCATCCGAAAATACTCTGCATACTCTTTCACGTGATTCAGTTTATTTTGAAAAGTCTCAACAGGATCTTGAGCTTTATTGTGAAGGGTTTATGTGGAAAATAAACAAGCGGACACGTGATGCAATGGTTTTACTGTCGTTGTTGCTAACGTTAACGCATAAATACAGGCGCTTGTCCGTCCCTAGTGTGGTTATATTAAATAAAAGAGAAAGAGAGAACTTTAAGAAATTAATATAGCCACTACATTGACCATCAAAACGATAAAAAAAAAAAATTGCTGTAAACAGTTTATTTTGCGACACCACAAAATAAACGATAGCGTAAAATTAAACGATAGACGTTTTTACATCGTCATCCGGTATATATCGTTATATCGAACAGCCCTACCTAAACCTATACCTGAGTATTGTGAAAATCTTCAGCCACCCCTTATTTCTTTATATTTTGCTTCAGATGAGCCAGACTTTGCTATTTTTTAAAGCTTGAACAATAGTTCTCCAGGCTTTCTGGAGGTCTCCCAAAGTTTTTCTTTGGGCATTTAATGGTTTTTTTTTCCCCACTGGGGTTCAGTCGAGTCATAGTTTTTCCTTATTTATTTAGTCGAATCTATGAAAAATGCCAACAATAACACAAACTGACAGGTTCAAAAAGTAACAAACTGATTCCCAAAGAGCTATTAGCTGGTTTGTCTCAGCATGGTGTGCAACATGTCCTTAAAAAAAATAGTAGAGGACACAAGAAGACTTGGAAGGCCTACAGCAGATGAACAGTATATTAAAGTCATTTTCTTATGCAAAATCACAAAAGGGCTGCCTGGAAAATCAGTTGTAACGGGTCTTACGGAGTGATGAATCCAAATTTGACATTTTTGTTTCAAATTGTTGCCAGTATGTAAAGAGAGGTACAACTGTGAGTGGTTCTATCATGGTTTGGGACTAGATTTCAGCCACTGATGTGGGAAATCTTGTCGAAACTGTTGGTAAAACAAGTATGAATGCAGAGAAGTCTGATTTTGATGCACCAATGATCCCAAAAACACTACCAGTGCACTAAAAGAAAACAAAATGCTACACTGTCAGTCATGGATTGGCCTCCCCAGAGCCCGGACCTCATAATAACTAAGAACAGAACCAAAGGCATCCAACATCCAAAGAAAAGCTTTGAATGTCCTTCAAGAATCCTGGAGAACTATTCCAGAAGACTACTTAAAGAAATGACAAGAACGCTACCTAAGAGAGTTCAGACTGTGTTGAAGAGTAAAGGTGGTCACACCAGATATTGACATTCAAGCCCAGCAGAACTGTACAGAACTGTACAGGTCCATTTTTATATACTGCATCTTCATTTATGTTTGCACACATTTCCCATTTCCTAGAAAAGTATACAGAAATGAGGGGCCGCTAAAGACTTTTCTATTGCCTTTCACCTTTTTAAAGTGGAAAACATTAATCTGCCGTACACTGACACAAATCAGTACATGAGTACAGTACATGAAACACTAATCAATAGATTAAAGGTTGCAACTAATTCATAAACTGCTGCGAGACTGCGCTGAAGATGTTCAATATGAAGGGTTTTTTGTGAATTTCCATCTATATTTACAGCTGTCCAGTTTCATGAAAGTGAAGAGCTACCAGCACAAAGCACCTTCTATTTGCTAAGCATAAACCTGCAACACCACAAAGGTTAGACACGCTGTCCTGACCCATAAGATATCCACCGCTGGCTAGATTAAACCCATTAATTCTCAGCACAGCACTTAAATCTTGCTGTAGCTCCTGCCTGCTGGATTTGGCTAAGGAAAGCTTCGGGGATAAATGAGCCATATTGTCCTGCAGCAGCCTTCAAAGTTGACAGCCACATAGCCTGAATGACAAGACTTTTTTTACCCACCCGAAGCCGGAGGAAGATGACAACCGCTTGTGTACACAACCAAAACAACCTAAACGTTAGATAATAGCCAATTAGCCTGGTGGACATTAGCTGGGGCTGCTCATCAACTGAGCCAAATGTTGGTTTAATAACCATTAGCTCGGGCTCCATCGTGTGAGGGGCCTCCGCATTAAGAGGGGACCGTGTCAACAAGCGGGATCAGTCCTGTCTGACTGCCTTTTTGATGCACTGTATATGAACTAGCTGAACTAGCTGGGGGGTTAGCCTGCCAAGCGTCAGCTGTCTAGCTGCCGTTAGCTTAGCTAGCTTGTTGTAACGAAAATGAATTAGGACGAGCTCGGCTACGCTAATAACGTTTCAGCGTTTAATTGGAACCGCGGAGCTGGGTTCGTGCATGCCGGGGACCAGCAGGCCCGGGGTTCCGACTTCAAATTGTCGAAGTAAAAAAAAGAGAGAGAGAAGAAGCAGCTAGGCCCGGTCGTTGAGGTTTCGAGCCAAAGGGGGAGGGGGGCAGGCAAGGCCAGGGGTAAGGCCGAGTTAGCACGGGTTAGCTTAGCATGCTAGCTAACAGCCGTGCAATCCCGTTGCGTTTGCAGAGGGGAGAGCGAAGAAGAAGAAGGGAGAGAGAGGGAGAGAGAGAGACGCTTTTCAGGCACTAACGTTTCTGTCTGCGTCAAATCAAACCGTAAACTGTCCGTTCTTACCCGGGCATCCCGGCGAATGCGTACCGGAGCCGAAACAGCGAAACGGGCGAGCAACAGTGCGTCTGCAAGCTTAGGAAAAATAAGAATAAGCAGCCTACCCATTAGTTCTCTGCCTCTGCTGGTTCTCCTACACTGGGATATTGGAAATGATGGAGAGCTGCACTGCGCATGCGCCAAGCTCAACCAGCCAGCAGATGGGAGAGGTGATGCACGTTTCCTCACATACACGAACTCTGCATGGCCAAAAGGGGAAAAAAGAAAGGGGAAAAAGTTAGGGGTAACCTGGATGTGAGGGTTGGGATGGGGCCTCATACTGAGTCACAGCCTGAACCGGCGGGTCCCATTTTGAGGCCTGAGGGGCCTCCAGGGACCCCTGAGGCAGAATTGGCTGCAAAACTATTTGATCCCTTTTTCCACATATTTGACTTTAATCCTGGGAGATATAGAACTGGTTTTATTTTTTATTATTTTATTTTTTATAATTTTTCTTCCTAAAGACTATGGAAACGTTTCACAGTACATTACGAATGTACTGTAGGTCATTGAGGTCATCCTATATACACTCATACACTCATGTATATACTCATCCACCAAAAATAAATACAAAACAAAAAATATACTGATCATTTGCTGCCAATATATTATCATTTTTTATATAATGTAAGTTTCTGTAAAAAAGGTAAAATTCAATAATTTCATTGTGTGGTTAAAAATACAGAAAGACACATAAAAAAATATACTAAAAGTCACTTCATTATTGTGTCATTTTCCCAATTTTTTTAAGCTTTCTTCTGCCAGTAAAAGAGTGAATATTTTTTGCCATCCAAAAGCCTCGAAATTTCAAGGTGATAACTCAAAATTTTGATTTATGTTATTCAAAAATTTCAGCTAATAACTTAAAATTCCAAGATAACATATCTTAAAAACCTTTGGTTACTTCTGAGTAAGTTGAAATTTTGAAATAATCCGTCAGTAATGTGACATTTTAAAATACCTAATGTGAAATTTGGGGTTCATAATGCAAGTATTCACATTATATAGGTCAAAAATTTGGTCTGAATAAATCAAAATCTCAAGATTTTTATTTTAACATTAAGACATAATAAATCAAAATTACAAACTGAAAACTAATCTAACAACTTTACTCAAATCAACGTAAAATTTAGATTTATGTATCTCAAAATTTCACGTCTCGAGTTATGCATCTCAAAATTTCAAGCTTGAAATAACTTGAAATTTCAAGATACCTCTGTGTTTTGAGATACTCACTAACAACTTATGAAAACTTTGTGAAATTCTGAGTTAGGTATCTCGAAATTTGGAGTTACTCAGAAGTAACTCAAAGTTTCAAGATGGTCAGTAATTTAAGAGTTTCAAACTTAAACCAAAGCCTTACAAGGGCAGGAAACAACCTTCCATACTAAACAACTCCCTGCTTTCACTTTCATTCTGTTGGATTTGAGATGCATTGTGGGGTTTTTTTTTTTCATTTTCCAACTGTATTTTGAATAGATTGTTGCTTTTATTTGGAGACTGACAAAAAGACTGTTAATTTCTCTTATTATTATTTATTATTAACAATTTTGCTTCCCTTTTTTAAATCCTTTGGAGTTTGTTTTTGTCTTCCCACATGATTTTCATGGTTTTTGGTCATTATGTTTTGTGCTTCTTTCATTTTTTCCTCACTGCCTCAGTATCTTTCCATACTAATATACTTTTTTACACTATAGATCACTGGAATTAGATAAAGCCTTTAACCTAAAGACCTCATGGAAATCACACACACAAGTATTTCTGCTTGCTGTTCAATAAAAAAAAAGTACATACATTTGTTTTATATCATTTCTTGTTATTACAGTTTGGACCACAGACACTGTTCATTTCAATGTTGAATAAAAATGTATTTAAATAAATATGAAGTGGAAAAAGCTTTTAATCACAAGGTTTTGTTTTCCCAAAAATGGAACATTGTACATGTATTCGATTATTATGTATTTGACAGTTGTAACTTGTTACTTTAATGTGCATAGCAAAGTCATAAAATCAAATCAAATTGATGATTATTGAATATTAATTAATAAAACTAGTAATATATGTTGACTACAGTGACACTACATATCATAGTTTCAAAGTTATAAGGCTTTTAGTCCATTTTCCACCAATACATCATTGAGTTGACCTTGAAGACCTTGGTGGATGTAAGCCAAATTTGAATGGATTGTTAACATGACCCCACTCTACACTCATACAAAGTTTTATCAGAATTCATTCACAACTTTTGAAGTTATTGTGTTTACAGACAGGATGGTGGTATGCACACACACAAATCCTACTAAAAACATAACCTTCTTGGTAACAAAATACATCTGATTTTTTTTTTTTTTTACAAATAAATAATGTTGAATTTACTTGCAGAAAAATGACTTAGAGGCAACTTGTTAGTAATTACGGAAGCGTAGAGCTGCCACCTAGGCAAAAGAAAAATACAAGTGTATCACGTTATAACGTGAAAAGTTTATTGTTCTAACAAGATACTTTTCCTGTTTGTACAATATACCATCATGTTTGTACAATATATGATCACGTTCGTACAATATAATATTTATATTGTACAAACGTGATAATTATGTATATTGTAATAACGTGATATTATGTTGTTCAAACATGAAAAGTATATTGTACAAACAGGAAAAGTATCTTGTTAGAACAATAAACTTTTCACGTTATAACGTGATACACTTGTATTTTTCTTTTGCCTGGGTGGCAGCTCTACGCTTCCGTAAGTAATAACACTGTTTTGACTGTGGCATGATTATATTAAGTACTAAAACGAACCTTAACAATTAGTTATATAAATTTCAGATACAGCTTTCACTCTTTCTGTCAGTTTGAACGCATTCACAACACAAACACCCCAACGAGGTTTTCATGGAGATGTTTACTGGGTATCAAGATGTCACGTCAGCTGACTTTGCAAAGCAAAACTGAAACTACTAAAAATTCAACTAAAACTAGACAATTTTAAACAATAATCAATATGTCAACCAAGACAAGACACTTGTTATAACCAAGGAAGGCTGCCATGGCAGTGCAGTCATCAGCACTGTCACCTCACAAGAGGCTCCTAGGTTGGATTCATCCAGTGGACTGGATGCAAACTCCTTTCTTCAAAGTCCAAAAACATGTATGGGGTTAGGTTAGTTGTTTAAGTCTAATTAATTGACTTTAAGCGAGGATTGACAGGCTGCACTTTGTCTTTGACGGAAGATGGGTAGGCTGTGGTCATTTCTGATGAGCTGTAACCTCAGTTTCCTGTTCTTAGCAGTGTCACCTGCTATGATCTTCTGCTGCCGTAGACCATCTGCATCAACATTCAGTATGTTGCCTGTTCAGAGATGCTCTTCTGTATACTTTGATTACATCCGTCCACTTTCTTCCACTAATACAATTCAGGATCAAGCCAGAATTTGGTGTAAACAACATGAAGCATGGCTCCATCCTGCCTTGTATCAACAGTTCAGGCTGGTGTTGGATGTGTAACGGTGTGGGGAATATTTTCTTGGCACTCTTTTGGTCCTTAGTACCACCTGAGCATCACTGAAACTCTACAGCCTACCTGAGCATTGTTGCTGAGCATGTCCATCCCTTTATGACCACAGTGTACCATCTTCTGATGGCTGCTTTCAGCATAATAACACACCATGTCACAAAGCTCAGATCATCACAAACTGGTTTCTTGAACATGACAATGAGTTCACTGAGTTCACTGTACTCAGATGGCCTCCACAGTCACCGGATCTCAGCCCATTTGGGATGTGGTGGAACAGCAGATTCACGTCATGGATGTGCAGCCAACAAATCTGCAGCAACTCTGTGATGCTGTCATGTCAACACGGACCAGAATGTAAGAGGAATGATTCCATCACCTTTTTGAATCTGTGCAAAGAAGAATAAAGACAAGGCAAAAGGATTTTTGTGATTCCTTTCCTCTTTGGAGCTAAAAGAGGCCACCCAAACACCTGAGATATCAGTGGAAAGCCCAGGATGTCCTTTATTTAGTACATCAGGACTCTCAAATCACTCAAAAGATATAAACCAAAAACAAATGTCCATTACAGAGGACATAAATGAATAGGCTGGTTCTCAGGAGGACATGACTGGCTCACATCACAAACAATAGGAATGAACACAGTGATCTTTAAGTTCTCCTGATTTAATCTGCAAAATAGTTTGAGTTCATGCCAAATAATCACTTTGATTAATTCTAAAAGTTAGAAAAAGTGACAGGAAATTAATTTAGTACAACTGTTGTTTTCCTTTTTGGGGGCTAGGGGGAAGGGGTCATTGTTGCAGAAGGTAAGCTAACATAAAGACCTCTTACAGAAGTTTTAACTTTTGTAACGTTATCATTACCATGTCTTACTTTGTCGAAAAATAAAAGGTGGTCTTTACATATTAAGCATAATGTACTAAAATGATCAGAAGCCAGTGGCTACATATTGAAACTCAGAATATGTGGACTCACAGGGTTAGAAAAAAAGTCACCACCTAATTAAAAACAATCCCATTACCAGTTATTTTGCTAATACCTTACAGGTATTTTGTTAAATACTGTCTATGAAGTGTAATTTGATAAGTGTTTAACACCATAAGCTACAAACTGCAATGATAATGATTAATTACAAGAACATCTTTTAGCAGAAACTAAACTATTCATATTTATGAACAAGATGACACTCATTAAGGTTAACTTTGACTGGCTGCGTGCAAAGAAAATCAAAAAATACAACACAAAGTGGCAGTGGAGCAAAAACAGACACTCAGCAAAATAATTTCCTGAGATAAATAAAGGTCATAAAAGCTGAAGAAAACATGAGCTCAGCCGTCTGAAGCAAGGACGAGATGCAGCTCAGGGTGCAAACCCCTGAATTTTGTGTGAAGGTCAAACCCGAGGAGACGTTAAATGAATTCAGTGTAGGGCTGCTGAAGGAAGGAGCGCTTCATGTATTTTTAAGGGCAAACACAGAGGGCTGAATGTGCGAGCGGAGGGTCGTATTTTAGAATAATGTGACAGGCTAAATGTGAGCGGAGAGAGGGAGACGATTTGCGAGATATCTGGCGGTTTGCTGTCTTTTTTTTTCCTTTTCATCAGTCAACCAAAAAGCCGCAGGAAGCGTTTAAGTGTCTCCAGAGCTTCAGTGAGTAAAAGATGCTGTCATGAAGGCGGCCTTTTAGACATATACATGAGCCATCCCTCCTAATTTTATCAAACCAGAGCAGAAGGGGCTGTTATAGTTTCACAAATAAATATATATAATAACACATAATTGTAGTCTTTCTCAGTGCCGACAGACTATTTCTTATATATCTTACTATAACACATAAAATCTGTCTGTGTGTTCATTTATTTGTCCACCAACTCCTCCTACATGATCACAAGCAGCACAACCAAACTTGGCACACAAGTATGTCTTAGGCTCCTGAAGGTTCTTATCTATGTCAAATGTTATGACGCCATCATGTTGCCTAGCAACCACCTATAACAACTGGCCAAAATGACTTGTTTTTAGCATTTATGCTGATGAAAATCTCTTAAGAGCATCCTGCTATTTTAATTTCACAAAAATAACATAAAAAGTAATCTAGAAAACTTAAATTGTGAATGATATATATAGTATAATATCATATTGTTTTCATTTCATAGCCAGTAAATGCTGTAGAACGGAAATGCGCAGGATCAAATTCAACAATAAAATGTATATAAAATTCAACAAATAAAATCATATTCATGTAAAATTCGTGAAAAGCATAAAAAGACACATTTTTTTAAACTCTTGCCCTCAAGACAAGGATGCGTCATTTGTTATAATACCAAATTAAAAATATTGTATTTTAAATTGAAATGAAAAATAAAACAATATTTTGTCATTTTAATTTATATATTTTTAAACAAGTTCAAAAATCTGTACACACCTGAATGGGTTATTCAAATATTCACATTCAAATATAACCTCTGTGCAATGTCCTCTTTACTGCTGATACAGTTATTAAACCACAACGTGACTAAAATTGTTGTGGATTTATGTAAATAATATTGATCTATTTGAATAGCTTTGTGCTTACATAGTTTCATCTGTACTTGAGACCATTTCTGATGAGGCTTCAGTGAACAGTAGATGGTTCTGTGTCAGCTCTTTACTGGATTCTTTCATGTTTTTAAGGACATGTTCATCTGATGTAGATTGTTTTTGAAGGCTGACAGCTCTTTAGCCCTCCACTTGTCCAGCTTCCTCAGATTTTCTTAGGGCACACCATGTTGTGCTATGCCAAGGTTTCAACTAATAGCTTTTAGGAATCATCTTTGTTAGTACAAAAATACTGTTTAATGTCTGTCAAACTGTGTTATCTTTGACATTTTTCATCGATCCAACTAAAGGCATTAGAACAAATTATGTGTTTTTGTGGTTGCACAACAGTGGTTCAGTCTTTTTTATGCTTGAATGATTCATAGTGGTTTAACAAGCAAAAGATTGGTCAGGGACAAGGACGAAGCCGAAAATAAGTGAAAAGGCAGCCAATGTCCAAAGAAAAACGTTCAAAGACCTTCAGGAAGCCTCAAGAACTATTGCTCAAAACCACTTTAAAAACAATACAACGAAGCCTGTCTGTTTGGTAACAAAATATAAAGAAAGAATTGTTGACTTTTGCACATTACTATATGTCATGTTTTTTTCTTTTAAATCGTTTTTTATTTGGTGGTTTTGTGCGTGTGTGTGAATAATATAATTCTACAACCACAGCGTTTCTCTTCTGCGTTGCTCTGAATCGCAGCCAATCAGAAAGCAGATATAGTCAAAGCCGGAAGTCGTCATCGCTGGCCGAGGAGTATTCCCGCGAAGATTGAGGCGTCTCTTCGTTACTCCCGGTATGTTTGTTCTGATGTGTGTGTGAAAAGAAGCTCGACTAGCTGACACCTGTCTTACACAACGGTAGAAGTAATCAAAGTTAGAAATGGAAAACATTCGTGTTTCTTCAGCGCACTTTTAGCGAGCAGATCTTCGAGTAAAGCCCTGGGTTGCGTCGCAAGCGTGTAGCACCGAAGTTCTGTTGTAAAAATGACAATTTTGAGTTCTCCTGACTTGTCGGTCGATATGATCTCAGCCTCGAATGCAGCCCGAGACGGATTCTCAAACTTATGAGTCGCTTTCTAATTCGGCATACATAAAATCTATTTAGACATTCATTTTTGACCAAATTGTAAGATAAGCAGTCAAAGGCAGCTATGAGATTAGACTGGTATCGTTGCATCAGCTGCATGCCGAATTGAAAAGTGTTTTATCCTCACCTGTTATCGACCCTAACATTGGTTACAGCACAACTGTAAACATGTCCTGAAGTGAGGCTATTTCGTTTCGGTGATTATTAGTCTTACGTTTGGCGTAAACTTAAAAGGGAAAAAAAAAGTTATTTATTGGAATTAAAACCGTTGTTTCCACCATGTTAGTGCATTTAATTGACATGTAAAGTGTCAGTATTATCCCGCTGAAAATGAATTTAGTGGCATGTTGAAGTTGACCTGTTTTCCCACTTGTTCACGTTTTGCAGTCATCATGAGTAAGAGGAAGGCCAGAGATGCTCATCTGCCTATAGGGGAATGCATCACACAGGTGTGTGTATGAACAGCCAGTGAGTTTTTCAGTGTGATACTCTGAAATATACCTAATAAAATGTAGTTTATTTATAATACATGTTTCTGTGCAGGTTCAGCAGATTTTAAGGGAGCGGTTTTGTGAGAGGCTGCTCCCTGACAGACCAGAGGGAGTAGAAGCTCAGTACAAGTAAGTTCATAACAACAGGGCCTGTGGATAGAGGTGATTTTATAATAACATCAACACATTTACCAAAAAGACTCATATCATAGTATCATGAAAAAGAGTTTACAAGAAAATCACAGAGAAAATCAGAATGTTAAATCCAAACAAAGTTGGATATTAAAATAAGAAACAAGACAATCGGTGCGAGAAAAGAAACTGGAGAAATGACTGGCACAGGTTCCTGTCTCATAGCTTCAACTGGATCGGCCTGTTTTAATCCTCGGGGCGTTTCTGGCTCTGTCAAAGCTGCGTGTGTGTGTGTGCATGCCTGCGTGTGTGTGTGTGTGCCTGTGTGCGTGTGTGTGCCTGCATGTGTGCGTGTTGTGACTTAAATATGGTTGTCCTTTAAAAACACATTCTTGTTTAAAGTGGAGGTCTGGAAAGAGGCTTACAAATGTAAAAACACACTGACTGGCAAAACACTGCCCACTGTGGTGAAACATAGTGACAGTATGTAGGGTGTAATTACGAAAGGTACCTTTACTAGTGATCAGTAAAAGGTTAAAAGTTCGAGGCCATTACAGCCTTACTGTTCATACTGGAGAGGAGGAATCGGTTGTAATCTGGCCTTGTGAAAATAAAACCATGAATAATTTGTCCTAAGTGTTTGGGAAAAGCAAATAACCTGTAAAGGGTGTTTGTTTTTGTTTTGGCTTCGGTTCCTACAGGCGTTGGATGGTTTAGAAGGCCTGTAGTAGAACTGTCATCCATAATTAAGAGCAGACCTGGAGCTCGGTGTGAGTTTCAGTGGCCCAGTTCAGTCGCACCTGGGTGACAGCTCTGTCCCAGTTTCCAGGCCAACTCGGCCACAACATGAGCTTCCCCAGTGAGAGATTTCCACTCATTACAAGCATGAGATGGGGGTGTATATTTTACTAAGCATTGTGGGTATTGAAGTTAAAGCCATTGTGTTTGCAGACACCTCCTGGAGCTGCTGAGGCGGACGGCGATCCACGGGGAGAGTAACTCTGTGCTAATCGTGGGTCCCAGAGGAGCAGGCAAAACAATGGTGAGCCGTGGGAAAAAATGAATTTTTTTTAAATTTTTTTTTTAAAGTGTGGACTTGTTGTGAATCCTGTGAGGTTTGTGTTTTTTGTGCCTGAAGCTGCTGCAGTGCGTGCTGAGAGACCTGCAGAAGGAGGAGAAGGTGCAGAAGAACCTTCTTCAGGTTCACCTCAGTGGTACCAAACCTCATTTAAGTTCTTCACAATTTAAGAACCCACACGTTTGCTGGAAATGTGAATTGGATGGATGGGTTTGTGTGTTTGCCGCAGGTCTCCTGCAGACTGATGACAGAACAGCGCTGAAAGAAATAACCAGACAGCTCCACCTGGAAAACGTTGTTGGAGACAAAGTGTTTGTGAGTATTTAGAGAGACCGTTATTAACATTTTCAGCTCTGAAAACTGCAAAGATCTTTCTACCTCGTTTTTTTCTTAGGGAAGCTTTGCTGAAAATCTGGCTTTCCTCCTGGAGGCATTAAAAAAAGGTGAGAAAGTTCAAATATTTAAAGCTGATTTCAGACTAGAGGGGCAGGTTTGATGTTTTTTTGTTGTTGGTTTTTTCCTAAAAGGCAATCGCAGCAGTAGCTGCCCAGTGTTGTTTGTCCTGGATGAGTTTGACTTATTCGCCCACCACAAGAACCAGACTCTGCTCTACAACCTGTTTGACGTCTCCCAGTCCGCCCAGGCTCCCATCGCTGTGGTCGGCGTCACCTGCAGACTGGTGGGCCTCAGAACACCTCTCAGAAACCCTACTTAGATAATGGTAGGTGTTTTTAGTAAGTGTCGTGATACTTTTTCCATTCAGGATGTTCTGGAGCTGCTGGAGAAGCGGGTAAAGTCGCGGTTTTCCCACCGTCAGATCCACCTGCTGAGCAGCCTCAACTTCACCCAGTACCTGGAACGGGTTTGGACGCAACTCAGCCTGCCGGACAGCTTTCCTGACAAGAAGTTCGCTCAGGAGTGGAACGCTGGTGTAAAGGTGACGTTAGCAGGCAGACACAAAGTTAGTTTTTTTTTTAGTCACGTCTTTAAGTCGTCTTCAGGAAGGCTTCTTGAAGGACATTCAAAGCTCTTCTTTGGATGTTTCTGCCTTTTGTTCTGTTCTGTCAACATGATCCTTACCTTCTATCCAGGTACGTCTTTACTGCATTGGCAGTGAGTTTGGGATCATTGTCGTGATTAAAAATTGAAGCTGTTGCCAAATGCAAATACAGCACCAAACCATGATGGAGCCTCCACCGTGTTTTACACACGGCTGTAGACACTCACTGTTGTACGTCTCCCCGTACATACTGACAATGATTTGAAGCAAAAGACTCCAAATGTGGATTCATCACTATCAAGACCCATGTCACTGATTTTCAGTCCAGTTCTTGTGTAATTTTCACACCTCAGCCTTTTCTTACTGTTTCCCTTCATTAGGAATGGCTTCGTCACAGCCACTGAGACCGTTTGTGATTAAACTTCGGTGAACAGTAGATGGATCAGCTAAAGGTCCAGATGAATCTCTAAAGTCCTGTGGATATGGCCTTCATATACTGTTCATCTGCTGTAGATAGTTGTTTTTTTTAAGGACTTGCCCTTCTTCTCTTTCCACTTTTGTTATTCACTGGTCCAGTCTCCTGAAATGTTTTAAGAAAACTCTGAATACCATACTGAGATATGCCATGGTTTCAGCTAATGGCTCTTAGTGAAAAAGAAGGCATTGTCCAAAGGAAAACTTGGAAAGACCTTCAGAAAGCCTGAAGAATTGTTGCTCAAGACCACTTTAAAAAATGACAGTCTGATGGCTTGGTGGCAAAATATAATGAAACGATTGTTGGCTTTTGCATGGTACTGCTGTTTTTTGTGCTCTACCTTCTTCGTGCCCTAAAAGCCTTAAATAGCTCACTAAAGTTCAGAAAATGTCTAATTTTGAGTTGTTTGAGTGACCGTAGTAACATCACTGCCCAGCTAACATGGTTCAGACAGCGATGTCATCTCTGGCCTCCTTTTGAACGGCAGACGATGTACACACCTTTTCCACATAGAACAGAAGTGCAGACATACAAAGCAAAAAGTACTGATCTTTGTTTTCTTGGTTCTTCAGACTCTGTGTGAGGACAAATCTGTGGAGGAAGTTCTGCAGAGACACTTCAACTCCAGCAAAGACTTTCGCTCTCTGCACATGCTGCTGGTGAGAAGATCATTTCTCATGTTCGGTTTGGGGAAGTTTTGGGTGTTTCCTTTTCTTTCATTGTTTCTTTTCGTACTAAATATCTTTACAGATGTTGTGCCTGAGTCGCGTCTCTGTCGCCAAACCTACCATCAAACCAGCCGACCTGCTCGAGGCCAGCCGGATGTGTTTTGCTGACGCCACGGCTAACATGCTCCATGGTGAGTACAAATCCTAACAAGGGACGTTTTTTTTTTTTTTTTTACCCGTGGTCCGAAGAGTCTAAGTGAGCCGTTTCTCTTTAGGTTTGTCCATCTTGGAGCTGTGCCTGGTCATCGCCATTAAGCACCTCAATGATGTGTATGAAGGAGAGCCATTTAACCTTCAGATGGTCCATAATGGTACGATCGCACGATTAAATTACACAAATAGAAGAAGCTGTCCCATCTGTTTCTTCACTCGTGCCTGATTGTTTCCAGAGTTTAAGAAGTTCCTGCATAGGAAGTCCAACTCCATGTACAACTTTGAGCAGCCTGTTGTCATGAAGGTTGGTAGAAACGCTTCGAAACTCTTCCCCCAGTCTTTCCTACCAAACCCCCACACCAGGCAGAAAGTGGACATTTCCTGAACACCGATACAATCTGTTTGCTGACTGACCCTTAATCTCTTCGCCTTTAGGCGTTCGAGCACCTGCAGCAGCTGGAGCTGATCCGGCCTGTCGATGGTTCCTCGGCCAAAGTCCAGAGGGAGTACCAGCTCATGAGGCTCACGCTGGACCACAGCCAGATCATGGATGCCCTGCAGAAGTACCCACAGTGCCCCACTGACGTCAAGCAGTGGGCCATGTCGGCATTTGGGTAGAGCTTCAGAACATTTAGAATTCAGAGTCTGTGAAGCTTGTTTTGACTTGGACTGAAGGGCATAAGGTTTGTGCTGCCGCCCACTCTAAACGATCAGAAAATAAAAGGAAATGAATAGTTTGGCATTGGTGCGATTGTTTCACCCTCTAAGCAGTTAGAGGTTTATGCTGAAGATAGACCCCCCCCCCCCCCCCCCCCAAATCTTAATACAAAAACTCAGCTTCATGTGCTTGTGTCATTTGATCAGTAGTTGGACTTAGCAAGTGTCATCAAGCGTCCAGCTTTCATCATTTTCAGGTCGTGAGCATCAGGCTGCTGAATACTGCTATCTAGTGGTGATTTTGTGCAGTTGACAATAACCTGGATGAAAGTTGCAGTTTTGATTTCTTGGACAAAAATATGTGTAATTGTGCCAAAAGTCTGTTTTTTGTTGTTGTTGTTTCTTTTTAAACACGCTGTAGCATCAGTGAGGCATGTGTCCCTCCACAGTTCACAAGAATCGCTGCTCCCACGATGGTTTTACAGTTTATGCACAATGATCAGCTGATTAGTCTGCATGGCCGTGAGCTGAATGAAGATTCACCTTAGTGGCAATAAAAAGAACTCATTTAATTAGGTGTCCTCTTGGCAGATATTTTGTTTCTAGGCTTCAAAAGCCTCATTGCTGCTCTTTTAGAATCAAGTTTCAAAGGTACATTGTTGCATAAATCCAGCTTTATAAACATGAAGTTGTTTTTTTTTTTACTAATTTTAACTGTTTAAATGGTATGCTATGTATTTGTGGCTACAGTTTTAAAGATTTTATTCAGTGTGCAATGCCATGCTGTACTGTAAATATAAGCCTATAATCCAAATATAAGCCTCATGTTTCCAACAGGGAACCCAGCCCCCCACCCTCAATTTAATTGCCTTTTCTTAAACATGGAGCACTGAGCATTTAAGCAAGGCTTGTAACTGAGTGAAGGGACCTGTGAGTATCAGCCTTAAGAAGAGCCAATCTAATTCTCTGAATGAGAGGAAAGGAGGTGACTGTGCTCCATAGTTCAGAGCCATGACACAGGCACAGCCCATACCTTTATGAACACAGTGTACCCGTCTTCTGATGGCTGATTCCAGCAGGATAGCACACCATGTCACAAAAGCTCAGATCATCTCAAACTGGTTTTATGAACATAATGACTTCACTGTGCTCAAATGGCCTCCACAGTCACCATATCTCAGTCCAATAGAGCAGATTTGAGATGTGGTGGAACAGGAGATTCTCATCTGCAGTAACTGTGATGCTAACAAAGAATTAAGACAAAAGTACTTAATCTAGTACTAACAAGGTGTACTTACACCTAATTGCATTGGTTAGGGTTTACCTCTTAAAATCTGATGTATCAAAATTTATTTTATGACTTTCCTTTATTAAAAAGTCCCTAAATATGAAAACCAAACTGTTTCCAGGAAAACGCCAAGCCTCTAAAAAGAGTTAACTCCAGACTGCAGTGATTCAGAGAGGGGGGAAAAAAGGAAAGAAAACACATTCACAATCTAAAAACACATTTATTTACATCACGTGGATCACTTCAGCTGATAAAAACCATGGCCGGCTAACATTAGCCGAGAGTCGCAGCGCTAATCAGGGATCAGTCCTGCCTCCTCTGCCATAATGTACACAGGGTTCATGAAGTTTGTTTCCTCTGCTGTAACACTTTTTCAAGAGATTTTCCTCTCATCCCTTCTGTGAGGTCAGGATGAGGACATCCTTGAAGCTGGTAAAGACTCATTCCTACTCAGGAAAACCCAGTGGGCTGTTTCTTTTTTTGTTTGTTTGTTTGATGTACTTCACTTTCCAGTTTGAAATTGCAGACCTTAGTTTCTTTCTTGTTTTCACATTTTTTTCTCAGTAACATAAAATGCACAGTCACATGTATCAGGAGCAAAGAAAAAAAGACATTTTCATCACTGAAGAGAGGATTTTTTTTTTCTTTTTAAAACATGACACACTGAAGTTTCATGTTCAGACTGATCAGTTTCTCCCAGCTTTAAACAACCTGTGAGCATCACTGGCATTGGAGACAGTGTTGGCAGACCCGGGATAAGCGCTGCAACTCGACAGCCTCGAGAAATGTGGGGTCAAAGTAGTGTTTTTGTTTTTTTTTGTTTTGTTATTTTTTTGATTTGTTTTGTGGGGGTTTTTTTGTAGAAATTTCAGGCCTGGTAACCAGACTTCTCTTACTGCCAAGACAGTCTTAGCGGTGGGGGTCGGTGGGGGTCAATGGAGTTCAATGTTTCCTCTAAAACTCTTTACCACCAGCAGGAAAAAGGAGGAGACTGGGAAGTTAGAATGAAATAACCTGTAGTGGATGATTGTAGTAGCACGTATGGGAATATTGCAACAGCTCCTAAAGAGCTTGGAGGGCTTTTTAAAATGTAACCATCAGGGGATCCAAGCAGGCTCCCAGAGGAACACCTTTGGCTGAACCATCACAATTCGTTTTCTTTCTGCCTTACAAAGTACTCCAATGAGCCTCCAGCTTAGTGAAGGGAAACTTTTACAGGCCTGGGTGCTGAGTCAAAACACAAGAAAAGTATAAATGAATGTAGAGGAAACACTGAAGTTCAACACGCACTTATAAAGATTCAGCTCAGAGTATATAGTTGATACAGGTATTTATGTCTGTACAGATCCTAGACTGCTTAAAATAGTGGGGGCAACAAGACACAAATGTTTCACTGTTTATATGCACAGCAATGTGAGGTGCTGGGCTGGAGGAAGTCAAGGTAGAAACATGTAAAGCTTCAACATGCGCAGGACCCATCCATACACCTTTAAATATCCAAAAGATCCATCCTTTTAACTCCTCTCAGGTCGCCAAGTCAACTGCTCCTCATCAGGATAAGGCTGAAGTTGAAGATAAATTATACAAATCAGGAGGGTCGAATATGACTGGACTATTTTCCAAAGCTGGTCACCTCAGCTTTTGAGGTGACCAGCTATCTTGCAAACACTGATATCAACACTGCCTCGCTACTCGCTGCACTATCCTCCTGAACGAAAGACACAATCTCCACAACAGTGCCAGAGATCAAAACAGGAAACTCAGAAAGTGTAATTTAATCTGGTAGCTCCTGCACTAGCTGAAAAGGTGACAAAACCCCTGATGCTATTAGCTAAAAAAAACACCAAAGTGTGGACAGTGGATATGACAGCACTTTTAGTGTTCACCAACATTTGCAAGGGCGAGAACATTGGGTACAACAGGCCCTGCAGGCTGTCAGTTGTCGTTGCCATCTAGAAAGCTGTGCAACCTCTTTTGTGAACATTTACCAATCAAGAGGATTCTCATGAGCATTTGTCAGGGGTGGGGTGGGGTGTATCTCTGCTGGCATCTTCATTACAGAGACAACATCCAATCAATTACATTTTCACTGACTTGATTAACTGGTGCTTCCAAAGTTGAATCACTCTAGCAGGATCCATTTCACTACCCATTGCTGAGAAACTGGGTGACTGGGTTCAGTTGGGGGTGCTCACAAGACCACTGACACTGAATAATAATTCTTTAAAGCTTCTTCTAGACAAAAAGTTAATTAAAAAAAAAAATTCTACCTTTTCCCCCTACAATGAAGCTAATTTTCCCAATAAAGGAGATTCAAGAAGAAGCTGCTAGTTTAAAGAAAAATATACATCTACTACATCAAATGTCTCAAATGCTTTCCAAAAATTTCCAGAGGAAAAACTTTACCTCACAAAATTTAAATATTTGAGCTATAGATCCATAGGGCCATGTTCATTCTGGACTATTTTAGAAGCGCCACCTATTAAAATGAGATGTTCCGAATTCTTGCGTATTTAGAAGCTCTTTTGGTGAAGTTTCCTAACTTTTCAGTGCAAGAAGTTAACGCTACAGATCCTCAAAGTTCAGTTCAGCAATGCATCATGTAGATGCTCCTTTGGTGGAGTCAGAACAGGCATGGTTCCTGAGGGGAACCAATGGATGGTAGACGAGATTGTCGTCAATTGCTTTAATTGGGTACTTGATCAGGTGAAGACAAACAGAACCAAATATCTGCTTCGTTTTGGAAGTTTAGGTGCTAAAACAATGGTAGGACCAGAGGTTTTTGAGGACCTTTTTTTCCCCCATCGTCCTTTGGATGGTCGGTTTGGTCCTAATGGACCACAGAGCCGGTACAACCGAGAGGTGTATGAATGGATGTCCAAATACGCTGGGCTTTGCAAGTTTCTACGGGACAGGGCACAATCACACGAAACCAGCCAAACGCAAAGCCCTCTAAAGTTACACAGGGCCGGGCTCAATCCATCGAAGTACACACAATACTGGAATCCAGGAGTCTGAAGAACATTCATTCTCGGTCATTTTGTCCATAGACTGAATAGAAAGAAGCATGAATAAAGTTTATATCTTTTTCTTTTTGAATCAATTAATGAAAGTAGTTCCTGAATTACAACTGAAAACCCACCCCAAACCCTGAAACCCCAACAAAAACCAAAGCTCATGCCAGAACTTTATTCCGAGTTGCACTCGAGCTCCAATCCCCAAAACCTCAGGCCAGTAAATTAAAAAATAAATACAACATATCAATATGCAAGGTCACGGATAAAAAAAATAAAATGCTACAAGTTATTTGTGTGTGTGTGTGTATTGAAATTCACTCCTGCAGCTGATCCTACAGAAGTGTAGGGTAGTTTGCGGCACTGGTTGCATATAACTCGCTAGAACTTAGAAAAGCATAGTACTGAATCCCTGAATGGTATTTGTCGGTTTGGGTCGGTTTCTCTGAGCGCAGTTTAAACTCAAGCCGGAAGTCTTTCCCCTACAGTGCTTAGGATGTGACTGCCAACCAAACAGCAGCGAGTTTCTTTGCTCGTGGCTGATAAGATTTGTCAACCACTTTGGCAGGTAACCAACCAGTTTGGAGGCAGTTTTTGGATATCCACTTGGCTGCTGGAACACTGGTGAGTAGGTTTTGCATTTGAGGACACAAACATGGGAACTAAAAAGAATAATACTGGTGTTTTTCCCTTATGTTGGTGTCATTCAAGGATCCTTTTCGTTCTGCAGTTCAATCTCCCTTTGTGGGACAAGAAAACACATTGTGGTGGAAATGAGGAAGCTTCTTTGTAGCCTTATTCTGTTTCTGTCTGTCAGACCTTCAGGGAACAAATTAAGTTTACCCCTAAACTGAAACCTTTCCCCTAAATCAAGAACATTTAGAATTATTTTTTTTAGCAACCTGGTTATGATTTTAATTTATTTGCCATAGTTTCTATACTGAAGAAATCCCTGCAAGTGAGGTAGTACTTACTGAAGGGCTGCTGGGGTTTGCAGTACTGATCGTCCCCGACTGTTCAAGCTTTGCGAGGACCTCGGACAACGGGTGCTTTTGAACAGCAGTGGAGCAGCATAAGGAAGCGACACTGATGCAAAAAATTGTACTCATGCTACAATATGTAAATAAGATGATGGCTTCAACTTCCTTCAGGTTTGCGGTGTTGTTGCAATATGGTGTGCGGAAATAACCTCAAACTTATGCTGCCAAATTTGCTTAAAGAACTTTTACAGTTCAACTATGAAGATCCTTTTTTTGGAATCTTCTAGATTTAGGTGGGATAACTAAACAATTTGGCCCTGATTGGTACAAATGTTGGCACACATCTCCATTCTCCAAACATTTAGCTTCATTACAGACTTTTTTGTGCAAAATGAAAGGTTTTGCTCAACTGATCACTAATCAATTTAATGTCTTAGTGTTTTACTTGTATACTTACTGGCTCTTGCTCACCAAAACGTCATAATACAGTGCTGTAAAGAAAGCCTCACTGTCTTGAATGTGAATGGTTTGGATAGAAAGAAGTTTCTTCATGCCCCTCCCCAAGTATTTTCTAACTGCACACAGAGCTTTATTTTAAACTGTGATATGTGAAACCGTCCCAAAGCTTGAGGAGAGACTGCAGGTCTGCCGGCACCAGTGTTCAATATCCCTCAGAGGAAATAAAGACTCAAAAACGTCATTTGTCGCCTTCGCAACAACGACAGATACATCCGTTTTGCCTGACATCTACAAGATTAACTAATATCGACATGTAGAAATGGCACCAGGATGAAAGACAGAAAGGAGAGATCCCCTCGTCTCCACTCATTTAACCATGGTTAGCTGTGTGAGTGTGCCGGTTGGGTCGGCAAGGGTTTCAAACTGTCAAGCTAAGTGGTTTTAGGGGTTTCTAAGAACTTTTACTTTGAAGGGGAACATTATTGGTTTCTAGTACGTCTCAGAGGTTAAATAATGAGTGTTTGCAGATAAGTCGGCGTCTTCTCTGCAAGCTATAGGTAACCAAAGAAATCACAAGGAGGGTTTTGGTTGTCATGGGTTCACCAACTGGTTTCTAGGCCTGTGTTACCAAGGCCCTAGGGAAATAACCCTCAAATTCCAACGGCAGTGGGCCAAGCTTAAGAGAAAGCATCAAAACAAATTAATTAAGTCTAAACTGGAACAGTGCAGAATGAAGGTGGTTAAAACATAGACCAGATTTTTGGTTCTACAGATACATTAGGTCAGGTTGACTGTGTTGGTTGGGCAGGTTGATATTTTTTCCTGTTTTTAGTAATATCTCTCTTCATTTTTGTGGGAATTAATTCAGTGGTCTGCATCCTTGATAATTCAACTTTCCTTTTGTTGTAATGAGATCAGTATGACTAATGAATGCTGTGGGGATCTGGCATTAAATGACTGGTGGAACTTTGTCAGAAAAAGTGGATAGTCCTAATATAATAATATAATATCTCTATCATGTGACGGTTTCTTTCAGAAGATGAGATGAATAAGGATTATTTTGAACTGTGATTCATGCTTGGCTACTTAAAAAGAATGGGGAGCAGATTATGTCCACCTTTTAGTTATCGACCAACCTTACCTAATACAGTTTTCTTCAAACCGACTAAAGACACTGAACTATTACCGCACGGCTAAACCCTAACAAGTGGAGACGAGGCAAGAAAGAGACATAGGAGGCGCAAGATTCGGCGAAAGAGGAGGTACTCCAGTTCGAGACAGATGAGGATGTGAGGGCGTGGTGTTGAGTAGCAAAGATTCCTGAGGTGTATCCAAAGAGAGCAGAAACTCTTAATTAAAAAAAATAAAATAAAAAAAAATAAAAAGATGCGTGCAATCAAATCAAAAGCAAGCTGGCTCAGCTAAATACAGGCACAGTTCCAAAGTAGGGCTGGGTACCTCTGGAAACTGTACTTCAAATTTGATACCTCCTAAAAATAATCATGCCAGGTGACCTCTTGTTTTTTTTTTGTTTTTTTTTGTTAATCTGATTTTTCTAAATAGAATCAAACAACACATAATTTATTTCACAATGAATGAACAAGAATATGACCCGAGAGTTTGATATCTCTGATTAAATATCCAAAAAAAGAAAAGAAAAAGGAAAAAGAGAAGGTATCATTACAGCTGGCACCCAGCGCTAATCCAGAGAGAGATCTCATGACTCCAATTCAAGCTAGTCAGCAATGGGTATTTACTCTCTGCTGACGGCTGACACGGCAAACAAAAAAAAAAAAAAGAAGAAGAAAACTTTAAACGACAACTTCATTATCATGGGTGTGGGCAGGGTGTGGGTGGTGGTGGGGGGGGGGGGGGGGGGGGGGGGTTCATGAGTTTATCCCGCTCTCATGAACATCTGATAGAAGCAAAAAAAACAAAAACAAAAAACAAAAAAAAAACCCAACAGGAGAAAGTTGAAGTAGACACTGAGAGAAAGGAAGGGGACGAAGAAGGGAAAAAGTTGTGTTGTTTTTTTTTACGGTTTGTATGGCCGTGTGTGTCTGTGTGTGTCTAGGCTTTGTTGATTGACGAAGGGCCAAAAGGTTGTAAAGGAAGTGCGAGCGATGACCATGACCAGGGAGAGAGGGACTGATTTTTTTTTAAAACTGTCCATCTGAACTGAGGTATACCTGGTTGAAGGAGGTTTATGGTTTTTATCGTCGTAATGCTTGAAAATGGACCCCCCTCCCCATTCCCCCCCCCCCATTTAAAATAAGCTTGATTACCAAGTTGTCTGGGTCCATAATACACTATGTACAGCAGCATTACACTATAAACATTCAGAAGCCGTTGCTTATTGGCAGAACGATAGTCTCCCAAAAAAAAACAAAAGAAAAAGAAAAAAAACACACGAGAAAACAGCAAATGTATCAAGAGCCGGACGCTCGTCTTTTCTTTTTTTTTCTTCTTTTGTTGTTTTTTAACACTAAAATGCACCGAGAGTTTTGTGAAATTTCTCCGAAGAATCTTCTCAGAGCAGAACACGTCGCCCTCCTACATCTGTGTGTGTGTCTGTGTGCGTGCGTGCGTTTGCATGTATATGTGTATATAAAAACAATACATGATCAAAGTGTCCGTAGAGTGTTGTCCCAGCATGTCAGTGCTGTGGCTTGGTAAAACATCCTGAGTGAGTCCGCTCAGGATGGCAGAGAGTTCAACGTTAAAATCCTCAAGCACGCCTATCAAAATGAGGTGGATGTCAACTGATGTGGTGAGGCGGGCGCAAGGGGCGTTTCCTGAATGCGAGCAGCGGCCCGCACTTAAAAGAACAGGAAGGAAAAAAAAAAAATCAAAGGAGAAGAAGAAGAAGAAAACCCCCCCCACAAAGCCAACCAACCAGGGTTGGCCATTTATCCCCTCGTGTTGATCTGTGTTTTCGCTAGAGCTCGTCTGGCGTCGGCTGATTGGCTGATCATAAGCTGGACTCCTTGGGTGGGAGGTCCACGTTTGTCACCATGGTGACAACCGTGACGATCTCCTCGGGGCCGATGACGGGCGCCTGGCGCTGCATCTGTCCGATGCGCTCTTCGACGCAGCCGGCGGACAGGCGTGCCTCGGCCTCGTGGTCCCAGCAGTCCTCGATGGTTTCGCAAAGCATGGCCAGACCCTGTGGAACAAAGTTCAGACGAACGTTATCCAAACAGCACCACGATATCTCAGCTGGTTGTGGTTTCTGGAGTTTGAGCATGGACACACTGGAAGCGCTCTGCAGTGGCACAAAGTGGGCGGGACCTATTTATAAACTTTCAGGCAAGTGACTGAAGAGACTATCCAATGAAAGTTCATAATACTTTGTGTTGTTCTTACTCACTGTCATTTTGTCCTGTGTTATATGTTGTTTGATTATTTCAGGTGTACATCAGCTGTTCTTTTTAAATGTGCTATAGAGGGAACCATTTTAAATCATGCTGCATAAATCAAAGAGCTATGGGACAGTTTCAACAAACACTCCTCTAATTTCTCACCGTGTGTTTCTGCCAGCAGTCTCGCAGGCAGGGCCGCAGTTTCTTATGCACCACCACCTCCTGCATGTCCTCCAGAGATGGGTGCTGACCCACCTCCTCCTCAAAGGGGAGCATGTACTCATCTACTGGTCCTGGAAACATGTGCACGTGTCCAAAGTTAAAATTCGGACGGAATAAAAATAAGACAGTGTGGATAAAACCTGACTGGAGTGCTTGTGGATTTACCGTCGGCAGCGGTGCACCGTGATGCCAGCTCCCACAGGACGAGGCCAAAGGCGTACATATCGATGCGCAAAAATGAATCACGCTGGAAGTTGATTGCGCCCTCCAGGACTTCGGGAGCCATGTAACGTCGTGTTCCCACCTACAGGTTCCAAGCAGGAGTCCAAAGATCAGCACTGAGATAAATAGCTACATGACCACCAATTAAAGCAGACCCAGCAAAAACACTGCCAAATAAATGTGTTTTCACTGCTTTACTGTGATTGTCCAACTTTCAAAAATTGAAAACCTCATCATTCAAATGAATCCCTCCAGGGCTGCTTCAAAAATTTCTGGCCTATGCTGCCACCCAAAGGAGTCTACAACTACTGTCTCAAAGCACGAATAATAAGTTTCTCTCTAAAATGGATGTTGGTGATTACAGCGAAATGAACAAATAGCTTAAAAAAAAAGAGAAAAAGATCAGGCCTCAGGTCTAAATACTCAGTTTCAGTTTTCCGTTATTTTTGTCCCCGTCCCCCCCCCATTTTCCCCTTAAGACAGGGTCCAGTATGAGATAAAGAAGGGTTATTTTGAACTATAAATCACGCTAAGCTAAGATAAACTACTGACTATTGCAGTTTCAGGAGGAATTGAAGTTGTACTGAATTGAAAATTCTAGAACATAATTTAACATCAACGAAAAGACGTAATTATACATTAACAGGAAGATTCTGGAAAGTCACTGACTATTAATAGAAAGCTTCTAAAATATATTGGAAAGATTATAGAATTTCACTGTACACAAAGGGAAATATTTTAGAATTTAACTGCATTGATG
Organism: Astatotilapia calliptera; assembly: GCF_964374335.1. Lineage (NCBI taxonomy): Eukaryota > Metazoa > Chordata > Actinopteri > Cichliformes > Cichlidae > Astatotilapia > Astatotilapia calliptera. The sequence continues at coordinate 27,639,392 of NC_137443.1, read as the reverse complement.
GAAATGTTCTAGAATGTCACTGTACACTGACGGAAAGAATCTGACTGTACTTTGATGGGAGGATCTAAAATGTCATACATTAATGGACGTATGTCCTTTTACAATAAGGGAAAGATTCTAGACTGTAATTATTGATACTGTATAGATGATTTTTTTGTGTTATTCAACTTGTCATTTAAGATTGTTGTGCTGTGCAGTGCAAAACATTTGGAAGACTAAAATATTATAATAATGATAAACCAAATTTTCAGACAACATAAACTGACATTGGTTGCTTAACATCATTGTACAAATAAGCTGGAAACAGATGTAACTGGGTACTGCCTGTAAACATGCCTTCAAACACAGTGAAATGGTGGATGAGAGACAACTATATGAAGTTTTAAGTGTGAGCTATACCTGTCCGTGTGTGTCTCCTGCTGATTTTCCTGCCTCAAACTTCAGAGCGAGGCCAAAGTCAGCTATGCAGGCTGTCAGGTTATTCTTCAACAACACATTCTTACTTTTAATGTCCCTGAAAGAACGCACGACACAGGAAATATCCCTTTAGCCCAGTCAAACTAATACAGGAGTCTTGATAATCCACAGATGTTTATGTTTATGGCAGTGTACCTGTGAGCGATGGAGGGCTTGTGCCCGTCCTTGTGTCCTGGGATATCTTCGTGGAGGTAGGCGAGACCGCGGGCTGCTGACTGAGCGATGTGGCAGAGCTCGTTCCAGGACACCACGTTGGCCTTCAGGTAGTCTGTCAATGAGCCCTAGTGAATGAGACAGACAGAGAAGATGGGTGTCAGTGGGAAGAAAAAACAGAAACACTAACTTTACATTCAAAAATGGGCATGTAGGAAAAGGGGCCCCAAAATGTGCCCTTTGCCTGTCGCCCAGTCCACACTGCACGTGTCCCTAATTTCTGTTGTTGTTGATAAGCTGTACCTGTCCAGACCCCATGAATCCAGGCCTGGCTGCCAGACGTCCCCGTTTCTGTTCTAGCTTAATGCCAGTTTCAGGTGAGGTTATCCAGTGCCAAATATTCTGTTTCAATGGAGTTTCTCAAAGCAAGACCCCTCCCCTGAGATGACCCTACCAGGAGTTACTTGGCATCTTCAAGTCTGAGGCAAAACTCCCCTTTGGGTTGGGGGAGAGACGGTGCTCCAAGAGAGCGAATGCACAAGATCTTATTCACGTGTGATGGAAGGGCCGGAGGACGATGGAGGACAAAGCAGATCACTAACTTGTGTTTAACTGTTACAGAAGTTTTAATGTTTATCAGCTGAAATCTAGAAATGTGTGATGTTATAAATATATTCAAGAGTCAGAGTGATGGAATGAAAAGATTAATTAATAGTACATTAAAAGCTGAGCTGCATCAGAGCATGCAGTATTCTCAGTGTGGTAATGGAAATATCTCTAATGGATGGAAATTCACCAAAGCTTTTCTATTTTTTTTAGTTTGCAGCTGACTCCACAAGATAAAACAATTATACTGGATGTACAAGTTTCAATATTGACATTTTTTAGATGATTATCGAAGAAGAAAGAACTTCTGGAGCTCAATAAATCCCCTAGAGTGCAATAAATGACATTTACGACCTACAAGGCGTCCTCTTAAAACCACAGCGGATGCTTATTGTCCTCTCTGAATAACGGAGCTCTGATAACGCTGATTCAATGACCTCCTCCATGTGATCACTTATCCTTTGTCTACTCATGAAGAGCAGCATGTGCCTTACTCTTAAGTATTAGAGCGAAAAAGTAGAAATGCTACTGTAGATCTGGAGATTTGAGCTTACATCTAATTTACTAATTTGTCTTCTGTCCTGTTAATGCTCATATTTTATATTTACTCATATTTCTGTGCTGCTGCTGTTTCCCTCACACCTTTATTGACCATTTTTTTATCATAATGAGAGTTAATAATGTAGAATAAAAAGTATAAAATATATTTGTTAATCTGTACTCCTGTTAGTGTTTTTCTTTAAATGTCATCTACAATGCACAATGACAATAAAGGTCTTGAATTTTGAATGTCAACACAACACAAGGTCACCAGTGGAGGCCAAAGGCAAATGTAGTTGTGTTGAGTGACCACTAGAGGGCATGCAACTCCAACACATCATCAGCTGAGCTTCAGATGAAAGCTTTCCACAGTGTGTGTGTGTGTGTGTGTGTGTGTGTGTGTGCATATTCTGCGTGACAGCTTTTAATATCCTTGCAGTGGAAATATATGAAAAGATATAAATTACAGGGGTTTTTTTTCTTCGGCAAGCTGCTGCATGTGCACGGCTCCACACCATAAAGCTGCTCAGATGCATCAAACATAAATCAGCTGCGACAGACGCCAACACTTCGACACCTGCTCTTTTTAGGTCAAAGCTTAAAGACTTATGCTTGCAGAATAATTACAGTTTCCTCCTTTAAAGCTCCAGTGTTATTCCCTCTAGGAGAGCTTCACTCCACTCCAGAGCTGAGTGCCTTTCCAAGAGTTGTATTGTGAGTGTTAAAGCCTCACCGCCACACCCACAAGCTTTTAATTTTTCAACCTTTATTCACGCGATGAAGGCTCCTTAGGAACGCTGATTCAAATCCTCGGTCTGGCTGGGAAATTTCGGGCAAGCCAAGCGTACAAGAATCACTCTCCACTAGGTTGGTAATGACTCTCAAAACACAGAGGCACTTAGAGCCCCGAATGCTACAAAGGCTGCAGCATGGAGGGTGAGTGGAGTACAAAAGGGGGCTAACACAGCTCAAACCCACTTTCTAGGCACAAAAAAAAAAAGAAAGGCAACATGAGGCGTATTGTAACTATAGATTAGATCTTAAGGCACCAAACAGAATCAATCAAATGTGAAGGTTTCATGCATGTTTCCCCTCTTTACCAGTGTTTACAACTTTGTTAGATGGTCGCCCTGGAGCTTTTTAGATCTGTGTGCAACTGCCCCCCCCACAAAAACCCCCCAGCAAACAACTCAATAACATACACTAAGCTCAGCAATATGCTGAGCTTACATGGACACAAACAACCCAGTTAGTGGGAGAAATCAGGCGGGAAATCAGAGAATTGTTTTACATGTACACTGTGACTGGAAAACAGATCTGAAGCGCTCCAGTTGGATGTGTTTTAAACAACACTTGCAACGGTTTCTAACCTTTTCTTCAGCTGTGGAAACTTGAGCCCAAGTTTATTGAGTTTTAACTCTTTTACTGAGATGTATACCGGCTTTGATCTCTTGATATTACAGCTATCTTTTTAAAGGTTTGAGTGGCTGTGCCAGGTTTAAATGCAGGTGTATGTCATAAATTTGATATGGATACATATGGATAAATGCTCAGTAAACATGGACTCTTATCAGGACTTGTTGACACAGTTCAAAATGGAACTAAAATAAGGTCGTATAGACATCCAGACCATCAGCTCAACATGTTGCTTGGGTAGCAACAAGAAAAAAGTAGGGATCATACCACAGACTGTATATAAAGGATGGAGACGGCCACAATGACATCAGTAACGAACACTAGTGTTTTAAACCTCTGTGTTTGTTTTTTTAAGACAGAAGTAACTATACTTTATGGAAGCGCATTTCTGCCACTGAAGAAAATTTATTTGGCAACACGTCAAAATTTATAGTTACATTTAAAAAAAAAATTGTAACTCAAAAATTTGGGTTAGCATCTCAAAAGTTGAACTATATATTTGGGTTATTTATCTCAGAATTACAACTTGACAACTCAAGATTGTGGGTTAGCACATTGAAATTCAACGCAGTAACTAAAAAACTGATCAAAGTTTAGATGCAACTCCAATTTTGAATATCTCAAAAGTTCAACTTAACTCAAAAAAAAGGTTCAAAAAATCTTGAAATTATGATTTAACTCAAAAATGTGGGTTCGTTTGCTCCACAAAGCAAAAGCAAAACAATAAAATGTGATAAGAATTTTAACAGTTAAACTAAGATAGAGCCAAAAACAGCACAGAGGGATCAAGAAGCTCTGTAAATAAAATAATTACGACTGACTAATGCAAACTTAAAAAGACTTTTTAAAATATAAATAGATGACTTATAAAAACAGTCACCCTGTTTTTTAATTTAGGACAACTGGCTATAGAGACAAAAACTGCTTTGTGGTCGCCAACGTGCTTATATCAGCTATAAATTTTGACATTTTAACATGGCGATCTATGGGTACTGACTCACTTATGTAGTCACCCTCTACTGGCCACTAGAGAAACTGCAGTCTTTAAACCCAAAGGCTGCCCCCGTGAGCACGCCTGCTACTTAACATAAGCAACAGCCTGTTTATTTTAATGAACTAAAGCAGTGATTGCACTTAAGATACCCCAGAAAAAGCAAAATTAAACACGTTTTTGTTTTTCTTTTGTTTGTCTTATTCGCTCCTCTTTATCTGATGGTCTTAAATCAAGCTGAACTCATAAAGCAATTTTTAGACCTAAATGACGTATCGATGTAAAAACATCCTGAAACTGGTTTGAAATAGATCCACAGTGTAGTAGACAAAAGCCTGGCATACAAAGCAGACTGAAGGTTCAGCATGAAGCTCAGGTCATCGAGCCTGGAGGTCTGAGACGTCCCCAAAGTGCGAGAGGTTTGATGAAGCAATGAGAAAATATACAACATATAGAGGAATGAATGCATTAGAAATACAGTCCGGTCTCCTATAGTGTACTCTGCTTTAGTGCACTCAGATTGAAAATGACTCAGTAAAGAAAAGAATATGCATCTCTGCAGCCCTCTCGGCGTACCTTGTCGTGGTAGGCGGTGATGAGCCACAGCTCCAGGTCCAGGTTGTTGTTCCTCTTCTCCGCACCGATAAAGTGGAGGATGTTTTCGTGCTTCATGCCGCTCACGCTGTAGATCTCGTACTCGTTCTGCCAAGACAGCTTGTCCTAGACACGAGCACAGAGGGAGAGATGCAGATGTTATTCATGCCGCCGTGCCACCCAATCGACAAAAACACGTACAAGCCAGGTCGCGACTAGTGTTAGAAAGTTTGGGAGATGCAGACTGATTTTAGTCTATTCTTTGTTTTACATGCTGCTTTATTATTACTCATTATTAAAACAGCCGAGAAGCTCTAATTCATCTCCTAACAGAGACACTCGGCACCCAAATAATTCCAATAATATTACTCAAATATAAAACACATTTTTGCTTATCAAAAGGTCAGAAATAACAAAAAAGGGGATGAGTTATAAAGTTTCCACTAGAAAAGCTGTCAGACTTGTTGGCTACAAGTTTAATTAGCTGTTTTTCATTTATTCCCCGCTTCCAGCATGAAAATAATGGATACACTAGCCCAATTTAAAAAAAAAAAAAAAAAAGCTTATCAGAAGAATTTTCCTGTAACCAAACTAGATTTTACCCAGAAAATTAAACACATACAGCCAGAGTTGGTACAGTTTCTATTCCTTTCTATTTCCTTTTGATTTCATTTTAGTTTCAGTTACTTCCCAGAGTGGATTTGCTTGTTTTAGTTTAGTTTTTATTAGTTAAAGTTCCTCTAACAGCCACTAGAGGCTGGATCTAAAATATTTCCAGAATTGTTAAAAAAAACGAACAAAAATGGTTTTAGCTGCTTTGGTTAGTTTAGTCCATCAGAAAAACTAGGTGAGGTGACTATTTTAATCACGCACTTTGTTTAAATGACATGAAAAGACATGTCCATAAGTGTCAAATATAAGTCCAGAATCACTCCGGTAAAGAGTAGAATTGGACAGTATTGGAAAACGTGAAAGTGTAATTTCTGGGCTTAAACATACATTCAAAAATTAAATGGATCCTGTTCCTGTTTTGTCGACTATCTACAACAGAAATGTCTTTTCTTTTAAACGGGTGCAAATGACACAATTTATTTCTTACAATTTAAGAGATGTGCTGAAATATTTATTTCATTAACTACAGCAGTATGTCTTTGATGTTCAAAATGTTGGGCACACCTGTTTTAAGACCTTAAATTACTATAAATCCCTTTCTACAGTATTTATTTCACTTCAATCGTATGTATTTATTTCTATTCTGAAAAAAGGTGGCTGCCCCTCCCTCTGGCTCTGTCTATGACTCCTTCCTGTTAAAAAGGAGTTTTTCTTTCCCACTATCGCCAAGTGCTTCATCACAGCGGGTTCGTCTGATTGTTGGTGTTTCATCTCTGTTATTGTAGGTTTTTTACCTTACAATATGAAGGGCCTTATTTTTTTTGACTGTTGTTGTGATTTGGTGCTATATGAATAAAACTGAATTGAATAAACTGTCATATATCAAACATGATAACTTTTTGACATATGAAGGCAGCGGTGACAGGCTACAGTCATTAGTGAAGATATGTGGACAGGCATTTGATAAATGATTAATACTCACAATGTGTGTGTTTTTGAATCACCTCCTTTACTTCTTATAGTTGTTGCTTTTTTTAATTTAGTTTTGCCTTTATTTGATAAGACAGTGAACATTTTTCCTTTAGTACTTTACTTTGTGGGGGTGTAAGAGTTGTCAGGCTAATGTAACAGTTGTAGTAAAAAAACAAAAAGAAGAACCATCAGCACGTGTACCTGGATGGGAAAGATCTTAACAGCCATGTATTCGTTCAGCAGTTGTGCCTTCCACACACAGCCGAAGCGCCCCCTGGCTTTCACCTCGATCAGCTGCAGAGGTTTGTGTCCCAGAATTGGGGACGGGGGTGAGGGTCCGGGATCCTGCAGAGAGATAGAGACGCAGGTGTTATTCTTTTTATTTATTTATTTATTTCTTGTCCAGAGCATTAAAATAGCACCGGGCTTACATTGAAGGTGACCGGGCTGTTTGGCTCACAGTGACAGCGTGCCTGAGGAGCTAAGGCCAGCAGAATTGCCAACGTCTCCACATCTTAAATCTTACAACTTACATTTATAGACTTCTTCCACAAAGTGGTGCCTCGGTGCTTTATCTACTTTTAAATTTCTGTTGTTTCTAATGAGGGAAAGTCCGCTTCAGGAGAGCTGCACATTTAAGTTTAGCCTCCATATGACCGTGTGAACACGGCATACCGAGCAGGGTTCGGATACATTCATTTTAAATTCAATTAACCCCCCCGAGGAGTTGCATTTGCTCAAGTTTACAGAAGCGGGTTTGTAACTGGAGGGTTGCCAGTTTAAATCCGAGAAACAGCAGATGAAATGTGTGCGCTGGCGGTGGTTGGAAAAAACAAAACAAAACCTGGAAGATTAACCGCTGAGCAAGGCACACAAAGAAATTGGGCAAGGGTTTAATTATGGATTTAATAAAAACATTTAAGATCCAAAGGCGGCGGGTCAGACCGCATGCGTGTGCTGTGCGTTCATGCTAATCCCACACAAACAAAAGTGAAAGAGAGTAAAGCCAAGTGTTCCAAATCTAAAGTAGGTTAAACACAGCTGGTGATCGGGATTAAGCTGATCACTTTCACATGTGACTTCACAGAGGAGGACAGAGGGCGAGCAAGGATAGCGAGACCTGGAGAGAGAGAAAGCACGCGAGAGACGGAGGTGGAGGAGGACGAGGGTGGGGAAGAAGGTTAAAAAGAAGCATGCAGTGCAGGAGTCACATTTCCAAAGGATAAAAGGTAGAGGAGAAAGAGTAGCACATGACTGATGGCGTTTGATGAAACCAGATACGCTGCTGTAAAACCTCGACTTTAGCTGCATGCCTCTGCTGTCAGTAAGAAAAGAAGAAGAAGAAAAAAGAAGAAGGAGCTTTTTTTCCCTTCGCGATGTTCATGTTTTCACTTGAACTGAAGGCTTACAAGGTGCCTGATGAGCTGCAGCAAGTTTCAAGACCCCGAGGCCTGCAGGATCCACTCAGACGCGACGATAATATATCAGGAGTGCACTCGTGTCACTCCGAGTGTTTCGCTAAGCTCACGTAAAAGAAAGAAAGGGTTTCTCTTTTGAGTTTCTGCTGGATTTAACAGATTTAAGAGCGCTGCTCTAACCCACGAGGTTACAGAAGGAAAAGAAAAACGTGCATTTCAGGGCACAAATATTACCTCATTTCTGGATTTACCATCCAGGGTTTTTGGCATACGACCTTTCTTAAAGCCAGATCCAAGCCGCACACCAACTGTTAAAAATGAGCCCATGCCAAGGAGCGTTTAACAGCAGGAGCCGTTAAAAAAAAAAAGCGCAGAGGAAGCGGCTACGGCAAGATTACTGCGGTTACAGGAGCAAACTGTGTATCCTCTAGTAACATTTATGAATTAGATTTTTATCAAGATGAAATTGAACTCTGGCCTTTAGTGCACACAAAACAAAGCGCTACTGTGTGGCTGAAGAAGCCTTAATGTGCATTTCACTAAATCTCATCATTTTATTACGTTTTGGCAAACACAAGACACTGTTTGAGAGGGTGGGGGTAAATCAAAGTTTTTAGAAACACAGCAAAATAACCTCAGCTGCCTCTTTTTCTTGGAGAAGTTGACTTTAAAGCAAACAAAAAGTGGCAGATTGTCTGGTCGGCTCAGAAATATTTTGCATACATCAAACTATTTTTTTTAACTACATATAATTAAATCTATGGATGCAGATAAAGAAAGGCTACAAACAAATTAAATTCAATTAAGTTTTGTTCCTTCTGCAGTGCAAGAGGACTTTTATCTAGTGAACACACGCCTACAACGCATCCTTCGTCAGGTCCATACTGAGCTAATCTTGTTTAATTTTGCCTCTGTACACCACCACAGTGGGTTTTAAATCAAACAATCAAGATATGATTCAAGTGCACAGTTCTGGTTTTGATTCATTGCATTTACCTGTTCAGTAAGTACAGCCATTTTTACACACAATTGTATGTGTCTGAAATTATGTTCCGAGCACCTTTATGAAACAAATAAGGTGCTGTCCAGGTTTTCCATCAGGCACATCTATTGCCAGGGACATCGGTTGGCTTTAAACCACATGGCTGTAGGCTAAATCCATTATAGATTTGGCCCAACTTTATGGCTTCCATAGGAATTAAGAGGGGGAGCAGCAGCCAAGCGCTGCTAATCAAATGCACTTCATTAACTGTTTATCAGCAAGTGTGAGCATCTCTATTAAAGCTCAAGTTTTGGTAGATTGCTGGAAGTTACAACAAGTTAACTCCAAGGTGAGACCATGCAATGTTCAGGTAACCATAACCCCCCCACGATCTGCATCTCAGACTCTACAGGCATCAGTTAGCATGTTAAATATTAATTCATGACAGTACAATTGGAAAAAGACTGAATGAGTGTGGGTTGCTTGGAAGGGTTACAAGAGAAAGCCTATTCTCTCTAAAAGATCACGGCAGCAGGTTTCTAAACCCCCCATCTGAAAAATCACAAGAGTTCTGGAACGATGTCCTTTGGACAGACAAGACCAAAGTGGAGATGTTTGGTCATGATGCACAGCTCCACATCAACACAAATACCTCATACCAGCTGTTAGTACGGTGGTAGAGGTGATTTGGATTTGTTTTGCAGTGAATGAGTCGACCATGAACTCCTCTGTATACCAAAGTATCCTAGAGTCAAATGCGAGGCCGTCTATCTGACAGGGTCATGTAACAGGACAATGATCCCAAGCAAAGCAGCAAATCTACAACAGAATGGCTTAAAAGGAAAAGAATCAAGGTCCTGCAGTGGTCCAGTCTAAGTCCAGACCGCAACATGATTGAAATGCTGAAGAGAGCTGTGCATAAGCAAACCTCCACAAACCTCAATTAACTGAAGCAATGCTGTAAAGAAGAGCGGGCTGGAATTCCTCCACAGTGATGTGAGAGGCTGATAAAGTTACACAGAAAATCATTACTTCAAGTTATTTTTGCTAAACGTGGCTCTACTGAATTCAAGACTCTTTATTTTCAATTATGCAAGCAAAATGAAATCATGGGGTGTACTGCATTTATTACAAGAGTGCAGAGTCTGGTGAAACCTTTCACATGACTGTATATGACTGCTGTGTTATTAGCACCTAACAAGAGCTATTATAGTTTATTTCATTCTAATTAATGCTTTTAAATTTAACGTTTGACTTTTCTTTTAATTTAATTTAGTTTCAGGTAGTTTTCAGAGCGGATCTTCTTTAGTTTTTGTTGCTTGAAATTTTTAGTTTTTTACTGTTTCAGTGTTAGTTTCAGACTTTTGTGATTTTAATTTCCCAAGCTCACAAAATTGTTTCAAGTTTTGTTCCCTAAAGGTCTAATTTTATTTTTATTTTAGTTAACTTTAGCATTGCATTCACACCTAGTTTTAGTTTACTATAATAACGTTGCACCTCAAACCCAAAATTCCACAGAAACCTCTTAATATCCATCAAACGGATTAAAGTCGAGGTCTGAAAACAGACATTTATGATGGAGACGTGTTGCAGTCATGAGGTCTGTCTCGAGAAGGTGCACGTCAAACGGCCTTTTCTCTAGGACCAAGCTGCTCCCCAGGGATCGTGTTTTCAATTTGCAACATCTAAAAGCGTGTAAGAAAAAAAATAAATGAAATAATTGCTGCTGCTGCTTTTGGTAGATATATAGAGCAGGCTGCCCATTTCTTCTAGGCAGTACGAGGGGAATGGAGGATTGGAATGGTAACTGGTGTGTTTACTTAAAGCCTTTTCCCTCTAACAGAGAGCTGTGAGGCAGACCTGCTGTCTGCACACTGCTTTCACACCAAATGCCAGCCAAATGACGAGGAAAATTACCCACCACGGTGCAGAGGTTGGATTTCAGAGCGGCCCAAACGCTCTCTAGATGGCAGCTTGAAAACATTTTTAAGAACACATTGTACTGACCAAAATAATCAAAGTATAGTTTCACACAAATGTTTCTATGCATCTGTTTTTGATACTGTTTTTAAATATAGGCATGAACTTTCAATGAGGATCAGATGAACTCAAAACTTCTTTTTTTTTTTTTTTAAACAAATCATTTACTTGCCTGGTCCATGACTGGGGAGCACGTACTGTACTCACAGAAAGCTAGCTTCCAGTTTGGCGGCTGAGCCTTACTGATATTATTAACTAAAGTCGAAGGATTTGGCAGGCTGTTATTTCAGACCTTTGTGCATCAATGAACTTGACAACCTCCTGTCCTTTGGCAGGTGGGATAGGTTAAAGAATAACTGGACAGAAATCTGATTTCTCCCAGTCTGGACTTTTAGATCAACCTGCAGCAGCAGCAGGCAGGATAGATGATTGAAAGTGTGGTGTGATGTGCTTCTATAGCATCACATAAGAACCTTTAATTATATGAGTGAAATAATAGAAAATAAGCAGTGTTTTTCTTTTCGTGCACAACAGAAATTGATGGGGACAACTTGTTGTATATAAATGTTTCTGTTCACTTTCTTTGTAAGTTGGACTGTGTATAATCAGACAGATTCATTACCAACTGTGACGACCTTACTCACAATTATGTACTCTATTCTATGGTTAACTGAACGTCTTTATGTATCTGACGCCTCAGTAACGGGAATTTGTTTATATATGAAACCATTCAATTATTGTTGTTAACTGAATTTAACTGAATTTAATGTCTTTCTGCATCTGTTTGTGTTGCTTCCCTCTTAGTCAGGTTTCCTTCTTTAACAACTTAACTGCGCTAATGCGTTGACACCGTGCAGCCCCACGCACGGCGCCATCCACGTTAACTCGCTAACAGATATTTGCCGCATTAATGCGGTTATGCTGTTAACGTCATTTTGACAAGATTAACGTTGACGGCACTAATAAAAAAATATAAAATAAAAAAGACATGGTGAATTAGTCTATCTTGTTTTGGAAGCATCTGCTGGATGTTTTAATGTATACGCAAGTAAACGTTTCTGTTTAACAGCATCCTCCTTTCTCTAGTGTGTTTTATTAATCTCTGACTCTCTTCCACAGCAGGTCTTTTATCCTGTCTTCCTTCTTTCACCCCAACCGACTGCAGCAGATGGCCGCCCCTCCCTGAGCCTGATTCTGCTGGAGGTTTCTTCCTGTTAAAAGGGAGTTTTTCCTTCCCACTGTCGCCAAAGCACTTGCTTGTAGGGGGTCATATGATTGTTGGGTTTTTCTTTGTATGTATTATTGTAGGGTCTACCTTACAATATAAAGTGTCTGTTACTGTGATTTGGCCCTGTATAAATAAAACTGAATTAAATTATATCTGATTTATGATCCTAACCTATTTAAAGGCTCCTTGAAGGTCATGCCTCAACGTTGACTTTGCAAGTGTATGCAAAGCCCGTGTAAAAAAATCTCACTATTAAGAGTAAACATTCCCATTCAAGTACATAATCCTAGCTAGAGTGGCTGCTGTAGGCCTGGCCTATTCTGGCTGTCGTTCATCTGTAGTGGCTGTAGGCTGTCAGTCTGCTGTTTACCTCAGCTGTCAATGTGTATTCATATCTATTTACTCTTTAAGAGGCTGTAAAACTTTGTATGTTGTATGTATAAAACTTTATACTTTTAATGGTTATGAGAATGCATCAGAAAAATGACTGACTATATATTTAAACTGAGCATTTTTGCCATCTTGGTGTTTTAAAACATTGTGAGACCACTGAGGGGTGAGCCTGACTCAAGAATACCTTGCTTTCATCATCCTTTTTGACTCTAATGGGGACCATAACTTAGAAAATGAGCATTACAAGACTTTAAAGTTTTGATTTTTACCATGACCTAAACAACAAAGAGAAATGGTTCAGCCTTCTTTCTCTTCGTGGTAACTGGTTAATTCCCTTTCTGGTTCAAACCTCCATTCCAACCAATGCCAAGCCATCAGATGTTTGTTGAGTAACTGCATGTATGAAACCACAGCCTCAACACTGGTTTCGCTCTGTGTACAGAGATACCAATGTAAGACTCTGAATCTGCCTTACGACAACCCAACATCTGATGAGGTCCAGAGAAGGTGGGGTGAAGATTATCATTTCTTTCCAGAATCAGGAAAGTAGAACGGGGGCGAAAAAAAGAATAAACAGAATAGCTTAGCAGTAAATATGAGTGGGGACACTTTTCAGTGAAAATAGGTCAACAAACACTTGCTATTGAAGGACTCTTTATGCCAGAAAAGAGGATGAAAGCAGTTTCTAGTACATCCATTAAAAAGGAGTTATTATGCTTATTTTCTTGTTAAATATATCTCGTTCCAGAAGTGGATGCTCATAATAAACATGAAAAGCAAAGTTAAAAATGATGAGGTCAGAGTAAATACAAGTAAGAGTTTGTAATACTCTTTGCTTTATATGATGTCAGGAGGGCACAAAAGCCTGACCTACCTGCTGTTCAAACCTTGTGTTTATATGGAACAGCCAATCAGATGAAAGTTTCTGAAAATGTCTCGTTTCAGAAAGAAGATGAATTGAGGGGCTGAATTAAGGGTTACTTTCAACTTGGAATCACACAAAGCTACTCTATTTGAGTCCGAAAATATAAATGAGGAGCTGTAAACGAGAAAAACATGTCCACTTTAAGCTCACTTTCTGATATGATTGTTATTCTGATCATGGTTTCGTTAACAAAATCAGGCTATAATACAAGGACACGAGCTCTGTTCACTGTTACAAAACAGTTCTCTAATTTGTCTCAAGTCAAATTCCTGTGTCTTTCCTGGGCTTTGTAGTCCAACATTTTAAATTCCGATTCCAATTTGACAATAAAAGTATAATTAGAGGAGTTGTGTTACATAAGCTTGCAAAAAAGCAATCAAGAAGAATTCCAGTGCATCTATCGCTCTTGGCAGTATAACTGATTATGATTCTGTTCAGTATTTAAATCAGCTCAGGACCATTTTACCGTGCATAGTAATTTGTCAGAACAATAAGCTCTGGTACATTTTGTTCTGACTGAAAATTAAAACTGATTTGGTGTTGATGTGATCAATAAATCGTCAGTAAACACATGCATGGTATTAACTTTTCCTCAGCCTTGCCTGTGTTGGGTTACAGTGAAACTGAAAAGTATTTGATGCTCACTCTGATCACAGAAGGATGTGGCCATGCTCAAAACCCCAATGTTGGCAAAAAAACAAAAACGTATGAGAACGTCATCTTAAAACCCTAAAGATATAAGCCACTATGGATTTGCCTGATAAGCATCAGACACAATCCTGAAGACGACCTGTCATTGCAGGACGCTCTTCTTTTCTCCATCGCTTCTGAAAACTCGTCTTTCTTCTGGGTTTCAGCCTGACGAGGGGGCCCAGCCCGCCAGGCGTCCTGTGGGAGTCACCGGATCCCTTGTCCGATCGCAGGGCGCTGTGGCCTCAAATGGGGGCGCATTACACTTAGTCAGCAGACCACAGGAAACAGGAAAACAGAATCTGCTGCTTCACGCCGTTCCTCCCAACCCTCAACCATCTCCTATGGCCTAATCAAGTTACACCTTCATCTATTACATCAAAACAGGTCTTTCAGTCTGGTTTGGGTGTCCTGGGTTTAGGTGCAGATAAGTAGATCTAACAAAACCAAAATGCCAAGCTTGGTTTTAGGACAATGAGTAGGTATTCTGGCTAAAACTCCATTATTGTAAGGTCATTTCCTGTTGTTGATATGGCCGTAAAGCTTGAGACCATGTCAACAACAAAAAGTTGTTGACATGACCTTAAAGGAGCAAGGCCAGGGACTAAAATCCCCGAGTTATTTAGTGAGTTACTTTTTTTCCCCAGAAAGGTCTGGCGCCATACTTCGACTCCAATTTGTTAAATTTTGAGCCAAGGTACATTTGCAAGAGGCTTATGCTTCCCTTGTACTTAAGCAATTTACACTCTCTCACTTGAAAAATGTTCCAGATAAGTGGCAAAGCTCCTACTTATGTAAAAACGTATCTGTACTCCTCCTCAGTCTGCAAATGAGATGGAAAAGCAAGCCGCAGTTTCAGTTTCAAACACCTCTGCCATCTCTGCATGGAAAAATGGTGAGCCATAGGTCTGAGCAGATACCATTCTGGAAACTGGGTCACATCACACACAATGTGTTACATAAACATCACAGGTGGAGATTCATACAAAGAAAAATATAAAAGGAGGGCTGCATTCAGAGCCGCGTTGGCCATTTTCCGCCATGCACAATGCATCTTCAGCAAGAAACAATTAAAAAATAAAATAAAATACACAACCATCCACCCATGCAAACAATCCAGGCACAAAAAAGAAAAGTCAACTAAAGAAGACACAAAATGGTGGTCTGGGATTGAGGTGGAGAATTCATACCAGGCTCTGAACCCAAAAAGGAGGGGAAAACTAACAGTGTTTTCATTTAAACTGCTCTTACCTCCACCATAATGTGAAAGGCGTGCTTGTTGAAAAGGAACATAAGAAGCAAACAGAGAAATTATTGCTATCTTCTTTCAGTTAGTGGATGAAATAGAGGCAGATAAAAAAGCAGGACATGATAAGTCAGCCCTGAATAACCTTTTGTTCCCCTCTTGCGCTCCAGAGCAGGGCTTCTAGTTTCTTATCCCACATGGATCATGAAGAGGTTAATAAGCATGGCTCCAAAGGCAAGATGGTACATTTTAGGAACTTAAAATGAT
Organism: Astatotilapia calliptera; assembly: GCF_964374335.1. Lineage (NCBI taxonomy): Eukaryota > Metazoa > Chordata > Actinopteri > Cichliformes > Cichlidae > Astatotilapia > Astatotilapia calliptera. The sequence continues at coordinate 27,623,902 of NC_137443.1, read as the reverse complement.
GCTGAAAATAGAGACTGAATGATGTGTGAAAAGAACAGAAGATCACAGTGAAGCCGAACAAACACAAGTTAACAGCAACAGCACGCTGATGTCAGACACACAAAACTTTCCCGACAGAAGTCATGTAAGAGGCAGAAAGGTTGAGCTCAGAGAGTCAGACCTTCAGCTGAGGACACCAACATGGAGCTACAGAGAAATCAGACATGAAAAATATGCCACTCTCAACTAACGGCTGCTTTTATCTTGAAATAGATGCTTATAGAAGTGGAACTAGGGCTGGGAGATTGGATCAATATATCCAACAAGGTCTAAGTTAAGTTTGGAAGCGTAAAGCTAGTCGGTTAGTTTTAGGCGCTAAAATTAGGCGGTAAAATTTCAGTGATAAATATTACTTACAAAGTGTGATCAAGTTTTTCTAAGCACTGGACTATGAGAACTGGTAAATCTGCTTAGTTAACATAAGGTTCCCTTTTTGTAACTTTACTTCTCTTGTCTTTCCCCCTGCTTTCCAACTGGTTGCTAATACAGCCAATCCCTCAAGTCTATTATTAAATTTTTGCGCGGGCTTTTGGTGTTATGCTAATTTAGTGCTCTGCCTCCTGACAATGAACTTAGTAAATCAATGTGGTGAACAAGCCTTCTTCTTTTAACTTAGCTGAGGGTAAGTTGATAGTTTAACACAGTGACTGATGGACAGTCCCATTAGTAATAGTAGAACAGACAAATGTAGCGCTCCTGGAGACGATTTTATAGTGTAGCTGATATTAAGTACTGCCGAGTAAAACTTAAAAGTTTAAAACTTTTGAAATAACAGTGTACAATGGGCAAGCTAGCTGCCTCAAGTATAAGATAGCACATGTTGCCCCCAGCCATTTGTTTATTTAACTGAAGTCAATGGGCCACGTGTAAAAATAACAGGAGATTTTATTACAAAATCTGAGTTGATAATGATTTAAATACAAAATTCATTCTTTGTAAAGCCATCCAGAGAGGCAGTCGAGCCCTCTGGCAGGCTGGTGTTGACGCCCTAATGCTTCTAATTTAGATGCTGCGTAATGTCGGCCTTTTATCTTTTTGGTTTAAAACAAAAATAATCCAAAACAGGTGATTTGGATCAGCACATCCAACCTAACATGTTGGACTGATGGTGACCATTTGGAAATGTCAAAATTCTGCCTAAGCCGACACACAGCAGCCCCAGAATTATACTATATATTTGAAGCACACGTCTGCATATGAAACGATCCCAAACACTACACACGAACTCTATCATGTAAGAGTTCAGACACATTTTAAAGGCCAGCTGCTTTGTCCAACGAAAACAGAAAGAAAAAACGCAGTAAAGCAACAATCAGGTCAATATCAGCTTTGGATTTCTCTAACAGCACCTGCCAGCTTCATTTTTGCATCAAATGAGTTAATAAGACATGGTGTAGAGTCCACTGATCCTTTAGGACTTCTTTGGAAAGCTGCACCCAGACAAACAAGATGTAAGTAGCTCCATAATAAAGCAATTGATGAGATTTTGGTCAGAATCGATTGCTAAGATGGATAGAGATGAGAAAATAGGGCCCATGTTGAAGGAGAAAGAAAAAAAAAAGAAAAAGAGGCTAGACTTATGCTTAAATGCTGCAGCTCCAGGCCTCTTCGTGTGAAAGCTGTGGGTCTGTGTACTCAGACAGAATCAATTCCAGTTTGCCTCCACTTCGCACTGTGGTGTGAATAATGGAGGCTTGGTGGCAAGTATGCAGACCATGATGGACCGCAGCCATCATGACATAATGACAGAGTGCGACAGAAGGACTTTGGCGCATGAAATTTTCTGCGTTTCACACTGGGTTTTGTCATTTTAAGGTTTGGGAAGACGGCTAATTAAACAGAAAATCCAACACATTATTTTTTTTGTATGCTAAACCCACACTGATGCAAATCTGCCGCCTATATGAGAAAGAAAGGCCGGAGCTCTTTTTGTTTTACTAGGTATATTTCATTTCTGGTGCCTTGTCTTGTAAAATCAGGGAGCACAGCCGTGATAATGGATCCAATAACGATCATTAAGTGGGAACAATTACTTTTGCATTGTGAAGACTGCATGTTTCATTACCTAGCAGAGAAAACTAATGGTGTTTTTCTTTAAATGACTAGAAGGCTCCTTCGCTGAGGAGAGAACAAGTTCAAAGCTAAAAATGTGCAGAAATTCTTAACAAAATCACAAAACAAAGGAAATATTCAGGACAGAGTTTTCTTTAACTATGCAACAGCCTCCTGTTATTCAAATCCTGACTGAAAACATCTCTCTCGCTGACCCTTCAGTTTCTGGTTAGGTTCAACTTGGTGTCAGTGTATCATCAAATAATGGGTTTGTTGTTTTGGTTGCTGATGGTCTTATCTTCCTTTAAAAACATTCAATTCCTTTAATTTTAATGCCTTCAGATGCCGGTAACAATACTTCCCTTGTTGTGTTTGATCTGAGATCATCTGTCAATACTTGCATTAGACTGGATTAAATCTCATCTCATGGGCAAAATGTTCTCAGTCTCTATTAATCGTTCCTTTTCAGAAAAGGGCTCTTAAACAGATGTTTGATTTACCATTTGTTTGCGGATGACATCCGGTTGGTCTTTCTTTCTGACCTTGCTGATCTAAATAACTGCCTGACTGCCATCAGGTCTTAGTTAAGTGCTTAACCTCTACAGTTAAATTTTAGCAAAACAGAGACTCGTAACAACTGTTCCAGATAGCACCATATCAAAGATCAAATAATGCCTTGGGTCTGCCAAGCTCCTCTGTTAAATCCAGCTCATGTAACCTTGAGGTTATCTTGGACAGCTTCCTGTCAGGATCTAATTTTTTTCCATCTACGTAAGGACCATTGCTAAGTCTATTCTTGTGAATTCCAAGCTGGAACTGGAGAAAACTGCTCATGTTTTTCATCTCTTCTCAATCAGTTACTGTAAAAGTCTTAACAAATCGTCTCTGAATCAACTTCCATCAGTCCAAAATGCTAATCATCTCTTTTCAATTTCCAAATTCTTTTCACTGGGTTTCTGTCAGCTTCGGATTTTATTTGAACTTTTAAAGCTTTGAATAGTGAGACAATCCCTTCAGAGATTTTACTGACCTATTCTTCCAACTGGTCCTTTCTGTGTTTGGATTACTGGTGTTGCCTTGTACTAAATGTTCAACACAGGGCCTTTGGGACAGGCTTTTAGCTTCTATTATAGAGTAGGTAACCCCGAGCAACAAGGAACCTTTACTTATGTAAGCATATTGAGACTGTTTTTAATTAACACAATCAGCTTACTTTTACAACATTTTTGATTTTAAGATGTCTGATCAGCTGGAAATACTGATGAAGAAGTATTTCCAGCGTAAGTGGCTTTACTGTTAAAATCTGAACAGTTCCTGTTATCTTGAGTCGAGCTGACTGAAACCTCTCCACCACTTTTAAGTGAATATGACATTTTTGAGAAAAGACATAAGGATTGCACTACTGCAAAAAACTAAAAGCATGCAGAAAAAAATATTTCATCTCAATAAAGCCATAATTGTACGCAAATGTTATTAATTCCACAGCCCTACTGACAAAGAATCCATTTAATAGTTGACATGTGTATGAAATCTAGGGTTTACAAGGGCTAGAGAAAATATTAGCCAAATGCATGTTGGTAAATGTGGCACAAATCATAAGTGGAATTAATTTCCATTTCATTTATATTTATAAGATTAACTTCAAGGTGCTGTCCCCAAGTGGAAAGGAGAAACTCCCTTTGAACAAGAAGAAACCTGGAGGTTTTTGTCTGTGTGGTGACACCTATCAGGAGATTACTGCAGCGAGTCCTCATGCCCTCAGCAGTGGTGACATCACTGCTTGTGGTCGAAGTGACCGATGTAGTGTGCACAAATGGGCCATTAACATTTCTGTTGGTGGTGTGTATGCAAAGAGAAAAAAAGCCCTTAAAGATATGTAGTTCACGAGTGGGCGTTTGTTCCAAAAACACTTCCTGACTCTGCAATTCTTTTTATTGTTGTCCTCATTTCACAAATCAGTGCTTCAGTTAATGATCTGTTAGCATTTTCAGGTCCAGATTCAGGGGTTTTAAACACTCAAGAGGATATTAATAAGACATATACGTCTTTGTCTCTCTGGCTGTCTGTTCAGACTGCAGCTGCCTGTTTATGACATAATCGCATTGCTACTCATTTTAATTAGAGATTCAGATTAAATGTGCGCAGTGTGATGCAGAGCTCTGACATTTTACAAGATGAAGCAGTGTAGCTGGCACACGGATGCTGTTAGGGAGCGAGGAAAATGCTCCGAACAGGTATGATTAATAACTAGAACGACTTCCCAAACACACAGGACACTCTGAAATCCAACTGGCAACAGGTGTGGCCAATTTGTTGCTGTCACATTAATAATAAATGACCAAGAAGAGCGCATTATGCTCGGGTGTCGATGCGAGCATGACCAAGAATAAAACATCTGCTGATTTTTACATTTTCCCCAGAGTGGCTGAGAGCTGATATGAAATGAGGTGGCAGAAGTTTTCACTTGATGGATGTCTCTTTCAAAAAAATCCAAACAAATTATTCTAATTTAATCTGACAAAGTGTTTTAACTGCGAATTGGAGGAAGATGTTGACAATTTTTCATTCGCCCGTGGACCACTTTTGCATAGATAATACAATACTGGAAATTTTCTGGCATACTTTTTAAGTTTGCTTTCCAGAGTTAGATGAAGAGTTCTCTGCCATTTACAAAGGCAAATTCTTATATTAAGCATGACCAAAATTTAAAATAATGAAGTTCAGGCTTCAGACTGCTCAAAATGCAAACGTTTAGTTAGTTTTTCAACTTTTAGCTCTGTGTGACATCTCGGATATAGGAAATTAGGCTCCACCCACCAGCTATTTGTGAGGGGCAGCCAATTAGAAGAAAGATGGCTTAAAGACGGAGGAGACAACAGATTTTTGCTACCTTTAGAGGCAGAAACTACTCAAATTCTTTGAGCTCCAATAAAATAACCAGGGTGGCTGCTCTGGAGTCCAAGAATCTATGAAAAAGAGCATTTATAACGCTTAATTAGCAGGTATACCATGGTCTGACATACAGCACTGCTATAACTTTGGATATAAAAGAGAAGATGAAATATCAGCGACGTTTGGAGGGTTAGTGAAAGTGGGCTAGCTAACGACTAGCTACTACCTGGTGGCTATCTACAGAGCTATGGTTAGCTACTGTAAACACAGTATAGCAGGGATGATCTTAATTTCAGAGAGGCGCAAATATATGTCGAGAAAAATAAAGATACTATGTAGCGGCAAAGTTGGGGCCATGTGAGCGATTCTTTTCTGAAACAGATCCCTCAACAGTTTTGTGGGACTCGTTACAATTAAAAGGGAAAGCAGGTTAAAAGACAAGAGGCTCATCGTCAAACACAGAAGACAGGTGGACCCGGAAACAGGGTTGATATGTCGTCACTTAACAAGCAGACAGGACACCTTTAAATGCCTCACTTCATCGAGCAGGTGTTGCACGTCCTAAATGAGTAACCTCTGTTGTAACAGAGGGTGTCTGTGGTGTTTTTTTGTCCCCTTCAACAACTGAATTGCTAGCAGCCGTCCTTGATGACTTTGCAGGCTGTTTGAGTGATTGTCGGAGTCACCTCTGCTTTTATTTTTTTAAAGCGGCGCCCGTGGTGTAACTGAAAAACATCAACAGCACCACACACATACGAAAAAGAAAAAAGGCAGCAGAAATAAATCCCTCCATATCTCCTCTCCCCACTGCACCCACCTCTCTCCACTCCATCTCCTAAATTGAAAAAACAGGTTTAATCAATTGCAAAATAAGCAACGGACACAAAAGTGGCTGCAGAGGGGAACCGCAAGCGCACCTCCCGTTTGTTTTACCCACCTTCACGCAGCGGGCGAGTGGAGTTTACCTCATCGCCCTCTTCCAGAAATGCATATTAGCTGACTTTTAAATACATTCCTTGTGAGTTGAGTGACCTCCTTTTGCTTCCCCTCTCCTGTCCTTGCACACCTACTCATTCATGCAATAATGCACTCCTGCACGCACACAGAGGGTTACACACATGCAGCATGACTCCATTTGTTCCACCCTGGCTATTTTATTTCATTTCACTCCCCTCTGATTTTACAAATCTTATAGGTGCTGCATTTTTCTAATCCCCTCTGTATCATCTTTTGTTATCTGATCCACTCTTTTCCCCCCAGTGCTGATCTTGTTTTGTTTTCTGTTGTTTATTTATTCATTTATCTGCTCCCAGGTAAGATGCTTCATAAGCTTCTTAGCGGTGTTGTTTTTCCATCACCATTGGTATCCAGATTGCATTGTGTTGCTGTCTTTTTTATCCTCTTCCTGCCGTGCTTTAGCACCGTGCAGATACAATAGCCAAGTTAAGAGAACTGCATGTCTCTCTTCACTCCCACCCCCACACTCCCCATTCTCCCACCCACCGCCAACACCACCACCACCACCCTCGGAGGCAGAGCTGCGAGCGTCTCTCTCTGCTTAGTTTTGTTTGCCTATATAAAGCCTCATCAATAATGCAGAGGCCCCTGACTCCTCTCTTCCATACTGTGGAAGCTGTGCATGGGTTTTCTTTTTCCCCTGCTGCTGAGCAGCCGAGAACATCGCTGCTGCTGTCGGGTTGAAACAGCCTCCGAATCACAGAAACTAAATTAATCAGGAATTTGGTGAAATGGTTTTATTCTCAGTCCTAAAACAGCGAGAATTTGTGGGGTGTCTGAAAGGTTTATGACAGCGTTAAATCAGGAAACACGATGAGCGTGGTGACTAAGAAAAGGTATCCATTTACCGTCTTAGTATTTCATTAGGGCGTACATTAAATGGTGACATTTGAAGCTAGCTAGAGGCATGCAGGGGTAACCAGTACACCAAAAAATTCTGAATTTATTTGTAGATAATCGCCTGCGTCTCTTTGTTTGTTCCTCTGGGAGCGACTACCTGTATCAGCAACATTGATCCATGTGTGACTGTCAAACACGCCCCAGAACAGCCACATGCACACCAAAGCACCACTCGCCGACTTGTTCCGGGTTGGCGCCAACATTAAACAAACATCCATCAAACCGAAGCAGATATCAGCGGAGGAGGAAACAGCGGGACGACGTCTGAAGACACATGGATCACATATAATCAGCTAAGCTGACGTATCCTCAGGAAAAACTCCTGGTATACTTCCTACAACCCTCTGAAATCTCCGCTCATCATTCATATCAGTGACTATACAACTAACATCATGACTGTTTATTTAGGGCAGTGCAGTTGCAGGCCTGAAATAGTGAATGTAGACTGGTTTTTATTCTGCTATTAGTGCTGTGAAATATATTTCCTAAGATCTTGTGCAGTTTTCCTTACTGTTAACACTGCTAGATTTATACCTTTAGATTAATTTATATTGTACAGTCCGAATGGTTAATAAATGCACCGAAATTTTGTTCTCATGTCCACTAATTAGTTTACATTCTGAATGACAATAAAGTGATAAAAAATAAAAAATAAACCAAAAACTGAACCATGGGAGCCTGTAAGAAAACCCGAAGCGGATTAGATGAGTCGGATTTGGAGACATCTTGTTTAAAAATATCTTTTTGTGGCTCTTACTGGAGATGGTGTTGGGTGTGATTTCATTTCATGCTCAGCATGATAAATATTTCCCTCTACTTTCATCCTTTGTGCGTTTTTAAAGCATTTCAGGAAAGAATTCCAAAGGGAAGCGCCCAAAAACTGTCACACATGTATGATCTGCTAGCATCATAGACTCGCTGAGCGCTATGTGGCCGTAAGCTTGTCACCCGTGTTAGTTATTGTTGTTATTAATTGCTCATATTCCTTCAGCACCAAAGTAATCCATGGTAACTGTGCCTCCGCCGCCCTCACACTCTGCAGAATTGCTCGCATTAATAACTGATGGTCTGAGGGTGTCTGAGGGTCAGCACTCAGCAGTTCATTAATTGCTAAATGAGACAGTAACAAAAGAAAATGACCAGGGCGCCCATGCACACGGGCTCCTTTCAAAGTGACCGCAAGTCACCAGCTCTTTGTCCTTCGGCCACGTATAGCTTAACAGAGTAATCACTGTGCGGGAAATTGTGTCAGTACACATAGCGGTACTTAGCAAAAGAAAATGCGAAAACCAAAATATAAGCAAATGTGGTATAAAAAGACACTTAAATGAAGTTAAACAAATAACAAGAGGTAGTGGCTCAACTGCCTTTAAAATCCACAATAACAGTAACAGCTTTTCCCCTCATTTATAGCTCTCAGGCTAACAAATATTTTAGTGTTTTATTTTATTTTGATGTAGAAAACGCTAACGCTAGCAACTAGCACAGCTACCATTAGCCTAACTAAGTGTTTAACATTTAATGTGATTAAATTTAAATGTAAATTTTAGCCCGTTAATTTTTAAGGACGCCCCGCCTTCTATTGATACTTATTGCTGGCGTGGACATGGACACATCAGTTGGCTAAGTGGAGTTGTTTAAAGCCATGCCTTTCCATCAGATAACTGCATCTGTACCTTACACCCACCCATTTTCCACTTCCTGTCACTTGCTTGGTGGATTTACTTGTTTACACATCACTTGTTTCACACATCACCAACCGTGTACTTGATGATGTCTTTTATAGACTCAAGTGGTGAAACATATTATTTAAGGTCTTTACCTTACAATGTAAAGAACCCTGAGGTGACTGCTGTTGTCATTTAGCGCTACATTAATAAAATTGAACTGAATGAAAAATAGTTTTGTTTTCGTTTTTGTGCATATTTTGCACAGTAATGTGTGTTGATCGAGTTTGTCGAAGTATCTCTGTTTCCAGGTATTAAATAAACTTCGCAAGGTGACACAGTCTCTTCGTCAGACATGCCCGGGCTTATTTCATTGTTTTGTCCACTAAGTAACGTAAACCATTGCTATAGCAATGACATTGCAGTGTGACAATTTCACTAGGGATAATCTGATATGGAACAGGGCTAATTGTAAATAACCCCCCAAAAAAAGGGCACAGGTATTTTTTGATCAGACTAATCGCACTTGTGTGTGATTAAAAGCCTGTCTGACACACTCTCAACAATACAGTTCGGCTCATCTCCTGACTCCTCAATGTGGTGAATTAAAAGCGAGTCTGAGATGAGTTTGCTCTGAAAAGAGACCCGCAGGAAAAAGAAAAAGACAGAACCAGGGCTCCTCTCATCCTTCTAAACAGGACTGAAATAAGAAATTGTAAAAGCAATTATCCAGACGTAAACTCTCAGCACAGCGTGTCAGCTCTGGCTGACCATCGCTCCGTCCCTCGGCTGCGCAGGGCAGGAGAGGCCAAGGCTGTTGAAGCCCACTGATGGAAGTGGAACAGTGGTGAAGCTGAAGGTTGGTTAAACAGAGAAGGCAGTGTGCACACTGCACCTGACTGCAAACTTCAAATAATGCACAACCTTTTTAAAAGCGAGCAACTGATGAAGTCATGTCAGAAATAAATATTAACCTCAGACCACATACGGACGTCTCTTGTAATAAATTTAACCGAACTTTCAGGTATCAGAGGACGAATCCTCTGACATGCAGGAACTGACTGGTTTTACATTTCCCCTTTGTTTGCAATTAACAGATGGAAGTCAGACCTGATGGTCACCGAGGCTGAACAGACAGAAAGAGAAACTAACTGCATCAGCAAGCAACTTTGAAGAAAGAGGACACCGCAGCCTCGCCACGCTGTGTGACTGACAGGTGACCTCTGAAATCAGACGACAGCGACGAGCAAACGTGAAGACTGAGAGACAAACCGGGATTAAAGCAGTGATGGGCTGGACTCTGGTGGGACTTACATGTGTGGGGACGAGGGCAGCTGGGTACGCCAGTTTGTGGTGCCTCCACATCCAGAAGGAGAAGAGGACGACCGCGGCCAGGCCTATGATGGGAACCAGTGAGTAAAGCAGGGTGCTGAAGAGCTGGGGCTTCTGGGAGAACGGGTTGGAGGTGGCTGTGAGAGGAGAAACAGACATTATATAAGTCAGTCTGAGCTCCCTCGCTTTGTAACCACATTGTTCATGAGCTCATGGACTCGATCACAATTTTCAGGTCATAGCGAATAAATGATATAGGTAACTTTTACAAATCATAGTCATAATTAGAATTAGAAAGGAGGATTATCTGGTATGTTCAACACCAAGATGGTAACAATGAAAATGCTCATCTTAAAGCTTTGTGATTGAAACAGTGTCTGAAATCATGGTGATTATGTCCACCTTTTATACTGCATATGTAATGAAAGCTGTGAAATATCGACACTCAACCTTCTGAAGCACAAATCTCCGGGTGGAATGCAAAGGACATGCTTTCTTTCGCTGGATTAGTACCTTTTGGGGTTTTGTTTTTAATATTTCAAGCTGTAAAAACAAGCATTAGATGTTCAAAATGCCCAGTGGGATTTAAACTACGCGTGACCCAAGGGTCCCATAAGGAAAAGCCAACTAAATTAGGCTTCAGTGTGTAACAGAGGCAGAAATATTAGAAAGACTTCATTGCTCAACACGTCTCTTTTAATAGTTCTACAAAAATGACCAATGTGCACGACTAGACAAACAAACTTCAGCTGAAGTGAGGAGCCATGATAATAGATCGCCACGGTGCATTTTTGTTCAACCAAACTCTCAAGGCAGCATATGAAATAAATAGAAAGAATATAGGAGTTGGTAAATTGGCTATTGCTAAGTTGTTTAAATTGGACAGTAAAATCGTGAATAAATAAAAAATAAATAACAGATAAATGACAACAGGGCAAAACTGAGGGTTCTGTCATTGTTGAATTGAACGTGCGATGAATTTAAGGTGTGCGGTGCCCTGTACAACTCCAAAATCAGTGAGTTTCTGTTAACGCTGTATACGACAGGCTCCGTCTACAAGTGGAGTACTTGAAGGAGAGACAAAGTGGTGCTTTCTGCCACAACCTCACCTACTTTCAAAGTGCAGGGAGAGCACGACAGATCTGAATATGTTAAAACACCAGCAGCACTTTGTGTGTAAAGAACAACTTCACTGATTCGCTGACGTGTCTCGTCTTGTGGCCTTCATCAGGTTCCTGGCAGTAAGATAAACCGTGCCCGAGCGTTAAAATAATACAGAATTGCTCAACTTATTTGCAACCTGTTGGAACTGATAGTTCTCGATATGCCTCAAAGGGTGGACATGCAAGAACACCGAATCTCTCACAACTCATACACCATCAGGGATTGAGCAACCAAACTTGCCACACGTGTACATCTCAGGCCCCCGAAGGTTCTTATCTATACCAGATATTATAAAATCATCATGTTGCTTAGCAACCACCTACCAGTGAAGTTTTAATGACCCATTTCTAGCATTTAAGCACCCAAAACACCTCATGAAAGCATTGCATCCTTTTTTATTCATGATAATAACATCTAACTTCTATTCACAGTGCTTGAAAAGCATCATATGAGATGTTAAAGACCCCATCATGTTGCCTGCCTCCCACCTAATAAAAAATGACAATTATACTTTCACCTGAGGCTTTTTATTGCAGGTTGACCCAATTTTGCCTTCAATGCTGTTTCAATTCTTCATGGTACATACTTAACAAGAAGCTGGAAACAATGTTTAGAGATTTTGATGTGACAGCATGACACAGTTGCTGCAGATTTGTTGACTGCACATGGACGATAAGAATCTGCTGTTCCACCACATCTTAAATGTGCTCTAACTGGATTGAGATCTGGTGACTGTGGAGGCCGTTGGGAGTACAGTGAACTCAATGTCATGTTCAAGAAACCAGTTTGAGATGATCTGAGCTTTGTGACATGGTGTATTACCCATCAGAAGATGGTAGACATAAAGGGATAGACATGGTCAGGAACAACACTCAGGTAGGTTTGTGGTGTTTAAATGATGCTCTGTTGGTACTAAGGGGTCCAAAGAGTTCCATGAAAATATCCCACATTACAGCACAGTCACTTAAATCATCCTTCCCCATTCTGATGCTCAGTTTGAACTTCAGGAGATCGTCATAATGATTTATTTAATCTAAGATTACGTTTATTCTGATTGGTGATAATATCAGATCCTCCAATTCAGATAGACCTCCCTTCCATTGAAGCGCCTATCACAAAGCACAGAGTCACGTCAAGCTTGTTGGATCCTAAACCAGCCACAACAACAAAAACACGGCCAACATCCTCTTGGTTACAAATGTGGTAACGGCCACAGAAAGGAGTGTGGGGCAGTCTTCCTGATCATACACAGAAAATATCTCCATGAAGTCAATTTGCAGAGCGGCATGAAGAATGCCTGATTTATAGAGGTTCTAAACATTTAATGATTTAACATGTGAAGGTTTTTCCTCTCCTACACTGGTATCATCGGTTTCTGTATTATATTTTATATTTCAGTATTTTTAAATTGTGCTATACTTCACAAAAGACATTTCTGACTTCTTTCCTCTTGAAGCTCTGGTTTTTCTCTTTCCACAAGAGTACAGGACTTTATATTGCAGAGAGAAACGAGCCCACAGTGACTGAAACTCTCAGAAGAAACTGCTCCAGGATCAGCCAAACAAAGACAAGAGTACACAGCCTTCCTAGCTGGCCTCACGCTGGGCCTCTATCTCTAAATGCAGCTCTAACCCTGCTTACAGCCACCGTGCTTAGAGATCATATCAGCGCACATAAGCGCACACAAACACACACACGCACAGCAGGATTAGCAAATCCATCTCGTGACATAACGTAATCCGCCTGCCAAAAATAACAGCTCTGAACTGTGCCCGACCCCTGCAGGAGGCGCAGGGTGACGCCTGCTCGCTCAGCCTGTCCTCCCGTCACAAAGCGGCCGTCTGATTCGGCAGCGCTGTCAAAACGCCGACGCTCGGACGCCGACCCGCCGCTGCCGCCCTCTGAGAGCAGGGAAGTGAAGAAAGGCGTGAGGGAGGGGGTAGGTGCCGACAGGACTGCACCAGCTGCATTGTGGGACCCTGAGGGTGTTTGTCGGGACGTTGTGGAAAGTTGTTCCTCTACAGGAAGTCTGCAGGTTTCACAAAGTCAGATTTAAAGGGTGAGACAGACGGGCCTGCCAGACACTTCAGCTGCAAACTGATGAGCGCAAGGACACCACTGGTTGGTGAAGCATTAATCACCGGTACCTGAATGTGCTTTAACCTCCTGTTATACTAAATTCAGGGATAAGTACATCTTTTTCATTCATTTTATTTATATACTTATAAATACTGTACTCCTAATTGATTAATTTATTCCTTTGATCGCTTGTCTCTTTAACTTATATTAAATTACCCATAATAGCACATAACCCCCAGTTTTGTCTAATTTCCTGCTTTACAGTGAAGGACTGTGAACTTTACTAACCTGCATGAAAAACGCTATACAAATAAAGTTTGATTAATTTCCTGCCAGTCCTAAATTAAAGATTTCTCTTGCGTTTAAAAGATGTCTGAGGTCTGAAATCATTTCTATTCATTTTATTATTGAAGCAGGGTTGAATCTACTCACGTTAAACATGTTTGTTGACAAAATGGCCAAGAATAACAGGAAAACGTACAAATTTCTGTTCTGATTTCCATCGGTAGCCGTTTTGTCTGCTAGCTTCTCTACTAATAGATTATTTGGATTTAGTTGTGACCCGGCCTTGACCCCAAAGGATGAGCTTCATTACTCACAAGGCTGCTGGCCTTAAAGGTGAGGGTCAGGCTGGTATCAGTAGGCGGAGAACCCAATGGAAGTTAAAAAAAAAAAAAAAAACATGAAGAAGAAAGAAAGATTTTTTCCTGTGAAATAAAAATGAGTGGGTTGGCTGCCTGGGGCTTGGTGACGTCTGAGGACACTTTTTGACACATGCTGCAGGTAGTTCGGCCTGTGCTTTCGCATACCTGATGGAAATATAAGTGCAGCAGCAGAGGTGGGGAGGAGGGCTGTTTGAATTTTATTTTGGTTATAAAACACACTTATGTGGTTTTAGAATACGACGTGTTGTCAATAAACATTCTGCATCAACAAATTTTTATTATCCGTTTCGTCGATTATGGCGACAAATCGTAGCAGCCCCGATGTTCAGTTAATTCAGAGTGTCATTATCGAGAAGAAAATAGCAATTGGTGCATAGTTCCACTAAGATCGGCAGCGTGACTCCCTCACAGGATAGTTGACAGATTTGGAATGATTTTAGCCGAATACAGCATGAAAGGTGGAGATGGGCAGAGGTGGGTTTGCCAAGTAGCTTGCAGGGGCAGTGGCAGCAGCAAATGAAAGCAGACTAAAGCCGAGTTATAAGATGACGCTGTCCAATAGATGTGTCAGCTGAGCTGTGAGCTGATGTGGACTGGCACTGAGGTCGCAGATCTGCCCCAGCTGTGGTCAGTCTTCATTTCCTACTTGATCTCATGCTTCGCTCAATTTTTTTTCCACATTCATTACTGTGCAGAGCCACTACACTTAACGCTGATATCATCAGCATTGCTGCATTTACATTCACCATTTAACCCACATTATGAGGCTGTCTGGACTTTACATGTAAGCTAGTTTAATGTCTCATTTCCATTCCTATTCAAGGAGGTAAACACATTGTTTTTTTTAACATTTTTGTTTCTTAAAATAAATTCCATTGCATTGAAATGGGCTAAAAAAGGAGTCTGAATCATGTTCTTAGGGATGCATTGATCTTATATTCTTCTATAATATATCAGTTACTAAGCTCAGTGGATATTCAGAACCATGAATACATACTGATGTGAAATCTTTTGCAATATTTCCACTTCATTACAAATAAATGATTCACATATTCGCTTAAATATTTTTCCCGATGCTTCGTTTAGTGCAGGTGAGAACCACACAAAGCCCAGACATGCCTCCCTCAAACCTGTATTCACTTTTTAATCATCATTCCAGCCCTGAACACCTGGAAGGAAGCTCAGTTGATGGCAGCCCTCCATAATTTCTTACATTACACCCTTTGTGCAAGGTAAGGCTTTCAAAATAAAAGCCCGGATGTCTCCAGATTGTAGAAATAACTTGTATGTGCTTCTGATTGTTTGCTTAAGGTATATTTTTTTATTCATGAGCCATGCTATAGAAACAAAGTTGATAGGAATAACTTTAGAAATAACCTTCCAAACAAGTACTGAGGTACGAAGTTGATAAGTTGGGGTTTTAATATAAAACCAATCAAACCAAGCCGTGAGCACCTCACAATCAGTTAATATGTGTGTATTATAACTTTAATCTTTTTCACGAAATATTTTACCTCGATAGTATGAATACTTATAAATTCATAGGCCCTCGAAACACTTATGGGTATTCTATCAGAGATTAGCTGATTAGTTGATATAACGGAATATATTCACAGCTTTGATAGCAAAACTGCACTGATATAATATCTGTGACATGGAGAGAACGGAAAAAAGGACTGGGATCCTGGATGTTTGATCTGTTTTCTGATTTTTCACTGGAGAAAACTTCAAAAAGTGTATTTTGGGTGAACTTCAAAGGGTCATATATCACCATGGGAGACAGGTGGCTGCTCAAAACAAGTTACAGTATATGAAAGGACTCCTTTTCTTATCTACATTTTAAAACCAGGTTCATTCTCTAGCCAAAATTCCTTCTGGGGCAAAAGACATTTCTAATATAGTCAAATATTATACATAAAGAATGGAGAAACACACTAACAGAGCTATTGTAAGGTGAATCACCACATTTTGGTTGGCCTGAGTGTTTCCAATGCCCCACTGACTCAGGCGTAGAGATCAGCTGGCGACCACCACCACAGGTTGCTAAAAAATAACAAATTACTCAGTACGCTCGTATGTTTGTGCTTGACTATGAGACCAGTCAATGATCCCCAGTAACAACCATTTGCAAGAGATTCCCTGACAAGTTGGTGAGTTGTTTGCGGGAGTCTGCTTGTTGCCATTTGGTCCCTTGTTTTTTCTCCAGGTTTATTTATGCAGCATCTTTCAGACACAATTTTACTTGGTCTTGGTGCTGCTCCACTAACCACCTTGCGATTGCAGCAGGTGGTCACCTGTTGTTTGCACAGAAGATGGCGACTTGTCTGCAAACACTTGCCAACTGCTTGCAGAGTGGTGGTGAAGCTGGTATCTTCTGACCTCAAAGTAAAAGTTGCACCATTTGAAACAGTAAGTAGTAAGGCACTTTTATGTGTTCTGTTTCCATTGCACTTTTTTATTTTGAAGTTTTATTATTGCTCAGCAAGAAGTTGGAGACAAATTGGCGATCTTTCATGCAAACTATAGGCGATCATAGCGATCTGCTATTAGCCAAAGGAAGCAAAAGATTGCAAATAGGATGATTCACTAAAACAATCGATTTCATGGTAATGATTACCAACAAACTCCAGCAACCGCTCGGCAACTGGTGGAGGAATACACATTTTACCTCAGTGACCAGAGGTTGCCAGGGAGTCACAGCCTCATCTCTACGCCTGTGTGACTGCTTTGCATTCAGTGACATTTTAAAAAAAGTTCCAAGTCAAATTTAATTGAAATGACAGTTAAAACTCTTAATATGATTTTTCACTCCAAAAAGACCCAGCCAATTGCTACCATTCCACTTAATTTTACTCCATATTTTCCTCCTGGTCCCACAGTGTGAGAAACACTGAACATCCTATTTATGTTGTTTTACAAAAATAGAGGATGTTCACATCACTACACTCAAATCAAAAAAGCAAAGTCAAGTGGCGCCTTACCGGAGAGCACCTGACTGATGAACCAAAGAGGCATCTCAACCGCAATATGGATAATAGATATTAAGACATCATTACTAATAATGAGAAGTATTGATGTCCGCATGTTGTATATAATAGTTTGGACCTATTGCAGGGATCAAGCCCTGAATACGTTTTTCATAAACCTAAAAAAAATATCTCAGGATCAAAGCAAGATCTGAGTGTACACCGGCAGATGAGGACAATGCACTGAACACAGCAACTGGATGCTCCCCTCTAAAGTTCAGTGAAGTGAGTAAAAGCAACAAGCATTGAAAAGAGCTCTGGCTGATGCTCAGTGCCAAATATGGACCAACCCTTGTGCAGTTCGAGTGCCTGTAACTCAGAAAAGATTAATAGCATATAGCATGAACTTACAACTTTCCAGGAACTCATTAAACATATATTAAAGCATTAAGCTCAAGCCTAGCAAACAAACTGCAGCTCTGACTAAAAGAAAGCGTTTGCGCCCGCTGAGAAGTCGTCATTTTCAGTGAGCGTGCTGGACTGTACATACTGTAGGCGGTCGAATGGTGCGGGTCGCTCTGCGGGGGCGCTTCAGGGGCGTACAGGAACCTCTCGTTGCACATGTTGCCTTCACAGCAGCAGAAGAAAACATCGGGACTCTCCTTCCTCTCCACACACTCGTTACTGCAGAGGACACAGAGGTGGAAATCAGAAACACTCAATCCTCTCCATGCACTGCAAAAGGACATGGGAGCTATTTTGAACATGCACTCACTCCAGGAGACGTTACGCAAAAAAAAGAAAAAAAGAAAACACACACAACAAACAAACACCGCTTTCCATTCCCTCGCTGCTGCAACAGAGGACATGAAACAAAACATTTATAAAATAACTCCTACACATGCGAACATGGACGCCGACAATCGCGCTTGCTCTCTCTTCTCACACTCACGCAGCCATCAGATAAAAGCCAAAGGAAGTGGCAGCCGCCCTCGATTTGCTCTGGACTCTCCAGGGAGGTGAGGCGGCGCCGTCTGAGCAGAGGTACCCCGAACTGTGCGGGCTACACATCCGACAACAACTTTATCGTTCGGGAATCAAAAAGGAAAACAGAACTGGCTCAAACCGGTATCCGCGGCCAGGGTGATGCTTTACTCTGGGACAAACTATAATAATCTCTTATTATCATCATCATCTGTTTACCGTCCTGGATGTGGACGCATAATTCACGCTGTGGTTCAGGCTCCCTCGCGCGTGGTAATTAAAATGCAGCCATTTGGATGTGGAATCTCACACAGGGACACAAATTATGCTCAAGGTGATTTTAAATGTATTTAGAGTTGAGGCTGCTGCTTTTGTCCTGATTCAGAGGCAGTGCAGAAATTAATGGGCAGCTTCTCAGCAACAACCCCTGCCACCATTAAAAGCTCACCCTCTTAGAGTGCACGCATGTCTGGTTAAAGTTGATATTTCCCGTATTCTGTTACTTACTGATGGGAATTTAACTACTATTTTATACCATGCAACCTTCTAGTGACAGCAGAAAGTTCCCTTAAAATCATCAGCTGAGATTTCTTATGTTTTTAAGGTTAAAGGGAGTCTGCTGGATGCGAAAACCCAAATGTAAATACACAGAAATGTAATCAAACTACAGTTTATTTACTTTAACTGGACTTCATGAGCTATTCTGCTTGCTATTTATAAAGCCACTTTATTGTATATACTCAGTGTTTTTTATACAGTGTCCTGTATTTTATTTAAAGTTTAGACAGGCGTGGGAAGGTTATTAGGAAACCACTGCACTGTTTGAACAATGTAAATCTTAAAGTGGGACTATTCTGCTAACATCCATATTTTTATTCTTGGACCCTATTAGAGTAGCTATGCATGATTCGCAGTTCAAAATAATCCAAATTTGCCCTACATGCCCATCAATGATGCTTGCTGTGTGCTTATACTATGACTATAGCAGGTCATTTAGTCCACAGTACCTACTAAGACACACTCCGCTTTCCCAGTAATATGTTATGCATGTGGTAATCAAAGACGAATTATAATATAAATAAATAAACAAAAATAATTTTCTTTGTTTCCTTTTTGCACTGTTACTTCAGCCAGACTGTTATCTGAAACCAAAATGGGAAGTTAGATGGTTGTTTTTTCCCCCTCAATATTAAACCAAAGTCATGTGACCTACTTCAATTTTATCAGATAAAACAACCCCCAAATTTTGCTTTTTTTTCCCTCTTTAATTTCTCATGTTAGACAGATATTAGGCAGGCAAACTGGAAGCTGAAGTGCAATGAATATTAAAATAATAAGGAAATAATAAGGAAACAAAGGAGGGAGGCAGGTGGATACACAAGTGTCATAGATAGGTTGATTCAGTGGGTAGGCAGGTGTGATGGTTGAAAAGCTAGATAGGTAGCAATGTAAGAAGGTAAGTGGGCGGATAAACAGGTGTAGTGGTAATTACATGTGGTGGTTAGTTGATAGGTAGGAAGCCAGGGTGGCAGTGGGCAGGTAACTATTGGAATAATTGGTTGGTATGCAGAGTGGGTTGGTGGGTAGGGGGTCTGGTCGATTGCCTGGTAGGAGGGTAATTTGTTTGATTGATAGAGTCAATGATTGGGTGGCTAGCTGGTTGGGTAGTTAGGTAGGTAGTGTTGTCGATTGGTTGGTGGGTGGATAGGGAGAGAGAATAATTGGCAGGTTGGATGATGATTGAAGGTTGATTGGTTGTTTGATGTTCAACCTTTCAACTAAAGCCACGTCCAGCCACAATAAATGGCAGTTTAACACACAGCTGACCACACCAAAGCAGTAAAACTCACATATTTGTTCAGCATATCTTTAAAATGCTTTTTTACCCTCCCCGTAAATGTTTCCTGCTTACCTGTCGTAGCAGTTGACATCATCCAACCAGCATCCCTGCTTGACAATCTCCACAGTCCCGGAGACATTTTTCCATGTGGCGAAACAGTGCCGCCTCTTGTCTTTCTCGCCATAGCAGGGTTCGATGCCGCTGCGGTTAGTCCGCTCCTTCTCCCAGCTGGAGTTGTAGTAGGCGCACTCCTGCGTCTCTGAGCGTCCCAGGATGGCGCCTGGAGAGGACAAAGAGGTTATTCTTTAATTTCTTTCCTTTTAATTTGAAGAAGAGCATTGTTGACTCTTGCAGGGGAAGATAAATTACTCTATCAAACATGTTGTCAGGTGAAGTCTCAAACACTCATGAAAGAAACTTTTGAATGAGGAAATTTACAACCGCTGTGGCTGCGAGGTGTAAGAGTTGCTCTCCTTCCTTGTCACTGACAAAGAAGATAATTTAGCTGTGTATCAATAACTGGTGGAAGGACATTTCTTTACAGCCTCCACATATAAAATGAAGTGAAGTCATAAAACATTTCTCAATAATAAAAATTCACTTCTCTGGTACTTTTCTATGTGGACTCCCAGAATGCCTCTGAATCAATACACCAATGAAAAATAAAAGCGTTAAAAAAATAAAAATGGCAGTTACTGGAGGAACAAAAAAACAAAAGTTCCTGTCCACAAACAAAAGCAGAGCAGGGACGATCGACTTCTCTCCCCGCCAAAATAAAAGGGACTCTGATTTCCTGCGGATGAAGCCTGCAGGCAACAAACTGATATCCAGGGAAATAACTGCATGACAGCTTGTCAGTTTAGCATTGCTGCCGCTGCCTCTCATCACCTGTCAGAGATTTAGTCCAGTTTAGACTGCTGACAAGTCTGAGGATAGTCAGCCGCTGTTTGCCTGCTTCCTGGCGCTGCAAGCTAAACAGCCCAGACACACAGGAAACAAAGATTACTTCCCACATTATTTGGTTTGTGCTGCTACAAAGTGAAATAAAGAAATTTTGACTCTTAGTCCTCTAAATTTGTCCATTCAGTTTTTAAGCCATGAAATGAAACTGAAAGAGTTTCTGAGCTCCTTTATGCTAAATTTCCTTTTCGTTTTACGCATTTCTGTTGAATTCTACCTTCCACAGCCAGCTTGCTGCCATTTGCTGTCGAGATGTAGCAAAAAAACAAAAATCTTTGCTAGAGTTACCCGACAGCCACTGATTGCAAATATATTTGCAGAGGTGTATATGCCTTATATGCTCTATTTCCCTGTATCTTTGCATATGTGCTTGCACCCATTTCGTATTTTCCTAGCAAAATATAAAGAAATTAGGGGTGTCAAGGCCTCCATACTGCTGCTTTGTACTACAGTACTTGACGCTGATTGTACAAAGCCAGGTTTCCATGGTACAACATTCGCAAGTCTATTAATCAGGTTGTATGTGTGCGCTTATACACCACTCTGCATTTAATCATTAGTCATTATTAAGCTTTAGCTCTCTTCCACAGTGTGTCTTTGTCCTGTCCCCCTCCTCACCCCCAGCCAGTCATGGCAGATAGCTGCCCCTCCCTGAGCCTGGTTTTGCTGATGGTTTCTTCCAGTTAAAAATGAGTTTTTCATTCCCACTGTTGCCAGGTGCTTGTTCAAAGGGGGTCATCTGATTGTTGGGGTTTTCTCTGTGTTATTGGAGGGTCTCCACCTTAAAATGTAAAGCACCTTGAGACAATCAGTGTTGCCTCAACCAATTGGTAATCTTGTAAGCTTTTATATATAGGATTCATATTGATGAAAATCTTTGTCAGACCACAATACAACAGATAAATACAATTTCAAAGACATGGAAATGGTGTGCGCTGTCAAAAGGCTCTGAGCTACCTCAGTCTGTTTATATAAGTCAATTAAAGCTATTAAAATGAGGCACTGGTATCCAACTCTGGAGTCAACATTCAGCAGATATACAAATGATACATGGCTTCTGTTTTTTGTTGCTGCTAAATGTGCAATTAGTGAGATTTGTGGCCTTTCGGATGAAGAGTGAGAAAAGCCACTAAAGTAGAGGCTGTTAGCTGGACATTTTTAAACAAACAGGATTTGTTATTTATCTCTTTATACCCGTTTAATTCACTCTTAATTGTCTGTTTTTTGTTTTTGTTAAATTGTTCCACCCTTGTAGGATTTGCGCTCTTGACCTAATTGCCTTTTGTTTATTGCTGCTTTTAATGTCTCAAAAGCACACTGTAATTTAAGAAAAAAGCGGACAAATAGAAAATAATGTTCCAATTTATGGGATCATTATCCGCTCTCCTCTGCCAGTGAAATCACGTCGCAGAGGAGAAGAGTCCTGACCGTGTCTGCAGTCACAGTAGCTTTCAGAAATTAGAGCTTAGCTTGCGTAATGGAGGTTAACTTTAGAAATATCATGTATTTTTCAATAAAATGGCTGCTTAAGTAAAGCCAGTTAATGCCAGCCGGGTCCCCCAGAAGCGTCGCTGGTCTCTTTTCAACGACATTAACAGCTGCAGATGGAAGTGAGAGGAGAATGGCTACTTTACTGGCAGGCGAGGTCACGCTGCCTCTTACCAGCACCGACAGCATTTTCTCTCTCGTCAAATCCATTTCCCATGAAGCCCCAAACTATTTCACAGCAACAGGTGCAACTGTGAAGTGCTGTCTGCGTGATTGAAAGGAAATGGCTCAAGTAAAGAGGGAGTGAGAGGAGAAAGATAGTTGGGGCTGCTGAATGAGCAAAGCTGAAATAATTGGTTCTCAAAAAAAACTAAACAACTGTACTTTTCTATATGGTAGCTAATGTTACCAGCAACTTTTACAGCAATCAATTTTAATGCATGTCCATGAGTTACATAGCAGTACAATTCAATTCTTTTGGGAAGGCTTTCCTCAAAGACAAGGTTTAGGAGGGTGCTTATGAGAATCCTTGACCGTTCTTCCAGAAGCGCATTTGTGAGGTCAGACATTGTTGGGTGAGAAGTCCTGGCTCACAGTCTCCACTCTAATTCATCTCAAAGGTGTTCTACCTGGTTGAGGTCAGGACTCTGTGCAGGCCAGTCAAGTTCTTCGACACCAAACTCGCTCATCCATGTCTTTATGGACCTTGCTTTGTGCACTGGTGTGCAGTCATGTTGGAGCAGGAAGGGGCCATCCTCAAACTGTTCCCACAAAGTTGGGAGCATGAAATTGTCTAAAATGTCTTGGTATGCTGAAGCATTAGTGCATGAGTTGCTTTCACTGAAACTAAGAGGCCGAGCCCAACTGCTGAAAAACAACCCCACACCACAATCCCCCCTCCAACAAACTTTACACTTTGCACAAAGCAGTCAAATATCGTTTAGTACCGTTCCCCTGGCAACCGCCAAACCTGAACCCGTCCATTGGAATGTTGGACAGAGAAGTGTGATTGATCACTCCAGAGAATGTGTCTCCACTGCTCTACAGTCCAGTGGCAGCATGCTTTACACCACTGCATCCAATGCGTTGCGCTGTGCTTGGTGATGTAAGGCTGCAGCTGCTCAGCCATGGAAACACATTCCTCTCTACGCACCGGTTCTAAGCTAATCTGAAGGCCGCATGAATTTGGAGATCTGCAGTGTTGGCGACCAGAACACCTGCTGACCCCGCTCTGTGATTTTACATGGCCTACCACTTTGTGGCTGAGTTGCTTTGCTATACCACTAATAGTGGCCTGTGGAAAATCTAGTAATGAGGAAATTTCATGACTGGACTTTTTTCACATGTGGCATCCTATCACGGTACCACGCTGCAATTCATTGAGCTACTGATGTGGATGGATAAGTGAATACTTTTGGCAATACAGTGTAAGTTGGTGTTGGATTATATAAAGCAATTCTCCAGCTGCACAGTCCAACAATAAATGACTTTAAGATACATCAATACGTTTCCATGACTTAGAGGATGTTAGTTTGATGTTGTGTTACATAAGGCATTTATTCTGTAGAGTGGGCTATTGTTTTCATTTATGGCCCCCACTCCACTCCTTATTCATCCATTCACACACTCATTTATACAAGAACATATATTTTAACATTCACACACTCACACTCTGACAGATGCATCCCAGGCAACTCGAGGGTCAGTATCTTGCTTGAGGATACTTTGGCATACATGGAAATCTAAACACAAGTCTGCTAATTGGTAGATGACCACTGTAACAACAATAACAATGTTTTCAAATTGTTGCAACATCTATCTGTGAGTCTCTGATTCGATGACATGATGGTACAGTTATGTCTTCGGCCTTGCCGTGATGGTGCAAAAGCTGCAAAACTGGGAGAAAAGGCTTGGGACAGTGCATGTGAAGTCAACTTTGTTGTCCAGTGCCGTTCCTCCAGCACCAGACAGTTGGTATAACAAAGAACTATATCCTTTTTTATTTTGCCTATGGTTGCCTGTCCACTGGTATTCATTTAGCGTTGGGTTCACTTTCAAATTAGGCTTTTAAAACTGTTCTAATCATTCCATGGTGCAAGGAAAACAGGCAGCGGTAAACCATCGACTCCTGTGTTCTTAATAGTAAAATTACTACTTTTGTTAATGGAGCCCAGAGAGCAATAAAATGGTTTCAGCTTCCAGTGGAAAAGTAAAACAGAGAAAATGACCTAAAAACAGCACACACCTGAATTTCTTAAAATTGTTTTTTTTTTTTTTACTTTCACCCATGAACCACAGGCGTTTCTGTACAAAAACCACTTCAAAGAAACCAAACCATCCCAGCTTACCCAAACAAACACTCGTTATTGTAAATGTGTCTTTAGGAGTAAAATTGCTGTTTTTGTCAATGGAGTCTGGTGGCTGCTTCCAACAGCAATTAACACAAACATCAGAATTTAGTTTCCTGCGAACTGCTGCAGCTCTTTTACTTTATCCTGACCTCAGTTTGTTCTCAAAGGTTGCTTTGACAAGAAAACGGAACATCTAGCCAACTTCAGAGAAAATGCCAAGATGTACACTGCGTACTGCCTTTCAGCCTTAACCCCCCCCCAAACAAAAATAACACAAGCACAGGAAAAATAAGTATGCAGTATGCTAATGTGTAATGATGCAAAGGAAAAAAATCTACAGTGGAATAAAGTCACGGATATGTGACTGTACAGGGGGGAAAAAAGGAATTTGCCCTAACGTGCATTATAGCAGAAATAACGCCACGGGGAAGATTACCTCATCTGACGTGTGGTTTATGCGGTCTTCATTTTCCCTCCCAACCCTCTTACTCCTCCCACAAATAAACACATTTAAAACTTTCTAGGTTTGTATCTATGTGCATTTCACTCCTTTTCAAGATAATAATAAAAAAAAAAACCTACTCAACTGCAGCGATCGTGCCAAATTAAGGTAAACAAGATTGGTAAACGTCGATGCTTGAGCCGGCCAAATTAACAACTTTTTTTTTTCTTCCCCCTGAAAACACAAACTCCTGCCAAGACACCCTTCAGCAAAACATTCACATCTGCAGTGGGGATTATACGTGACAAAGAGTTGTTGAAAAGCCTGGTTTTCCTGTCACAGCCATTATACATTTGCATAAAACACAGCAAAAGCAACACTCCCTTCAGACATCCCATCATGCCTTTAGGTTGTTGTTTGGTTGCAGTTGGGTTCCAAGCCACATCTGGAGGTTGAGGGGAAAATTTAAAAAAAAAAAAAAAAAAGGAAAGGAAATTTGTTTTCTTTGACCGGCGAAGAATGATGAACCAAAAACCAACCAAAAAAATAAATAAATAAAGGTGGGAAGACCAAATTTTCCAACCGCAGATTCCCTAAAGGCAGTGACAGATAAGGAAGGCGAGTTGATGCTTTCCCTGAAAGATCCTATCCTTGAATAACCTATGATGTTACGCATGCATCTAAATACAAATGGCAAAATCCCTGGTGGTGTTTTGCTACACTTATCCACTCCAATCAGCCCTTTAGCAGTTTAAGTGTTCACTGTATGGCGCCTGCTTTCTATTATTTCTCTGCTTCCTAGATGGGGATGAATGCACCACTCGCCTCACTGGCCTCTCGTGGGAGCTGAAGGCGCTAATGATGGAGAGGTACGCCGAGGTAAAGCGGAAGGTTAGCTCATTAGCCACTTCTGGTGCGACTGCATTAGCTGTGCTAGCGCTGATCCCCCGTGGACGTCACGTCGCGGTGCTTGGAAAATGCAGTTTCTATCAAGCATGGGATGGTTTCCACTGAGTGCAGGCAGCCTGATAAGCAACTTCATTACAAGGAAGTCTTAATAAAACAAGCGTTCAGCACAGAGCAAACATTGCTGCATACTTGTGCACTCCAGTTGGATAAATAAAGCCCAGAAGAGAGTAAAAAAAAAAAATGGCTCACAAGTTTGAGATAAGGTTGATTTGTGAGACCAAACACCAATCTACCCGCTATCTTGCCGTTTATGGCAAAGAGAAGCTTAAACAACTCATGTTTTGACTTTATCTTTTTTGAAAATGGCTAAAATGATAATAATGTTGCTCCAGCTGTGAGACCAACTGTTTTTTGACCAAATCTGTGGTGCTTTCCATTCATTCTTTACACTGTCAATCTGAATATCGAACCTTAAGGGCTTAGAGTGAATAATAAGGGTGTAACATCTGCTATGCTACGCTACGCTCGGTTCGGTATCTGAAGCCAAAGTGTCAGCAGTCTATTTGTGTTGACGTGCTGGAACAAAAACTTGTTGTTTTCCATCAGCGACAGCATGTTAGTGGGGACTTTTCAAGTGGATAAACACAAAAACTAAGGTAAAAGTGGTCATAGAACACTTTTACTCGCTATGGAAGCTCCTGTGCTTGGGATCAGCACTGGAGCACTTTCATCTATAAGGTGTCCACTGGGAACACCATGAAGCAAGTGGTTCTTAAACCAGTGGGGATAACACTGGAACTGTGCCAACAATGCATTGGTAGAAAAACGGCAATATTGTGCGTCTTCAAGTGACACAACAAGGGCGAATCCCGAGTTCAACTTCTCTCATTTTTGAGGTGAGCTACTTAAATGGATACCAATGAGATCCAAGGATACTGCTGACTGATAGGGATGGACAATATGTTAGGGTCTTCGTGTAACCCAAGCAACTGAGCTCTGAATGTAATTTTAAATAGCCTTATATGTGGACAGGGCTTTATTGAAAGTTTACTGGCAGCATCTGAGTGATTTAATTACGATCAATATTACACTTTGTTCATATATTTTAAAGCATTATTTTTGATTTTGTTATTTAATTTATTTTTTAAAAACGGACACTCAAGATTTGTTACATGTAGTCATGCCAGCTTTTCCCTTCATAGTGTGAAACTTTTCCAAGTTTCCAAGGACAATGGGGTGAAATTTGCCACAGTGAAGCCTGAACCACGAAATGATTGCCAGAATTTATTTATTTTTGTAATTTTGAGGTTTTAGTTAACCTTTGACAAATTTAAATAAAGAAAAGAAATTAAATATCAATTTGCACATATGAGTTTTCATTTGTAATATTTTTGCTATATCTGGTATTTTTACGCAACTTATTGCTGACAGTTTTTCTTAAACAAAAGCAAATAAAAGGGTTAGGGTTTAAAAAAAACATATCAATGATGATGTAGAGATGTTATAAACGTATGTATTGAAACTAGGGTGCTGCACCTACATCAGCACCTCACCTCATGATTTCTTACAGTGTTTCTTTTTTCTTTTGTTTCCAGCCAGATGATGCGCCTGGTGTCAATGTAAGTAAAAAACAACAACATAAAAACAAAAAGAAAACATGGAGACCTTTCAGATGGTACAGCTTATTTTGAGCAGCCACCTATCCCACATGGTGACTTTTTTTAGTTTAACCAAAAATGTACTTTTGGTTTTCTCGAGTGAATGATCAGATCACACATCCGTCGTGCCAATGGGTGCTTCTGTTTTTACACATCACCAAAATTAAACTCGCGCAGAAAGTACTAAACCTATGATACTGCTGCTCAAACTTGGAATGAGTTTAAAGTTGATTTGTATGTCTATGAAGTTACGAGGGCTCAAAATGCTCAAATTTAACAGGGACCGAATTTCAACTCAACTGTATGTACTTCAAAGGCCTGTAACCCAGAAAATATTCTTAGTATAGAGGCAAAATTTGCATGACTTCATTAAATATACTACAGTAATTAGTCTAAAAACAAAAAGGGAACTCATCTGATTCTGAGGGGTCATGGCGGATCTGATTTAAATGAATTATTTCTTGAGATGTTAGCTCCCATGAAACACGTCAACAGCTTCATTCAGGTATTACAGTTTGCCTCAAAGAGCTGCGAGCTATGTGAACTGCAAATACAGCGCCGAGTTGTAAATACAGCCGTTAAGAGCTCAAATCAATCACTCCTCTGAAATGAGGTGACAGTACAGGCCGGCTGTCTATAGCGCTGTGCGCCAAAGGTGGCCAAGAGAGCTGCCGGGTAGCATGGCGGATGTGAAGGATATAAAGCAGAGAAATCAATCTTCTGACTAAGTTGCAGCTCAGAGTTGACTAAAGTGGATAATGTCACCGAGCGGTTGTGCAAGGACATACAATAACAGGGCTTCCACCCACAAACACACATGCTGGCAATAAAGAGATGCTGTCCTCAAAGATATCTCACGTGTGGAAATGTCAAACACAAGCGGCACGGGCTCACTTTGTTTACCCGTGATGAGGTCGGTCGGCCTACAGACGCTCTTAATGCAAGGCTGCTTTCTTTGCGATGACGCTGGTAACGTATATTTAATTCATTACGAAGTAAATGAAAGTGTCAGGGTGTCGAGATAAATGAACCAAAACACAGGAAAAAAAAAAGAGTAACAGCAAAGTAATGAACGGAGGAGGGAAAATTAAGCAGCTAAAAGCAGCGGTGTGCTATTTAGCCTTAATCAACACGCCTGGCTAATTGATAGTAATGGTTGTCAGGGAGGTTATGCTGGAAGGTAAGCTCACGCGGGTTAAACAGGAAAAGAAAAGCATCCATTTACACTTCATATGGAGTCCATGCATCAGCTCATCCTTGGAACACTTTTTGTGACATTTAATTGGTCATCCCCGTCAAAAAAGAAGAAAACAAAAACAACGCTACTTCCTTCCTACTTTCACACTCTCCTCTCTTTTTGTGAGCACAAATGACCACAGTGGATTTTACTCGGGCGCTTCCATCCATACGAGAGATTTATCAAGGTTAACCGTGACCTACTTTAGCAGCGGACATTTCAGTAAAATGTCTAAACACCTCGACCTACTTCTCAATTCACTGGGGGCTATTCTCCTCACCCCTCGCTACAGCTGCCTGCTAGTGGTTATTCCAAAATGTTATCCCATCCCCACAGCAATTAAGCTCCCCGTTATTAAAGAACTATAAAACTGGCGAGAAATAAACTAAGGATGCAAATATTCCTGCAAAGAACCCTGCAAACAGAGAGAGCGTAATAAGAGGATGGAAAAGATGCCAAACTTGGCAGAGACGCCGCGACTTGAGGAGATTACTGATCATCTGTAGTCCGCATTGAGAATTCAATCTTTTTTTGTCAGGAGGCCAAAAGGTCACTTTAGGCGCACACAAATGAGAGACATTGAGTTTGAGAGTTGCACCAGGAAGATGCAGAAGGCAATGAGAAAACGTATAACCACATGTAAGTAAATCATATTTATAAGAAAAGGCTCCACAGGTGGCTGTTAAACATGGTAAAATGGACCAGTTTTAATGACTCAGTCAATCTAGTTCTGAATTTAAATGAATCCAATAAAATGCACTTTTGTGCCTGAAGCAATGCAAATGTGAGAAATTGAGATACCGTCATGTACGGCTGAGCAGTAATTACACTCTAATTTGATCTTATTTTACAAGCATAACTCACAGTTTCTTTACTTCAAAAAGCCACTGGTCACTGATCCCCTGGCAATCTCCTCTTATTAGAGAAAAATGTATGTTCCTCAAGTGGTTGATGAGTGGTTGCTGGAGGTTGCAGGGTCCTAGTGACCAAAGCAACAGCAAGAAGATTTTGGGTGCGCCATTGTTTATGTCATTGGTTGCCTATTATGTGAATGAAAGGTCCCAACAACTCTTCAGTATACCACCTTTGCAACCAATTCCACATATCGACAGTTGTACTTCCCGCAAGCACTGGCCAAACAGTTGGAAAATAAAAAAGAAAATTCCTCAGAACACGCAGTTTGTTGCTGACCAGTCTCTACGCCTGTATGACTTTGACTGTTTAGCTAGGCTTCGGTCAAAACCCATCTACAGGGTTTAGTTCCTAATCAGACAACCTTATGGTCCCCACGATATGCAACTTTTTTGACAGAATCTACAGATGCATTGGGATATACTTTATGAGACTGTAACTGTAACTTTTCTGCCAGAGAGATTACAGATGTCCCAGGCCAGACGACAAGCACAACTGAACAGTCTGCATTTTCCAGGAATTCAGTCCTTCGAGTTTCTGATTTATCAACAATCAACTATTTTTGCTGGATGCCGACTTATTGTTTAGCAGCAGAAGTTGAGCCAGACTCCACATTTTTGCTGGATGACTGATTTTTTTCTTTTTCATTGAAATCAATGAGAAGGCTGCATTCTTCTAAATGATCTGCTGTTGTTGCTCGGAACATAACCTCCGGAGCATTAACTTTTTACAGGAACAGTTGTGAAACACGTTAAAAAGGTTTTAACCTTGTATTTCATCTCCTTTTACTGCACGTTGTTACTCAAATGGCTCCCCAGATGTCCAGAGAGGGATACATAGGATCACGAGAACTAGCACGTCTCTTTATTAGCAAAGCGAGATGGTTCTGGTGCGATCGGTCGCCAGGCCAGCGAGGTGCATGCTGGGTGGGAAATGACCACCAACCACCTGCCAAATGTTAGAGAAATTTCGACTGAGCCACTCTGGCAGGAAGCCAGCCAACGCCCGGAGGTTTTTTGTTCTCTCTGCTGGCTGGTGAAACCCATGAAGTGTTTGATTAATTTAAAGTCCTTGAGCTTGCGTGGCAGGAGGCCTTTTTGTCCCTCTGAGTTTGAAGAGCAACACTTACAGTTTAAAGAAAAAAGGCAAGGGGAAAAACAACAACAACAACAACAACATCTGCCAAACGGGCCACATTTCAGCCTCACAGTTTGGAAAACATGCCACTGCTTCATAAAAATAAATGTATATTTGGCTCCTTGCCGTTGCCAGTTGTGTTAACACCACAATGATTCAACCTATATCATGGCGGAGGACAAGTAATCTCTGGGTCGTGGAGGGCAGAAATATGGCAAAACAACAACAACAAAAAAAAAAAAAAACAAAGAAACCCGGGACCTGAGCTTGTCATCAGTGGACAATAACGGCGTTTAAAGGTGACATTTCAGACTCGAGAACAGCCCATCCAAGCATTTTCTGCCTGACGACTGTTGTTGAGGAATACAGGAACTAATATCCAATTTCCTGTGTGCGAGGCCCTGGTCACAGGGGAAGGCTGTGCTGCACTCTTGCTCTGCAGCCTCATAATGAAGTGGCATTTTGGCGGGCCGGGCCTGCGCTCAGCACTGCGTGCACTGAAGTAGGTAAACAACTCATTCATCAAGGCTTTTTTTGTGTGCCTGCCAGCAGCGAGGATTGTTCGTTATGATGGAATTTGTTCTAAGGATCAACTTATCATCTGCGTCCGCGGCCCAGATGAAATAGATTGGAGGTGATGTATGGGCGTTTGGGGCGCTGGTTTGTGTGGGAATCAGCCCGACCCGCAATGTAAAAAAAAAGAAAAGAAAAAAGAAACTCAGCATGAGCGATGGGCTTTGAATAAAGACGTTTGGGCTGAGACCACAGGTCAAAACGCCGTCTGCAGAGCTGGCCTCTTGGCTTCCCGGCAATGCTCTTTTTTTGCTCCTGATGCAACCTGACACTCCTCTCCCTCCCAAGATAACTGACTCAAGACATGACTAAATGCAGCTTTTACATGTCGGAGAAAAACTTCTAATCGTGAGCGGTGTTGAACACTCTGCCGCGAAAAGCCATGCACGTGGAGCAGAGGCAGTTCCAAAGTTGTGCAGCAGAGCAGTGAAATAAGCAGGGAGCACAACGAGTGCCAGTCCAGTTTAGACATGCACACAGAGAAATAAACAGAATTGACATGACTTCGGGGTCGCGTTGGGTTCAGGCAGAAAAGGTTTTATAAGCCGTCAGGTCTTGTTTGGAACTGCAGCTCTTCCTCTGATGGTACTTTATCAAATAGGTATCTGTTATGACTACGTTAATAGAGGAAAAACAAAAAAGTCCACATGGAAAATGAGTGAGTGTAAAGCTATGATGCTGAGACGATTTGCTGTCAGATTGTGGCACATGGAGAGGGTGTAAAACTGATTCAGTTGCAGTTGTTAAACAGCTTGAATGTGTTTTTAAAAGTGTGTACCAGCCCTGAAAGAACCCTCTGTACTAATGAATTTATGATGGCTCAAAAATGCACACGCACAAAATTTCTACTCACCAGCCCCATGTACTTCCAGGACCTCTAGTCATTATTTGAAGGTAAAATTTTGCATGATTTCATTAAATATACTAAGGTTATTGTTTAAAAAAATCCAGGTGACTCTAGTGGGAACTTTTCACAGACTATTCGACCTACTTTATATTAAAAGACCTTTATTTTCCAATCTCCTGTTACAACGCCATATCTCAGTTTTTGGAACGAGACTGGACTTGAAGGCACGAGCGTACCATCGTGTCTGTGTTGGTGGCATCATTTAGGTGACGTAATCAGTACAGGAGCTCAGATTAAAGAGAGAGAGATACTGCAACAGCCTTAAAAAAAACATCACAACTCACTGAGAAAAAATTTAAACTCATTGCATTGTTTCCTAATTTCAACTTTTTCAAGTGCCAAGGTCATTGTAGTTAACCCAAACTAAGATAATAATCAAAAAGAGTAAAAGTAACACTGAAACTAATAAAAACTAAACTGAATTTTTTTTTTTTTTTTAAAAGTCAAAATGAAACAAAAATAAAACCTGTGCTAACTCAGTTAAGCACCACTATAAGTGGCTATGGAGGACAGAACAACAATAACAAGCTCAGTTTCAGACAGTTTTTTTTCTACCCTCGGATCTCTGAGGTCAGAGAGGGGGACCATGAAGCCCCGCCTGCTTGCCTTTCAAACCTTTTCACGACGAGCAGCCAATAAGAGGAAAGACTGCTTTCAAGGGGTTGCAGGAGCTATACTCAGGAGTTGCACAGAGATAAAGAAGGATCATTTTTTAACTTTGAATCATGCAAAGCAACTGTAGCAGTTAAAAGTGAAACTATCAAGTCTGAGTTTGACAGAGTCTCAGTTAGTTTGACCAAATGTTGTGCTTTCCTCCTTTTTTCTGCCTGAACAAATGTTATTATTTTTATTATATCATCATTATATCATTTCAAAAATGTAACTAAAACAACTTAAAATTACAGTAATGGAAATGCAAAGTCCCTAATAATCATAAACAGCCCACTGCAGAGTAGTCGCATGTAGTGAAGACTTAAATTATTTGCACCTCTTCATAATCCTTGTAGGCTCAGCTGTACTTAACAAGTAGTTCATGGCTCTTTTGATTTGATAGTAAAGGTTGTTGAACCCTATCTGCTGAGCAAAACAAAAAAAACAAAAACAAACAAGTACCTGAACAAACTAAACGTAGTGCTACTTCTCCATATCCACCATCCCATCTTTCTCCCTGACTCCAAAAACGTGGGCACTGCCAGTTAGAAATGCATCCCACCGCCTGCCTCCGGGGCAGCTCGGATAAAGATTTTTTCCACCATTTATAGCCGCTCCACTATCACAGGCATTAGGCAGCAGGGGCGGCATGGGAGACCATCGTCCCACGGTGAGGTTACCACCTCACAGTATGGATATTATGCACAATTTCAGAGCCCTGGCAGCAGATTTTGTTTTATTTTATTTTATAAATAAATAAAACAAACACTGTACAAAGTGTGATGGAGCCACCGCTAATGGAGCTGCTTCATCAGATTTTCTGTGCTGATTTTTAACCTCAAATAGGTGACAATCGCAGAAATGACAGGAAAGATGACGAGCTTTGTTCTTAGCATGTGACATTATGTCAAATTAGAGAAGCTGGGAAGGAAAGTTATATAATTGCATTCATTTAATTTCCAGCAGCAGCAGGAGGGCAGCGGTTGAATAAATAGGGAGGTGAATGTCTGGTCTGTGCATAAAACCGCTCTTTTACTTATTTATTTTACAGTAGACAGTAATTTTACAGAGATCTCACTGGAGACCTGTGTTAATGCTCAATCAGATGGTGTCATGACACGGCAGGGGTGGTTGCGTTGGCTCGGGCGAGCCGGTCACAAAGACCGCACTCTTTCCACGGTTGGGGAGGAGGGGAGGGCATTAAAAACCACCGCACTCAGCAACTGAATCCAATCCCTTTAATCCTCGCTGGTATGCCCGAGCCCGGCAGTCTCCGCCTCAATTAGCGCTGATGGAGTCCGCCGTCGGACAGGTCAGGGGAGCACCTGGGTCTCCTTAGCCTTGAGTGGTGGCAGGCTGTAGGAGCGAATACCAGCGCGGCAGCCCCAGTGTCTCGTGCGGTCGGCCTCTGCGTGCCGTACATTCTTTACAGGACGAGCAATTTAAAAGTGCCTTGTTATCTCTCTGCAGAAGGATCTGCCAAAGTCCCCACCTCACCCCACCAGCCTGCTGCTCCCCTCCGATCCCCCACCCTCTGTGTGCTTGAAATGTTTGGATTTATTTGAAGGGTATGTTAAGTGGCACTTGGGCTTAAAGCTGAACTGCTTATTGAGTTTGCAGTGATGCTGCAATATCGGCAAGCCTGCAAGCACGGGCGTTTCAATTCATTTCTATAAAACAAGCAATCAACGAGCAAAGACTAGAGGAGGGGGGAGAGGCAGGAGGCAGAAGAGATATATATATATATATATATATATATATATATATATATATATATATATATATATATATATATATTAGGGGTGCAACGATACACAAAATTCACGGTTCGGTTCGGTTCGATACTTTGGTGTCACGGTTCGATATTTTTTCGATACAAAAAAATGTTCAAGCATTTTTAATTTGTCATTTATTAAAATTATAAATATATATTTTAACTCAAAAGTACAGTTTTTAAATTTAACCCTAACCCTTGTGCGTGTTTTTTATTTTGACAGCGAATGCACACCTGCGGACCACTTATGTGCAGCCCTGGTTATTTAGCTCGTCATATTGCAGCCACAGAAATTATTTTGTCCATGAAACCATAAAGCTGCACTTTCTTTTTGCCTTATAGTCTGATTTGTCATAACTTCTCCGTTTTGTGGTAAGCTTTTCTTTGGCTGTCACTTCTTCACCCCGACCTGTCTTATTTGGCTCAGCAGAACTGAAATGCTTTTACACACTCACTCACATAAGCTCAGCGATTCTCTGCGCGATCAACCTCTCACATGTTTAAGCTGCGGGAGATTTCACTTGTCATGTTTGCATAGTAAGCTAACGATTAATAAGACGATGTCAGAGGAATTGGTGCACAAATTATCATCACTCACAGATCAGTACTGTCGCTCTCTATACACAGTTCGCACGATTGCAAAGTGAAAGCAAAAAAACAAGCGCAAATTCAAACGCGACTTCAATATGTCACATATTGACAGTGGCTCACCGATGCCACTGACATAATTACCCAGCTACATTTCTGAAAGAATGCAAAAGCATTGACATATATTTTTCCTACAATAGCCCGACGGGCAGGGAAGAGATAGAATTTTGGTAGCCCGACTGAAAAAAATCGCTAGCTCCGGGACGTCGGGCTAGCGATATTGCAAGCCCTGTATCTGATTGAGGAATCACTCATCTTTGGAAAAGAGAGTTTATTACAGAGAAATGGCTCTTTCCAAAATAAAAGCTATACTATCCGCTTCTTCTGGGCTATATTCTCAGCAGCATAAGGAGAATCATGTGCTAACAGCTGTCTAAATGACTCGGCTAAAGTTAGTAGCATGCTTGCTTTTTTTTGTCTGCTTCCACTTGTCTTTGCACTAGGATGATGTCGGTGTAAATGTGCAGTCATATTCGTTGTGTTCCCACTAGTGCTTTCAGGTTAATCTCGTTGAAATTACCTTAACGCCACAACACGGCAAATCTCCGTTAACGAGCTACCGCTGATCGCTCCGTGCATGGGGCTAGACGGCCAACACGTTAACGAGCTAACTGCGCTAACACACTAGCTCCCACCCATGTAATTGAGCATTGCATGGCACATCCAACATACTGTTTTACTTTAGTCCATGACTCGCTTACCTTCAGGGTCATACGTCACATGAAAACCAAAATAATTCCAAACGCCAGATCTGAATGAGGGTGGGGGAGGTCCATGTTAAAAGGAGAGCTTAACTTCTGTCTTGCTAGCTTGCCCTGCGCTCTTCCTTCTGACTATGCTGTCTGTGTTGAGCGCTCAGTGGATCTGCGCTCGACAGTGCAGCCTAGGCGGAGTAGTCGAACACAGATTCACTGAGCGCTCAACACAGACAGCATCGTCAGAAGAAAAATTGATAAAATAAATTACAAATGTTGTATTGTTCGATACATATGCGTACCGAACCGAAAGCACTGTATCGAACGGTTCAATATCGATACGAATATCGTTGCACCCCTAATATATATATATATATATATATACACACATATTTCTATAAAACAGATATATATATATATATGAATGAGGAGATTGACTCTTTGCAAG
Source organism: Astatotilapia calliptera (assembly GCF_964374335.1). Lineage (NCBI taxonomy): Eukaryota > Metazoa > Chordata > Actinopteri > Cichliformes > Cichlidae > Astatotilapia > Astatotilapia calliptera. The sequence goes on along the minus strand of NC_137443.1, from coordinate 27,587,515 downwards.
GCCAATTCTCTCTGAGAAATTTCCCCATCATCCTCTCCCGTGAAGATCCTGAAAGGTAAAACCTGTAGGCAAAACATACGAGCCTACCTTTTACTTGTGAGCATTACTGAGTAGAGTGCGCACAACAAAACACAGTGAGCTGTGCTCCATCTTAGTACTCTTAGTATTTTTGTAAAGTTGCAGGGTAAAAATAAAACGACTGTATTTAAAAATTAAAAATAAAAAACTTTTAAGAGTCAAAACAACACCTTATATGGGGTAAACTGGCCCTTTGCAAGCTCATCGATTTAGTCTGATGACTATCAGAGCATGTTTGCATGTTTTAATGTCAGCATGACTCCACATGTCACCAGTGTAAGACCTCTGAAGAGCTGTGAGGCATCATTGCAGCTGTTAACAGGATGCTTCCACCACATGTGGGTTCAAACTTCCTCTCTAAATGTTTTTTTTTTTTTTAAATACACATGAAAACAGTCAAAATCACCTGTGACTGAAAAATAGTTTGAAAGTTAGTCTTTATATCACTATTTCATGCACGTACAGTAGTTGGATAACAGAACAAAACAAACAAACAAATAAGTACACAGATAAGAACAGCTATACCGTGAATTTGGCTTGTGGTGTTTACAGGTGGCTGCAGTCCTTAAGTTCACGGATTCATTCACCTTCACTCTCTCTCCAATTTGTATATACTCTGTGCTATACTTTATAAGAAAGGTAAAAAGGCAAAAAGGCCCAGAATGCATCATAAAAAACCCAAAGATGTAGCATTAGCATACTGGCTTCCGACCTTTTGTGTGGACACTGCTATATGGAAAAGAGCTGGCCACACCCTGTAATAAATGACATTAAAATCACTGATACAGTCCGGCTCTGAACGGTTAAATACCTAAAACTGTGCTGCCAACACTAAGAAGATGTAATTGTGATAAATAAATGTCAGTCGAAAACAAAGTACTGGCTAAACTGGCCTCTGTGTAACATACAGAGCAGGGAGCAGGAAGTATGGGCCGCAAATGTACTGCAGAGGTCACTTACAATAACTCAAACTCTTAATTCTTAAAGATTTTTTTTATTTTAATAAATAAGAATATAAACTGTCCTCTCTTTCCATTTTCTCCATAGGACTCACTGTTAAGTGGCCGCCCCGCTTGATATACTCCTCAATGAGAGCCATCATGGCCGCCTTTTGGGCACACGGTTGTTACTGCTGTTGGCTCACAGCAAGAAGGTCGTGGGGTTGAATCCGTCAGCTAGTTGAGGTCTTTCTATACATCTCCTCCAGCTACCCCATCTTCCTCCCACAGTCCAAGAACATGGATGTTAGGTTAATTAGTGATCTATGTGATGTGAATGTTTGTCTGGTTGTCTAACCCTGTGATAACTGGGATAAGCTCCAGCCCAACTGTGACCCTGTGCCCTTTTAAACTTTTATACATCTTAATCCAATAAAATACGATACATTTTTGTAGTCTGAAATAAAATCAAATAGATTATGCTGTTAAAAAGTTGTTTTTTTTCCCAACCAGGTTTTTTTTTTTTTGGTTTTTGCCCTGAAAACATTTGCATTTTAAAAAGAAACTCAACATAACAAAGGCACAGGATTTGAAAAGGACTTCTTTAGTATTATTTCTTATCCTCAACTTGTCTTCTATCTCATCATTAGTAGAAAAGAGCTTAAAGCAGAAGCTTTGAGAGAATCCTTTTCAGTAAGTAAACTCATCAGAAGGTCAAAATGACTCAATGTAGACACACGGAAGATGCTTCTGTGCTCGTGTGATGATTGCAGTTGTGATTAAAAGGCTCTCACATTTCAAACTGGGCTGTGGCGGCTTGGGTACGGCTCTGATAAAGGCCGTGCAGGGGAACTAGGCACGGTTAGCCCACGCTGGATCACAGGCAATGGCTGGTGCTAGTGCGTATAACTACCGCACCGCCTTGCTCTGAGTCACCTCACATGGCCCTCCAAGACATGTCTGCCACTTAGCTATGTTCACTGTTTGCACTCGCCAGCTTCGCATTTGTACAAGACACACCAATAAACGTTTGGAGTCACTGACCCCCCCGCTTCCCCACGCATCCACCGACCCCCCACCACTGACCAACGACCTCCCTGACTCGACGCTATTTCAAGCAAACTAACGACACAGCGGTCACAAGGCAGCGTGGCCAAAATAAAACCCCCCCAACACTCGTGTATTTTCTGATTGAGATTATATTACAGGTGCAGTAAGCGATGCAGAGAATAGCCATAATGTATCTGCAGCGGTTTATGGTTTTGTTTACAATACCAATCATGATGAGTCAGTGATAAGCAGAGCCCTGCTGAGGAAAAAGAAAAAAAAAAAGCTTTCCTGTCAGGGGGAGGGGAAAAAGTGAGTTTCAAGACTGAACAAATCCCTCTTCAATCGGCTACAAGAGCTGAAAGGCCTTGTAGCTGAGGTGGGGGAAAAAGCAGCAGTATTTAGCAACCAGTCTTGAACTCTGTCCCCCTGCTTCTCCTCACTCCTTACCCTTCATGTCTGTTGTGTCACAGGTGTAGATTTAGAGAGCGATCATCTGTCCTCTCTTTCTTTGTCTCTCTCGCGCACACAGGTCGTTTTCTACTGCCAAAATATACTTTAAAACACAATTTCACACAACTGATGAACATAATAATAATAATACAGAAAAACACAAGTTGATCAGGAGGTCTATGGATGGAGAGTCTAATGGACAAGATTAAATGGTGTGTGTGTGTGTGTGTGTGTGTGTGTGTGTGTGTGTGTGTGTGTGTGTGTGTGTGTGTGTGTGTGTGCACGCGCTCGCGCAACGATAACGAACATGTGACACTTTGTACTGCCACACTCTGCAGACATGGAGCAGAGTGGCTGCGCGACACTTCAGTTGCCACTGCCCGTTTTCTACAGAGTGGCGCTGTCGCCTGTCTCGTTTTTAAAGCTTGCTCGCCCACATCAAGTCACTGTACGAATGAGGAGGGAGGGAGCGAGAAAGGCAAGGCGCTGCTGTCTGTTGTACGCGTGGCGTAATAGTGTTTCAGAAACAACAGTTACATGGAGCTGTACGCAAAAAAAACCCCTCAGAGATTCGGAAATGAAACCACAGCAAGTGTGAAATACTGCAGTTCCTCTAGTGGCCACTCGAGGCTCCAAAGTTGAGTCAATCCATAGTCTCCTATGTGGAAATGGCTAACTGTACAGCAGAAATAGACACATTTGTAGCCTCCGCTATGGGCAGTTTCCCCACCTTTATGCCTCTACTTTAGTTTAGGGGTGTGGCTCCTGTGATTGACAGCTGGAGCTGCTCGGCATCAGCCCTGCTAATCTGAGTAATTGAACTGGACCTCTTCACTGTGTCTGTGCTGCTGGGGGCTTTGGGAGTATTTTCATGGAAATACCTGATTAGAAGATTCAAGATTCTTTATTTGTCACATGCATGGTTATACAGGTATATGACTGAATTATGACTGTCTGTGCTGTACAGACCATCCTAGAAGAAAATCCCAGGGGCCCACCCAATATTAAATCTTCACTCTAATCAAAATACAAGAGAAAGTGACACAGACTATAGGCTAGAAATTGTTAATGCTAGTGTGTCAAGTGTCAAGGCCAACATATGACCCGCCTGCCACTTGGACACAAACTTCAAAACAAGAGCAATAAGTTTAGGTCAGAGTAATAAGTATTATCACAAACTAACCACCTGTTATTATTGGTTTTAATTCACCTTTTATATAAATCATCATCCAATCATGCACATTAGTGCCAGAAACCTCTCTCAAACACATCTGAGGTATAAAAATCCAGATGTGTAAGAATTAATTCTTTAAGCGGTGACGTGTGCTGCTTTCACAAACAACCACCTAAAACCAGACACAAATAACGAAAGACCATTAGATCCAATTAAAACAAAAACGACTGTTACTAGGTCGACTTAGACGTCATGGTCCTGCTTCTGCAGCTCCGCGCAGCCTAAATGGCTTTTGAGTTTTACAAGATGCAAAGTGACAGCAGCAATAAAGGCAGAATGACAAGCTCGCATTATTACAACTGAGCAGCGTTCAACCAGGGCCAACCGAGTCCCCGGGTCACCGTTACCCTTTGGTGGTTTTGTGGTGATAAGAAGTTAGAGCGACCTTCACGACAGTGAGGAATCTTGGCAAGAGGCGGCCGAAGAGGTGGTGGAGGAGGAAGAGGATGAAGGAGGTTGTGTTAAGTGTAAAGCAGGCGAGGACCCTTGAGAGAGCCTGAAACAAGAGCATGATGAATGTACAGCTCGCAGTTTTTAATCAAGGATCAAAGCCGGGCCTCTCCGTCTGAGCAGCCAGCCTGTCTAGACTGAAACTCTCCCAAGCACATAAAGCAACATCTGCAGGATGCATTAATTACAGTAAAAGACTGTTCTGGACCGATCTCTGGGGTACCGGCACATCAAGTGGTCTAGACTGAGACGCTATTTAAGGATAGCTGGATTCAGAGACTCCCATATCATGAAATATCCACACTAAAGGTGATGCGGCAATCCTGAACTTCCATCTGCCTTTCATTTGTTTTAATTCGAGTCAATTTAATTTGCTGGTTTCCCATTCTACGGGTCACTCAGTTTAGATTTGCATTATAAGCTTTTAGCTCTCATCCTCCGTGACTGTAAATAAGATGTGGCAAACATAAGGAATGGGACCAGCACCTGCCCCCAGTGTTTTAAGTCATTAATTACTGTAACTTGACCTTAGGACCAATAAATTGTTGTTATAAAAATCAGATATGTTGAAAAATACCTTTATTCTGCAGGTACATGAAAACACAAACAGATTTTACGCAGTTTAAAAAATAATCTTTTTAATTGTCACAGCAAGTTGTGGATTAGTCATCTCCACTCAGCCTGGATCAGCAGGTTATTATGAACAGAAGAGTTGCAGATTGCCCTCTGGTTGCAACGTCAACACTCAACTCAGGATTGAACAGTGTTTCTCCTACATCATCTTCACTTTTAAAATTTTCATTCATTGACCATAACATAACAATTGCCAATACCAATTTATCCAGAAATAGCCAATATTGAGAGATACATTTAATAACATTTAGGAAAATATAGAGGTGCTAGGTCCTGTTCATATGCTAAAAATAAGGTAATATTAGCCTGTTTCCAGGTGGCTGCTATGCAACATAAAAACATCATAATCTCTTGTATAATTCAACTGTTTTGGACATAAATGAGACATTTTTTGTCAAGAAGTTAAGGTGTAAGAAAAGTGCTGTATTTACCTAAATGATAAAAGCATTTTATCCCGTTGCTAGGCAACCTGATGACATCCAAATATCTGATATAGATAAGAACTTTCGGCATGATCAACTCCTGATTGTGTAGAACAAGTTTTATTTCATGCATTATAGTAAGGTTCTTGTATATTAAGCTAGCAGCATACGAAGTAATCAAACAGACTTTTCTGTGGCCAAATAAAGGTCTAACCTACAGGCCCAAAGGCCTACTGGGGAAATATGTTATGCTGAGCATTGTATAAACAAGATTTTTGAATCATAAAGACTTTATTGTTTAGTTACAAAAACTCTCATGTGTAGCATTTCTGTTTTTTCACTGCAAGCTATGAATTATAATGTACAAGTAAGGGTGGTCGCTTAAACAAAACACTCCACTACATTTACTTCAAGCTTAAATAAATGTGCAAAAACTACAACAGATCACTGGAAATGCAGCTGTTTTTTTTAAAGAAACCTCAGACTGTTCTTCAACGGTTTTCTGAAAAGTTTCCTCTACAAATTATAACTGTTGTCTGGCAAATTTTGTGGTGACTGAGGGAAATCAACACTCACAGTTTCAGCATATTTAAAATAAATAAATAAGTAGTGGTGCTGGATCACTTTTCACAAAGTACTTCTTTCCTCTTAAAAGATTGTGGGGTTTAGGGTATTATGGTTTCAATGGATTGGCCCATTTGACCTCAAACTGGGCTGCATTTTTGTCGCTGACAGGATGAAAGCCTGCAGCAGTTGTTGAACATGCGACCTTTCAGTTACCCGGCGGCCTCTTCTCCCCACCTGTCTCCTACGATACATCAGGTAGAGTATAAAATGGTAGATATTTGCAAGAAATGATATGGAGGTTGTCTCAGTCTCTTTCAACAAACACTAGAAGAATTGTTTTCAGTATTGAGTATTTACTACTCCAGGGTGAGAACAGTACATTAGAGGAAATCATTTGCATACTACTTTAAACACTTTGACTGCACGGCTCTGTGTGGCAATACTCAGTCCGACAACAGTGGGAGCAGGTTGGAACAAATTCCTGCAGCAAGAGAAAGAAAATCCCCTCGATAGTAATCATGCTGTTTTGATGATATTTAATTGGAGTCAAAGTTTAGACAGTCATTCATGTGGTGAGTCGGTTTTAGGGAGGCTTTTGAAATCTCTTAAAACGTCCTTGTAAGATTTCAAACTAGTTATTTTTCTTGTGGCGTTCGCTGCTCACAAATATAATCAAGTTTGATGTTGATTTAAGTTCATTGGAGTTTAATGACCGTGCAGACTTTGCCAACATATAAATAAGCAGAGAACAAGTGAACTTTGCAAAGATAATCTGCACTGTTTTTTTTTTTCTTTCACTTGTTATTTACTTCATTTAACGTCGGCCTCATGAAAAATAACAGCGATAACTTTCACTGATTGGAGTTTAAGAGAAATCATAAAGTGGAGGCATTATGTTTTTCCATATTCCACAACCACAGCTTGATTTTAGGAATTTTTTTAACCTTATTTAACAAGTCTGTTTTATCATATTTATTCTTAAAGATAATCAACATAATTTAACTTGTTAAAAGTTGAGTTTTAATTTCGTTTTTGCCAACATAAAAGAATTTCCCAACTTTGACCATAAATAAAGAATTTATCTTAGCTCAGTGAACATCCATCCATCCATCCATTTTCATCCGCTTTGTCCGGGGCCGGGTCGCGGGGGCAGCAGCCTAAGCAAAGAGGCCCAGACCTCCCTCTCCCCAGCCACCTCCTCCAGCTTATCCGGGGGAATACCAAGGCGTTCCCAGGCCAGCCGAGAGATATAATCTCTCCAGCGTGTCCTGGGTCTGCCCCGGGGCCTCCTCCCGGTGGGACATGCCTGGAACACCTCACCCAGGAGGCGCCCAGGGGGCATCCTTGTCAGATGCCCGAACCACCTCAGCTGGCTCCTTTCGATGTGGAGCAGCAGCTGCTCTACTCTGAGCCCCTCCCGGATGGCCGAACTTCTCACCCTATCTCTAAGGGAGAGGCCAGCCACCCTTCGGAGGAAGCTCATTTCTGCCGCTTGTATCCGCGATCTCGTTCTTTCGGTCACTACCCACAGCTCGTGGCCATAGGTGAGGGTAGGGACGTAGATCGACCGGTAAATTGAGAGCTTCGCTTTTACACTCAGCTCCCTCTTCACCACGACGGACCGGTGCAGCGTCCGCATTACTGCAGCTGCAGCCCCAATCCGTCTGTCGATCTCCGGCTCTCTTCTCCCATCACTCGCGAACAAGACCCCGAGATACTTGAACTCCTCCACTTGGGGCAGGAACTCATCCCCGACCCGGAGTGGGCACTCCACCCTTTTCCGGCTGAGAACCATGGCCTCAGATTTGGAGGTGCTGATCCTCATTCCCGCTGCTTCACACTCGGCTGCGAACCGCTCCAGTGCGAGCTGGAGGCCCTCACCCGATGAAGCCAACAGAACCACATCATCTGCAAAAATCAGAGATGAGATTCTGAGGCCACCAAAGCGAAAGCCCTCCGCCACTTGGCTGCGCCTAGAAATCCTGCCCATAAAAATTATGAACAGAACCGGAGACAAAGGGCAGCCCTGGCAGAGCCCATCACCCACCGGGAACGAGTCCGACTTATTGCCGGCAATGCGAACCAAGCTCTTGCAACGGTTGTATAGGGATCGAATGGCCCGTAGCAATGGGCCAGACACCCCATATTCCCGCAACACCTCCCACAGGACACCCCGAGGGACACGGTCGAATGCCTTCTCCAAGTCCACAAAACACATGTAGACTGGTTGGGCAAACTCCCATGCACCCTCAAGTATCCTGGAGAGGATAAAGAGCTGGTCCAGTGTTCCGCGACCAGGACGAAAACCGCATTGTTCCTCCTGTATCCGAGGTTCGACTAACGGGCGAACTCTCCTTTCCAGCACCCTGGCATAGACTTTCCCAGGGAGGCTCAGTGAACAATAGTAAATAATTTCCAGGGTTAACAGGCAGGAAATCCTGGTTGATGTCTCACCGGGAGCTCTGCTTCTTGCCCCCCCCTCTCGCTTCCATCGACTAGTTACGATAAAACATGCCCTTTCACAACAGTGACCCTGCTCACTGAGAAATGACCACTTACTGACTGACTCACTCTCACTTTTGAAATAAAGTCCATCAACTCCTCACAAAAATGTCATCCTATCAATGTGGGCCTCTCATGTACAGTGGGGCAAAAAAGTATTTAGTCAGCCACCGATTGTGCAAGTTCCCCCACCTAAAATGATGACAGAGGTCAGTAATTTGCACCAGAGGTACACTTCAACTGTGAGAGACAGAATGTGAAAAAAAAATCCATGAATTCACATGGTAGGATTTGTAAAGAATTTATTCATAAATTAGGGTGGAAAATAAGTATTTGGTCACCTCAAACAAGGAAAATCTCTGGCTCTCACAGACCTGTAACGTCTTCTGTAAGAAGCTTTTCTGTCCCCCACTCGTTACCTGTATGAATGGCACCTGTTTGAACTCATCATCTGTATAAAAGACACCTGTCCACAGCCTCAAACAGTCAGACTCCAAACTCCGCCATGGCCAAGACCAAAGAGCTTTCGAAGGACACCAGGAAAAGTATTGTAGACCTGCACCAGACTGGGAAGAGTGAATCTACAATAGGCAAGCAGCTTGGTGTGAAAAAAATCAACTGTGGGAGCAATCATCAGAAAATGGAAGACATACAAGACCACTGATAATCTCCCTCGATCTGGGGCTCCACGCAAGATCTCATCCCGTGGGGTCAAAATGATCATGAGAACGGTGAGCAAAGATCCCAGAACCACACGGGGGGACCTGGTGAATGACCTGCAGAGAGCTGGGACCAAAGTAACAAAGGTCACCATCAGTAGCACACTACAACGGCAGGGAATCAAATCCCGCAGTGCCAGACGTGTTCCGCTGCTGAAGCCAGTGCATGTCCAGGCCCGTCTGAAGTTTGCCAGAGAGCACATGGATGATACAGCAGAGGATTGGGAGAATGTCATGTGGTCAGATGAAACCAAAGTAGAACTTTTTGGTAAAAACTCAACTCGTCGTGTTTGGAGGAAGAAGAATACTGAGTTGCATCCCAAGAACACCATACCTACTGTGAAGCATGGGGGTGGAAACATCATGCTATGGGGCTGTTTTTCTGCCAAGGGGACAGGACGACTGATCCGTGTTAAGGACAGAATGAATGGGGCCATGTATCGTGAGATTTTGAGCCAAAACCTCCTTCCATCAGTGAGAACTTTGAAGATGAAACGAGGCTGGGTCTTCCAACATGACAATGATCCAAAACACACCGCCCGGGCAACAAAGGAGTGGCTCTGTAAGGAGCATTTGAAAGTCCTGGAGTGGCCTAGCCAGTCTCCAGACCTCAACCCCATAGAAAATCTGTGGCGGGAGTTGAAAGTCCGTGTTGCTCAGCGACAGCCCCAAAACATCACTGCTCTCGAGAAGATCTGCATGGAGGAATGGGCCAAAATACCAGCTACTGTGTGTGCAAACCTGGTAAAGACCTATAGTAAACGTTTGACCTCTGTTATTGCCAACAAAGGTTATGTTACAAAGTATTGAGTTGTATTTTTGTTATTGACCAAATACTTATTTTCCACCCTAATTTACGAATAAATTCTTTACAAATCCTACCATGTGGATTCATGGATTTTTTTTTTCACATTCTGTCTCTCACAGTTGAAGTGTACCTCTGGTGCAAATTACTGACCTCTGTCATCATTTTAGGTGGGGGAACTTGCACAATCGGTGGCTGACTAAATAGTTTTTTGCCCCACTGTACACTAAAACCAAAGTAATACTCAGGTTATACATGTTGATAAGATAAGATAAGATAAGATAAGATAAGATAAGATAAGATAAGATAAGATAAGATAAGATAAGATAAGATAAGATAAGATAAGATAAGATAACCTTTATTAGTCCCACACGTGGGAAATTTGTTTTGTCACAGCAGGAGTGGACAGTGCAAAAGTTATGAGGCAAAAATTAGAATACAATAAGAATAAATACAGTACACAACTGTACAGAATAGAATAAAATAAAATACTATATACAGTAGAATAAAATAAAATAAATATACAATAAGATAAAAATAGAATACAAATACAAATACTATATACAACTGAGTAAAAATACTGAGTAAAAATACAACGATGACAACACTGTTGGTTCAGTGTGTGAGCAGCTGCCATTTGCTAGACTGACTGGACAGTTTAACATTTTTAACATATTATTTTAACCATATGTGGTGATGAACACGACTGACTCATTGCAATTTCCTCACTGACAATGCATGCTTACGTAAGTTTATCGTCCACTTCAGAAATGCAATTACCAGGCTGCATACGCCACCCACAATCCAGTGTGTACAGAAACATGAAACACCTGGATACAGGCTAAATTTAACCAACCGGTCGAGGGTCATAATTTCTCCAGCCGTGTTTGGCAACATGCTGTCTTGGGTCAACATTTTACCTCGGTGAACACGAGCTAGTGCAGCGCTTTCTTTTTGTTAAAGCACAGAATGATACACGGCCTTGGAAGGAGGTTGTCCGGTTAGTTGGGCCCAATGGGAAATAGAGGCTACATCTGGCCTTAACAAATACACCTGTGCTTTCGAAACCTAATGCATAATGCAAGAGAACATATTAGAAATAGATAGGAAGAGGGGAAAAAATGGGACAGAGCTGATGGCTGGCCTCAGACCACTCGGGGAAGCAGCCAAAGCACTGCAGTGCAAAGATAGAGGGGGGTTTAGTCACATGCAAGAGGTTTAAATCGAATGGAAAATTAAGTTTTTCATTAATTTAGTTTGTAGCTTTGTTAAGCTTTCAGCACAACAGAGGAGCGTCTTCAGCCAAACCACAATAAAGCTACACTATCATTCTCACTTTCCACTCTTTGGCTTAACTATTGATTCAGTGCACTTCACTGATTTTTAACCAGTTACAGAGTAAATAATCAGCTCAGTGAGCACGAGTAAACATTTCATGGTTTCAGTCTGCTACTGGGACCGTTAGTCTTTACTTTCCATGATTGGATTTTTACCCCCTCCTACCTAAAGTGTTTTTTTGGAGTCTTCCGTTTAACATTTAACACTTCACACGACATCTAATGATTAACTGTGCCTGGAAAGGAACGCCAAATGAGTTGAATTGTGTTTAACTGAGTGAATTATAAAGGTCTAAAGGTTTAAAGGCCTCACAGAGAGCATCACTGTGATGATAAAACAAGCCATGGTCATGATTTTGGGATATTCAAATAGTCATTAAGTTGTTAAAAAGAAACATCCAACAGATCAGGCAGCTATTTTCCACTGTTTTTATCTCAGCCTGGCAGCCACCTGGTTGGCAGCAAGGATTAAACAGCAAAAGAGGGATCAACTGACGTGGCCTTTTCAAGGCCAGTTCCTACTATTAGTAATCAAGTAGACCAATAAGTCTCTATATGTTTAGATCAAATCATATAAACTTGGTATGAAGTTACAAAATAAAATAAAACTTTGCTAAAATTCAATCCTAATGATTTATAGGTCTGAAATTGTACAGTACAATGGAAAAGTCCCAGTTTGTGCATTTTTAAAAAAATAATATATTTATTGGAGCTTATTAAAACAATGAATAAATACAGATACTGATACCTAGTAAGAGAAGATGCAGGGGCTACCAACTAACAGACATCAAGATGTCGGAGTAGTGAGATTAGATACTGTTACCTTCATAAAATCTGAGAGAGCAACAAAAAAATAAATCTGCCAGGTAAATCTCGAATACTTATGATTATTCATTCATTATTATATAATTATTATTACTTGCAGAGCTGAGAAAAGAGTGTCTATCTTTTCGAATCCTTCACAGCAAGGACATAGGTTTGGGTCAACTAAAAAGAAATAAAACAAACAAATGCTATTTAGAGTGTAATTGCAAATCTGGTGGCAGAACCACCTGACCTGTTCAATTGCAACTGGTGAACATTAGTCAGCCCCAGCTTAATGGTAGCAGGACACAGAGACCCCAGACTGGTCATCAACTGAGATTTAAGTTGATGTGCAGCAGAGCTGAAACTGAATCATCGGCTCTGTTGCGCTGCTGCTGAGGATTTAAAAAAAGAAAAAAAAGAAAAAAAAAAGAAAAGAAAAGAAAGAAAAGAAACAGGAAATAAAGAAAAACAACAACAACAAGCCAGAGCTGCTTCATCCTCGCCATACTGATGTAACCTTACACTGGTGTGCAAGAGGATCAATGTCTGTGTGAAACTGCTGCAGTGTACAGGAGGCCAAATGTACAAGCAGCACACGGGACACGACTTGTCCGTCTCTTGGCCTCTGTGGTGGAGAAATCTAAACACCCATTTGCTCCAAATTACTGAAGAAACATGGCTGTAATAACAGGGTTTGACCTCTGCAGCTCTAGACTGATTCGCTGAGTTACAGTCACATCAGGTCTGACGAATAGAGAGGAAAAGGGAAGCTTCTTGTTGCTTCAGCTTCGCCAGAAATAAAGAGACAGTCACAGGGTAGGGTAGGTTTTACTGTTAGTATGCATAATTGATTGCATTAGGAAGGCCACACCACAATCGCTTGATCATTTGATTCATGTGTTTGCACTTTCCCGGAACATCACCACCCCACCCCCACCCCCCCCCCCCCACCCCACCCCACCACCCCAAAAAAACCCAAACAATTAAAAATTAAAAAAAAATCAAATCCCCACCTTTGAACTTAAAGAGTTCAGAGTAAGCCTCACCGGATCTGGATGTGCTGTTGCAGCACTGTAAATATTTACAAGCCTGCAGTTCAAGCTCACATGCGATCTGAGGCAGAGGTCACCTGAAGACCATCAGATGACCAAAGGTTCAAGGTTCATCTGATAATGCTGCTGTTGGTGGTGCGGCGTTACCAGAATGCGCCCTTTAAGTTCAACAAAAAGAAGTCCCATCAACTCTTTTCAGGCAACTTGGGCAGTGAAACACTTAGCAGCTGCTGAGGTCCCTTACAAAATAAAAGCATCAAAGCATTAAGTATAAAAATCCCCCCAAAAACCCTGTTTTAGTCATGCCTCAGTTTTTCTTTACAGCAGCATTTTTACATACAGCTCAGTGTTTATTGTCAGCGGGTTGGACCAGTAAAACTATTGCATAACAACATATAGCATAGTTGCACGTTGTTCTCCTTCCTTTCAAGTGTAAAGAAGTTTAAACACACATTTAATCCCATCTCAGGTTTTTCTACACAGGGCAGAAAAGCTGATGTAGTGAATAAAAGAAACCTGACAGCAGCTTAAACTTTAATAAATAAATACATGTGTAAAAAAAAAAAGAAAGAAAGAAAGAAAGAAAGAAAGAAAGAAAGAAAGAAAGAAAGAAAGAAAGAAAGAAAGAAAGAAAGAAAGAAAGAAAGAAAGAAAGAAAGAAAGAAAGAAAGAAAGAAAGAGCATCTGCAGTTCATTACCTGGACTCAGTCCTTCAAGAATAAGATATCCACAGATAAAGTCTCGTTCTTACTGTGGCATTGCAGTAAAACCACAAATTTCTATAGTATTTAACAAAGAGGTAAAAAAAAAAGTCAATCCCTGTCATTTAACAGTTTAATCTGGGGTAGGATGCCACACCTTTGTTTTTAGAAGGCTGTTATACTGAAATAAATTTAGAGGGCAAAATGTATGCCCTTCTCCATTTCTTTGCAGCTTTCCCATTTTCCCATTTGCTGTTCTCTTACATTTCTACTGGGGCTGTGCAATTCATCAATTTCAACACAATTCTGGCTTTCAATGATTATTAAAAAAAACTGGCTGATCGAGATAAAAACAATTATTTGGCCACATTCTGTTTTGCATTAAAGCTCGTTCTGCCTTTCAGCACATCGCTTTTGCCAATTTTGCTTTTTGTCAAGTTCACATTAATTTATTTTCTTTTAAATTCTAATTAAAGTTTGTGTTTAAATAAAAAAGGCAACTTTCTTTTTTTTTTAAGTTTAATGATTGACCTATTTTTCCAATGTCTCTGGAAAAAAAACCGCACTGTTAAATAATGACAATCTTACCACTGATTGGGATTTTTTACCACAATCAAGAAGCTTTTCTTTAAAATGTAATTAAACAAGATGTAATTTTATATTACAGATGCTTGATATCAAACTTTTGCTTTCACTAAAAGTCCAGATTTACTCCCATTCAGACTGTGGTTGGGTTGAGGTTTAATAAATCTATTTTTTTTCCCCAACACCCAAGTGGAACTTTCTTCCGGCTGCTCTCCAATTCACACAGCATACGTGATTCGGCACCGATTTTTACAGACTCACTAGGATTTGTGACTCCACCTGGTTTTGAACAAAGAATCTTCTGCGTGTGGGGCCAGTGTATTAACCACTGCATCATGGAGCTAAACAATGGGGATTTTGACTGTTTGCCATAACCAGGCAGCTACAGTTTGGACCTCTACTCATCAAACATGCCTCGGCTGAGTCCACAAATTATATTTCCCAAAACTGCAACATCAAAACCATCCCTTATCGTCAGACGTTGATTTGGGTTTTTAAATGGCCCGCGGGCAGAACGGGATGTCCACACTTGAAGTCCTGAAATAATGGTGGCTGTCTTCAGAGGCTATGTGAGCAGACTAGTTGATTGTTTTCCCTACTGCCAAATAAGTTTCTGATAAATATTTAAGCTGCTTCTCTCAGTTTCATCTCACAGTGAATTGAAGCTGGTTAAAGGTGCATATTGAACATCACTGAAAAGCTACAGAGACCTCTCTCTGTTCATTTCTTTTGGCATGTTCATCAAATAAAAGCCACTCTGGGCCAAGTGCCCTGCCTTTATCAGAGGTTTTTCTTGAGCTGTGCCAATTCAACTCCGATTTCACTGAGGATTATTATTCCACCTAGTTCATTTCCCCACTTCAGACAGTAATAAGTGAGTGGAATAATCACCTGCAGCACCTGGCTTATAACTCCAACCAACCCCGACTATTACCATATTTGAGAAACCTTTTAATTTAAGACGCCCCAGGGGGGTGGGGGTGGGGGGTGATTTCTGTGAAAGTACAATTCTGCTGCAACTCGAGGGTTTATTTTACACTTCTCTTAGGTGTTAATTGGGGCAGCTTTCACACAGGTACACTGAGTATTTGGTAAACCGGCAGCAACTGTAGAGAAAACCGGTTCGGTGGAGCTGCACAAACACGCACAAACAGTAAAGTTAGAACATTTTCTGTTTATCCTGTAAGCCAACAGGAATAGAAATTCTGCCTCTGGGCCTAATTTTTGTTTTCTTTTGTCAGCTCCAGTTACATCAGGCTCACACCACAATCAAACCACATCGAGTGACACAACTGCAAATGGAAGTTAAACTCACTGCAGTGCTATTTTGTTAGCAACACCAAAACCTCAACTACTATGACACTTGTGTCAATTTCCCCACAAGTATTTACACTTCACATGGTCACAGAAGTGTCACAGGGTTTATATGAGGCTATATTAGCTCGTTTTGGGAGGTGGAAGTGGTTCAATGAAGACTTACAGTACAGTTTATAGCTTTAGAAAAAGTGGTTTCTACTCAATATTTTGCTTTTACAAGTCAAAAATCATTGCACACCACAGGGGAGATCATGATTTTAGTTCTTTTTAGATCCAACAGGAGCATTTGAGACTGGATTGTGCTAAACAAGTGTTTGCTTGTATGAGTTTCCTCTAATCTTTTGGAATAAACCGATTCTGGTCAAACTAACTCATCGTCTACAGCTCACATTACCTGTGGTAAACTGCAAGGTTCAATTTTAGGTATCATCTCATTTTCTATTTATATGCTTCCTCCAGGCCAAGTTATACAAAGTTATAAAATCTTGTTCACTCTAGATTTACTTGATCACTTGGTTTCTTCAGGGGTTGCAAACCTCTACTATCAAAATAATCATTTTTGAAGGTTTATAATGATAGTGACAGTCTATCAAGCATAAATTAGATACTTTACTACGTTTGACCACATCCAATGCCTTTACTGTGACTTATTTATTAATAACTGGTACTTATGTCATGTTTTGTTGCAAATTATAAAACTAAAATAACAATAATTTACTTTTTAAATTATCAGCACAATGATAATAGCATGTATAAGCCTAATATGTATGCAATATTTATGTTGCATACATATTACCTACTTATGTTTACACAAATTACTCAAATTAAAAACAGTGTCCTTCTATAATAACTAAGACAGGCAGCAGCGCTAAATTCTTTTTAACATTTTTAAAGTTGTTTTTTTTTTTTTTTTTTTAAATAAAGTCCATGTCAGAGTATTGATATGAAGCCAGAAGCCAACAGCATTGGGAGTGAAAGCAAACAGACCTGTTCACGCTTTTTAAATATTTGAATTCCCAGCTAGAGGGGTTTAGGACTAGATATTTATGTGTATATTTCCACCAGTATTGAGGTTTAATTGCTTGCAAAATTAAGAGGAGAAGGTCTCCAGGCAAAAGATAAATGCTGGAGATAGAGCTGGGCGATAGAACGATAACGATATGTATCGAGATATAACTTTTACTCGATAGAGAAATTAAGCTATCGCGATAGACCTCGCCGCTCTTGTCCTCTTAAAAAAACAAACAAAAAAAAAGGTCAGCCAATCCAAATTAAGTAGCGCAGAGCCGAACCAATCACAGCCGCAGCGTCACGTCGCGTGACTTGTTACGTACAGCACAAGTGCCAAGCCGCACGTGTGTTTGTTTGGGAAGCAGCCAGCGGGTAATGGAGCCAGCGCGTAATGGAGGAAATGAGTGTGCCGACTAGAAAAATCAACCGAGCGTGACCGAAGAGAAAACAGATGATGGTTCCAATGCCGGAGAGATTGTCGAACGGAAGAGCCATAGAAGTTCCGTAGTGTGAAGGTATTTCGGCTATTTCAAGTCTGACAAAAAACAGAGTAGCGTGCGCTGTAAATTGTGCCGAAAGCAAGTCTGGAAATACAATAAACTGGTGCATGCGTCACACTGTGCGCCACGTTATTGTTTCGGTGAAATGAATTTCTACAATACTGTTACTGTTAATTGTACTCTCTGCAGTGTTTAAATGCTTACATATACACACAGTTACTGTCCGTCCACACATACGACTCGGTTCTGCTTCTATGCCCCAGCTTTGTTTACTTTTTCCCACTGAGGCTTCTAGACTTCTGATTGGCCAACATTTCTGCACGGTTAGGAATCTAGCGCCACCTGCTGCTTTGGCATGTTCATAGCAGCGTTTTCCTTCATTTCTGCCTTTATGTGTGGATGGGATTATTTTTTAAAACGAAAACGGAAAATCTCAGTTTTCAAAAATACCCGTGTACGTGTGGACGTAGCCTCAGTCTCTGACTGGAAGCGCTAATTCGTCATTCGGCTTTTGTCAGACTAAAGTAACTGTTAAAACTGTTTGAAAAGCTAAGCTATACAACAAGGAGAGATTGAGAATTTCCTTTTAGTTCTCAGTTTATTTGATATTGACAAAAGTTAGTCAGTTTTGTCTGTTCTTCTGTAAAACAAACTAAGATTTATTTTTAGAATTAATACTTTGTTTCTAAGTGGAATTGACAATTTAGTCTATTTCGTTTGTTCTATTTTGAAACTTAAACGCTTTAGCGGCTGCCTTTTGTGTAGTTTGCAATATTTGCCTTTATTTATCTGAAAAAGTCTCATGTTCCTTAAGTACATCTACCCTGTTGAACTTATTATGGGAAATAAATATTTAAATAAAAACAAGCTGCTGATTATTTCACATTTTACTTGTGAGCAACGGCACATTTAAATCTTACAAATATAGTTATTTGGCTTATATCGTGATAGATATCGTTATCGCCTGAAATGAAAAAAACATATCGTGATATGAAAAAATCTCATATCGCCCAGCTCTAGCTGGAGATGGATCAAAACAAGCGTAGAGCTGGAGTTTTGTGACCCCACTTAGCATTTTAATTGAGCATTATCTGTGGCATACCACAAGGTTCGATTTTGGGTCCTGTTATAGTTCCTATTTATATGCTGTCCCTAGGATAAATAGATTTTAAATAGATACCTTAAATCCCTAAAACACACACTTCTCTTTAATTAAATGCATCAAATAAATAAATAAATAAATCATACATCATGCTCTTCCCTGATCTACAAATCACACAAACCACTCTGAAGGTGTCCTAGGACCCTAAAGCCAGCAGTCAGAAAGGTACTCAGCTCTAACCTTTGAACTAGAAAAGTTACCCTTTCCTGCTTCTTCCAAATAACATCTACTATTAAAATTAAACAAAATATTAGCTGGAAAAAGGTTCATTCTTGTGCTTTGTCCAGGCTAAATTACTGCAAATGAAACACCACTCTCTCACCTCCAAACAGTTCAAAACGCAGCAGCGAAGCTTCTTACTGGTACAGACGGCATCACATCATCCCAATCCTCTGACTCCAAGTACATTTTAGATTTTCCTACTCATGCTTAAAGCCAAGTAGCAGAAATTCTGACCCCTTATATAACCTACTTCACATTGTTAGAAAGAGCCCCACCTGAGGAAGTGGAGGTGCTTCTCCCATCAGGAGCCCTTGGCTTTCTAAAACCTGCCTGAGCAGATAAGGCTCGTAAAATCTGTGACTTCCTGTAAAAACACGTTTTTGTAACCTTGCTTTTAGTCATGTGATTTTTCCGTCTTTTTACCCTTTAATCATCTATTACGTTATATAATTGCTTGTCTGTCGCCTCTTTTATATTTGTTGCAAACTATATTATTCTCATTCCATTAAAAAAAACAACAACAAAAAAACAAATTCAATGGATTTTGTACTATGAAACCAAACCCAAAGAGCAGATTTAAAATGACACACTTCAAGGTGATCAACTTCTCTTCCTAAAGAACAATTGCTCTCAGAATACTCCGGCAAGTAAAAAAGTAAAGTCTGAAGCATTTCTCCCAGTAGCCCACATAAACAGCATGCCCTGCACTCCCGAGATGACCTCTCTTTCCTTTATCATCACTACACTGACATTCATTAAACATCCACCGCGGGGAAATAACTACATATAATGGCCGTCCACCAACACAGAGTGCTGAAAATGGCTTTTAGCATGTAGATGTAGAAAGAAGCCACATGCAAGCCACATGACTGATTACCTTTTATTTGCACTCCCATCAACCCAAATCCCTGGCTGCTCCCTCATTAACTTCATAAAAACTCCAATCTGTACCCTTGTGTCCCACAAGAAGCCACTCAAGGGCCCTCTGACCCCCCCCCCCCCCCCCCCCCTTCAATATTGGGGCTCACCTGCAGTTTGCATGCACGCCAATGATGCCCCAAAAGAGGTTACACTCCTTACACATAAAAGCAAGCTATGCACTGCACGGCTGACCGTACGCAACATACATAGCCCCCCACCTCCACACCCACCTGAAGAGCAGGAGATGAGGAAAACGGCGAAGGCCAATTTGGTGGCGTCTCCCATTTTCCATCCGAATCGGATCCTCTTGACTAGAAAGAGAATTTTACAAAAGCACAAAAAGCTCCAGAAAAATTTTCAAAAAAATCTCAAAACGATTGAGTCAAATTAAATGTCTTGTTGTCTCTGGAAATATTGCATCTTTAAAAAAAAAAAAAAGTCAAGATCGAGTCTACATCCAAAACATCCCAGGTAATGCGAGCCTCACTAGTCCAAAAAAAGAAGACGGGAGGATGAAGAGGAGGAGGAGGAGGAGGAGGGGATGGTCGCTGGTATTTCCAGGTTTATACACAAGCAATGCAGGGTGAACTGATGGCACTGGAGCCGGGGTTATCGTGTACTTGCCAGGTCTGCAACAGCAGCATTGTTCACCTGTGCCCGGTGGTGCTATTTTTCAGATAAACGGTGCACAGACCCGAGCCACAGCCGGGCAGGGCTAACATCCATCGGACTGCAAATCAAACGCACTCCGCTCTCCAATCAAACTTCTCCTCGGTGAGCTCCGTCGCATAGCTCTCAAAATGTCCAAACTGCGTCGAAAGGGAGCATTTCCACTCTCCCGCTATTTGCAAAAAACAATTTAAAAGCTTTATCTTAGGTGTTATATTCCGTGCAGAGGTTTTAGGCTTCGTCCGGCTGGGCTGCCCGGCCACAACCACGGCTCCGTCCGCTCCAGCAGGGAAACAACCGATTACCAGACTGCCTTTCCCCCCCTCCCGCTGCGACAGCCCTCTCCAAAGTGGGCCAAACAACCGTTCCCGGTCCAAAAGATTCGAACGAACAAGCGGAAAGACTATCATATGATAACACTAGCCGCTGAAGCTGCCGTTAATCCACGTAGCTGTCGAGTTTAGGACGAGCTGATTTTCCCAAGTCCGTCTCCTCCTCGCCCCCTCTGCTCGGGACGATTTCAAGATGGCGTCACTGGCACCCTGTTAGGCTTACCCAGCTCATACAACGAGCTTCCAGCGAGGGTTTTCAAAATAAAAACCACAGCGTTTACGCTTGTAAACGAACTAAAACGGTTGTAAAGAGAAATTTTAGTTTACTGAAATAAAAAATAAAACTACGCAACCGAAGGAGAAAACCTATCCTTTTTTTAGGTAGATGTTTAGACGTCCTTTTTAAATGAATTTTATAAATTCTGTAAAAAGAGGCTTTGGTACGAACATTTATTTAAATCCTGAGTACTAAGTGACTGTTTCCATTATTATTTATAAAATCTGCCCCCTAAATTAACAGAGTTCTCAAAATGTTTCAAAATGGCATGATTTAAGATGTATTTTTGTGTTTCAATACAGTTTGAACTCTCTTAGGCAGATTTCTTGTCATTTCTTGAAGTAGTTTTTGGGAATAGTTTTCCAGGCTTTATGAAAACCATTCAAAGCTCTTCTTTGGATGTTGGCTGCCCTTTGTTCTGTTTTCTGTCAAGGAGCTACGTTTGCCTGCTCCCTTATTCACAAGGAGTTGCCACGGTGGGTAGCTCCACGTCTTTGAGTTGGCAGATTTTGACTCTGGATTTGTGAGATTACTGTCTCTTCCCTCAAATGAACCGGGGATATTTAGCATGTTTGATGAATTTGTAAACCACTACACTATGGATGATCCCACATTGCTTCAATAATGTTGAGGTCCAGACTTCATTATTATTAATGGCCTTTGTATAAATAAGAAAAAAATATCGCCACCACCACCACCACCACCACCACGTAGAATCACATAAACAAACGTAGTTTAGTATTTTGAATGTTTTTGACATTTTTGGTGGGAGGGTTGCCCTAATTCTGAAAGAACTGCTTGTCAACTTCCGGTGCCAATCTGGCTAACTTTATCCAGCTTGACGATCTGCTTTATGAGATAGGGATTGTTTTTGTCCGGGAAGGCTGTTAGCTTTGCTTTCCAGTGCGTGCCGTATAATGAAAAGATGGGCGGTCACATTTCTTTAAACATCCTTTCAAAATAAGAAATGTCCAATTTGTTACACATTTATACGTCTTTACAATAACTTGCATTAATTTTAATTTGTGCATGCTATATTACATATCATTAGTCAGCGTGTACTTATTTTATACACCTTATGTTAAAAGAAAAACTATTTATACTACAGCCATCTACAGTGGTGTTGTTGAGGTTTAAACTACACAAAAAATGTCCTTTTTCTAATCAACAGTATGCTCATTATACAGCTCAGCACTCATATAGGTCAACACATGCCACACATAGGCTACATATAGCCTCACTTTGCAGTATGTGCTACTATACCTACATATATCAGGTTTCAGCATGGGTTGGGTGTTCAGTAATAAATGCTGAGAATACCATGAAGTACAGATATAGGCTTGGCCCATCCCCAGATCTGTGTGACACTAATCTCTCTAATAGCCTGGAGCAGATCTCCAACCATAAGCGCTGCTAAACGATTAGGAGGTCAAAGGTCTCGGGGGATTTCTCTGCCAAGCTGGAAGCTGAGTCACCTGTTCTATATTGGAGTGTTGGCTTTCATCTTCAGCAAAACACGGGGTCCTGTACATAGCTTAATGGCTGGGGCTCAAGGCACTGACAAAGGCCCGGGTGAGTAGTTCAGTTCTTGTCAATGTTATTCCCCTAGCAGCGTTTTCAAACTTTCATCACAAATGAAATCTCTCTGGAAAGAGCGAAAGCAGCCCCAGCAGGATGCTCATCATTTCAGAGATATTAGAAACATGAATCAAAAGGCTTGTTTCTGAGTATGTGTGAGCATGCTGTGAGCATAGCTGTGGTCACCAAGTCACCACATAATCAGATTACACCTTCATTGTCACACTCCTTTCTTGCGTCACGTATAATTAACTAATTCACTTACAGAAGTTTAGGATGAGCCGCTGCAACAATAGCTTCATGATCAGCCTACACCACACAGGATTCATTCATCCATGGGTTGTGTTGTTGCTAATTGATGAGGCATTTTGAAGCAAATTCTTTAGCGTGTGCTGTAAGCTGATAACTGAGAGCCCTGTTCTAAATCACCAATATTGTGAAATAAATCACTCCGAGATGAATAAGTGGTAAGAAAATAGATCGGGAGCTAATAGAAAAGTTCCAGTTTGCAGGCAACATCTCAGCTAAGATGTAAGACCATGTGGCTAAAATGAGTTTCACAATCTATGAGCCTATGGCTTGATTGATTTTGATGTCCAACAAAATATGAAGATATTAAAGAAAACAGACACCCTGTGAAAAATGTAGGATTGAAGTCTTTTGTCATTTCTTTAAGTAGTCTTCAGCCCAAAACCATGACAGAGCCTCCACAGCCCGTTCTCACTCCCGAGGCGTAACATGCCGACGTTTTGTCACGTCCCGCGGCGTTCCTGAGGAACGCGAAAGGAGACCTTCGGCGTTCTTATGGTACGCGGCGGGTTATGGCTGGAATCCAGTGCAATGACGCTCCCGCGGTAATAGACGTTCCAGCCCTGTATTCCAGCCCTAAACCTAACCTTATCCCTAGCCCTAACCATAACCTTTTTCCTGATCTTAACCAGGACCGTAATGATGTTAAATAGCGTGTTTCTCAGCGATTTAAAGAAAAAGAGCGAACATGTGTAGATTGAGTCCATACGGTTGTCATATTTCCTCACTTTTCCGAGGTCGTCATTTAGGAACGTGGTGGGTAGCCGAAAACGTAATATGGTGACGATTTTGCACCTAGCGTAAAATGTTACGCTTTGGGAGTGAGAACGTTGGCCTCCACCAAGTTTTACAGACGGCTGTAGAAACTTACTGTTGTACCTCTCTCCAGACCTTCTCCATATGTTTGAGGCTGAGATTTGTTTTCCAGATGATGTCTTATATTTCTGTTATCTAAATTTGTCATGTATCTTTCCCCCTCTCTCAATGGAAGAGAAACCTTCCAAAAATTCCTGGAAACTCTAAAACTTCACCATTTCTTAATTGGAAAAACGTCAATGTAAATTCACTTATAACATTTCCTATAATCCTGGTAACTAAAATTTGAACAAACAAAAATACAGAAAAGCCAAGCGTCACATGACCCGTTTAAAAAGGTTTCTAGAGCAAAATGTCACACATAACCTAACCTAAATGAACTTCAGTCTGACCTCCAGGGCTTGAATCTGAAGTCCATCCAACAAACCTCTAAAAGGTGAACATGGATGCATCCATGTTGAAGTTAAACCTTAAAGTAAAATTATTTATTTTTCATTAGTTTTTATTGGTTTAAAAGCCTTATTTTTCAGTTCGGTTTGAAAATGTTTAATTTGGCTTATTTTGTATTGAGTCGGCCCTACGATTGACTGGCAGTCTGTTTGGGGTGACCCTGTCCTTCTCTTGGCCATGGACAGTTGGAAAGGCGCCAGCCTGCTCACAACCCCGTTCTGGAAAATGATTACGGATGGATGATTTGGGTTGATTTAGGAACTTCACAACAGGGCAGTAATGCAATACAAGAAAACCAGTACTACTCCCATAGAAATCACAGTATACAAGTAATGTTTGTGGCTTTGTGTTTGACATTTGCTAATAAACGCTAACATTAATTGAATTCATAAGAATGGTGTCAGATTGGTGTCCTGACAAATAAAGTTTTACTTTCTTGATTGAGTTCATGGAAATGTCTCTAACCAGTCCTCCAACTACATGATCTTATCTGCGTTCGTAAGTGAAGTGAAACAAACATTTTTCAAGTGCTTCTGAAATGACACGGGATTGTTTCCACCTCAAAACTGACTTCAGATATTTATCATCACCATTTTTAAGTTTCCTTTTCAGTCACTGGTTACTTTAAGTCACATTTGGTATTTGGCTAGAAAACATCACAATTTGGGTTAAAATACTGTCCTGCCAATGTATCCATTTGCATGAGGATTTCCATAGAGAGGAGTTTTCACCCACAGTGAATGTGCCTTTGTGTAGTCCTGAGTTCAGCAGGAACGCGAGACGCAAGAAAAAGCAAAAAACAAAAACCATGAAACATCAAAAATACAGTGTGAACAGTACAGACTGTGGCTGCAGTGGACACCTTTCGTGTTTTTAACACTTGTTTTCATTTGTATGTTACGAATTAGTTTTATTTTCCATGGCTGGCTGATCAACCACCAACAGCACAAGTAAGAGTGGCCCGCAGACCGGTTGTACAACATACTTTGTACTCTGCGTCTGTTGACACTGTTTAATGAAATTCTCTGCAGGTAGACCACAGTGTATCAGTACCACTGGACCACCAACATGCTACCGCTGCTAGCCCATAATTTGAGCTTTAGTAGCAGTGAAACAGCTTTGGCTTTTTGCTGGTCTGGGGCATTCTGGTGTGTTAACATAATGCCACAATCTTCCCACCCAGGAGTAGTGGACGTCCCAGGAAATTCACCCCACGCTAAACTACATCTCAGACTCTACACGCCTCATTTAGCATGTTAAATGTTAAAGTTCGTGACAGCACAATTGGAAAGGGACTAAAGAAGGATGGTTTATTTGTAAGGGTTTCCAGGAGAAGGCCTCTTCTCTTTAATAAGAATGTGGCAGCACAGCTTAAGTTTGCAAAGTCGTCTATGAACAAACCACAAGACTTCTGGAACACTGAACTTTGGACAGATGCGACCAAAGTAGAGATGTTTGGCTATAACGAACAACATCATGCTACAGGACAAGGGTCTCATGCACAGCGGGAAATCTTTAACAGAGTGGCTGTGTGGCAGGGTGTGGGCTGTGGCACGGCTGGCGGGGGAGGTGGACATACCTGAGCGGCATCAGTAATCACGCCTTGCCAGCTTAAAAGGATTAAACGGGGTCCTGAGTGTGTTGTTATTGTGTGGCTGGCAGCTGAAAAGCTGCAACCGTCTGTGTAAAACGACAACTGGAATAAAAGACGTGTGCTGAAAAGCGTGAAAATGTGGTCGGGTCTGCCATATGTCTGTTACACTGGTGCCCAAACCCAGGATTGGGGCATGGTGGAACCGCGACCGGGCCAGCCAGGGGAGGTGCTGGCCCAAACGGGGGCCGAGTTTGCGGCCACGGGGAGGGAGCAGGCAGCGAAACAGTGGGAACAGCTGCAGGACTAAACCGACTGCCAGATGCAGGCGATAGAGAGTCTGGCAGCTAGGATCGGTGCCTGGCCGACACGGCCGCCGGCTCCACCGGCTCCCCTCGACTGTATGGGAGTGGCTGGTGTCTGGCCTGTTCTGGCACCCATGGGTGAGGCCAGCCAAGGCATAGCCTACCTCCGCACTACACTCTACTACACTCCTCGGGTGGGAGTGGCTAGTGCCCGGCAGGTGCCTGCACCCATTCCTGTTCCCTGGAGGGCAGCCGAGCAACCTCCACTTCCACCACCTGCTAACCCACCTGCTCACCCCGACCCGGTGGGCAGTGTGCTAGAGGGACCTGCTCTGCTGGAGCCGGGGATCGTGGCACCGGAGAGACTTGCTTGGTCTGAGCCGGTGGACAGTGTGCAGGAGAGTCCTGCTCAGCCAGAGCCAGAGGTTGACGCAAGGGAGAGACCTGTGCAGCCAAAGCTGAAGGTCAGAGCGCGGGAGGGACCTTCCTTGGCCGATTTGGCGCACAAGCTGGATCTGCTTAGTTTCCACCAGAGGCCAGTGTGCGGTGGGGTCCTGCATGCCGGCTACCTGTGAGCCTCGGCTCACGTCTGTGTCTGCTGCGCCGCCGCTGCTTGCCACGCGGCCGGCCTGTGGACCAGCTTTGTTTCCGCTGGACCAGTGGCCGTCCCCTGTCACCAACACATCCCTGCCGCTGGGCCATGCTGACGGTCGGGCTCATTCCCTCTCTCCTCTCACGTGGGAGGGGGCTGTGTGTGGCGGAGCGTGGTCTGCTTCACCTACCGCCTACTGCTGATGGCCAGAGGGGCCGATGGCGCGATATGGCAGCCTCGCTTCAACTGTAGCTTTCCTCCACCAGTGTGTGAATGTGAGAGTGAACGGCATAGTGGAATTGTAAAGCGCTTTGAGGGTCCCGAAAAGCGCTTTACAAATGCGATCTATTATTACTTCCAGTTATTGCTACTAAAGGTGATTCCACAAGCAGTGTTGGGAAGGTTACTTTTAAATTGTACTCCACTGCAGAGTACAGAATACATGCCCCAAAATGTAGGTTGTAACACATTCCATTAAGTTACTCAGTGTGAGTAATGTACTCTGAATACTTTGGATTACTCAATATATTACCATGCTTTTTACAACTACTTGAATGCACTATTGCTGTGTGATTTATTACTATTACTGAAGGCTAATAGTAATAACCTGGCGTTAGCTCAGGTTAGGTCAGACTGCTTTCACAACTGCACATGATTATTTGCAGCCAACAGGTTGTTGATGCTCTCCATCAAGCCTAACCGTTTGCAGTCTATGAACTAGTCTCAGCTAACTCCAGCAAACAAAGTTAGCTCGGTGGCATTCACACAGCAATAGTACATCAAAGATACTGAAGTGGCACATAACCCAGTAAGCTACCACAACTAAAATAAGTTAGTTGCAGTATGAAGTGGTGTTGGAATTTCCAAGTAAGAAATCCATTCCTGCCCGTGCACTGCTGGCTCTGTTGTGCTGGCTTCGGGTCCATTGTGTAACTGACGCCACCAACATTAACAGGACGCTTAGTTCTCGCTGCAGTCTACCGGTAGCGTCTCCTTTCAGGCCAGGATAGACGAATGTCACCGAGCAGTGACTAAGTTTGTGGTAAAAGGCTTGCACCCATTTGCCACAGCAGATGCCCCCGATTTCACTTTGGTAAGTGAATGTGTTTAATTGTAGGCAGGGACATTACTGGATATTCTTGTGTAATTGCTACAGAATAATTTATGTTATACTTTGTTATTGCTACAGGAGAATATTTATTTTATTATTTTACATTTACAATTTTTTTTCCTGGGGACCCTGTGACACCCCATTGAAGAGCCGTAGGCTGGATCTCTTAAGATCTCACTGTTGGGTTTGTAAGGCCATGTTATCCTAAATTTCTATCTTGTTCAAAGAGAAGATATAAAACAAAGTTCTAAGCTAATCGACCTGTGTGTTCTCCTTTAAAAAAAAAAAAAGAATCGACAAAGAATCGAATCGTTAAACAGAATCGAAAATGGAATCGGAATTGTGAAAATCTTATCAATACCCATCCCTAATTAGAGCCTCTTATTTCGTGTTTTGTTTGGGTTTCCAGCAATGTGTGGAATTATCAAAATTAGATAGCATATGTGGGGTGGCTGTAGCTCAGGTGGCAGAGCAGATCAGTCACTAACCAGAAGGTCGGTGGTTCAAAGATCGGTGGTGCTCCAGTCTGCATGCCAAATATCCTTGGGCAAGATACTAACCCCATCCATCGGAGTATGAATGTTAGATGCTTAGAAGAAGTGATTGGGTGAATGAGTTAGTAGTATAAAGCGCTTTGAGTGCTCATGTAACGCTTCCAGCTCTTCAAAAATCACAGACGCTCAGAAAGGTTGGCTTTTCACAGTTTATTCCTGCAGAAGACATGGAAAACACTTAACATGTGTCTTCTGGTGGTACCTGCAATTGTAGCTCCCTCACAGTGCAAACGTGCGCTGTGTTGACAGACTTACAATTAACTTTTTAATAAAGAAAAGATGGAAAACAATCATTTCTTCCATTTTACAGTCTGTCACACTGAACTTGTATACAAAAAGAAATATTATGGCTTATAAAAATACATTTCACAATTGTATAAAACAAAATAACAGGATAACAGAAGTATCACCGGCTAAACATTTCCCTCTAGTGGACAAATTAACGGTAGCGCACTACATTTTCACTTGCTTGTGCTTTACAGACAAAATGACTGTTAACAAGCGCACATATCTGCAGAAGACATGGAAAACACTTGTGTCTTCTGGTGGTACCCGCAACTGTGGCTCCTACAATGTAAAACAACATCAAAAAAAGCACAGAAAAACAGTAAGTCCAAACACATTTCCTGCTATGCGCAGCAACCACTAGGGGGCCGACAAAAGCTTACTGCCAAAGAGCATAAATACGGCAGAAACACTGTTTAACAGCAACCACCCTTTGTTTCGGTTACACAGTAACATCCTAACATCAATATAAACCTATATACATCGACATGTACAACTTATGTAACAACATTCACACCAGAAACCACAAAAGTGCCAGAGCCTTTCATTACAGAACTTACCCTCACAGTGCAAACCAATGACTGTATAAAAGATTTTCTTATCAAATGAGTGAAGCGAATGGCAGAAATCTGAATGGGGGAAATGAGGGCTAGCTGGTCAGAGAACTTTTTTAGTGAACTGAAAGTTGTTCTCTCACCTGCTTTGCATATCACCGGCTCGGACTTTTGTGATGACACTGCGTATACAGTTTACTTCTTGATGCATCAGCGGTGCACCTGTGCAGGGACGCGGGTGGGAGAAACCACTTTTTTTGTTGTTGCCATTTTTAGGGATATTTCAGGCCGAGGGACAATTTGAAGCTGAAAGTGCTTTACAGCTGCATCTTAGGATTCTCAGATCAGGTGTTGAGAGGCGTATGTGCTTGGTGAGCGTTAGGACAATGTTTGAAAACAGTTTTTACTTAGAATTGTTGTCAGCTTTCTTGCTAATTGGTAATTCCTGACCTGTGAGTCAATTAAGGCTTAACAAGTTAATGAAGCAAGGAGATGTCACAAGCTGAAGGACAACAAACAGACAACAAGTAGATCAAATTGTGTGCTGAAGCTAAATTACAAAGGGCCATTTGCTTTTTCACTTAAAGACAAACTAAATACGTAATTTTCCTACATTTTTTGATATATTTGAACTGCCAGAGCACCTAAAATGCTCTTTTGAGGCTTTGAAACATAAAAAAATATCAGCAGAGTTGTAGTATTTGTGTTAGCTGAAGAGCCTTCAGGCATGCCAAGGTCCTTCCAGACACTGATGTGGACAGGTATGCCTGCAGTGAGGCTGTTTAATTTCTCTACAATAACAAAACCCTGAAAGCACTCCGCCAGGACAAAGGGACGACATGACGCGCCTCATGTGGAACAAGTGCGTCTCTCTGTCTTCCCTTGAGTGGGGAAGACCTACAGTTCTAGTCCTGGAGATTTATTGCCCAGCTAATCCCATTACTCAACTATCAGATGCCAAATCCCCTCTAATGGCATTACACGTGCCAGAGTTACGTATGATGATGCTTGCTAATGAGAGCTCAGCTGATATACCTTACTGGAACCAGTGGCCCTTGTGCACAGAGTAGCCCCGTGGCTCTGCGGCTTAATGGACTCAGTATTGAGTGTCAAGGGAAGTCAAATTTATCGACAAAGTGCTTTTAACAAAAAGCAGGTTGCTCGCAAAGTGCACTGCAGGGCAACCAAAGGATGTAAATACATCGAAACTGTGAGCAAACACGGTGAAATGTTAATAGTTTGTAACGCGAGGGAGCGCGTGCAACAGCGAGAGCTGCAGGGTGACGCCAAGGACACGCGGACACTTAAAGATTCAAGCATGAATGATGAATAGCGGGATGGAGTTTCCCCATACAAACCTCAAATCAGACAGCAACTGCTGCCTCCGCCGCTGCTGCCACATCTTCTGTAAAGGTCATTTTGAAAAGTTGATAAGTGCCTTTGCCAAACAGAAACTTACATAGACACCTACATCGCTGAGTGAAAATGTCACTCTGCAGCCACTCGAGCCTTCAGAAACAGTGGCCGAGCAAGCATTTGAAATATTCAGACACTTAATTAAAAGAACCAGCTCTTCAAGAAAAGAAAACATGCAGCTGAAGTCTAGCACTGAAAAATCACTTAGAACTATGTTTTATTATCAAAACATAAAATATTGAATGCATTCCCATTACTCTGAGGAATGTGTATATGAGACATAGTATATGATTGTATGGCTAATACTAATCGCGTAAATGCATTTTCAGGCTGTAGTTGGTGGACAAAAAGTATTTTGTTTAATTTGTGGGTAAAATAGTTGGTCTATTAGTTATATATAAGATAAAAAATATATTTTTTATTTTGATTCATATAACACAGGAATTCCCCAGCTTGGGCAAAAATAAAGTATATCTTATCTACAAAATAAGTGAAGAAAATATAGTTAATACTCAGAACTGCACAAAAATAATTTTTTCTACTTTAAAGAAAAAGCTAAATACATTTAACATTGACACTGAACAGCTACTTTATTAAGTACAGCGTACTGGGTTGGACCCCGTTTTGTCTCCTGTCTTAATTCTAAATGGGAAAAATTCAACAAGGCACTGGGAATGTTTCTCAGAGAGTAGAAATAAAGGCTCAGAACACCAGGGAACATTTTTTTCAATCTTCTATTGTCCAGAAAGTCTCCATCAACAGGGATCTGAAAACAATGCTGATTGATGTAGATCACGTATGCTTCATGCTGGAGTATTATTGTATTATTAATCTCATCTTCACGTCTTCATTGAATGTGATGGACAGTCGATTGTCCAGTTTTGGTAAATCTTTGCAAATTGTAGCCTCAGTTTGCTGTTCTTAGCTGACAAAAGTGGGACCCGGTGGTCTTCTGCTCCTCTGCTGTGGATTCAAAGATACTCTTATGCATACCTTGGTTGTAAAAAGTGGTAATTTGAGTAACTGTTGGCTTTCTATCAGCTTGAATCAGCCATTCTGGCATCAACAAGACTTGAACTTCAGCAGGTTGTTTTAACCAAGTGTACATGCGTACATGCAGTGAATTGCAGCCATGTGACTGACTGATTTCCGTTTTAATGAGCAGTTGTCATTTTTCTAAAACGATTCTCTAAAAATCATATTTATGGACCGCTTAATGTCCAGTTACGTTGTGATCTGTGAAATGATACTATCAGGCCACATGTATGTGAACACCTAACCACTGCAAAATATAGAGAAAATGTAGCATGCGACAAACATGCCAACATAATGGGCTTTTCCTGCTGTTTCCCACTGGAAGGCTCCTATGTAGACCTTTTTGAGATTCTTTGGAGTCACTATAAATCTCAGAAGGACTCCACTCCTACAACGTGTTTGGCTCTCTTGTCTAATTAAAAATGTTCGATCAAAAATAGCACCAGCACCAGGTAGCCCAGACTGGCTGGTGATAGCTCTATCTGTGCACAGCCGCTCGAGCTAAAATCAGAGCCTCCGCTTTTTGCTCTTAAAGCTCCCAGGAAAATGATTTATACGCCTGCTTTCGGCTTGTTGCGATGCCACTCAGAGCGATTTATCTTGCCTTGGCCCAGGCTCTCTGTAGCAGAAGCGGCCAATCCCCCCCCTTCTTTTCTGTTGTTTCAGCATGAATGATCTTTTGCATTGACAGCTTTGTTCATCCCTGCAGGCAGATCTGCACCTGTAACCAAAGTCCGGTGGATAGCGGCCTAATTACCGTTCTCATCTGGCACCCAGCTGCCTTCCTTGTCCTCATATGAACCTGTGCAGCAAACCTCGGAGGGGGGAGTGGCGGTGTTGCCGAGTTAAAAATGAGCTATGGTTGCTGTAGCTACTGTGTGCAAAGCGGTGGAGATGAAGCTGAGAAGAAAGGGTTTTTGAGGACTCAAGGTCAGGAGGACAATAAACCGAAGAAAGACAGCATCTCCAGTTACGTCGTCAATCATCGGCGACAGTTCGCGCTTATGTCATGTTGGCAGGTATCACTGTCTTCTTAATCCCCAGCGTGCCTGCCGTGATCTGTGACACCTACTGTTTTTAAACCGAGACATGCAGGAACTGTCAGCAGCAGCAGAGCCTCAGAACATCAGGCGGGAGAGGCAAAATGAACTGCTTGGGTCCCTAAAGGTCGATGAGTTTGCTCTGAAAAGAGAAAATAAGGACACAGGTGAAGTAGATGTAAGTGTTGTTACTGGTTGAAAAGGAACATGTGGGCTTTGAAGAAAAGAGCACACAACCTTTACTGCTTGAATAAAATTAGAATAAACAATACTTCCTGCACAGGAGTGAATATGGCTTGCACAAATGGACATAGGATGATGACGCACACAGCAGAGATTAACATTGTACAGTACAGTCAATGAAGGACGAACTTATTGTGAAGCTTTGAATCTCAGGGCTCAATGCTTTTCATTAACTCTCTTATGAGCTCTCTCCTGTATATACACTCGTACCAAGGCCCGCTGCAGCAGAATTTATATGCAAATCTTGACCTTTGCCAAGCTGTTACATGAATAGTTGTTTTTCCTCGCGTTCTCATCCGATAAACACTTGTTTGCAGCCAGATTTGCAGAATTTACTTCCAGTTTCTAGTCATTTCAAGTCACCAAGTGAGCCCTCATCAGTCATGGAGGAAATAGAGCTTCATGAAGTGAGTTAGGATCAGTCACCAAGCAGATAAATGCCGCTGAACTGATCTACCTCTCCTCTTCATTTTCCTCTCTGGAGGGGGGCTTGACAGGAGATGCAGTGCTGACAGCTCTAAATTTAATACGCAACACCCCCCAAAAAAGTGCCAGCATGACCAGGCTAGTGTGAAAATAACACCACGTTAAAGCTGAGGCAGCCCATGCCTCGAGCGTGACGTGACGCTTATGCAATCTCACAATGAGGCCCAGATATTTGGGGAATGTAACTCGAAACCCCAAAACACTTATAGACAGGTTGTTGCCAAGGTTTAGGAGGGCAGCTGTGCAGGTGATGTGCATGCATACATGAAGGGCAATTTCCAAAGCTTGTGATGCTTGAAGCTCAATTTTAAGCATATTCCAAGATTAAGGATCCAACAGTTCTGCTCATTTCCAGCTTGTTTTTATTCCTGGACTCCACTAGAGCAGCTTTGCAAGACTCACAGTACAAAATAAGTCTTTAAATAAAGTTCATCCTCTGCCTGAAACAAAAATGTTGAGCATGGCTCTATTTCTGATAGGCTGCCTCTCCTAAACAGTTTTCAGCAGCAGAGGTGGGAGGGACTTATGTGCCTAACATGTTAGGTCACTGATATAATACAGTGGAAATTAAAAAAAACCCACTACAAGTCAGCTGTTTTGTTAACTGTAAGCATTGGGGGAGAGAGAGAGTTAATAAAGTGCTGGGAGTTCCCCAAGGCACCTGCTTTGGTCCTCTTGGGTTTATTTTGTTTCTTGTGATGGTTTTTAGGTATTTAAAAAAATCATTTCTGCATTTCTTTATTCTTTTATGTCAAATTTTTGAAGAACCTTATTCTGATCATTACTAGCCCCATGATTTTATTCCTGTACTCTACCAGAGCACCTTTGGATGATTCACAGTTCAACATAAGCTTTATTTAGCTTATTCTTGGTGCAAACGAGGACGTTTACCGTCTATCATTTTCTGATTGGCTGCACCCTTTTAAACAGATTTTAGCAGCAGGTGGGTGGGGCTTCTGTACCTTTTATGCCACTGATATAATACAGTGAAAAGTAAAGGTGTAAGGAATAGTTTCGTTAAATATAAGCGTTGTCTTGTATTATATACAATCATTCATGTTAAACATTGCCATGTTTAACATGAACATTCAGCACAGTATCAGTATAGGTAGGATAGAAATGAAGGAAATCAAATCCACTTTAAAGGTACAATTTATTTTAGTAAAGATGCTCCTGACTCCAAATCAAAATTTGTACCGCTTCATTTAACAGAATATATTTGCATTTCTGCATTTTAATTACATCCAAACTACCATAAAGCAAAAATAAATGGAGCTTCAGACGTTTCTGAGAAGCAATAGCACAATTAATAAAGTTATATTAAATTCCGTGTCAGGTCCTGATATTTGCCTGGTGATTAAACTGTAAACAAAGGTTATACCCTGCTGAAGGAACTCAAGTTAAGAGGCAGACTCAATTTTATATGAATCACATAAGTAGGCACAAGCAAAATTGAGTTTTATTAAATCATATTATTAAGTACATGAACTGTTTTCCTGCCGTGTTTGAAAAGCAGTGCTGGCTTGAGGTAAAAAAAACAAAAGCAGAGGCAGGTGAGACAAAGGTGTAACAAGAACTACAGCGCTGTTCCAGCAGCTGCTTTAAAACAGCATTAAGTATGTTTGTGTTTGATAGGTCAAGGTTTCTGCTGTTCGACTTTAGTTTAACTCCATTCTATGTCGAATTACTTCAGGTGATACGGTTTTTATTACATAAATCCTCCTTTTTACTAAGATATATAAGGCTACAGCATACTGTATAAGGCTAAAGTAGTGGTTCTCTCACATTAAATAGGGAAAAATATTCACCATCAGATTTTTTATGTTTTGTTTTTAAATAATTTTTTCAACAAAAACGTCTCCTACTAATTTAAATGTAACTTTTTAAACTATTTTTACCCTGGTGATTCATGTTGCTCTTTCAGTGACTCTGTGCCATACTAGTAGGGTTTGCGCCACAGTTTGAGGACCACTGGCTTAAATGGAGGCTGCCCTTAAAGGGAAATGGGTAAAGACAGGAGATGAACTAAGCAGCAAGACGCCTAAGATCAATAAGGTATATTTTAAACAGTGAGTCATTTGGTTTGGTTTGTGATCAATGATGTTTATTTGTGTCTGAAAAATGACATGAAAGTACCCAGCTGAAGTAAAGCACGTGCAAAGGAAGAACTGTAGATCTGTAAAACTTTCTTTAAAGTTGCAAATAAAAGATCACAGGACTTGACAGTGGATGCAGCCACGGTGCCCTGCTGCTTCTTTACAGAGCTGAAAGTTTGCAGAATATAATAAGTCACATCTCTGATGGTACAGGTGATAAGTAACAATCTGGAGACTTCTGGAAAACACTGTATATGACTACATTCATTTTTAGATTATGTTATTATGTTAAAATTAGGTTTTGATCACACGACAGCCAGATGATTACATTCTAGCCTTCTGGGCAGCTTGTTGACTGTTTTGGTTTCCATCTATTATTGTTGGGTTCTTGTTTGAAGTTTTTATCCTAGTTGTTATGGAGTTTTGGGGTTTCTGTTTGACTTTTGTTTAATTTTTGGATGATTTTATTGTGTTTTGCGTTTCTCTCACTTTTATTATTAGTCTCCTCAGTGTTTCCCTGTTTCCATTAGACTTGTCTAGGTCTTCCATAATATTCTCTGTCTGTGTTCCGGTTGTTTGTACACTTCATTTTATCTTTGTCAGTTGGTTTTTGGTGTTTTTTATTTTACTTCTTTGTCTGCCCTGACATCGCCTGGTTGTCATTCTCAGTCAGTTCTCTGTGCACATTTAGTTTAGTCTGTCCTTCATCTTCAGTCAAGATGTCAATTTTTTCCCTTTTTGCCTTCAGTGTTTTTGGATTTCTGAAGCCAGAATAAAGGAATGTTTTATTACATCGTCTGTGCAGTTGTCCTGGTTCATAATCCAGTCTTGCCAACAGTCGATGTAATGTCACAAAAGGCTGCCAATTAGTTATTATCTAATATTATGCTTGGCAAGATCTGAGAGGGTCATACTGGAGACATGTATGAAATCATGAGGATGTTATGTAACCGAAGCTCTGCTTTGCTTATTTTTGATCTCCTGCCACAGCAGCATTTTCTAAAACTGGAGCATGTGACGTGACACAGCCACAGTTAGAGACAATTAGAGGTGGACACTTTGGCTCTCCTTTCAGAGGTCATAGAGTTTGTGATGGTGTTTTGACTGTTTTGGACATAGGTGAAATTAGATTAATGCCTTTGTGCTGATATATATTGTACAGAGATGTAGGAGGAAGAGAGAACAAATAGTGTCAGTAAGCCAGTTGGACTGGATGTAAGGAACATGCTGTTTTTGTTTAATTTAAACAGACAAATCTAGGAAAGTCAGGGAAAATAGTGGAATTTGTGTATGAATCAAAGCAAGCATACCAAAAGATATGGAATAGAAAAAAAAGAATTTAGAATGTTTCAAGCTAAAACAACAAACAAACAAGCAAAAATGTTTGGTGGAAAGGTGAACCACGGGAAATTTTGATACCTCCATCACCAAAGTCATTGCCCGTGTAGATCTACCAAACTGTATATAAAAAATGGGAGTGATGTCCATGAGGTCACCCATTGGTTTAGGATGTCTAGCTCTAAAAATCCAACATCATGAGTGACGATATTTGGACAAAAGAGTGGAGTGTTAACTTATCAGCGAATGGTAGCTGGCCTTTTTAGCAAACATAAAATGTACAGGTGCAATGGACAGACAAACAGCTGAGAATTGGTGCTACATAACAGACAGTAAACACAGTGGAAAATCCCAGTTCAGCATGGGGGAGTGAGGGCTAGGAGACAGCTATCAGCTACAACAGCCTGTGTTCAGACACCTATCAATCAGAGTGGCCACACCCCTAACTTTAAGCCGATTAGAATTGATATAAAAGTGGAGAGCTATTCTTAAAGTCAAAAACTGCTTTTCTTTGTGTTGTTGTAGTAGCTGTGAACATGTTTATATATGCTATTAAGTTGTGAATTTTAACATGCTAATATTGGGATTGAGTCTTTTTGAGGCAGGCTCAAGTCGCTACTACAGGGAGTGCAGAATTATTAGGCAAATGAGTATTTTGTCCACATCATCCTCTTCATGCATGTTGTCTTACTCCAAGCTGTATAGGCTCGAAAGCCTACTACCAATTAAGCATATTAGGTGATGTGCATCTCTGTAATGAGAAGGGGTGTGGTCTAATGACATCAACACCCTATATCAGGTGTGCATAATTATTAGGCAACGTCCTTTCCTTTGGCAAAATGGGTCAAAAGAAGGACTTGACAGGCTCAGAAAAGTCAAAAATAGTGAGATATCTTGCAGAGGGATAGCTTCTCAGACTGTAAGTTATCAGGATGTTGGAGACATCACAGGATCTACCTGAGAGAGCTGCTGTAGATGAAAACGAAAGTCAAAACTGCTGTTTTGTGAGGCGTAGACTGAGCAGCAGTGACCTTTTTTGGAGTGAGGAAAAAGCTCCACCTGTTGATGTGACTGTCCAATGCTCAGCTGGAATATCTGCTTGAAATAGGTGTTACCTTTGCTCCCAAAACAGAGACAGGAAGATAGCAACTGTTTTCCACCCTCCTGTCACATGCCAGCATGCCCTGAACAAAGCATGAAGCAAATTGTGTGCTATAAGTGCCTGTAATGTGGGATTAGCTTTAGCTGTTTTTAGTTGTTCCAGTGCCTGTACAGCTGCAGTGAGAGCTTGGTCTACACAGCAGGTAATAAGTCAGACTGTGTGCACTTTGCCCTGATTCTTTTTACAACATTTATAGACATAATTTCTAGGCACAGCAAATGGATGGAGAGCTAGGTGAATTCAGGACCTTGTTTCAGCTTTTTGCAGATGATGCGACTCTGTTGGCCTTTTTGAGCCATGACCTTCAGCTCACACTGGGGATTTTTGTTGCTGGCTGGGATGCGAACTAGCACCTTCAAACCTGGCAAGATGCTCAGCTGCCCACTCAAGGTTGGGATGAGTTGCTGACCCAAAAGGAAGACTTTTAGTATCTTAGGGTTTATTCACA
The DNA here is from genome assembly GCF_964374335.1 of Astatotilapia calliptera. Lineage (NCBI taxonomy): Eukaryota > Metazoa > Chordata > Actinopteri > Cichliformes > Cichlidae > Astatotilapia > Astatotilapia calliptera. The sequence goes on along the minus strand of NC_137443.1, from coordinate 27,549,365 downwards.
AGGGAGGTGAGAGTGGAATACGAGACTGATAGACAGTTTTGTGGATACTGTAAAAGGTTGGTTGCAGTGAGTGAGAGCTGAGTGTAGAGTGTCAAGGCTGATTTCCAGGTTGATCTATGCCTAACCGTGATCTACCCAGGACAAACAGAGATTATACCTCTATGTTTACCTCTATGTATGAAATTACCGAAAACTAAGTGATACCAGAATCTAAAGTTGGCAAACAAGCTTTTAAGTAATAATGTGGAATGTACATGGAATTAAAATTGCAAGATGCGTTTTTGTTTTACAAAATAGGTAAACGAATTGTCAATAAATTATTCTTGTATTGACATACATGGGCTTCTGAGTGGCCCATGTATGTACATATACAAGCATGTCAGTAGTGGGAGAGCTGTTATTAAGGACTACATGAACACACATATTGACCTCATTATTTCAGACTTTGGCCATATTTAATAGGAGCATCCATCATTCTTACAGTATATACATGACAGAAACTAGGAAAAAGCATAAAAGGTGTCACGGCCAGGCGGATCAGCTGCACGCTGATCAGCCCTCTCTGTTTCTCTTCCTCTTCTCTCTCGCCGGGGCGGAACTCACTGTGGGTTCATGCCCTTGGCCCACGCCCTCGGGAGATGAGACCCAGGTGTCTCATTAAGGGGAGCAGCATTTAAGCCAGGAGGTGACTGCTGTTCGTCGCTGGATCGTTGTCTACCACGCGTTAGTAAAGTCAAAGCTACAGCAAGTTTAGTGAAGAGTGTATTCCTCTGTGCATCGTCCTTAACCCTGTCTCCCTGTCCACAGAACCTCTTGGATTTTTCCCTGTGTGTTTCCCGTGTGGCAGTGTTGGAGTGTGAACCTGTGATCGTGTGAGTGGATATTCTGAAGAACGTATGCTTTCCCTTGGACTTCCCTGGAGACCCCTTCTTCCCCCACTCAGCTGTATATAACACCCCCCCTGCACATTCTTGTATATACACCTGGTGACTTGTAAATAAACTCTTCTTGTAAGCATCAGTACCGGAGTCCTGCGCTTGAGTCCTCCTTCCAACCGTAACAATAACGATCCAGCCATCATGGACTCAGCGGACTCAAACCCCACCCAGCAACCCGTCCTCACCCCGGAGGCAATTCTGGAACGCCACGAACACATGCTTCGGCACATAAATCAACAACTGGCTGCACTCACTCAAGCCCTCGCTCAACGTCTACCGTCGGTAAGCCCACCCTCACCCCCTCCGTCTGTTTCTCCTCAGCTATCGGCTCCCAGTCCCTCTGCAGCCGCTCCGCCTGTTTCCCCCACGCCGGCCCCCACAGAACCACCGGAGCGATCGTTACCAGCGCCGGAGCCTTTCTCAGGTGAGTTCGATAAATGTGGTGGATTTTTGACTCAGATCACACTACAATTCCGTCAATTACGAAGAACATATGAGACAGATGGGGCTAAAATCGCCTTTATGGTTCAACTATTACGCGGGCACGCATTAAACTGGGCGCAAGCTGTTTTGAGAACAGCCCCGGACATTTCTTATGAGGACTTCCTCACCAAATTTAAGAGTGTTTTTGAAAGAGGCACCGGAGCGGAGGCGGCTGCCCACAGACTGTTAAATTTGAAGCAGGGGAGGCGGAGTATGGCGGATTTTTCGGTCGAATTCTGGACCTTGGCCGAAGAGACTGGCTGGGGGCAGTCGGCATTGATAAGTACTCTCCTGAATAATGTTTGTGATGAGTTAAAGAGAGAACTGATGATGAGAGATGTTCCTAAGACCTTGTCTGATGTGATTACGCTGTATGTGAAGTTGGATGAGCACCTACGGGCGCGTCGGGGAATCGGAAACTACATTTCCCAGAGGCCCCCGGGGTGCATGGAGACGTCAGGTGGGGGCGCGCCTAGCGGCAGTCACTCGTTGGACAGCACGGAAGAAAGCGAACAGCCCATGCAACTGGGCCGCTCCAGTCTGTCGCCCGAGGAGCGGTATCGTCGCTGGAGGGCCGGTGAGTGCTATTATTGTGGCCGCAAGGGCCATATTGCCATGGATTGCCAGGCGCGGCTAAAAGACAGCGCCCGCCGGTAGTGAGGAGTGTACGGGTGGGCGAGGTCTCATGTTCTCAGTCTCCTCCTCGTCTCATGATTGCGGCTAAGCTAACTGTTCGTCTCAGGACTCATTCTCTCGACGCTCTGATTGATTCCGGGGCAGAACAGAATTTTATTGATGCCTCGCTGGCACTGAAGTTAGGTTTTAGCACGGAGCCTCTGTCTCATTCACTCCAAGTCACAGCCCTTAGTGGCCAGCGTCTTCCAGACATTACTCATGTCACAGAACCGATTTCCCTGTCTCTTTCCGGCAATCATGTTGAAACCATACAGTTGTACGTCTTTAAGGCCCCACTCACTCCACTAGTCTTGGGCTATCCCTGGCTATGTCAACATAACCCTGTGATTGATTGGAGGAAAAAGAGTATTTCGGGGTGGGGGGAGGAGTGTCACATGTCCTGTTTAAAAGCCGCCACCCCCGCCATGAACCTACCACCCAATAAAACTATTTCAGAACCGCCTGATCTGTCCTCCATACCGTCTGACTATCACGACCTGGCGCAAGTGTTTTGTAAAGATAAGGCACGCTCTCTTCCCCCTCACCGGCCGTACGATTGTGGGATTGACCTCCTCCCAGGCGCGCCGCTTCCGACCAGTAGGTTGTATAGCCTGTCTCGACCGGAGCGGGAAAGCATGGAAAATTACATCAATGAGTCACTTGCCGCTGGTCTCATTCGCCCCTCGTCCTCACCTGTTGCTGCTGGTTTCTTTTTTGTCACCAAAAAAGATAAGTTTACGGCCCTGTATTGACTATCGCGGCCTCAACGCCATCACAGTTAAAAACAAGTATCCCCTCCCTCTGCTGAGTTCCGCGTTCGAGCTTCTTCAGGGTGCCACCATCTTCACAAAGTTGGACCTGCGCAACGCCTACCATCTGGTGAGGATTAGGGAGGGAGACGAGTGGAAGACGGCTTTCAATACTCACCTGGGCCATTTCGAATATCTTGTGATGCCTTTTGGTCTCACCAATGCTCCAGCTGTGTTTCAGGCTCTCGTGAATGACGTGCTCCGAGATTTCATCGACCATTTCGTTTTCATTTACTTGGATGACATCCTCATCTTCTCCCAGTCTGTCGCCGACCACCGACGCCATGTCAGGCAAGTGCTTCAGCGTCTCCTCGAAAATCGTCTCTTTGTTAAAGGGGAGAAGTGTGAGTTTCATGTCTCAACTGTTTCCTTCCTGGGCCACGTCATCGATCGGGGTAACCTCAAGACTGATCCCGCAAAGGTTCAAGCCGTTGTTGACTGGCCGACCCCCTCTAACCGTAAACAGCTTCAAAGCTTTCTGGGGTTCGCGAACTTTTATCGGCGCTTTGTTCGCAACTATAGTAAACTGGTCCTGCCTCTGACCCGTCTTACTTCTCCCAAGGTTCCCTTCTGCTGGGATGAGCTGGCTCAACGTGCGTTTGCCCATCTGAAGGACCGCTTTGCCTCGGCGCCCATTCTCGTCCAACCCGATCTCGACCGGCAGTTCGTTGTGGAGGTGGATGCCTCGGACGCTGGAGTGGGGGCGGTGCTTTCCCAGCAGCAAGGAGGTAAGCTGCATCCCTGTGCCTACTTTTCACGCCGTCTCACCTCTGCAGAGAGCAACTATGATGTGGGAGATCGAGAGCTACTAGCCATCAAGCTAGCCCTGGAGGAGTGGCGCCATTGGTTAGAGGGTGCTGCCCAGCCGTTTGTGGTCTGGACCGATCACAAGAACTTGGAGTACATTCGATCGGCAAAACGCCTCAACGCCAGGCAAGCCAGGTGGGCCCTGTTTTTCACTAGATTCCAGTTTACGATCACTTACAGACCCGGTTCCCGTAATGTCAAGCCAGACGCCCTCTCACGCCAATTCGCCGCCTCCGAAGACGCAACTCGGGACTCTCCCATTCTACCGCCCACCTGTGTAGTCGGGGCCCTGACCTGGGAGATCGAGTCGGCTATTCGAGAGGCTCAGCGGACAGAACCGGACCCCGGAACGGGCCCTCCAGGGTTGCTCTTCGTCCCCTCCTCAGTAAGGTCACGAGTGTTACATTGGGCTCATACTGCCAGATTCACCTGCCACCCGGGGGTCCACCGCACTATTACCTTCCTCCAACGTTTCGCCTGGTGGCCTTCCCTTGCCAAAGACGTCCGCGAGTATATTTCCGCATGCTCGACCTGCGCTCAAAACAAGAGCGTCCATCAACCACCCACTGGCCTCCTTTACCCTCTGCCGACTCCGAGCCGCCCTTGGTCGCACATCACTGTTGACTTCATCACTGGTCTGCCCGTCTCGTCAGGTAACTCTGTGATTCTCACCATTGTGGACCGCTTCTCCAAGGCTGCTCATTTTGTCGCCCTCCCTAAGCTCCCCACTGCTCTAGAGACCGCCCGGCTGCTAGCTGACCACGTGTTTCGCCTCCATGGCATCCCCACGGACATTGTGTCAGACAGAGGACCGCAGTTCACGTCGCGTGTATGGAAGGAGTTCTGCAGTGCCCTCGGAGCTCAGGTCAGTCTCTCCTCTGGTTTCCACCCGCAGACGAATGGCCAAACGGAGCGTGCCAACCAGGAGCTCGAAGCAGCTCTCCGGTGCCTGGTCTCCACTAACCAGTCAACTTGGAGCGAGCAACTGTCATGGATTGAGTATGCTCATAACAGCCTTACCTCCTCTGCCACCGGTGTGTCCCCTTTCGAGGTGTCCTTGGGCTATCAACCGCCACTCTTCCCAGCCGTCGAGGGTGAGCACTTTGTTCCCTCTGTCCAACAGCATCTTCGGAGGTGTCGGCGCGCCTGGAGAGCGACTCGGGCCTCCCTTCTCCGCACGGAGGAACGCAATAAGCGCCTGGCGGATCGCCACCGGACCCCTGCTCCCACCTACACACCTGGACAAAAGGTTTGGCTGTCTACCAGATTCATCCCACTCAGGTCTGAGTCCAAGAAACTGTCTCCCACTTTCATCGGTCCCTTTGAGGTCGACTCTGTGATTAACCCTGTCTCTGTCTGCCTTCGCCTGCCCTGGAATATGAGGATCCATAACTCCTTCCACGTGTCGCAAGTGAAGCCGTGTCTCTCTAGTCCTCTGTGCCCTCCTTCCGGACCCCCTCCGCCCGCCCGGGTCGTTGATGGCCACCCGGCTTTCACCGTTTCGCGGATCATGGATGTCCGGTGCCGGGGGCGCGGTCTGCAGTATCTGGTGGATTGGGAGGGCTACGGGATGGAGGAGCGTTCTTGGATCCCGCGGGCGGCCCTCTTGGATCAGGGTATGGTGCGGGCGTTCCATGCGGCTCACCCTGACAAGCCTGGGGGTCGCCGGGAGGCTCCCGTCAGGGGGGGGGGTACTGTCACGGCCAGGCGGATCAGCTGCACGCTGATCAGCCCTCTCTGTTTCTCTTCCTCTTCTCTCTCGCCGGGGCGGAACTCACTGTGGGTTCATGCCCTTGGCCCACGCCCTCGGGAGATGAGACCCAGGTGTCTCATTAAGGGGAGCAGCATTTAAGCCAGGAGGTGACTGCTGTTCGTCGCTGGATCGTTGTCTACCACGCGTTAGTAAAGTCAAAGCTACAGCAAGTTTAGTGAAGAGTGTTTTCCTCTGTGCATCGTCCTTAACCCTGTCTCCCTGTCCACAGAACCTCTTGGATTTTTTCCCCGTGTGTTTCCCGTGTGGCAGTGTTGGAGTGTGAACCTGTGATCGTGTGAGTGGATATTCTGAAGAACGTATGCTTTCCCTTGGACTTCCCTGGAGACCCCTTCTTACCCCACTCAGCTGTATATAACACCCCCCCTGCACATTCTTGTATATACACCTGGTGACTTGTAAATAAACTCTTCTTGTAAGCATCAGTACCGGAGTCCTGCGCTTGAGTCCTCCTTCCAACCGTAACAATAGGTTCACTTTAAGCTACCATAAATCAAGAAGAAATGCTAAGATGAGTTTCACACCAGTCTAAATCTGGAGACTTTAACCTTATGGCCTTATTGCTGTCTTCCCCCATCTTTCACTCCTTCTTTGCTGTCTGTCTCACCTTTTCCCTCCCTTGATGAAAAATAGCTGTTCTCCTGCAGCAGATGGCTGTTCTCTGCCACTCCCACCCCCACAATACCACTGGGGCTTCTGTGTGGGAGAGAAACAGGCCATAACATGACATCTGCACACAGCTCACCTGTACTACTATATACAGTCGGATCTACAAATCCATCCTTGGTGTGGTAGTGTTTTTAATCATGAGGAAAAAGGGGCTCACTGCTGAACTCTGTGTGTATACTTTAGTCACAAAAACTCCAGGTTTTAAGTTTCCACACTATGCTTGTTGAATGATTTTTAGAAATGATTTTTTTTTTTAGATATTAGGTCCATGAAACTGGGAGTATTTCTTTCAACTCGTGGTCATCATCCTGCACCGCAAAGGTCATGTATCACGGGGAAGCAGTTATAGGGAAATTACATTTTTGAGCAGAGCAAGCTAAATTTGCCCTCCTTTGATTTATTTATTAGGAATAATAAGGTAAAATTAACTTATCTTGTTAGGTTTTCCAGGTAAAGCGGTTAAATATAGTTTTTTTTCACCCACTTATTATTTTTCTTCTGACTACTTGTGATGAAAATCCAGATAAAAAGCCCATTGAAGTTATTTATAAAAGAAACAATGGTGAACATCTTCTGGATTCTGCTTCTAAATTTTGATAGTTGACCATTTTTGTTCCTTTTAAATTGTTTCAAATGAAATAGCTTTGAGATTTGGACTGCTAGCTGAGTGTGGATACCTCTTGTATCAAAATATGAGTTTAAGTGATGGAAGCTAGAGCTTCCTTTGAAGTTGTAGGGGCTCTCCCTTTAAGAAAGAGTGAGAAGCTTGGTCATTCAGGATGGATGGATGGATGGATGGAAGTGCAACCCAGCAACTTCCATGATCTCAACATTGCCAAAAATGCTAGGGGACATTTCTCCTCTGAACATTATTCCTTTCATGCTGCTGCATTTCAAAAACATTTCTGAAGTTCTGTCATGCAAGTGTAGAAAGGTAATACTACTTTCCCCACTTAGTATCTCCATTGTCGGGGTGGGGTCTCGGTTTCTGAACATAAGCAAAGGCATAACTTTTGCTTCGTTAATGACCCAAAGACTTATTCTCCTGCAGTGGAAATCAGATAAAGCTCCATCGTTTAATAACTGGATTAGGAAAATGCTTTCTATGCTGCAGTTAGAAAAACTGACACCAACCTGGCTGACTTTAAATGAAAATGTTAAAAACCTGACGTGATCATAATATAACCTATGGTTTTCTCAGTTTTTTAAGAATAGTTTCAAATATGTGCATTATGTTTTTTAATATGTATCTTGTTGTACACTACTGTGCAAAAGTCTTGAGCCACCCCCTTTATATTTTGCTTTCAAAGAGCCAGACTATAAAATGTTTTTGAGCAAGTGTTTTTGAGCAATAGTTCTCTTTCAAATCCAAGTATTGGATTTCAAAGTTTTCTTTGGACATAAGCTGCTTTTTCACTCATTTTGAGTTCAGCCATAATTTGATCCAGTTTCTTTGGTTGAATCTATGAAAAATGTCAATGGTTACACAGTTTAACATACATAAAATAGTATTTTTGCACCAACAAGGTGATTATCAAAAAGCTATTGGCAGAAAACGTATTATAATGTGTATTATCATAGCATGGTGTACAGTGTTCATCTACATCTAGCAGATCAACAGTATCTGAAAGTCATGTCCATAAGATATAGAAAAGAAACTATCAAAGATGTGACACAGGACCTTGACCTTCATTGACCCAGCTACTGTTTACAGAAGCCTCATTAGAAATGTTCTCAGTGAAAGTATGGATTCAATAAGCTATTCTTAAGGATGGGAAACAGGGACAAAAGATTGAGGTATGCTAAATTACATATTGAACTAAAAATCAGTGGCAACAGGTCTGATAGAGTGATTAATCCAAATTTCAGTTCTTTGGTTCAAATTGTCATCAGTTTGTACAGAGGAGGTCCAGCACGAGTGTTTACAGCCATCTGTAAAACAAGGTGGAGGCTCTGTCATGGTTTGAGGCTGCATTTCAGTCAGTGATCTTTTTTTTTTTTTTGCATTTCAGTCAGTGATGTTGGAGAACTTGTCAAAATGTATGAATTACAAACACAGAAAAGTACCATCAGATTTTGACCACCATGCAATACTATCTGTAAAGCATCTGATTGGCAACAGCTTCATTTTGTCATCATGGCATCCCAAACACACTGGCAGTGCAGTAAAAGCATACTTGGATAGAAAAAACAGAGTCATGGATTGGCCTCCCCAGAGCCCGGACCTCAGCTTTACTGAAGCAATGTGGGATCATGCTGACAGAGAGCTTTTAAAAAAAATTAAAAACATATATATTTTAAATGTAATTTTAAATGTCCAATGTGTGTTATCAACCGACATAGCCATATAAGGTTCTGTTACAGATGCCCTAGATATGACATGTATTGCACCCGCGAGTTATTTATGTTAATTCTTAACTGATAACTTAATGATGAAGATTAAGTAAATTCACACTTATTTTTGAGTGTGTTACAAATGCTCCATACATCTTTTCTTATGTGTAAAAGTGCTTAAACACTTGCTATAATAAATAAAATCAGAGTCACAAGTTGCACCAGAAGAAATGTGCAATGCATCATCAGAGTGGAACCAAAATCTAGATAAATCTATTGGTTTCCAAAGAAGATAGATACTTAGCAAAAACAACAAAACAGTCATGGAAGCAAAGTGTTTTTCATGGGTCATTTGTATGTAGGATTATTTTTCTTTCTTAACACCCAGAACTGAGTTGTGCAAGAATGCACTAAATCACTAAATGGTTCCCTGAATCTTTCAAGTTTAACAGTGTGTGTGCCCGTTTCAGGAAATGCCAGGGCAGCTGGGAGATCCTGCAGAGATAAGTGGCGCCAAAGGCACCGCTGATGTCACTGCCACTGGACTGAGAAGGCTCCCTCCCTCTCTGACTGCACTGACAGAAAAATGCCAAGTGAGGAGTTCAGTTCCAAAACAAGGTAAAGCTACTCGCTGCAACACAAGAAAATCCTTATGGAGGTGCAGCCAAGTGAGAAGCTGCAGATTTCCACTCATGAAATACAGAAGCAGGTTCACTTGGAGGATTGTAATGCTTCATAAGACACAGTAAAGTCACTCCGCTTTACTGGCTGTTACTACTACAACTGCTACTAATGCTTATTTTTATTGCCCATTAATCCCTTGATCATTTCTACCCCCTCTAAGGAGTTTATGTGGTTGGTACAGTTTGTGTCGCATATCAGGATAGAGTAAAAAACAGAAAAAAAGAAGTGCAGACATGAAAGATGCAAGCTGGCATGAAAAACGTAATTTTAATTTAATGGCGAGAAGTGCAAAAGATGTGTTTATCTCCAAGTTCCATTACATAAGGGAAAAAGAGAGTTTGTACAATTTTAACGAGCTTGAAAGTCAGTGTTTAGTATGACCACCTTTATTCTTCAACGTAGCCTGTACTTTCTTTAAGTAGTCTTCAGGAATAGTTCTCCAAGCTCCTTGAAGGACATTCAAAGCTCTTCTTTGGATGTTTCTGCTTTTTGTTCTGTTCGCTGTCAACATGATCCCACACTGATCCATGACTGATAGTGTTCCACTGTGTTTTTACTGAAAAATGAAGCCTTTGCCAATCAGAAGCTTTCCAGATGGTATTTCATGGTTAATTCAAATCAGATGGATCTTTTAAGTGTTCATAATTTCCATTAATTATGACCCCACTGACTGAAATGTAGCCTAAACCATGACTGAGCTTCCAGCGTGTTTTAAAGATGGCTGTAGGCACTCAGTGTTGCCCCTTGCCTAAAAATGGCTTCCTGTTATTTCTTAAGGACATGACTTTCAGATACTGATCTATCTGCTATAGATAGTTTTGAGGCCTGACATTTCAATTTAAAATTGGTCCTTTGCTAAGTTGTCTGTTACGTTAAACGCAACACTGGTTCATCCCTTGAGCTAGGTGCCTTTTTGTTCAGTGTGAAGTGGCGTAACCAGCAAAAACATTCCTCTGAAAATGGTCAGGTACAAGGACTGGACTGAAAATGAGTGAAAAAACCCTCGTTGGTCCAGGATGCTTAAAAACATATAAGAAAATCAAGGGGAAATTATAACACCATGAGCTGTTGCGTTAAAAGAAATATTATAGTCTTGGCCATCATTAGTGCAAATTGAACAAGTACTTTGCTTTGGCAGTATAAAAACAAGAATGGTGCGTCCATTTTAAATATATAACCAGCACTGTCCTTACTTATGTGTTTCCATACTGGAAAACATTTATTAAACAATTATATGTCTGAATGTTCTGGTTTATTTGTACAGCAGCGGCTTACGCCAACACATTTCGCAAACAATAAAATAAGTTATATTGCTCATAAAAGCAGACATACAAGTCAAACACAGGTGATTAAAAAGTCATAAATTCAAGTGCCAAACATAAAGAGATGAAAACACTCCATATGTCAGTTTCTCAGAATAAAGTAACGCATGACTCTTGTGCAACATTGTGCAACATCTGATAGTATTTTCAGGTCAGCTTACCTCAGTCCATGACAGTTTATCGAGTAAACAAACATGGATACTGATTTCTCTCCTGAAGTGTAATCAATTTGTGCTGTTTTCTTCTCTATACAGTATTATAATCTTTAAAATACATTTTCATGCTTAGAGAACACTTACAGAAGGAATATAAGCCAAATTAGTTTAACAAAAAAGTTGTTGCTCAACACATTCGGCCCAAAACGAAAAGCAACATGTTTGCACAACTAGAAGAGCATTTTAACAACGCAGCACAGATTTCTATCTTAGATTCTTGTTATCTTCCACCTCTACAACTTATCCAGACAGCTGAAGGTAAGGAAATCATGATCGGAAGCTTATCTATGTGACTTCAAAGAAAATAAACAACAACAAAAAAAAGCTAAAAATCAATGTTAACAAAAATAAATAAGAAACTTTGGTGTTTCTGTAGCAAAGGTTCATCAGGTTTGGACACAAAACAATTTAATTACGTTTGGAGAGACTTTGTGCTTTAGGCTTGAAAAAAAAGGTGCTTTGTTGACATGAGAGGACTTTTCTCATTACTGTGACAATGATAAACTTACTGTTAAGGTCATGCGATGGTCTTGATTAAAGAAACAACAAAGACTGCGGGTTTGAAATGAGAAACAAACTTGTATGTTCGGACCCATCCAATGACCCCCATCTCCTTTCCAGTAAAAAGCGATATTAGGCTGGAATAAACCACTCAATCAAACTGCTGTCTGTGTTTTTTTGTTTTACAAGGAAAAAGAATCTTCCCTTCATTTTTCTAATCCAGCACAGTAAAATAAAATCGCAGTTCTCTGACTGAGAGGCTGGAGTCACCAATGATTGGTAGATACAGACCTCAGGTTATAACCACAAAAAGAGGCCCAGTGCAGATATTGTTTTTTGGGTCTTCGAAGCCACAATGTATCCTGGGCTATACCACTGACCTACCTTCTATAAGGCAAATTGTTGCAGTAGTTTATGTCAACAAGCTTGTGCACAACTGACACACTACAAATGACAGACAGCAATATCAGGAATCACAAGTAACATATTTCCCAGCATGCCGTCCTGCCGTCAACAGTTTTCAGAAAAAGGCACCGGTTTGTAATAAATAAGGTGTAAGATAACTGAGTTAATATTTCCAGCTAAAATTCAACTCATGGGGAAAACTGAATAATAGCCTTCAATTCACAAGGTGAATGAAAACGTAACTTATGTAGTGGAACTAATAGAGTTTGTCAAGCTTTTACTGAATTCACCAAATATATGCACGATTATCTTACCTTCTGGGCCCTGGTGCCGGGTCGGCCACCCCACTGAAAGTTTCGTGGTTGCATAGAAACTACCTCAGTGATGATACTTTCTCAAAAGGTAACCCTGGGGTTGCCCTGTATAAAAACAGGATTGAGAACACACACTGGGAATGTTGAGTTGCTGGAGATAGATCATTCTTAGGGAATCTGTTAATCAACTGTGATTTTTTTACCCGTAGCATCTCCTGCCAAGTGTTAAGAATTTTGTGGATTTAGACCAATGCCAGCTTGTTTCGATGAAACTGATTCTAGACGAGGCATCCGCACGAGATCTGTGGAGAAGAGAGTTTTATCCCGGCGCCCTCAGTTTCTGAGCTACTGTTTGGCTGAAAGACAAGTAGAACAAGTTGAGCTCTGGCCAATTGTGGCTTGCTTATGCAGGTTTTTTGACAACCTGCATGACACGCTAAGGAGATCAGGCAAGGAGGTAGAGATGCATCAGGAATGTCAACAGTGGGAATGTCACGGCTAAGGACCGCTTGATTTTGATGTTGTCAGACTAGTTTGACGAAACAGCGACTGTTAGTTCGCTCACTATCGTTTTCTTTCGCTTTCTTTTGTTCTGTTGTTCTTTTCTTTTGTTAAACCTCACCCTTTGTTTGGGAGAACGACAAAACGTACTTTTTTACAAAGAAAAGAAAACCTTTTGTTTGTGTCGGAATGATTGTTTTGACACGGACGAAGAACAATTTAACAAAAGCAAAATACATATTTTGATTGTTGGACTGTTAGAGTTTGAGTTAGATTTAGGGTTGAGGTCATCACTGATGACAACTTAGACCTTAGAAGATTGACTGAAATTGTACAAGGATATCTTTTGGACTCCTCCATGGTGAGATATTTTGTTGGATACCTCATGACAGGCACAAAACAAGCTGGAGAGATGTCTGGTGATTTTTTGAATGCTTTGCTAACTCCTGGAAGAGGTTTAGGAGGTCAAAGAGTTCTGCTTAACCCTGAGGTCTAAGTCATCATCGTTGATGATCCCAACCCTAAACCGAACCCTCGTGATTGTTTTTGTCCCTTGATTTCCAATATTTGGAAGAACAGTTTCTAGTAGGTCGGGACAGTGTGTAAAATGAAAATAAAATGTAGGGATTCGTAAATCAGACCCAAAATTGAACATAGAAAACAGCAACATTTTAAGATTTCCTTAAAAATATTAGCTAATTTTGAGTTTGATGGCAGAAACAAGCCTCAGAAAAGTCGGGATGGATGCAACAAATGCCTGGAAAATAAGTGGCACTAAAAAGAAACAGCTGCAAGAACATTTTGCTAGTATCAGATGTTGTCCAATTAGAGAGGAGGCAGACTGTTCTGTCTGTTTTAGCCTCATTTTAGCCTCACATTGGACTAACATCATGTGGTGTAACGCCTGCTTCATAGCTTCTGACAACTATAATAAATATCCTCAGATTCATGAAAGACGCCCATTAAAGAAAAGAGGGTTGATTCCAAATATTTCTCAGCGGTTTATAGACGGAAACCTTCAGGTGCTTCAGATGCTCAGTGAACCCCAGCTGAATTTGTGTGTTCAGAAACGTGGGAGGGATGAATGTGCCACAAGTTGGCAGGATTGAAGTTATTTGCAGCTATTAGAGAGGCTCCGCACACGAGGAACATTTAAACAGCGACACAGAAACGGCCTCCTTTTTGTGTCCTGTTTACTCTTATTTACCATCCCTTAAGCGTTTATTTTAAACCCACCAAATTGTAGTTTTGGTGCTCTAAACCGGTTTTTATTTCTCACAGGCTTGCAGCAGTAATAATAATAATGATGACGAAGATAATAATAAGCTTCATGGCTCGCGTCCTTGCTCATCTCTTTGTTAGTGTCACCATCACAAAGAAACTTTCTGAAAGCTTCACGGACACATTGTGAGCTCTGATCTTCACACATGTGCGCACACACACAGAGTAATGAACTTTAACAAGCCAGCTCTGCACAGTACGACAGCTTCAACCCCTCGCACACACTCACGCGGCGCTGCCAGCACAGCTTGCCATTAGCCCAGGGTTGGCCGACTCCAGACGATGTTTCCAATCTCTCGCACCATCTGCTCCTCGCCTCTGCGCTATCGAAAGGAGGAAGAGTGCAGCTTCCTCTTCCTCCTCCTCATCCTACCCTACGAGGCTGGCCATCTTGTGTGGAGGTGTGAAAGCTCTGGGACATCCAACCCCCTTGAAAATATTAGCGATAGTAGTGTTTTCTGCGTGTTATTCCCCCCCAAAGAGTTGCCATCCTCTGAGATCCTATTTTTCTTTTTTAATTTACTTTATTTTTTAAAAGCTTGTTGCAGATTGCTCAGTGGCAGTAGTTGCAGTAGCAGCAGCTCCACACCATCACGACAGCACTTTAAAACCAAAAGCAAATGACTCGCATGCAATCAATAAAACACTAAAGAGAGGACACTAAAAAACAAAGCACCATTAACATAATAGATATTCAAAGTTAATAGTGCAATAGCATCAATAACATCTGCCTTTAATTTCCTGGAAACGATGACTTTGATGGATTTTTATGCCTCTTGCAGGAAAGTTAAGAATAGCTTTCAAGCTGTCAATAGTCACCTGCTGACATATGTAGGGTTTAACAGTGCAAGTAAAGTGTGGAGCGCATAAAAGGGGCTTCTTTTGCAGAGCCAAGACAGACAGTAACTGTTTTGTAAATGCAAACAGACAGATTTATATTTATCCGCCGCTCGGTGGAAGGCCTCGGCATCCATCCGCTCCTCCGCCAAGGTTGAGGATTGAAAAATGAGACGGATGCCTTCTGCAGATTACAAAGCGCAGGCCTCGATGCATCACGGCGAGAGCTGACAGAAATACTACATGAATCATATGTGGCGATGTTACACAATGTACTCCAGTCCCTTTCTTCCCTTCTTTCTCTTGTATCCAAGCAGCTCATTTTCTGCTCATTATACTGTTGCTGTATTAATTTGTTCAGGAATAATGTCAAGTTATGTCTTTTCTGAATATGTTCAGCAAAAGCTCGAGCTTTGTATCATCCTGCTTTGACAACACTAGTCACGACTGCCGAGTCGTGATCCTGCACACTAAGGTCCCACCCTTGTGTTCGAGTTCCCCAACATGAATTTTCTCTCGCTGGTCTCACGACTTTTGATTCGCGTCCATGCAAATGAAATGAGTGTTTTCCACTTTTACAGGATGAAAAAGTCCACATTTGGAGCCTTGACAGGTTGACGCTGAAACATTTCACTGCTCACACCAGAGAGCACAGATTTTAACACTCCAATTATGTGAGGTTTAAGCATTAAAAGCTATTTGGTCAGGTTTAGAAAAAGATCACAAATTGGGTTTCAAATGTCTATTTTCTTGGTTGCCAAGGTGACACATACCCTCCGAAGTCTCTTGACAACATGCGGTCATGTTAAAACGAAAGCACGCCCTGTGACAGTGCTAAGGTTTTACATTTCAGGACATAATAAAAAAAAGTCATCTGATCCTTAAAATGAGCTAAGAACATCCTCAGGTGAAATGCAAAGCATGACATGTTGTACTGCAGAATTATTTATTTAACAAAACATAAACCCAAATGCAGAAGCAGTGTGAAAAACAAAGTACACCCCGTGGACCACCTTTAGCAGCCATAACTCTGAGTAATCATCTTCTGTAAGACTTTATCAGTCTCTCACATTGTTCTGAAGGAATTTTGGCCTACTGTTCTTCATGACGTTGTTTCGGTTCATTCAGATTTGCAGGCATTCGTTTATGCACGGCTTCTTCTTCTTCTTTAGTCCTTGTGTTGTAGAGTTTCTGTTGTGCCAGGGATCATTGTCCTCGTGCATGACTCAGTCTGGGCTAAGCTTTAGCTGTCAGATGGACGGCCTCACATTTGACTCTTGGGGCGTTTTCACACCTGTAGTTCGTTCACTCTGGTCCAAATCAGTTGGTGGGTTGGTAAACTTGTAGCTTTTCCCCTTTACCACACAGAGAAACATCCAAGTGAACTCAATGCAAACCAAAATGAATTCCCTACAAACCATGTGACAATATTCAGTCTGCTCATTCGCCAGATGTGTCTGAGGTGGGCGCAACAAAGGTAAAAACAGGAAGTAACATGCTGTGTTCTAGAGAACATGGGCACGTTATGTTTATTTCACAGCTTGTTGTTAGCCCATATAGACCTTTGCACATCTATAGTACCCTGCCACGTCCAGAATACAAAGCACATGTGGCTACAGGAAGTTTTAGCTCTTAGTTTTTTTTTCCAGCGTACACCTGGTAGTTGGTTCGGATCGGGGTCAGACCACAGTCATTTGGAACTGGACCACTGCCATCAGAGGGTCTCGTTATGGTTGTTTTGGTCCACACACAAGTGCGATTATTGTGTTGATACCTGCACAAACAAGCCGCACCAAGGAGGAAAACAAAAGTTTGATTTAAACAGACTAGATACTGCAGGTGTAAAAACACCCTTAGAAGCCTGACTATTTAGTTTTTGTGGATGAGGCACAATTAGCTTTAGCCACAGATCAGGCAGCTTATCCTTTGAGTAATCTGTCAACTTTCATTTGCTATCTGGCAGTTCTTAATAATTTCAGAATCACTGCAACCTTGATTTTAGATGAAGTTAGGAAAAAAACAGCTTCTCATTCTCTAGCCAGTGATGTAATTTAGCTTGGAAAAATGACTTTATCATTCTTTTTGCCAAAGCCTACGCAGTACCTGGTTGCTAATTTGTACTGAAGCATTAAAGGTCGGTTTATTTTTCAACACTGATTCTACACTTTGGTTAAATTTGTTTTAAATAAATAATGACCCAGTGTAATATGTCAGAATTTAATAATTAGTCTGAAGTTGTGTTCACCTCATTTTAAGAATATTTTTATTACATCTTATATATAAAACTTTTATAGAGGGTGTACTTTCTTTTTAACCTGACTGTACGTGTGGACAGAGATGGACTAAAATAACAAATTAGACCCATTAGATCAACCCAACATGTCAGATTTTCCTATATGTCATTAAAAAAAAACCCTTTAATTATATTAAATTGGGTGTCTTGTATTTTGTTTCCATCCATTTTCTTCCACTCCAGATCCAGGTCATCGGAGTGGTTGGGAAATATGATTTTGGAAATATGACTCATTAGAGGTCATGACTATTTCAGAAAATGCTGCAGAAATCCATCTGGCAACTGCACAAATAGACTTGGATTCCCTTTGACCAAAAGGGTTTGAAGGGTTTTTTGTTTGGGGAAATAAGACTGAACATGATACAGTAAATTAATGATCCACTGATAAGTTTTTAATAAGCTATACAGCAGTAATATAATTGTTATAAAATCCCACTGATACCTGACCACTGGAGTGCTAGGTCTGCAGATGATAGCGACATTTATTAAATTACCAGGGAAAATCTTATTTCGTTATGTAGCTACAGGAAGGAGCTTCTTCTTTGTCAGTACGTTATTTTCAAGAGATTTTCCAGAATTGCCCCCTCACAGCAAACCTTCACAACTCTTAAACCCATTTAGACATTTTAAGAATCTATCCAAATCCCTCATTCTGCCCAAATGTCCTCTCCTCAACGACTTCCTCCACCTCCTGCTCGGGGATAACCGGTCACTCCCAGGCCAGCTGGGAGTTGTAATCCCACCAGCAGGTCCTGGCACTTGCCCTGGACTCTGAGTCCTCGCAACCGGTCAGGACCAAAGCAGCCAGCCAAGAGACACAGAGAGCAGTTGGCCATTTGTAAATATTGCTTCATTTTGCTTGCTCTTGTTTATAGGCTATCACATTTCATTCCTTACAAGGTAAAATTAAAACCAAAAGCCATAAAGCAGGAAGATACAACTATTATGTCTTGTGTCACCACGGTGTATTCAGAGATCTGTGACTAAAAGTGAAAAATAAAGAACAAACACATCTGCAACCACAACCAAGAGCTGAGAAAACCAATGATAAATCTTAAGGGATAAGTTACAAAACCCCAAACAGATTAAACCTGAAGAGTGTTGATTGAACCATGGCATGGAAGGAAATATTTTCCCATGGATGTATCGAGAGAGATGGATATGGTGCCATTTATTGCAACAAAAATATTCCCTGGTGGCCTGATAAGTATTTTTCCCACTGAAAACAATTTAAAAAAAATAAAGGCAGACTTCTCACAGCTGCAGTCAAGGTCACTTATTGTGCTTTATATAAAAAAAATATTTAAACCACGGAGGTGGAACATTTGTAAGGCTTCACAAGAATCCACAAGACTGTTTATATGTATAAAACAGAGAAAATATTTCCATCTCAGCAGGCAGTTTGGATTCAGATGTACAGAGAAACCCACAGTATTTACCTACTAAGTACAGTTAGTCATGAATTTAATATGCAGCGCTATCCGGTCGTTAAGTCTGACGTCACTAGCCGTGTCTGGGTCTAAGCTCCGCTGCAGGTCCATATATCAAACGATCACTGTGGCATTACTGAGAGTTGAAAAACTGTCTAAAGTCTTTCATCTTTAATAAAATGATCAGCGTTCTGCTCTACCAGGTGTAACAATTGAGTTTAACATCCAGGCATCCATGAAAATGGAATTTATGACATTTAACGGAGTTAGAAGTTAGCAGGAAGTTAGCTCGCTAGCTTCTATCTAAATACAATATAGCATGTCCTGACTGCGGGGTTTTGGAAACAAATTAAAACGTACAGCTCTGTTATCACTTCCAGCATAAATGAAGACAGAAAACTAAACAGCAGTGACGTTTGTAGGGTTACTGAAGTTTGGCTAGCTGGTATATAATGATGTGCTACGTGACCGCTAGTGACACAGCTATGTTAGCATAATATAAACAAGCTAACTTTTTTTCCACTCGATAAAAGTTAACGTGAGTGTTCTCGGTGGTCAGGAACAAATGTAATCGCATGGCAGGATGCTGAAAAGAACCAAACTTCAGCCAGGAGAACAACTGAGATAATCCATCCACAATACGAGGTTAGTCATTCATATACTGCTGCATGGGCTGGGCTGTAGTTACATCCTAAGGTTTTAAAAACTGAGCTTAAATAAATGATTAGCGGTAATAAAAGCCGAGGGAGGTCAACAGTGATCACTGACTGTTTTAGGAGCTTTTTGAGATTAAATAGAAGAAAATACAAAACATTAAACATGTTAACAACACAAAAGCCATATTAAACGCAGACTACTTTAGGCCCGGAAGTAGGATTCGTCACGTCATCACTTAACGACCGGATAATCTTCCCAGAAGTGGATGTCCTAGCAAATTCACCTTAACTCACACACCTATATACTCCAAACTAGCAAACTCTCAAAAGTACATCCATCTTTCTTTTATACATGCTATTATTGTAACCCTAAACCCAAGCATGCATTACCTAAATACCTAAACGTCATGCAAAAGCAACTAAAAAACAAACTGGTACCTCTCCAAGTGAAGCCATTTCCCTTGGAATGTAATTAAGTGTGCACTTGAGTTGTCTCGGAATATGATTTTTAGGAAAGAGGACTGGCAGATGAAGCCAATCAAGCACACAAATTTGAGCTGTAGCACATTTAAATTGTTTAGTTGCTGCAGTCATGAACAAATCACAACATTATGATTGCTGAATTCATCCAAAAACTGACCCTGAATCTTAAATAGATTTAATTTAAGCTGCAGATTTTTGTCATTACCTATTACTGCAATAAGAAAGGAAGAGAGCCTCCGGGCATGTGATTTTTCTGCTTTTATTTAGGAATGCATTTTGCCAGTCTTTGTCATTATTAAATTCTTCCAGGAGTCTGAAAGCAGTAGCTCAGTTGCTCGGTTTTTTTTTTGTCATAACTTTTTAATAAGCCAAATAAAAAAAACAAATCAAGACAGTCAAGGTAACAGCTTGGGACTCAGAGCTTTAGACACTTTCAATGTCCTGGTGAATTTTGACTCTTTGCCCTTTTTTCTCGTCATTTCTGCTGCTCACGCCTCACAATCAGCTTTACACAGTGCCAGCGCTTTACGGCAAAGGACCCAAATGTGTATCAGAGTGAAAACAAGCAAATCTGAGGCCGGGCTGTGCACTGTTCATCCTGTGACTGCAAAGCAAATAAACAACCCAGCAGAATGCGATTGAATGAAAGCCGGGTCCTTGAAGCAGTCACCTGCCACAGCACATCACTTTCCGGTGACATTTGGTGCAATGGGAGGCTCATTTAGAGAGCTAACACCCCATAGTGTCTCATCAGTGATCAGTTTTCATGAAACTGTAGGTTTGTTTTCTATATGCAGAATTATGAGCAATTGATCAGCTTATTTCTCTGGATGCGACTACATAAATCTGGCATTTTCAGTCGATGAGTTAAGATGATTCATTGGAGTAAAGTCCCGACCTTCCACACAGATTAGAGGATGAATCTTTACTCGCGTGAAATCCCAGCATAATACCGGCCTCGTGCAAACAAACCCGCCAGCTCTTGGACAAACAGAAATGTCACTTTCGGTCTGCTCACATCTTCCACTTTTTGCTTCCTCTGTGTATCCAATCGATCTGCACATTGAGGCATTGCTTCTCTGTTAGCCTCTTCTCTTCCCATCTCTTCCATTTTAATTTTCTCTGGATGCAAACCCGGGGTATTTACCTGCGTCTTAAAGCCATCTATCAGAGGCACGTATCCGTCTTTGTGAATAATTTATAAAGGCAGACCTCTTCCTCTCTGTTCTTCTTCTTAATAAATGCAGACCTCTCTGCCCTTTTCTTCTTCTCTTCTTCTTTCAAGTGGTTCATCCTTCATGGAGCACTGCCACGTTTTTTTTTGCCACCTTTGTCGAGCTCATTTTTCTCCCTTTGTTGATGGATTCAGGCTTGCGTCTCATTTCTCTCTCTGTGCAAATCCTTCTCATTTTTCCCTCTTCCAGGCTCATTTTCTAGCCGTCTTCATGGATGTACACATCTGTCTTTCCTCTTTTTCTCTCTCTTTTTAACTACAATACGGCACTGTGTTTATTTGCCTTTTTTGCACTTATTTCTTTTTGCTTCTTGATGGTGTTCCCACCTTTATTTCTTTTCTCTCCAACTTGTTCTTCCTAGATCCAGCGTTCTCATTTTACCAGCCTGGTAAGCACTCATACCAGACAGAAACTGTGCACCAATGAAAGAACAAACGGAGGGTCATTTATTCAGGCCCTTCTTTTTCTTCTTGTTAAGCTCATTTTAGAAATTAAATAACTTGAAAGTGAAACTTTTTTCAATGTGACCAGCACAAAGA
Source organism: Astatotilapia calliptera (assembly GCF_964374335.1). NCBI lineage: Eukaryota > Metazoa > Chordata > Actinopteri > Cichliformes > Cichlidae > Astatotilapia > Astatotilapia calliptera. The sequence goes on along the minus strand of NC_137443.1, from coordinate 27,528,183 downwards.
CCTGAAGAACAACACACTAGTTTAAGATACTAAAAACTCCACAAAAATGCAGTTCTGCTACAAGACAAGCATCTCTCAAAAGTATATAAAGCTATGTGAGGAATTCTTAAAGTTTTGGGCAACCGAAATCAAATACTGTGACGTGTAGCCTGAGCATTCAATTAGCATTAGCCAAAAAGTTAGAAGAATGCTAACGCTAATGCTAACACTATCAAAAGCAAACCAACACGAATAACCTAAAGTTGGCTATCAAACTTAATTCAAATAAATTAATAAAGAAAATAATTAAAGTTCTTATGGTTTGATCCAGAAGAGATTTTTTTTTACAAAGGATTTTTTTCCTTAAAGCTATGACATCACAACATTATGATTGATCAGTTACGATGATAAAGGAACAACACAAACACGAGAATATAAGACACACTGCGTTTGCTCTGTCTTTATTTTCCTCCACGCCTCCAGCTGTCACACCTGTTGACACTTAATCATCAACCGCACTACTGAAGGACCAGACGGAGCACCTACTCTCTGCCACATTGTTGAACGCCCTTGTGGTGGTGATCAGGCCTTCTTGAGGCTTCTGTCTTTGTACCTGTTTGTTGCCATTTCCAGTCCTGTCTCTCATCCGCCCCTAGTGAAACGCCTCATTTGAAAGACGGCCGGATCACTCCTGAAAACCTGGAAGTCACTCACAGAGAAAAAAAGGACATTCATCCACCTTTAACCACTCAGTCATTGCCTACAACACAAGAGAAGACTGCCCCCACCTGGAGTTGGTAAACTTACTATCTGTCTCTGTGTCTTCCTCTTAGTCCAGCTTAGCCCTCAGCCATTATGACAGAATGACATGGCAGGTGGTCGGACCCAGCCCAAACATCATAACAGTCAGAGTTTGGTCAGAGTTTACAGACTTTTATTCAATTTCACAATTTCGCTGCACAGCTTGGTCGATGCACTCTCAGTTTTCTTTTTCCTCCACAGGATAAAGCACGCAATATCCTGTATCTCGGTTACTGTGAACAACTTTTGTAAAAAGACCAAAAATCAACAATGTGTCAGACTTTCAATACCAGCTGACTTCCCTTTCCTCTCTCAGTATAATTTCCTAAAACCAATTGATGGGGAAATAGTGCAATTTTTGGGACCATTTTCAGCAGTGTATTAGTGGGTTTTTTTGTGTTTTAGTAGAATTTAGTCAAAGGAACAGTTCACCCAGTGTGATAGCGTGAAAGCTTTTAACTGCTTTTGGACAGCAGACTTACAGAGGATGGAGAATATACTGCACCAGTCTTCAGATAAACACATTTAGTGAGATCATTTCATTGTCAGCATCGGTCCTTTGGTGGTAATTGCTGCCAAGAAAGCTCAGCCTGATGTTGTGCATGTGAAGACGTAACACTGACCTGATCTGCCACCACACACTACGTCCAGCGCCACCCTATGTTATACAGCATGATAAAATCCAGGAGCACAAAACGTCTCCACGGAATCCAACAGTTAGACAACTTAAAAAAACAAATTATATAATCAGAGAAATTATCACCAAACAATTAACTTGTAGCTCACAGTGAGCCCAGAATGTGTGACTCTCTGGTGAAGCCGACTGCCAACAAATTCAGCTTGTAAAAGTCAAAACTTTTCTGCTGGTTGCAGATACAGTTTTGCTAATTAGAGCAGCTTCATTCTGCTCACAGAAACCTGTAACTGTCTGTGTAATGTTACCCTTTTGCAGCACTGAAAAGTAGTTGAAATGACCTTAAAAGAAAAAAAGACCTGCTTGTTTGTGCGATGCTGCTAATTTCAGTGCATGAACATTGTGTAAAATGTACAGTGAGCTCACTGTGTTCTGAGCAGATTTTACCAGGACAGGTGCCAGCACACACGCTGATCAACATTTTTCAGCGTTTCTTCCAACCACAGTTAATGTGACAGTTTTTCTGTTTTATAATACTTCGGCAAAGAGATGATGATCTAATTAAAAAACACTGTAGCTTCTCAGAGGGAGAGCTGTTGAATTACAATACTGTGCTGTCAGGATGAAGGAAGCAAGTAGAACAGCAGTAATAACAAGATATATATGTATTTTTAAATTATTTAGTATTTGTTTAACAAGATTTTATCACTGCCGAACTTAGAGCAGCATCAGAAATTGCAGACTAAAAGCAGGAAACAAAGCTCGCAGACACTGAAAGTGGATCCATTATGCGCTCCTTATTTTCTGCTATATGTATATTGTTCTGCACCAAACGTGGATGCTTATATTAAAGGTATAGTCAGTAATCTTTTGAGGTTATTTAATAGAAAAGAAGAATTATTTATTGTACTCATACATGTCCAATGATTTCTGTGTAATTGTGTGTAATTTTACAGCAAAATGAAAAGTTCTTGTAAACTTGTATATACCTGAGATACAAGATATGAGGATAATGACCGTGTTTGATCATCTGAGAAGTGGTCTCCTTCACCAGAGAAGTGAAAACAGAAACCACCAGCATCAGAATAAACCTTCATCCTCTTCATCATCACCTTAAGCCTCATCTCCTGAGCTGAAGTCAGGGCTCTAGCACATGAAAGCGTGCATTAACATGCTTTTTTAAACTGCTGCAATGACGTATTGTCTGCAGATTAGTCATGTGACCCTCCAGTCTCATCAGCAACATCTAACATTGTGCAAGCTAATGTTAGGCTGGAGTGTTGTAAAAATCACACTTTCCCTTGAACGTTAGATCCACTTAAAAAATATTTTCGCTAACAGCAGCTAACAGAGGTTAACAGACAGTAACAGCAGCATTTACTGACAGAAAAGTTCAGGATATCCTCAACAACTCACCTCAGTATCACTGACATCGAACAGAATTGAGCTTCACTGATTCATCAACTTTGCTGGACTTTTTACAGAGTTTTACAACCTCCTCCACAGTAAACAGACAAACCTACGCTTCTCACCTGCTGCTGACAGATAAGGTAAACAGTAAGCTGATTGGATAGATAGTGGAAGACTTTCTTTTATATCCCGGTGCACTCAGTGCAGATGAAAGTGGTCATCTCAACTACTAATTAATGACTCTCTCTTTTTATTACCTCACATACAGCGACTGGTTAGAAAGCTCAAACTGAAACTGGATTTTTACTTTAGAAGAAAGTCTTGTCTATCCTTTGAGGCACAAAAGAGACTTCCACCTTTATGTCTGCACTTGATTGCGGCGATGTTATTTATATGCATGCATCATCTCTGCTCTCTGATAAACAGAATCCAGCATAAGTAAGAATTGAAATAATGGCTGGGTTGGGTGGTCTACTTTGTCATTTAGTAGACTTAGAGGCTGGTTCATATAGGTCTATTCTTGGTCTCCTCACATCTTACCTACTGACTTATGCGCATCAAAAATCTGTACAAGCTTTGGTCCCAAGAGTCATTCCTCAGTCTGTCCCAAAAGTTCAGACTGAATTTGGAAACAAAGCGTTCAGATCTGCAGCTCCTTCCTTCTGCAAAATCAACTAAAACTTCGTGCACAGGCCTCACTTAGTGAATTTAATGTGATTTTAAATAACCTGGTTGGAGTTACTTGTTTTACCTGAATGTTATTACCCTCGTTTCTAGCACAAAGACAGTGACTTTTATTGATGTTTCCGGCTTTATTGCCACTAAGGTTGATACATTTTATATGATGTTTTTGATTTTTCCTTTTTTTTATTAGCTACATTTTAGTTTAGTTAACTTTTGTATCTTTTGTGTGTGAATTCTACTTGCTGTTTTTACTGCCGTCTTTTTCAGCCAGGATGCTCCTGTAAAAGAGATTTAAAATCTCGACAGTCATATTTTCCTAGTTAAATGAAGGTCAAATAAAATACAAGAAATAAAACTTACAGAAAAATTCAGTGCAATCACCAGTTTTTCCTAGTTCCAAGGAGGTTATTGTCCTGTTTTTGTTCTCGTGTGACTGAGCTGTTACTTGTTACGTCAGCCTTACTGTTGGCTCAAACACGTGATGGTAATAAACTTAAGGATTAATTCCTCTACAATCTACAAACAGAGATACAACATCCAAAATGCACCTGTGTACTTCTCTTTAAGCATAACTAGAAGCTAAAGTTTGTTTCTATGTCTATGTCAACCACTCATTTGCCTAAAAATCTTAGGGTTTCAGTAGGGCACATCTCTTTTGAGTCACACATTTCTTTTAAAAACTTAGGGACAAGGGGTAATGGACCCTGTATAAAGCAACATGCGCTGCAGAAAAGGCAATTGTTCTTCAGTGGTTTTCTTGATGGGCGGTGGGAGAGTTAAAAAATTTTGATGGAGCGATTTAGTAGAAACCAAACCTCTGTGTTCAATTTAGCTAAAGAAAAAAAAAAAGGAACTTTAAAAGACATTTTGCATCATCAGATAAGCATCCATGAAACTGGACTCTGATCTTTGTACAAAGATTATTTGCACACTACCAGACTATCCATCCATCCATCCATCCATCCATGGTAATTGCTGCAGTGTTCGATGTTGCTTCAGCAGGAGGCTTTTGCTTCTTCTCCCTGGGATAGAGGATAAGAGGCGCCAGGCAGCCTTTAGGGCTTTAAGGGTCTGACAAATCTTTCTCCTCCCATCTTTGAAATGAGACACCCTCCCCCCCGGCCGACTACAGAACACCAGCAATCACTCTCCACGGAGTCTGGGAACCCCAACTCCCCCCTTCCACCTTCCACCGCCAATCAAACCGAAGGGGCTGCGGTCCTGCCGGGGTGTCAGGTGTGAATGACACGGTTGTAGAGAAATGTAAAGGGGGCTCCTTTAATAAAAAGATTTTACTTTCAGGCTTTTGAAGAGTGTTGGCTCACGTGGTGGCGCAGCCCCGATGAAATGTGATGTAAAAGGAAGGAAAGAGTGCTTCAAGGACAGCAGCGTGATGAAATAGGTGAAAATAATGGGGAAAAAAATGGTAAATACCATCGAGAGCATGCTGCATGATGTCAGGAGTGGAACAAGCGAAATGACGTTTGTTGCACACTCGAATGCAAATGATGTGTATTATATATAGATGCTGGTGCTCTGGATCAGGCTGCTGCTCCCTCGAGATGTTTTTGTTGCAGGATGAGGTGAGGCACTGACAGATGTGTGCGTGTTTGTGCGTGTGTGCTGACACGCTCTGACACTGCCACTTTTGTCTTTGCCGTCTCTGCCGATGGTAATCCCAGCTGTCATGTTGCATGTTGCTGTGTTTTCAGAGCAGACTGTGATAAATCTGTCTTTTCTATTTTAACTCATCTGGGTTAGTTTGAAAATAGAAGTGAGCGACGTTAAATGTAAAAGTCTGGGGATGGATTCTGATGATGTCAGGAGTTTAGTTGTAACACTTTATTGACAGGAACAGAAGTGGTTTATATAGATATGCATATTATGTTGGAGGATCGCCTCACAGAAATGACTGAAAATACAGAGTTTTCCTCTTTATCATGAAGCAAGGTGTGTCTTTTTAGAAAGAAGTCCCATACATACGGCACAATTTTCTTCTGGTAGAAAGAGCTATTTAGATTTGGTTGTAATAGCCATTTCAGATTCTGAGAAAAAAGGCTGTCAAGGACTCAGTGATTCAAAAGATATTTGTCTCACATACCCACAAGCAATCCTTCATTGTGCTGTTAAAGCAATGGTTCATGTACCTAAGGTTGCACTAAAAGAGTGAAATAAAGACTTTCCATTGCTCACTGGGGTCCGGGTTGCATAGATAGCAGTTTAAGCAGAAATTCCTCATGTCACCTTCACCAGCTCCTCTGTTAGAGGTTCCCAAACCACTTGAGAGGCATTATGTCTCCGGCTTGTCGTGTCTTCACTGGACAAAAAACATCACCTAGGAGGGTTTTCAAGAAGCATCACAGTCAGTCGCCAAACCACCTCAACAGACTCCCTTTGATGTGTAGAAGCAGCACGTCCCTACTACACTTACTGGGGTGAACCCAGCCAGATTTACTGACACAGGTGCAGAAATACATGGAAATACAGATTATGAGGCAAAAACAGAGTTTGTATTATTCTTATTATTCTTCAGCACAGTTTGAACTCTTAGGCAGCTTTCTTGACATTTCTTTAAGTAGTCTTCAGGAATAGTTCTCCAGGCTTCTTGAAGGACATTCAAAGCTCTTCTTTGGATGTTTCTGCCTTTTGTTCTGTTCTCTGTCAGCATGATCCCACAATGCAATATTAAGGTCTGGGCGGCTCTGGGGAGGCCAATCCAGGCTGATAGTGCTCCACTGTGTGTTTTTCTATCCAGGTACATGTGTTTGGATCAATGACATGTGGAAAAATTTAACTGTTGCCAATCAAATGCTTTACAGATGGTATTGCATGAAGTTTTTCCATGTTCCATTTTCAGATTTCATCAATTTTGACAACAGCACTGGCTGAAATGCAGCCTCAAATTATGGCAGAGCCTCCACCTTGTTTTACAGATGGTTAACTGTGGTACCTCTCTCCTGAAATACTCCATATATATTAAAAAATGTGAAATTGAGTCCAGTTCTTGTATAATTTGGCATACTCATCTTTTTTTTTTGCTTTTTTTCCCCCTACCTAAAGAGACAGCCACCTTGGAGAACTATTGCTCAAGACTGCAAGATACAAGAAGGTGGGGCTAGCAAAATATGAGGAAATAAGGGGTGGCTCAAGATTTTTGCACAATACTGTACCTTATACTGTGTATAAATGATGACCGTCACATTTGATTTAGTACGCCATAAACTCATTCTGTAGGACTAGATGTATTTTTGCAGTCACATGTACAGCTCCCTGGTGACCACTAAAATCAATGCAGGGCTGGGTTTCTGCTTTTTTATAGACATGTTTTCATGTAGCTGTATGATCATATTTAACTTGTACTTTCTTATCGCCATCTGTTAGTTAGCATGTCTTCCTTGTTTCTACTTCCTATTTCACGTTAGTGGTTGGCCTTCCTTGTATGTCACCTTTGCCTTAACTTCCTGTTTTTGCCTTCCCTCTAAGGACCTGATTTTTTCCACCCATGTCTTGTCTTTTAGTGGTCTGTCTGCGTATGATCGCGTCTTCCCGTTTGTCGATGGTCAGACTGTCTGTTCATGATCTTCTCCCTGTTTCTTGTGCTCCTGTTTCATGATTTCTGTTTTGATTTCACATCTGGTGGAGCCAACTTCTTTCATTATAGTGGAACATCCACGATGAGTTTAGTGCAGCCGCAGCCTCATCCTTGGAAAGCAATCATCTGCAGTGCAGCTGTGTGGCTTTTAAGAAGCGGAACCTTTCATCTACACAGGGTGTTTTATTTTGAAAATTTACTGTAAGCCCTGCAATGTTCCTGTGTTATTCTTCCCTTGCTCCTCATCTGCTCTGTGCAGCTTTGATGAAAAATAGATTTGACAGGCATGTTTAGCAAAGTGAAGAGCTGGTTGGAAATTACAAAGATTGTCTTTAATGGAAATCCCTTGTGTGATCCAAGCCTCAGAATTACCTGAATACTCACCAGCTGCACGGCACAGCAGTATTATGAGTACTTCTAAACATAAAAATGGCTTGTTTACTCTGACATCTAACAAGAAGCCAAAGTTGATGGTAAGTCTTAAGTAATTTAGGTGTCTTTAAACCCCAAAAGTCCACTAATTTCACTGACGACTTTTACAAAAATGCAATCAAATGACAAACCGCTGTTTTACTGTAAAAACCAACAAGAAGACTAATTAAATGATATCTTGAGGCATCCTCAATCATCCAGATAAGGAAATCCCAAAAAGTTGATTCTGTTCATCTAGATGCTACGTCCAGATGAACAGAATCAACTTTTTGGGATACTTTATGATAACTTTAAATTAGTTTTATGTTTACATAAACCTGCTCAACTCATTTCATCGAGTCTTTAGCACAGTTGATTCACACAAAGGCTCTTAAGACTCAATGAAATGATAAACTGCTTTGGAAATAGAAGTTTTTCTCTCTTTTTTTTTTTTAAATTTCTATATAGTAAAGATGAGTGGGTGTTTGTCCTTGTGGTAGACAGAGGCCGAGGACCATAGATTCATAGAGAACTGCTGCCATTCAGATGGAAAATAGTCAATACAAATGATGAAGATGAGAAAAAACACTTTTTATGTAACCCAAAGGTTTCATATTCTATGGTTTTTCAACAATTTAACTTTCAACGTTGATCTCAGAATGCTGCATAGATTCATTCTACCAGCCTAAAATACCTCTGTCTTCAGTTGTGTTGCTGCCCACTTCTTAAAGGAATGTGTGAAAACCACACTGACTGAAGGGAAAACAGTCTGCCCCACAGAAGTGCCCTCAGAAATGCATCAACTGTGACTGTCTTTAAGTCTGAGCTGAAGACTTACCTTTTTTTGTCAAACTTTTGTAAGCGGGTGAGCGGCTGGGAGGCAGGTTGTTGCTGTGCTATTAAATAATGTGAATCTATGTAGTGCAAATTTTTAGGAAACTTTTAATTGTTATTTTATTTACGGCTATACAGCACTTTAGTTTTAAATTTGCCACATAAATAAAATTGACTTATGTAGGCTACTTACATTTTTACTTCATTAGAATAACGTCATATTTATATCCACAGAAACGGAATTATACATGTGTACCAATCACACAAAAGCCAAACTGAAAAGGTGAATCTTCAGACCAGATTTAAAAATATCAAGTGAGGAGGTCTTTCTAATTTGTAACGGCAGTGCATTCCACTTTTTGGGAGCCACAATTGCTAAAGCCCAATCCTCCTTGTTGCTTCTGATGTGTCCTCGGCACATCCAACAACAAAATGATTTTTAAATGAATTCTAAAATGGACTGGCAGCCAGTGTAGTGAGGATAAAATGGAAGTGATATGCTCCCTTAACCAATTAAAAGCTGTGCTGCAGCATTTTGCACCAGATGAAGATGTGACAAGGATGACTGATTAGAAAGGCAGCTAGCTGTAGTTAAACCTTTACTCAAAAAGCCATCTCTAGACCCAGCAGTCTTAGCTAATTATAGGCCAATCTCCAACCTTCCTTTCATATCAAAAATCCTTGAAAGAGTAGTTGTCAAACAGCTAACAGATCATCTGCAGAGGAATGGTTTATTTGAAGAGTTTCAGTCAGGTTTCAGAGATCATCACAGCACAGAAACAGCTTTAGTGAAGGTTACAAATGATCTTCTTATGGCCTCTGACAGTGGACTCATCTCTGTGCTTGTCCTGCTAGACCTTAGTGCAGCATTCGATACTGTCGACCATAATATCCCATTAGAGCGATTAGAACATGCTGTAGGTATTACAGGTACTGCACTGCAGTGGTTTGTATCATATCTATCTAATAGACTCCAGTTTGTTCATGTAAATGGAGAGTCCTCTTCACACACTGAGGTTAATTATGGAGTTCAGTGCTAGGACCAATTCTGTTTACATTATACATGCTTCCCTTAGGCAGTATCATTAGAAGACATAGCATACATTTTCACTGCTATGCAGATGACACCCAGCTCTATCTGTCCATGAAGCCAGATAACACACACCAATTAGTTAAACTACAGGAATTTTTTAAAGACATAAAGACCTGGATGGCCGCTAACTTTCTGCTTCTTAATTCAGATAAAACTGAGGTTATTGTACTCGGCCCTGAAAGGCCTAGAAATATGGTATCTAACCAGATTCTTACTCTGGATGGCATTACCTTGGCCTCCAGTAACACTGTGAGGAACCTTGGAGTCATTTTTGACCAGGACATGTCCTTCAATGCACATATTAAACAAATATGTAAGACTGCGTTCTTCCATTTGCGCAACATCTCTAAAATTAGAAATATCCTGTCTCAGAGTGACGCTGAAAAACTAGTTCATGCATTTATTACTTCCAGGCTGGACTACTGTAATTCATTATTATCAGGATGTCCAAAAAACTCACTGAAAAGCCTTCAGCTAATCCAAAATGCTGCAGCAAGAGTCCTGACAGGGACTGGAAAGAGAGAGCATATTTCTCCTGTTTTGGCTTCCCTTCATTGGCTTCCTGTTAAATCCAGAATTGAATTCAAAATCCTGCTCCTCACATACAAGGTCTTAAATAATCAGGCCCCATCTTACACTATCTCTACTTTCAACATTAGCCTTAAAACTTTCCTTTTTGCTAAAGCATATAGTTAGGGCTGGACCAGGTGACCCTGAATCCTCCCTTAGTTATGCTGCAATAGACGTAGGCTGCCGGGGGATTCCCATGATGCATTGAGTTTTTCCTTTCCAGTCACCTTTCTCACTCACTATGTATTAACAGACCTCTCTGCATTGAATCATATCTGTTATTAACCTCTGTCTCTCTTCCACAGCACGTCTTTTATCCTGTCTTCCTTCTCTCACCCCAACCGGTCGCGGCAGATGGCCGCCCCTCCCTGAGCCTGGTTCTGCCGGAGGTTTCTTTCTGTTAAAAGGGAGTTTTTCCTTCCTACTGTTGCCAAAGTGCTTGCTCATAGGGGGTCATATGAATGTTGGGTTTTTCTCTGTATCTATGAATTGGCGCTATATAAACATATAATATAACAAATATATAACTTTTATTTTACTGCACAAAGAATGACAGCATATCCTGCATCCAGAAAAGAAATAATAGCTACATTATGCTACTAACACAACTTTAGCTCTTTGTAACCATTTGCAGACAGCAAGGTAATGCTAAACTAGCCAGACAGCATCCTAATGCTAAGCTAGCGAGACGGCTAGCTACTCCTAAGCCAGTGGTTCCCAAACTTTTTTTGCTAGGCCCCCCTTTGTTTTACAAGAAAAATGGTCGCACGCATGCACGCGCACAAACACATCCTCCAACCACACACGCCCATATTTTGCCCCATTGCAGTTTATTTCACACCTCAAACATTTAGTAAACAATTAAGCAAATACAAGTAAACTGCAATAAAGTACAGGTAGTAATAAAATAAACTACTAACTCTTTTATGCTACGTCCACACCTACACGGGTATTTTTGAAAACTCAGCTGTTTTGTCCACACGTAAACGGCGTTTTGAATCACCAAAAATGGAGATTTTTTAAAAATCCTTTTTTGCGTTTATGTGTGGATGAGGAATACAGAGTTTGTCACGCAACGTCAAAGGTATGTGCTTTTTTCACGTGCGCCACATTATTGTTTACATGAGATGAATTGCAGAATGGCAGATAGAGACGAAACTGTTAATCTGACTATCTGCAGGTTTTACATGCTTACATAAACACGCAGTTACTGTCCCTCCATTTAGAAAGGCAGAGGTGTCACGGTGTGATTATTTTACGTGTAGTTGTTTTTTTCCTGTGTAATAATATTCAAATGCCTCTCTGTACAAAATGGGTTCAAAAACATAAACAACTGTGGGATACTGTTTGTCCATGATTTGAACCGAGGGGACAAATCATGGCAGGATCAGCCTGATATTATTTGTATCCCCTGCAATGGCTCTGCGCCCCCCCTAGGGGGCAGGCCTCACACTTTGGGAAGGTCTGTCCTAAGCTAGCTAAACAGTGTACTAACACTAAACTAGCCAGACAGCATCCTAATGCTAAGCTAGCCAAGGACCCAGACGGTCTTGGGAGTGTCTTGTTGTGCTGGTTTCATCTTTCCTTTGTGTGTCAGCTTTATATTCATACATAAATATTAAAGAAAAGAGCATATGTGTGTCCTCATTAGGATAGGGATTTGTGTTGGTGTGTGGGCCTGTAGCTTATAAAAAGAGAAAGAGAGAAAGTAATGTAATGAGTAGCATAATTAATTATTACTTTTAATGGGTAATGTATAATACATTAGGAAACAACCTGCTTATCCCGGGTAATGACACTCTACAGGTCTGAGGGATTTATTCAGTCACACTCTTTTGGATTAAGAAAGGAGGGTTTTTTTAATGGGTCTCTTAAACTTTGGGCACATGTAAAAATTATGTTTACAAAATTTGCATGAGATATCTCCTTTAATCACTAACATTGAAATATCCAAACAAACTGAATACATTTGTTTTCCAGCTCTGGTATGAGCAATGTTTCCCACTAACATATAAATCTCTTCTTCATGCTTTGCTGTGAATCTTGGCTGGCTCCTCGGGGAACTCTTTGGGACCTTTCAACAAGCCCTGAAGTCTTAAGAAGATCTCTGTAGATCTATGTGTATAGTCTTGAGCTTGAGGAGGAGAGCAATTCCACAAATACAAGCTCCTCAATGCAAAAAAAAAATAAAAAAAAATCGATCTTCATCCTTCTGCTTCAGCCTGCCTGGAGAGTTTTTCCCTCCCCCTGCTCAGCAGCAACAACACAAACCTCAAGGTTTGGAGGGTGTTGCAGAGATAATCAATTTTTGCCTTTTATAGCTGAGTAGAGACTAATGAAGAACACATCGCCGCACTGTGGGGATCACTTATTAATACCATTGTGTCTCCAGCTACTCCCGAACACACCGTCGGGCTGTGAATCAGCACTCACTCGTGTAAGGTTGCAGGAAACACCAAAGGGAATCATTTGACTTGCTGTCTGCTTTCGCTTTCCTGCCCTCTGTTTTATACTGAGCTTTTCATTGTGGCTGTTGGGTGATTTCAAAATATCAAATTCTGAGGAGTTAAGTTGGTTTTAGGTCGATACGGAGGCCCTGATTGAGTTTTCAGAAGTGAATTGGAGAATAAACTGTCTGCAAAGAAGAATCGATGTTAGTGTTTATGGTTTTGTGATGCTCTTATAAAACTGTCCCTAATTAGAAAGTTTTATTGATATTAATTGCTCAACATGCTCCCCGATCTGTATTCTTTCCTCTATTTACCATTTAGGAACATTTATCCAGGCAATGGGAGATACCTGGAAACAATCCCAAATAAGTTAAAAGACTACAGTGTGTCCTTAGTCTGCCCTGGACTTTCGTTCAAAACACCTGATCTAGGAAACGTCCAACATGTATTTTATTCAGATGTCCAAACCACATCAATTGACTTGTTTTGATGCAAAGGCTGAGCCAGCCTTCTTTCAGAGGAAGCTCATTTCTGCTGCTTGCATCTGTTCTTTCAATCTCTACCCACAGTTCACGGTCATAGGTGAGGGCAGGAACATAGATTAAAAAGTAAATCAGAAGCTTTGAATTCACCCTCAGCTCTCTCTTTATCAAAGCAGACTTGTACAGTGTCCACAGCACTGCAGACACTGCACCAATCCGTCTGTTAATCTCCCACTCTGCTCTCCCACTGCTTGTGAACAAGACCCCGAGACACTTGAACTCCTCCGCTTGAGGGTGAAGCTCCTCTCTGCACTTCTGATTTCTTTTTATTTCTCCACATTAAAAGGATTTGGGGCAGGTTTTTCCTTAGATTTCCTATGTTATGGCTTGATCTAGAGGAAACTTAGAGCAGAGCATCAACGTGACTCTTCTGCTCCCAAAGAAAGACCAGCGCCACAGCTAAATTTGCATTTGAAATATTCTTTACAGGGAGATCACGTCAGGATGGGCATGGCCAAAATAACACAAAACATTCTAGTAAAAGAAAAAAACCTGAACAACTTACCTATCACTATGAAAACCTAAAGAGGATACAGTCCTCCTACCTGCCTCCCTTTCAAAAAAACATATAAATATATATTTACAATATCAACAAAATCGCTAACTGAGCTCTTCTCAGTTCAAAAAATACGCGCAGACAACACTGGTCAGGAAGTAGGTCTGGTCAGGTCCAGCTTAAAGGAGGTGCTTCCAGTCTTTCAGGCCAGTTGGCATATGGAGCGCTTTATATAACATGCCTCATTTACTCCAATCAATACTCCTGTCAATCAGGAGCAACTTGGAGTTCAGTATCTTGTCCATGGATACTTGCAGACTGGAGCAGCCAGGGATCAAACCGCCAACCTTCCGATTGGGTTGCTGTGCCCCAACTGGGAGCTACAGGCGGCCCAGATGGGGCAGAACTTGGGCAAGAACCCAGACCATCCCAGGGGCCTTTCACAGAGCTACTGGTCGAGCTCACATGGGACTCTTCCAGGGTCATTAGCTTCCTCACAATGTCTACACACATGCAGACTGCTTTGCAACCCACCTCCACCCTTTCACACTTTGTCTGACTTAATGAATGTTACATCTGTTATGACAGATGTTGTTTTCTGCAGCTGGGAAGGTGGAGCCATGCTGCCAATTAAAATTTGGTTGCAGATGAGAATAACCACCCTCTTTTGACATTCGGACTACTTTGAAGCCATTATTGCACATGGTTGGTCTCTTTTCTGTATTTGAGCAGAGCACATTATCTTTATTCTCAGTGCGATTTATAGGAAAAGCCAGTGATCACGTAGATAAGGACAAATCGACTAGTTGTAGCGTCTGTGATGTCACTCGGAGCTTTCTAAAATTGGGCTCATATCTCATTTCTCGCCATCTTGCCGCCATCTCTGCCAGTTACTGCAGCCAGAAAACTCCCAATGAAGCTTAAAGATGGCCAGCAGGAGGATGATATTATTTTGCTTCTGTCAATCAAAAGAACAAACTTCTGTAGAAGTAACTGTTTTAATTAACGAGCCGCTTTTTTAGGGCCATTACTGGGTCAAGGTTGAATTTCTTAATGCCAGTGGTTGTAAAAAGTGAAGAATTTTCTGTGCATCGTGTTTTTTATAGAGCTGGAACATTAGCCCAGCCTTCAAAAACCTTTAAAGTTGCAAAAACTAAACTGATAAAGGTGATTTTTAAGAATGTTTGGCCCATAATCCCAACATTTGTGAAATTAAGATATCAGAAATTAACTATTTTATCCTGACAAACTACTTTAGTGGCAAAAAAGGTATGCGGGAATACCTCTTTATGGGTCTGTTTGTGTCTATCAAACCCATAATTTTTCCTTCATCAGTGATAGATACACTAAAATGTTCCAGATTTATTCATTTGAATCATTTATATGGAAAAAAGAATAAATCTGCTTCATATATTATCATCACTTTGGTTATTAACGATCTGCCTTAATGCTTTTGCAGCAGGAAAGATAAATCTAGGTTTGCAACCAACAGTTAAACATTACAACACGGTGATTAGAAGTTACAAAGAAAATTACATTAAAATCTAAGACTTTAATTATAAAAAAGTTTAAAAAAATAAAATAAAAGCTTACAGTCCTGTGCAAAAATTAAAGTCACCCCTCAGTTCTTTACATTTGATCCAGACTTGTCATTTTTGAAAGTGGTTTTGAGCAATAACTGAAAGTCCTTCAAAGTTTTTCTTTAGAGTTTGGCTTTTGAAAAATGCTAAATAGTATTTTTGCATCAATAATGTGGTTCTCAAAGAGTTGTTAGATAAAACCTTGGCATATCTCAAAACGGTCTGCAGTGTGTCCTCAAAACTTTGAGGAAACTGGACAAGTGGAGGACAAGAAATATTAGACGTATTCTACAGCTACAGATAGTGTTCGTCTACCATTGGGCCAAATTCCTATAAAATTGATGAAATGTTGCAGAAGACAAAATGATGACAGAAAACATTTTTAGGATTAAAAACATACGTGGCTGGAGTCACAAGTGATCCAAGTACTTATCCCGTTTTCTCCAGCAGACTGATTTGTCAGTGATTAATTAGAACTAACAATCTGCATGTGAAAGTGATTCATAAATAATTTTCTATGTATGGATGCAGTTAGAATATTTTGCATTAATTTGCGGTCTAACCAAGGGATGGATGATGATAAAACTACCAGTGCCATTATGTGTTCTACCTATTTTTAATGTGCCTGAACACAGGAGGGAAAAAGCACTGCATGTGACTCAGGTGTCTAAAAGCTTCACAGCTTAATGTCATTGTTTCACAAAGTGTAAAAAAGCAAAAACTGTTTCGTGATATCGCACAAAATAACTTGGGGTGTTATTCATTTGCCATTTTGTGATATCAGTCTGGCGTACCAGTCTTCATCACCATCCATCAAACAGCCACCTGTCCCCTCTGATTTTTCTGCTCTCGGGATTCACATTCACTTAACCATCATGATATCCTGTGTCTGTCGCTTTTCTTTAGCCCTCCTCTCGTGTTAGGGTCGGCACCGACCCATTTTAAATTTCAAATGCATAAAAAAAATCACATACATTTGTTTATTGTATCAAGGCTTTTTGACTTTGTCAGGAACCTCTATTTCTACAAAATAAAATAAAAAAAATTATTTTCACTAAATTATAAAATGCCCTAGTTGAAATTATGACCTTTGTGTTGTTAGGGTCGGTTTCGACCCAGGTATAATATTATGAGTATAAAGCAATAATTAAAGCCAAAACTGAAATCATAAGTGCACTGTCAGCTAAAACACTTACAGCAAGCGCCTCTCCTAATCATATGAGCTTTAGGGGATTCTTATTTTGCATGTTTTTTGCAGTATACCTGCACAAAAACAAAACAAAATAAACACGGGCATGTGAGGTGAATTCACTATTTGAGTGGCCATTTGACTTCCAGAGTGCACATTTACAATTTGCAGCATACAAAAAATGAGAAGAAGATTCACAGTGAGCTAAGTTCTGGATCATATTTTTGGTGAAAATGAAGGAGAGGACACAGAGCAGCATAGCGATTCAGATGGGCAGGTTTCTAAGGAGGAAGACAATGTGGACTATCATCCAGAAGACACAGACACATCTGATCAGAGGTGGAGGTCACTGGTGCTGAAGCTACTCCTGCTGAAAGATTCAAGTCCAAAAATGGTAAGATCTTTTGGAGCTCAGTACCTCATGATGACATGGCAGGGCAGCTGCTGCAAATGTCATCAAAATGACCCCTGGAATCACAAGGTTTGCTCTGACCAAAGTCAGTGACATCAAGAGATGTTTTGAGATATTTATGCCATTGTCACTAGAAAGAATCATTATTACTATGATAAACCTTGAAGGAAAAAAAGTCAATGGCGACATGATGAGGAATACCTGGATGCTTTCATTGTTCTTGCTGGAGTGTACAGATGCTGCAATGAGGCCACTGATCGTCTATGGGATGCATCGACAGGCAGAAACATTTTCTGGGCAACGATGTCACTTCACACATTTGATATCATTTTGATTCAAGAGTCCTCAGATTTGACAACAGAGAGACCAGACCGAGGTCTGACAAACTTGCTCCCATCAGGGATGTCTGGGAGAGATGGGTGCAGCTTCTTCCACTGATGTTCATCCCAGGGCCAGTGACAGTGGATGAATGTCTTGTCCACTTTTTGAGGAAAATGCCCCTTCCGGCAATATATACCCAGTAAGCAAGGGAAAAACGGCAGAAAAATCTGGGAAGCCTGTGATGCAAAAACCAACTATGCCTGGAATGTACAGATTTTCACAGTCAAAGCTGCGAGTGGCACCCCTGAGAAGAAACAATGAAAATGTGTGGTCCTCCATATGACCACTGGACTGCAGGATCACAATATCAGCTGTGATATTTTATTTTATTTTATTTTTTACCAGATATGACCTTGGACAAGAACTTCACAAAGGAAACTGAGGTGAAGCTGTATCATTGGGAAGTGATAAAAAGCCCACAATTACCCACGGCTATAACCAAAACAAAGGAGGAGAGGACTTTTTCTTTTTTTCAGTTTATATTAAAGGTCTACTGCTGAAAAAAAACAAACTTTTTTTGTCTTTTCTTGATGTAAATGTCTATGGGTCGAAATTGACCCGTAACACCATCGATGTCATTTTAGTTATTAATCTTAAAATGAAAAAAATCAATAAAACAGATTTATTTAAGAGATGTGTCCTATACCCCTCAGTAATACTCAGGTAACACAGAAACCTTTTATTTATTAATATGATTCTCTTGAGGTTAATTTTACAATTTTTTTTTAAATTGAAATCGAGGGGTATAGTGACAAAAAAAGACCCAGAGGCCCACACCAAAAGTATTAAAACCAACATTTTCATGGATAAGGAAGCCTAACAAGGTAACCAAGAGATGAGAAACAAATTGGATGATAACTTATTGTTTTTAGTATATTTTATAGCTGATTTAATTCACGGGTCAAAACCGACCCGCTAACATAAGAGATGATAACAGAAAGCTAACACGAGAGGAAGGTTAGACTGCTTCAGAGTTTTTAACTGTACTACGTTTCTCTCTCTTCTCTATGTGTTTAAACAGAGCATGCTATAGTGAGCATGCCTGAAATGAAGAGCCACTGATCGCACAAAGACTGAATGGTTGTAGTGCCTTTGATGTCACTCTGCGCTTCCTAAAGTTGGGCTCATTTCTTGCCATCTCGCCACCATCTTTGCCAGTCAGTGGTTGCCAGAAAACTCTCAGTGGAGCTTCAAGATGGGCAACGTGAGCACAATACTCTTCGTCTCTTGCCAATTAAACAAAGACGCGACTGCAGAAATAACAGTTTTAATTACTGACTCTGTATTTTTAGAGATGTTGAAGGGCTGGTTTGGGTTGGGATACTTGAACTCCTCCACTTGAGGCAGCAAGTCCGCTCTCCGCTACTTCAGATTTCTCATCTCTTCTCCACTTTAAACTATGTGGGGGAGGTTTTTTCTCATCTTGGTTGATTGCCTGAGGATGAAGGATGTTGCATGCTGTACAGGGCTTCATAAATCAGCTCAGGCAGGCCAAAAATCAACAGATCTCAATGCCAGCCTGTATCAGCTTTCTAGACATCCAGGTTGCAAATTTCATAAAGAGATCCCCATATAAACTCCTTCTAACCTGCCTATAATTCACTGACAGTGACAGAGTTCATGATACTGTGAGAAACGCAGTTGGGAGATGGGAATATGGGAAAACCCCTTGAAAAAGGAAAGCGTTGTAAAACTCTGTACAGGACCAACTAGCGTAGCGTCGTAGCAAAACAGTCACAAAAAAAACAATCTTTGTTGTTTGTGGTCAATGACACGAACTGCAACATTTGTTTGATGACTGTCAGAGTAACTTTGAAACCAGTCTGTGTTCAATAGCAAATATATTTTAGATATTTTTGTGCCCCTAATCCCAAATTAGAGCAGCAGTTTTACTGAAATGACTGCATTTGACGTTGCATTTAAGTTTACACAAATTATAAGTTTACACTAATCCTTTTTGTCAGACACAGTATTGTGGAAAAGTCTCAAGCAACACCTTATTTTTTGATATACAGTGGCTTGCAAAAGCATTCGGCCCCCTTGAACTTTTCCACATTTTGTCACATTACAGCCACAAACATGAATCAATCAACATAAAGCCAGGGCAACAATGGAATGGTTTAAAACAAACATATCCATGTGTTAGAATGGCCGAGTCAAAGTCCAGATCTAAATCCAATCGAGAATCTGTGGCAAGATCTGAAAACTGCTGTTCACAAACGCTGTCCATCTAATCTGAGCTGGAGCCGTTTTGCAAAGAAGAATGGGCAAAGATTTCAGTCTGTAGATGTGCAAAGCTGGTAGAGACATACCCTAAAAGACTGGCAGCTGTAATTGCAGCAAAAGGTGGTTCTAAAAAGTATTGACTCAGGGGGCTGAATAATTACACACACCCCACTTTGCAGCCATTTATTTGTAAAAAATGTTTGGAATCATGTATGATTTTCGTTCCACTTCTCACATGTACACCACTTTGTGTTGGTCTTTCATGTGGAATTCCAACAAAATTGATTCATGTTTGTGGCTGTAATGTGACAAAATGTGGAAAAGTTCAAGGGGGCCGAATACTTTTGCAAGCCACTGTATATGCATATGTAGTAAGAAATAAGGGTTATAAGTATTTCTTTTATATTTCTTAACGTGGAAAATAGGTCAGCGATTAATTCTCTTAGGCAGCTTTCTTGTTGTTTCTTTAAGTAGTCTTCAGGAATAGTTCTCCAGGCTTCTTGAAGGACATTCAAAGCTCTTCTTTGGATGTTTCTGCCTTTTGTTCTGTTCTCTGTCAACATGATCCCACACTGCTTCAATAATGTTGAGGTCTGGACTCTGGGGAGGCCGATCCATGACTGATAGTGCTCCACTGTGTGTTTTTCTATCTAGGTATGCTTTTACGGCATTGGCAGTGTGCTTGGGATCAATGTCATTCTGACAAATGGAGCTGTTGCCTATTAGACACTTATCTGTTGGTATTGCATGGTCGATCCAAATTTCTGTTTTCATAATTCATCAATTTTGTACCTCTCTCCAGACCTCCTCTGTACACACTGATGATGATTTGAACCAAAAATGTCAAATTTGGATTCACCAACTTTGGAACCACTTGTTGTCACTGATTTTTCGTCCAGTTCTTGTGTAATTTTCATATTTCAGCCTTTGATTCCTTTTCCCGTTCATTAAGGACGGCTTCTTGACAGCCACCCTTCCAACCGAGACCATTTCTCTTGAAGCTTTACTGAACAGTAGATGGATCAGCAAAGATCCAGATGCATCTCTCAGAACCTGTGTCAGGTCTTTGCTGGATTTCTTTCTGTTTCTTAAGCACATGACTTTCAGATACTATTCATCTTCTTGTCCAGTTTCCTCAAATTTAGCTCTTTGTGAATCATCTTGTTGGTACAAAAATGCCGTTTTGTGTCTGTCAAACTGTCTTATCATTGAGACTTTTCATAGATTCATAGATGGAAGAACTCAGAACATATTATGACTGGACTAAAAATAAGTCAAAAAGGAGCCACTGTCCAAAGAAAAACTTTGAAAAACAAAACCTCTTTAAAATATTTCAAGAACGTCTGGCTGCTTGGAGACAAAATGAGGGTTTGTGCAAGCCTGTCAAACTCTTCCTTCCTCTGTCTGCCTCTTCTTCCCTTCATTCTTTCACCTTTAAGTGTCTCATTAATAATGCTTCAGCTCTCCCTCCCCCTGAGCGTTCATTATGGCGGCAGTTGCAACACCTACGCCACTGTAATCAATCCAAATTAAAAACTTAAGTCGACTTAAAATAGAAAGAGCTGGGCGTTGGGGAGGGATTTGCTTTTCTCAGCGGCCTTTGGAGGAGAAACGTCAGCTGTGTTTTTATGTTTTTTATTTTTTTTATTATTTTGTCATGGATGTTGTTGTTTTCATTTATTTCTCACTTGGCACCTTAAAAACAAAGCAGCAGTAATTGAAATTAATGTTTGCATCCAACAGGCAGGGGTGTGTCTGTGAGCGTCTGAGCGGGTGCGTAGTGTTGGCATGGTCAAATAATGTGTGTGTGTGCAGATGCATGCTGAGCACACACACACACACACACACACACACACACACACACACACACACACACACACACACACACACACACACACACACACACACACACACACACACACACACTCAGGACTCTCAGCACTCTGACAGTGATGAAGTGGAGAGTGTGTACAAGCCAGGCAGAGAGGTGTGATGAGGAAACCACCTGGGGGACGTTTGAGTGTGTGTTTTTGTAAAAGAAGTGGCGATTTTGCGTAGGTGTGTGTGTGTGCGCGCGCGCATGGAGGATACAAGAGTCTATCATGTGTGCAGGCAGTTTTCATTTCAAATAACTCAGGGAATTTGTTTATCGTGAATTTTAGAAATGAGGAGAAAATCTAATTTAAAAAAAGCAAACAAACAAAGATAAAGTTCATGTTGAATATATTAAATTTTATTTTCTCCCTATCACTCTTTATACTCTGAGCTCTACTCGCCTACCATCCGGAGCCGATAAGCAGCTCCCGGTGGCAGACGAATAATAACTCTAAGATGCATTAAGACAAAAAAATAAAATAAAATGTGGGCACAGTTCAATCTGTACCTCTGCTGCAGCTTACAAATTACATTTATACACCACCAAATTCTTTCTCCAGCGACAGAGCAATGACAGTCGTTGGCTGCATCGTGATCAGGGGCAACATTTTAGATTGAAGCACCACATCAAGCTGTTGGGAGGTGCTCGGGGTGCGTGGTGGGTGTACAAAGCACCACGATTTTTTTAAATTTTGTGTCAGTCAGCTCTTTGTTTCTGTTTCAATTTCTTTATTTTGTGTGATAAATAGTCTTCAATTCCTGTTTTTACTTAAGGTTTTCCAAGAAATTAGTTCTAGTTTAGCAGCTATGTTGTGTGTTTCTCTGTTTTGAATTACAAAGAATATTGGTCTTCATTTAAACTACCCATTCACAACAAGTTCTATTTATAATCGCCTGTATCCAGAGTTAAGCTTTCTTGTTGTCCATCATTTTTATGGATTGGGTTGTAACGCTTGTGTCATAATCTGATTTTATCTGTCATTTTTTTTTAGGATAATCAGACAAATTTAATAGTGTTATAATGGAAACCCCCCCAATAACAATAAAAGCACACAGAGTGTACATTTATGAGGGCATGGAGAGAACAAATAAACAGAAACACAGACTTGGATTGGTGCAATATAATTAAAACTGAATTGAAAGTCTACACACAATCCACACATGACATACAGTATAATTTCAAACCATCTGTCGCAACAACATGGCAACCCACAACTTGACTCAAAGAGCACGCGTGCAGCTGCTCTCTGCACAGACAGGCGGAACCGGGAAGATGCTGATGAGAATACACAGAAAAGAGTGAGACTTTAAAAACACACCAAAACAAGTGACGTCAAGCCATGGCACATGTGGGACTCTTTGACAGTGTGTTACATGGAAGTGCAAATATTGGTTTGAAACACAAACAATGCCTCCTTCCACCTGTAACTTAAAAATAGAGCTTTAACTAAGTTATTTTATCAAACGACACTCATCTGTGGGACGGAGCTGCTGGTTTGAATTTTCTGTGAGCTCATGATGTGCTCTTTTGGATATTGACATATACAGTAGTTTATGTTTTAGCTCTGCGTCCAGTCTTTTCAGTTTAATGTTTCCTCATGCTTTTTAGCTTCCCCGTTTTCAGTCTGTGTTCCTCATTAGTTATGTAATCTTTAGTTATCATCTTTTGTGATCCCATGTTTGCTCATCTCCATGTTCGTTACTTCCTGTTTCATTTGATAGTCCCTCGTCTCATGCGTGTTGTGTTTAGTTTTGGTTCCCCTTGTCTCGTTAGCCTGATTTCATTCAGCTGTGTTTCCTGGTGTTTTCCCATCTGCTTAATTACCTGGTGTGTAATTCGTTTCTTCTTTAACATGGTGTCCCTCGTGGAGTGTTTGCTGTGTTTATTCCTAAACCTGCCCACCCATCCATATAAAGTGCAACACTGGAAAAAGTACTAAACTTACACATTGTAGTGTCCCTCAAAATCAGTTTGTTGGGATCCGGTTACCTTAAGCGCCACCAATATTCATATTTCAACTAGTTTCCAGTAATTTCAAGGATATGACAGGCAACAGCTGGCAGTAGCTGTGAGTGGTTGTATTTTGTTTAGGTTGAGACAAAAAAAATATGAGATCTTGGCTTTCACTCCAAGGTCGTGACTATAATGTCCAGGTGTAAATGGGAACAACTTGAACTGGATTCTTTCCAAAATGTTTTAAACAAAAATACCGAAACCTGTCTGATTGCTGTGTTACAGCTGTGCACTTCCATGCAACGTTGCTGTCAATTAACTTTGAGAGTCAAATTCAACCAAATCCCAATGAAAGAAACTGAAAAACACTGTATTATTTTCACATTACATTTTATATAATGTGAAGTACAAGGACAACGAGTGTTTCTTCCTGGGTGTTTGCTTGTGTGGGTGAGACAGACCAGGCAGCAGGGAGGGTGGATACATTATACTTAAATGTAATGGTTGTGCATGCATGCAAATCCTTCCAGGAAAAGACTGACTAACTTTGTGTGTATGTGTTTCTGTAGACAGTTAATGTATCTGAGAAGTCCAGTCGTCTTTCTGACTGGCTGCTGCTCTCTGCGTGGAGATGACTGATGCTGGAAGACGTACCAGCAACTTTTATTCTTCTTTGTTGTACTTTTTCTGTATATTTCTATTTTTAAAGTCTTAACAAGCTTTGATCTTTTAATAGTGAACACTTGGTCTTTCCCTCTATGGGTTTTAATGTGAGTGAAGCTTTGCAAGAAGCCCAGAAGTCAGAGAAAGGTTTAGATTCCTGTTTTTGATGTTCGTTCTTGTTTACTTTTCTTCTCCATTATTAATTTGTCTTTCATCTCTCCTCTGAAATGAAGGGGGAAAAAAATCCATGCCGCTCAGGCATGTAGAATATTAGAGTCTTAAAACAGAGGTTGAAGTGCAAGGTTTGAGTCAAACACAATTTTAATGATGACGTCTGTTATATGTCCACTGTAGTGTCAATACACTATTAAAGATTATGCCGAGTCAGACTGCACATACAACAGCTTGTTTACAAGTTGACTTCTTCTTTATTGGGATCACACAGAAGTAACACACACACATAACTGGGCGTGGTGCCCCCTACTGGCGATGGCTTGCATAGCACACAATAATTCTTGGTTCATACATAACATCTCCTCCCCACTAAGCTATGCGACCGTGGCACCACCCGCAGAAACATTTCCCATAACCAAAGTAGCACCTTTTTTCTTTTTTTTTTTATATTACAACATTCATGAAAACTGGAACTAATGTTGCTTTCTGTATGAATTTCTTTTTAGTTGAGAATAATGTCTCTGAACGCCAACACTCTCACTGAACTACTTAATACGCTCACCCATCACAATAACGAGCGGGTGGCTTGGTGACTCTCACTGGGTAACGTCTTACAGGCTCTGTAACCTGTGTACAGTCAGTCGGTGATGATTTAAGAGACTGGGGTGTATCTGGAGGTACGGTGGTCCCCATAACTTGTTCAACAGTCTCTTCCTGCAGAGTTGTACAAGGGTAAAGCATGGTGTCACTACCACTCTGGGCTGGTGACATCTGAGAGCTTGTCGGAGGATCCACTGTGACCTGCTGAGATACTGACTCAGGTCGTGTCAGCATCTGATCCACATGACGTTTCCACACCCCTTGGGCTCCCACATTCACCTTGTATGACACTGGCCCAGTCTTCTCCAGTACGACACCGTGCGTCCACTTGTCCTCTCCCTTCCTATAATCGCGCACCAGGACAGGCTCGCCCACAGTGAACCGTCTGTCCCTGGAGTGTTGCTGTCGGCATTGTTGTTGCGCATCCTGTGACCGACGCACAGCTCCGGCCACACTGGGCTTCAAAAAATCCAGTCGAGAGCGCAGCTTGCGTCCAATGAACAATATAGCTGGCGTTTCTCTAGTTGTTGCATGCGGAGTGTTGCGATATGTCAAGAGGAACGTGTCAAGGCGTTGTTGCACAGGTGCTGTACCCCTGGAGGCTTTCAGTGCATGCTTGAATGTCTGCACAAAACGCTCAGCCAAACCATTAGTGGCAGGATGGTACGGCGCAGAGCGGATGTGTTTGACTCCATTAGCTTTCAGGAACACCCTGAATTCCTCAGAACAGAACTGCGGTCCGTTATCACTCACCAGGACGTGGGGAATGCCATGGCGACTAAAGAGACCCCGTAGCACTTGTATGGTTTTACCAGCTGTGGTGCTATCCATAATATGCACTTCAGGCCACTTGGAATGTGCATCTACCACCACCAGGTACATGTGACTTTCAAATGGACCCGCAAAATCCACATGGATCCGTTCCCATGGACAGGAAGGCCACAGCCAAGGGTGTAAAGGCGCTAACCCAGGCTCTTTTTGCACACGCTGACAAGAGTGGCAGGCTTTAGCTTGAAGCTCAATTTGAGAATCAATGCCAGGCCACCAAACATAGCTGCGAGCTAAGCTCTTCATCCTCACCATCCCTGGATGTGCAGTGTGGAGCTCTTTCAGTACATGAGAGCGCAGCTTAGGTGGCACAACCACCCTCAAGCCCCACATGAGGCATCCCTGCTGTATTGTGAGTTCATGTCTGCGCATCAGATAGGGTGACAGCTCTTGATCTGTGTCCTTTGTTGCTGGAAAACGTCCAGTTATTACCATTTCCAGCACACGAGACAAAGTGACATCAGACAAAGTGTCACGTCTGATCTCGGCGACACTGACTGGTAATGTGTCCAGCTGAGATGCGTAGAATACCTCAACTGCTCCCTGTTCCTCTTTCTGTGCAAGGGGCAGAGGTAAACGTGACAGACCGTCAGCATTGGCGTGATGTGCCCCCTTCCGATACTGTAAGGTGTAATTATGTGCTGACAGAAGGAGCGCCCAACGCTGCATTCGCGCAGCTGCCATTGATGGTGTACCTTTTACTGGACTCAGAATTGAGGTCAGTGGGCGATGATCAGTGAGCAAGGTGAACTTGTTACCATGGAGATACTGGTGAAACTTGCGCACTCCAAAAACAATTGCCAACGCCTCCCTCTCGATCTGAGCATAGTTTCGTTCTGCTTTGCTGAGGGTTCGTGAAGCATAAGCAATTGGCCGGTCTTGGCCATCAGGCATGACATGTGAGAGCACGGCTCCAACGCCATATGGTGAAGCGTCACATGCCAAATGGAGAGGCAGTTCAGGATTGTAGTGGGTGAGTATTTTTGGTGAGGCCAGACGTTCTTTAGCATTCTGGAAAGCTGACTCGCAGGCTGATGTCCACTGCCATTTCTTCTCTTTACTGAGTAGCTCATTCAGCGGCTTCAGGACTGTAGCTAAATCAGGTATGAAACGTCCATAATAGTTGAGCATTCCCAGAAAAGAACGTAACTGGCTGACATCAGCTGGTGCTGGAGCTTCCATAACGGCACGCACCTTTTCTGGTGATTTGTGTAACCCTGCCGCATCAATTATGTGGCCCAGGTATTCCACCGATTCTTGGAAAAACAGGCACTTCTCCTGTTTGAGACGCAGGCCATAGTCCTCCAGCCTGCCCAAAACTGCCTTAAGGGATCTCAGGTGTGTCTCTTTATCTGGACCACTGACGAGGATGTCATCCAGATAACAATGGGTGTATGGTAGGCCGAGAAGCACTTGATCCATAGCCTTCTGAAACAATGCAGGTGAAGACGCCACTCCAAAAGGCAAGCGATTGAAACGGAACAGCCCTTTTTGTGTCGAAATAGTCAGCAGCTTCTTAGACTCCTCTTCTACCTCCATCTGTAAGTAGGCATTTGCTAAGTCTAGCTTACTGAAATGCTGACCTCCTGCTAGAGAAGCAAACAGGTCCTCAATGCGTGGAAGTGGGTACTTATCCACACAGAGCTGCGAATTAAGAGTGACCTTGAAATCACCACAGAGTCTCACTGAGCCATCCTTCTTGTTGACAGGGACCACGGGCGTAGCCCAATCACTATGCTCCACTGGTGTGATCACCCCAAGCTCAGTCAGGCGTTTCAGTTCTGCCTCCACCCGAGGGCGGAGAGCATAAGGCACGTTACGTGGTGGACAGAATTTGGGGACACTATCAGGCCTAAGAGTCAATCTGGCTTTAATTCCTTTCATTGTGCCCAGCTCCTTAGAGAAAACGGCAGAGTGTTTCTTTAGCACAGCCTCCAGATTGTCATTTCCGCTTTGCTCACTGGCATGGACCATCTTTAAGTCTTTCCAGTTCAGCTTAATCACTCTCAGCCACTCCCTACCAAACAGTGGTGGAGCATCCACCTTTACCACGTACAAGGGTAGAGTTGCACGCTGCTTATTCAGTTCAACTTGCACCTTGATGACCCCTTCTGGTGCCAGCGGCTCCCCAGTGTACGTTTTCAGCATGATGTCAGTGGGTTGCAGCGGCAACTGACTCAGCATACTTTTATATTGTTCCCATGGAATCAAAGACACAGCAGCCCCTGTATCCAGCTCCATCTCCATTTTCTTCCCGTTAACTACAGGCATTAGGGAGATACGTGAATATTTCTCTTTTCGTGACAAAGAATACAGCTCCAACTCACTATCAGTGTCGGGTCTGGTTCCTTCACTTTCACTCTCCTCAGCGGCAACATGATGAATTCTCCTCTTTTTGTCCTTTGCTCTGTTTTTAACTGCATTGCCTTTCAGCTCATGTTTCCCCTCTTTCTCTTTCTTGTTCCAATCTTGGCTGCTTCTGGCTCTACCTTTGCACATGCGTTTCGTGTGGCCCTTCCTTCCACACTGGTGACAGTCACGGTCTTTGTACCAGCAGTCATCATCAGTATGATTCATTTTCCCGCAGCGGCGGCATTTTTCACCTCTTTGTGACAGCACTGCATTCACTTTAAGGGAACCACTCAACTGCTGCACTTCACGTGTTGCTGTCTCTGCCGACACAGCATAATCAACTGCTTTGCGAAACGTGAGATCCTTCTCAGTCAAAAGACGCTTCTGCACAGTTTCACACTTTAATCCACACACAAATCTGTCTCGTAGAGCATCTTCCAGATACGCACCAAACTCGCAATGTTCTGACAGTCTTTTCAGCACCGCCACATACTGTGCGACCGTTTCTTCTTCCCCCTGATTCCTCTTGTGGAACCGGAACCTTTCAGCTATTACCAGCGGTTTGGGAGCAAAATGAGCTTGCAAAACACCCACAATATTGTCATACTGCATTGTCCCAGGCTTGCTTGGCGCCACTAGATTACGCAGCAGACTGTACGTCTTGGGACCCATCACACTCAGCAGCACCGGGACCCGTTTCTCAGGCTGAATGTCATTAGCAAGGGTGTAATGCTCAAAACGTTCAATATACGTCGCCCATTGCTCACCAGCATCATCAAAAGGGTCCATCTGTCCAATCATTCCAGCCATGATGTATCCGCTGTCCACAGCCAACACTGTCGTTTTTGACTCGTCGGCGAAAAGCAGCTAGCAGCTAGCTCCGATGCTAATTCACCACGCGATCGTCCGTTTTCCGTCCGAACTCGGCCACGCAGTCAGTTCATGCTCAGTAGACAGCCAAGTCTTCCAGACGTCACAACTCGTCGCCAATTTATGTTATATGTCCACTGTAGTGTCAATACACTATTAAAGATTATGCCGAGTCAGACTGCACATACAACAGCTTGTTTACAAGTTGACTTCTTCTTTATTGGGATCACACAGAAGTAACACACACACATAACTGGGCGTGGTGCCCCCTACTGGCGATGGCTTGCATAGCACACAATAATTCTTGGTTCATACATAACAACGTCCATGCTGACCGTTTGACTTAATGACCAAGATATATTTTTAGGTAATGACTACCCAAATGTACTGCAGGTTTTTTTTTGACACCATCTTTTACATATTTCATCAAAATTTGAGAGCCAAACATTTATCCACTTCCAGGAAGATTAAAAAGTGAACAGAAGTACAAAAAGCCTGAAGCTTATTATAAGCTTTTACTTGCGTCATGACCAGGTGTGAGCATAGAGTCCTTTCGAAAAATCTCAGCAACTATTCATTCATTTAAAACTTGCTCATTAACACAGAAAATGTCTCACCTACTGAAAAATAAAGTATAAATTGCTCAATATCTGTAGTCCTGTCGAACAAGAGGAGTCAACAGGAAAATACAGCAGCTTTACAAACTAGAATAAACATTTTCTTAGAAGTGCAAATAGACGCTCTGGTTCATTTCATTTAGAGTTTTCACTGTAAAATATAAATGCAAGGCATTCAAATCAAGCATTTGCCTTGGAAAGTACAGAGGCAGCATTGCAACTGCACGACACAGCGTAGGCTGGAGAAACTGGAGCTCACAGAGAAATACATGCAGAAAGTCCTATCCTGGTTCGAATCTAGGACTCTATTGCGGTGGGGCAGGAATACTAACCACTGTACAGGGAGTGCAGAATTATTAGGCAAATGAGTATTTTGTCCACATCATCCTCTTCATGCATGTTGTCTTACTCCAAGTTGTATAGGCTCGAAAGCCTACTACCAATTAAGCATATTAGGTGATGTGCATCTCTGTAATGAGAAGGGGTGTGGTCTAATGACATCAACACCCTATATCAGGTGTGCATAATTATTAGGCAACTTCCTTTCCTTTGGCAAAATGGGTCAAAAGAAGGACTTGACAGGCTCAGAAAAGTCAAAAATAGTGAGATATCTTGCAGAGGGATGCAGCAGTCTCAAAATTGCAAAGCTTCTGAAGCGTGATCATCGACCAATCAAGCGTTTCATTCAAAATAGTCAACAGGGTCGCAAGAAGCCTGTGGAAAAACCAAGGCGCAAAATAACTGCCCATGAACTGAGAAAAGTCAAGCAGCTGCCAAGATGCCACTTGCCACCAGTTTGGCCATATTTCAGAGCTGCAACATCACTGGAGTGCCCAAGAGCACAAGGTGTGCAATACTCAGAGACATGGCCAAGGTAAGAAAGGCTGAAAGACGACCACCACTGAACAAGACACACAAGCTGAAACGTCAAGACTGGGCCAAGAAATATCTCAAGACTGATTTTTCTAAGGTTTTATGGACTGATGAAATGAGAGTGAGTCTTGATGGGCCAGATGGATGGGCCCGTGGCTGGATTGGTAAAGGGCAGAGAGCTCCAGTCCGACTCAGACGCCAGCAAGGTGGAGGTGGAGTACTGGTTTGGGCTGATATCATCAAAGATGAGCTTGTAGGGCCTTTTCGGGTTGAGGATGGAGTCAAGCTCAACTCCCAGTCCTACTGCCAGTTTCTGGAAGACACCTTCTTCAAGCAGTGGTACAGGAAGAAGTCTGCATCCTTCAAGAAAAACATGATTTTCATGCAGGACAATGCTGCATCACACGCGTCCAAGTACTCCACAGCGTGGCTGGCAAGAAAGGGTATAAAAGAAGAAAAACTATTGACATGGCCTCCTTGTTCACCTGATCTGAACCCCATTGAGAACCTGTGGTCCATCATCAAATGTGAGATTTACAAGGAGGGAAAACAGTACACCTCTCTGAACAGTGTCTGGGAGGCTGTGGTTGCTGCTGCACGCAATGTTGATGGTGAACAGATCAAAACACTGACAGAATCCATGGATGGCAGGCTTTTGAGTGTCCTTGCAAAGAAAGGTGGCTATATTGGTCGCTGATTTGTTTTTGTTTTGTTTTTGAATGTCAGAAATGTATATTTGTGAATGTGGAGATGTTATATTGGTTTCACTGGTAAAAATAAACAATTGAAACGGGTATATATTTGTTTTTTGTTAAGTTGCCTAATAATTATGCATAGTAATAGTCACCTATTACTATGGGTAAATTTAACTGGGAAGGAATAAGATAAAATATATAAATTAAAGTTGAAAATAAAATAACTGTACAACAAAATACACAATATAGAACTATATAAGAATGTATGAAGAAATCTAAATATAAATAAATATATACACAATAACAGCAGCTGTACAAGTATTAACTGGAAATGAAGAATATAGTGACCAGTGTTGTGCAAAAACAATGTCCAGAAAGTCCAGTGTGTGTGTAAGAACCATATGTGTGGGTCAGTACTGTGTGGTGGTGTGATTGAGAGACCGTATCGCCTGCGGGAAGAAGCTCCTCCTCAGTCTCTCTGTGTTGGTCTTCAGGGAGCGGAATCGCTTTCCTGACCTCAACAGAGAGAACAGTCTGTTGTTGGGATGGCTGAGGTCCTTCACGATCTTCCTGGCCTTGGTCCGGGACCGCCTGCTGTAGATTGAGTGCAGGTCAGGGAGCTCGGAGCGGATGGTGCGCTCAGCTGACCGCACAACCCTCTGTAGAGCTCGTCTGTCCTGCATGGTGCTGTTCCCGAACCAGGTTAAGATGTTTCCCGTCAGGATGCTCTCTATGGTGCACGAGTAAAAGTTCCTGAGCACCTTGGAGGGCAGTTGGAAGTCTCTCAAGCGTCTGAGGTGGTAGAGACGCTGTCGGGCCTTTTTCACCACGGTGTTGATGTGACAGGACCATGACAAGTCCTGCGTGATGTGAACTCCGAGGTATTTGAAGCTGTCCACTCTCTCCACTGGGCACTCGTTGATGACGGGGGTCTGGTAGTTCCTCTCCTGCTTAGTGCTGAAGTCCACTATCAGCTCCTTTGTCTTACTGACGTTTAGAAGGAGGTTGTTCCTCTGGCACCAGTTCTCCAGATTCCTAATCTCCTTCAGGTAGGCCGTCTCGTTGTTATCAGAGATCAGGCCCACCACGACGGTGTCGTCAGCAAACTTGATGATGGTGGTGGAGCTGGTAGTGGCCACACAGTCATATGTGTACAAAGAGTACAGCAGGGGGCTCAGAACACACCCCTGGGGGGCTCCAGTGCTGAGAGTGGTGGAGGCTGAGACATGTCCGCCCATCCTTACTGCCTGTGGTCTGCCAGTTAGGAAGTTGGAGATCCACTGACACATAGA
This sequence comes from Astatotilapia calliptera, assembly GCF_964374335.1. Taxonomy (NCBI): domain Eukaryota; kingdom Metazoa; phylum Chordata; class Actinopteri; order Cichliformes; family Cichlidae; genus Astatotilapia; species Astatotilapia calliptera. The sequence goes on along the minus strand of NC_137443.1, from coordinate 27,496,106 downwards.
TGAGCTGAGTCCCAGATGCTCCAGCTTGGTGGTGAGTGTGGAGGGAATTATGGTGTTAAATGCAGAGCTGTAGTCTATGAAGAGCATTTTAACATTCAGCTTTGATATTAATGAGTTTTTTGGGTTCATTGAGAACATGGTTGTTGTTCAATAATAAAATTATTCCTCAAAAATACAACTTGCCTAATATTTCTGCACTCCCTGTACAGTATCTTTTCAGAGACTGTCCTGTCTGTTAGAGGACAATTGTTTTTTTTGGATGTGCAGTATTGTCCTATTTTACAACACTGTAAACTTTTGCCTTAATTTAGGCTGAACTGTCACAAAACTCTGAAACCATCTTTCATTTTGTGTTTAAGTTTAAGGACAAAGAAAAGTTAAAAATCAGCAAAAAGAGACTTTACAGCAATCGACACTGTGTAGAGTTGAAGTTACAGGCTCAGGCTGCTGGACTGGGGTCAGCATGCCTTAACGTCACTCTGGCTTCTGGGTAGGGATGGGTACCGGTAATGGCACCGGTTCTGACATAAACGGTAGTAACCAGACTGAAAAAGCAGCGCACATTTCGGTGCATTCTTTCGGTGCAATTTTTTCCCTGAGATGTAATACACTTTGAATTCTAGCCAATCATTTTACCTTTGCAAGCGTAGTAGGCGGGCCCAGGCACGTACGTTCTTTTAGAGCAAAGCTACAGATTAAAAATGCCCAAAGTGAAGCGGTCAAAAGTCTGGCTGTACTTCACAGCAAAAGATGCAAACTCAGCAGCCTGCAACAAGTGCTTTAAGATGATACTGTGCAAAAGAGGTAACTCCTCGAATCTGATGAAACACCTGGCTGAGAAATGCACCATATTTGATAGCTAACTGCGAGACCTCACACCGAGCACATCTACTGCGGGTGGGTTGCCTGTTATCAGACCCGGAGTTAGCAACATCCCCCAAGAACCCGAGGAGTAGAGTCCTGGCCCCTAGCCCTGCCAGTGTAGCAGAAATGATGAGGATGATGATGGCAGCAGCAGCCGTTCTTCTCTGAGTGAGTAGCTTAATGTTGTTCGTGTGTAATTTACGTTGAGTAGGCTAACCACGTTATTACAATGCATTGCGTTATTACAATGTTATTACATTAATGCATGTAAGGTGAACTAGCAAACACCGTCGTAGTTACATGTGGCTGTCTTCTTGTTTGATGGCAGATACTCCCTTCACCCTGGCCAAAAAGGCTGAAATGACCAAAGAAAAAGTGGGAAACAGCTAAACATGAGAGGTTTTTGGACAAAGTTTGTGGGGGTTTTTTCCCATTGATTAAGCACTGCTTCCAGCCAAGAGTGATGAAATAAATCCCGTATAGCTGCAGAAAAGGCTAACATTGTTATCTTTTCACAAAACAACAGCTAAACATGAGAGGTTTTTGGACAAAGTTTGTGTTCTTCATTGTTCGAGCACCGGTTCGAGCACCGTTTAAGCACCGGCACCGTTTCAAAAGTACCGATACTGGTATCGGACAAAACCTAAACGATACCCATCCCTACTTCTGGGTTAGCGGTTTGCCCATTACCATCGTGCTCTTGTTCTTACATGCAATAAAAATATAAGTAATGTCCATATCTCCATGCCTGTGGGCGATCATGGCTCAAGAGTTGGGGGTTTGCCTTGTAATCAGAAGGTTGCCGGTTCGAGCCCCGGCTTGGACAGTCTTGGTTGTTGTGTCCTTGGGCAAGACACTTGGGTCCTTAGCGACTAGTAAAGCGCTATACCAATACAGACCATTTACCATTCAAAAGTAATTTCCCCCTCTCTGCACATGAACAGGAATTAGCTGACTGTAGTGCAAGTGTAGGAGGAAACGGGCATTTTTTATGTAAAACTTTTTAAACTTCTTGATGTCCAATGAGTATAGTGCTTTTGTCTTTGCGTGATGGTTTTAACGTGTGGATGTCGTGACAAACTATTCACTGTGCATCTCCAAAAGCTGATTCTGTTCATCTGGATTTAGCGTTTTGTGGGAGAAACATTTCATCCAAGTGACTTTTTCAGTCACAGCTGACTGCAGGTTTCCCCAAATCTTATAAACAGTACATTTGCACAATGACTGAAACCAGCCCACTGAGGGAACAATGGGCTGGGAGGTCAGTTCCTTAATCTCCATTATGCAAATTCTCATGACCATTGACCAACAACCACTGACCAAAACCCACTGATCAAAGACCACTGATCTATGGCTATGAGTACCATTCACAGAGAGTTGGGGAATGGCTGCAGTCACAGCATTGTAAGATGGTGAAAGATGTACCCTTAGGCCCCCTCCTCGAGTCAGAGATGGTCTTTCCCTTTTCACGTAAATGGCCTCCTTGACTCCGCGCTCAAACCAGCGTTCCTCCCTGTCCAGGATGTGTACATCCTCATCCTTGAAAGAGTGTCCACAAGAATTTGCATAATTAAGATTAAGATTGTTCCGTCAGTGGGCTGGTTTCAGTCATTAAGCGAATGTGCTGTTTATAAGATTTGGGGAAACCTGCAGTCAGCTGAGGCTGAAGAAGTCACTTGGATAAGTGACGAAATGTTTCTCTCACAAAATGCTACATCCAGATGAACAGAATCAACTTTTGGAGATTTACTTACCTGGATGATTGAGCATGCATCAAGATATTCACTGTGCAGTGATCACGTCTGTTTTCATGCTGTGCAGTTCAGCATCTGTTTCTTCTTCACTTGGGTGATGAGATTTCTCTGAAATCTTTAATATTATAAACCACACTTGATAAAATCAACAAATTGCTGGAAATTCGCATTGTTAGCTTGTTGAACCCACACAGTCTCTCACAGAGTGGTGAAACTCTCTCTACTAATTAACCTCAATAGTTGTGAGACGATCCACCAGCTGTCTTTTTTTTCCTTTTGTTTGTTTATTTTTTAAAACATTAAACAACTTTTACAATGTTTTGTTGCCCTTGCCAAACTTTCTGAAACATGTTGCTAGCGCTGGATTAAAATTTTCTTCATTTTTACACTAGATATTGTTTTTGTGCTATTTTCAAATACCTAATAATTCAGGTTTAAGTGAAGTGTGAACACAGTTGTGGTCAAAAGTTCACATCCACTCATCATGGGTATGAATATCATGGTAATATTGTGCTTTTAATGATTTATTTAAACTGTTCTTTTTCCAGAGTGAAATGATTGTACAATATACATCTTTAATGACTTGAAGAACTGGGCACACAAGTTTCAATTTATTTTGGATTTTCTCTAATCCAAACAGGCTCAAATATTACTTTTGGTAGGCATCAACAAGCATCAGGCATATTATTAGCTATTTGACCACTGTTCTTCTCAGAATTGGTGAAGTTCATTTAATGTGGTTGGTTTAGTGACACAGACCTGGCTTTTAAGCATAATCCACAAGTTATCAATAGTGTTGAAGTCGGGGTTTGGAAAGGCCATTCCAGAAACGTAATATTTTATCTGCTTCATCCATTTCAAAACCAGTTTTAATTTGTTAAGGATCACTGTCCTGTTCGAACAGCTAACTGTGTCCAAGTTTCAACCATCTAGCTGTTTATTTGAGGTGAAGTTGAAGAATTTTGAGGCAGTTCTCCTCCTTCAGTATCCACTTTGTTCAATTTAACAAAACCACCAGCAAAACAGCCCCAGAGTATGATGCTACCACCACCATGCTTGGCGGCCTTCTTAGGTTTAAAAGCCTCAAACATACATCTCGTCATTGTGGCCAAATAGCTTAACCTTTGTCTCGTCTGACCATAAAACTTTTCTCCAGAAGGTATTTGGCTTGTTCATGTGGGCAGCTGTAAATTTCAGTCACGTTTAGGGATGGGTATTGAAAACCGGTTCTTGTTGAGAACCGGTTCCCACTGGTTCAATTCCTTGGAATTGTTTGCCAGTTTTGCAAACGATTCCCTTATCGATTCCAGTCGCCCCGAATGACGTCACCACATTGCGGAGCGTCATTTACCTGGCAGGAAATACGGCGTGTAAGCGGCTCAAATGCTCAAAAGTTTGGTTATACTTTACCAGAACGGATGACAACAGGGCAACTTGCAATATTTGCAAAGTAGATATTTCATTTAAGGGAGGAAACACTACGAATATGCAAAAGCATTTGCTCACAAAACACACGATGACCTTAGATGAATGTCGTGTTTTTAATTCCGCTCCGGACTCGTGAATCTCAACCCAGCAGCAGCGGTAACGTTTGCACGTCCTCTCCCGTTAATGCGGCAGGTAAATAATCAACTAACAGTGCATATTATGCTAGCACCATCTGCCTTATTACAAAACCTGCCATTACTGTGCATTTAGGTGACCATGATGAGAGAGACAGAGTCTGGCTCAGATGCTGGCAGTTCTCACTGCAGTCTACCGGTAGCGTCTCCTTTCAGGCCAGGATAGACGAATGTCACCGAGCAGTGACTAAGTTTGTGGTAAAAGGCTTGCACCCATTTGCCACAGCAGATGCCCCCGATTTCACTTTGGTAAGTGAATGTGTTTAATTGTAGGCAGGGACATTACTGGATATTCTTGTGCAATTGCTACAGAATAATTTATGTTATACTTTTTTATTGCTACAGAAGAATATTTATTTTATTATTTTACATTTACAATTTTTTTTCCTGGGGACCCTGTGACACCCCATTGAAGAGCCATAGGCTGTGGATTTCTTAAGATCTCACTGTTGGGTTTGTAAGGCCATGTTACTCCTAAATTTCTATCTTGTTCAAAGAGAAGATATAAAACAAAGTTCTAAGCTAATCGACCTTAGTGTTCTCCTTTTTTAAAAAGAATCGATAAGAGAATCGATAAAGAATCGAATCGTTAAACAGAATCGAAAATGGAATCGTAATCGTGAAAATCTTATCAATACCCATCCCTAGTCACGTTTGAAGGTGATGATCTTGGAGCAAGGGCTTCTTTCTTGGTCAGCACCCTGTCAGTCCATGGCGATGAAAATTATGCTTTCCTGTGGACAGTAACACTGGTGTTCCAGCATTTTCCAGTCAATGGCAGGCTTGAGCCTTAGTGGTTCCTGAGCTGTTCCTCAACATCCTAATCAATTTCCACTTATCTGAGGGTCCTGGATCTTCTCCTAGACCTTGGCAAAGTGGTGACATATATAAATAACTTGTAGTTAATGCACAATTTTTTGAATTTTTTGAACTGATGATCTTTGAATCTGCTGTTGCTTAGAAATGGCTCCAAGAGACCTTCCCAACTTCATGAAGTCTACAGTTCTCCTTCGTAGATCTTCACTGAATTCCTTGGAATTTCCTGTTGTTCTGAATATAATCTTATGCAAGGTACAATCTAACGAGGGCTGCCAAACAAATCCTTTATATGCAGCAAAGACAAACTACCAGTTATTGTCAATCACTAATGAGAAATTAAAAGACACCGTAGAACCTTCAGCACCACTTAATAAGATTTGAGTGTGTGTATGTATATATTTGAGCCTGTATGTATACTTTTGACCTAACTGTATGAGTGTAAGTGTTTTACATATGTAGTAGTTTTCTAATGTTGTTTAATAATTTGCTACAATTAAGTCATTTTTGAAATTTGACTTAAAATTTATATACATTTCAACAAATATTATGACAAGTTTTTCCAGTTTTACGTCAGATAAACCTTTCATACCTTTCAGTCACGTATTGACACAATCATAAGCTGCACCACAGTTGGACCTTTTTTTTTCACTGCAAATATGCAGTGTGAAGTAGTCTCTACATGCAATATGGCTCCTGATTTAAGTCAGATGCCTTAAACTCCACATTTGTGATCTTGTGTACAGCCTCTTTGACCTAGTGCTGAGCAACTCAACATCAAAGAAGAGGCACAGAAATCAATTTCTGTATGCACAAGACCGGGAAATAGACTTAGTGCGCCTATACAAGAAAGGCTTGAATACTAAGGTTAAGGTTGTCCTGGGAAATATAGGAATTCACTAACTGAAACAGAGGTAATCGATGTAAGAGAGGTAAATTATAGCACTACATCACAAAATGACTCCGATAAATGAGATCCAGTAGTGTCTGGAAGTATTTTTCCTGTTAAAATCTGCTTAGTGGAGGACTGCAGGTTGAACTGTGAGGCGCCAGAACACCGGCTTCGTCCTCCACTACAATGCTCTTCATCTGCCTGGAGTGCCCTCGGCTCTCGTCCAACATTAATTGTGTTTGGAGTTGAGTCTGAACATCGTCTCCAAGCTAAAGAGGAGCGCGGCAGTCTGCAGTCACAGAGCCCTGACTTCTCTTTCCATCTCTCTCTCTGTTTCTTTTTGTCTCTCTTATGTAATTAAGCAAATGTGGTTACCATGAAATGACTCCCCGAGCTCCTAAAATAGGAAGGAGGTGTTAATCGAGGAAAATGTACATAAGCTGCCTGTGGAGAAAGGGCTGCTGAGAAGAGGATTAACACATGAAGACAGAACTGTCAAGGCCATAACACCTCATCTGCAGATGTTTTTTCTCCACAGGATGAAAAACAGAAACCATCTCGTTCTTTTTTTCTTTTTCTCTCACTCACATCCATGTGGTTGATGCCTTTGACATTGCATCAGGAGGTTTTAAAGGCCATTTGAGAATGTCGAAGCTTTCACTTAGGCTACACAGGGAGACAGAAAGTGCCTACATGGCAGTTACGTGGTCTCGAAAACATTACAGCCTGAGGGAGTGAGGCAACTGGTTTTTAAGTGCCATGCTCGAGGGGACTCGAGAGGAAGTGAAGCAACCAGATTTAATGAAAAATGCAATTAGCACCAACTTGTTTCACTTTAGATACTAGTGTTTCAGTTTACATATAGGTGACATCATCTCACTTAAACTTAATATAATTCTCATTCTTTGGTAAATTGATGTCTTTGTGAGCTGGGAAATCACGTCCTTGTGTGTCCTCGAGTTGATCCCTTTTTGTGCTGGGATACTAAAAATGTGTTGAATTTGCATCTCACTACATTGCACTCATTTCCCAGCGGATCTTGTGGGATAGTAGAAAATGTACTGCAGATTATAGCTTTTTGAACAACCAACTAAATGTGTTGCTTGCACACATACACAGATTGGCCCCAACATCAAAACAACTTGCTTAAAATTGAGTAGGTCTCTGTTGTGCTGGCTACAACAGCTTTGACCTCTGCTCACCATTTCCAGCAGATCCTCCTGATCAGACTTGGATCTGAGGAATTTGAAGGCTGGGTCTTGGGCTGATGATTTCATTTATTATGGGATAAAAGCTACACAAACCTACCTGCCCCTGTGTGAAAAAGTAATTGCCCCCTAAACCTAATAACTAGTTGTGCCACCCTCTGCAGCAAAAACTGTAATCAAGTGTTTGTGTGGCAATGAGTCTTTCACATTGCTGTGGAGGAATTTGGTTCCACTCTTCTATGTAGAATTGTTTGAATTCTGGCTGATGAACGGTCTGTTTGAGGTCATGCCAAAGCATCTGAATCTGACTTAGGTCCAGATTTTGACTCTGCCACACCTTCATTTTGGGTTTTTTTGAGTCATTCAGAGGTGGACTTGGTGAACCCAAGTGTTTCTGACCTTAAGAATGTGAAGTGATTGTCGGAGATTCCCCTTCGGGATTTTTTTTGGTAGAGCAGAACTCATGGATGCATCAATTACAGCAAGCCATCCAGGGACCAGCCCAAGACCACCACCAGGGCTGGACTGGGACAAAAAATCGGCTCGGGCATTTTGACTAGAGACCAGCCCACCAGGTATTAAAGCCATAAAGTCTTTGAATGAAAACAAACGCTGTGGTGTCTTGTTGGTATATGTATGATTTCTATACATTTTACATCAGATAAAAACTTTGGTTGTAAGATTCAGATAATTATTTAATATAAGCCAGATATTTTAAATGAGAATAAGAAAGAAAAGTATTTCTTTGTGCCCCCTTTCCCTGTTAATGCCCTACCTGGCCCCCTGGCAAAGCTTTGCTAGACCCGCCCCTGCACAGTTACCAGCTGTCAGTTACGTAAAAAAAGGATCCTGGTGTTATTTGTCTCTCAGAAACAGTTCATAACTTTAACTCATTCATGTCACCTAAAAGGTAAACCTGTTTCTCCATCACCTGTTCAGCTCTGATGATTCAGTAAGGACATCTCCTGGTTTCATCTTCATGTTTCCCTCTCACCAGATATACAAACTGATATCATGACCAGCAGCTTAACAGCTGTGGCTCCAGCAAACATCAGCTGATAGTAGAAAGTAATATTAAATAAATTCTAACAACAGCTGCTCAAGCTTAAACGTGCTCCGATGGTTTTTCCTCTTTCTGGTGCAAAGCAAATCCATAAAGAAAGAGACGGGTGTGACACAGGACCCACACACAGACACTTCTGAGTTGCTTTTACAATTGTGCTTTATTCATGTAAAGTTTTTCCCCTGCGGTGTCTGGCACCAGTCGGGACGCAGCCACTCCGTCACTCCCAGTTTGTGTCTCCTTCTCACTGCAATGACATAAGACTGGTCTCTCCCATGAAACAGTCCTGTGCACCTGTTCCTCCCCGCCTCCGCGCCGCCCTGTGAGCTCACTGCGGCAACCCTCCTCTGCAGCAGGCCAAAGACTACGCGCCCGCTGCAACAGGTCTTGTGACAGAAAAGACGATCAGCTGGTCATTGATCCGATCAATTTCATGATTGAAGTAGCAAGAGGAGAGGGAGGGGGAGAGAAGAGAGAAGAAGGCAGGTGCGCAGCGTAAAGACACAGAATAACTCCAGCTTTGTGTCATTTTTTTCATTCTAGCTGAAGTACGGGACAAACTGTATTCCTTTTCAGCTCAATACGGATACCGCAAAACCATTTTCTTCTGTTTGTCTGTGATAAGACCTGCTGCCCAAGCAAGGGGGAGGGGTATCCAACCTCCTAATTGGTCCATCCCAGAGTCGATCATGACATATTGGCCAATCCACCACCTTTCATTTGTTTATATCGTAACAAAAAAAACAAAACAAAACAAAAAAAGGCCAAAACATTGGCCCATGAAAACGAAAAATCACCATCGGCCCACCGGGCAAATGCCCAGTATGCCCGATGGCCAGTCCAGCTGTAACCATCACACTACCACCATCAGGACTGTTGGTATGATGCTCTTTTATGAAATAATGTCTTAGTTGTATGTCAGATGTAACAGGATGTGGTTCACTGGTGATCCAAAGCCTGGCAGGGTGTTGCTGGTGAAATTGAACTCAGCTCAATCAATTCATGTAACTGTAAATAAAAGATAAAAGCACTTGCCATGATGTTACTCATTGGTTTGTTAAGTCCTGCTTTGCAGTCTTTTGACCTCAGTATTTTATTACAGAGATTGGAGCATGCTGTGGGAATTAAAGGTACTGCATTGCAGTAGTTTGAGTCATATGTATCTAATAGACTCCATTTTGTTCATGTACATGGGGAGTTCTTCAGGCTTCCATGCTAGGACCAATTCTGTTTACATTATACATACTGCCTTTAGGCAGTATCATTAGAAGGCATAGCAGACATTACCACTGCTATGCCGATGACACCCAGCTCTATCTATCCATAACACCAGATAACACATACTAATTAGTTAAAATACAGGAATGTCTCAAAGATAATGTGGGGATGAACAAAAGTATTTTACCAGCACAATATAATCTGCAGTATGATCATTGCTTTAACAGTGTAACAGATAGTTTTAAGATGGCCTTAAGATGTTTATGCATACTGTTATCATATTAACCTTGTATTCCAGATGCAGTTATAACTATTTTATACATATTGCATATCTGTGCTTATTTTCAGTTGATGTTCGGTTCGTTAAGGGTCTTAAGCTTCACTGGCGTGACTGTCCAGGTGATACATGTTGAGGGAAACTAGAACATAGAAGGAATTGCAATACATGCTTACAAAACACTTATATCAGGTCATTTTTATTATCTTTTATATGTTCATATTCTTGTATTGAGTTTTAAGTAGTATCAGTTGGTTAAAACATTTATTCAATTTATATTACATCTATAATTTTGGTAAATTGTTGACAGTGGCCTCTGTTTGACTGTGAGCATTAGTAGGTGAGAGGTGACACAGAGTGCCACGTAAGGTTGTGACATATCATGTTTGCTTGTAATTGTGGGCTTGCAGAAGTGCTCGCTCACTGCAAAATCATTGTCTGCGGTTTTGAAGAAGCGCTAATCAGAAAGGTTGACAGGAAACATCTGCTATGAAGACAGAGACAATGTTCTTTTTAAACTGTGTTAAAAGTCATTGTGGTTTTGATCCGACCTATGTATGAAATGGATCTGACGTTGAGGGGGCGTCATTAAATTTAAGCCCTGAAGGTATAAAATATCTGTTTATGCTTTGATTAAGTCAGAGATCAGCCCTATCTGCGAACGGAGCTGGTCTTCCCACGCGTGTATTTCATTAAAATCAATTGTTTGACCAAGCTGTTGGACCATGGTTGTTTGTACTCTCCTTCCTCAATATTTGAACCTTAACAATAAGTTTCTTCTTTTAAATTCAGATATTGTGCTCAGCCTACAAATACTGGGCTTAGCACAATATTGGACACATGGTATCTCCAGTAACACTGTGAGGAATCTTGGAGTTGCTTTGAACAGGATATGTTCTTCAATATCCATATTGAACAAACATATAGGACTGCTTTCTTGCATTTGAAAGACAGAGCCTATTTCTCCTATGCTGGCTTCTCTTTACTGGCTCCCTGTTAAATCCAGTTCCTGAAGATCACAGATCATAAATAAAATTGGATTCAATTGAAATAAGGACTAGTAGATATGCCAAATTGTAAATGAGAGCATTAGCATGGAAAGAGATCCATTTGAAACACTGCATGTGCAACAAAAGCTAATTCTTCGATTTTATTCTTGAGGTCACCAACAGGTCCATTAGCATAAGTAGTTCTGGGGCATTTAATCAATTGTCTGTAGCAGATCTGTCTTTTAAGGACATCTACAAAATACTCAGAATGGAGTATGGAGAAATGGAAACTTGAACTTCTATAAGTTGTGAAGAACAGCTACTAATGGACTCTTTAGTGCAGTTTTATCAGTTCGTACACATCCTTGAAAATCCTCTTTTGGGTCCATTAGGGTAAAAGAAGCACACAAACTGGAACTATAGTGTAACCTCCACTGAAGTTAATAAAACAGGACGCAGAAAACCGCAGACACACTCCTCCACCCAGACTGCCTGGATTCAGTTTCATTGGCAGACAGATGCTATGAGAATCTTAAGGCTTCCTCCGGCACTAATTTTACAATCAACACATGACACAATAGAAAGTAACTGAATTTCATTCTGTCTGTCTGGAAGAAGAGAAGAATTTAGGCAGTGTAAACCTGTAATGCATAGTGTGTATGATATACGAGACGCTGCTGATTTAATCAGTGACCTCCACAGTGATTCACCTTTTAATTCACTCTGACAAATCCAGTGTTATTACATGTAGCTGATGTAAAAAGCACAGCCATATTACTTCTGGAGAGATGTTTTTCTTTCTTTTTTAGCCATATAGTTTGTCTCCATCCCCGACCCCCATCCCCACCCTCCTGTACTTTCCACAGAAATAAAATCAAAAGTAAACTAAACAACAACAAACTATCCCTTGTTTGTCTGAGGTCTGTGCAGCCATACTAACTAAAAGCTTTTGACTTCTTGGACTCGAATGAAGCACTATTAATAAGTTGGCTTCTGCAGCAGAACAGCCTGTCCTCTTATAGTCCATTATTAGTCCCAGTGCTCAAACGAAATAACAAACAAACCCTTAGCGGCATCTCTCGTCAGTTTTACTGAAAAAAAAACCAAACAAAAACAACAAAAACAAGCAGGAATTGGTCAAAGAGTTTTAAGGGATGCTAAATTGATGTCAAATGCTGTTTTTCTACCTTAAGAGACAAAGTGCCTTAAAAATTGCCTCATAGACAAACGCACTCATAGAGGCGCACTAGCATGATGTGTAACGTGCTATTTTAACTCTGGTAACTGAAGCTCGCCAACTTTGGACTAAAGCAAAGACTATACATCAAAGATGGAGACTGGTTCTACCTGTTTTGAATCTCATTTTGAAGCCTCACGCTGAGCATTCACCATTGGTTTTTACAAGGCATCTTGTTACTGTAATCACATTACATTTTCAGTAAGACTGTAATGCCACTCTTTACTGTACTAAATCCAGTAATTACTTTACAGTTACTATTATGTCATTACTTACGTTCTTCAGTTACACGTCGGCAAATAGAAAGATAAAAACATCAACCAAACATACTTTTTTTTTTCTTCCTTCACTTTTGCGCTACAATCGGCTTATTTTAGCTAATTTGGTGGAATGGTAAACAGTTGGGATACTTTTTTTCGCTGCACAAAAAGCAGAGAATACGGTAAAGTGTGAACTGCATTCAGGACAGAAAAAAATCGCACAAACAAATTTGTGTGCCCAGAACCCAGATAAACCTGTGTGAATGCCGACTCCAGCCCAGCAGAGACACCCTGATCTTCAACAGGACATGGATCTATTTAGAAGTAGGATCAGTTTTCTTTTAATTTCTTTACAATTAGATTTGGCTGAGCCTGGTTCTGCCAGAGGTCTCATCGTGCTGAAAAAGCGTTCTTCCTTCTTTTTAATATGTTCGACACTTCCTAACTCTCTCACTCTTGAAGTAGTAACACATATTTATGGTTTAACCAGACTGCATTTTGTTAGCGCCATGATCTTGAAGTTAAATTTCCAGCTTCAGTTTGCCCGTAATATTGTTACAGGGCAGTTGTGTCTCGTCATTTGTGTTCGCAATTAAAGATTGTTAACTTTTCAACTTCCAGGTGGTTTCCTTGTGGTTTACACTTCTGAAAGACTTTTCTGACACCCATTTAAAATAAAACGTGAAAACACCCCCTGGTGGCCGCTGGTTCAGTCTGTTTCCCGGTATTGATGGGAAAACCCATAACAATGTGACTTTTCCTCTGAAGAAAGATGTACATTTAAACTCCTACACTGCTGTTACTCTAAACGTCATCTGTATTCTCCACATGCACATGTGACATTGAATACAGCTGTAATTGCCATGTATGGTTTGCTTTAGAGTGCTCTTTGCTTTCCATTTTAAATCTCCCTCCTCATCTTTAATATCTAACCCACCACTTCCTCCTCCTTCTGTGAATGTTATGCATCATTGCTGGGAAACATATCTCATGTGTCCTTGCAGCTCTCAGCCCTCAGACTTTTCATTTCCATTTCCATGCGTCCAGCTGCCCTCTGGGGAAGGACCTTGTCATCTTTTAAAGCCGGCGTGGAGGACGGCACGCAAACCCACGTACTTAGCGGTGGACACGGATTCACACCACGAGGCTGTTTCACCTATTTCGCCACTTTTATCACACTGCTTTCATGATTTCTGCTTTGACCTTTCTTTTTCAAGACCAGCCGCACCATTTGCATTTAGATATTCAGAATATACGACTGAACTGTACCATCAACAGTGAATAAATCTGGGCTCAGATGGATTTCTATTTCATCTCCAGCTTCCAGTGAATTCTGCAAGTTTTGCCTCTTTATTTCTGATCATTCTGAATTTTTTTTATTTCATTTTATGACTGGTGCTCTAAATGAAAAGTTATATTCACTTGGTTAATATTAAACAAAATTAGAGAGGAAAAACTACAAACAAACCCTTGTCAAATACAAAGTTAAAGACATCATATCCTCTTAAACAATCCAGTGATTCATAAGCCAATTATGAATGTCAATTTCTTCCATTTTTCTGTACTATTCTTTGAAAAGGTGAATTCTTTTTCACTTGTTTTCTTCCAGATCTTATGGTTGCTTTTGACGGGTTTGCAGGGTTTTGTACCAACGAGCATTACACATCTCCTCAACTTGTAACAAACATGTTAAAAGCCATTTTTCCCCCTCATCGGTCTTGTGCAAAATCAATTTCGGTTGGGTTGAACTTACCTTAACTCACAGCATTCGCCGCAATCAGTGGAAAAAAACAGCTCCAGGATGAAACGCGCATTGCTGGACATTTTATCCCGGACCTTCCAGGATAGGAGAGATTGTTTATCAGAGAGTTTTATGTTATCCTGTTATCAATTAGAGTTACCTTGGTTAGTGCAAGATTGTACTGCTACACATGCCCTTCATCCATTTCCATTGTAATGCTCAGGATGCACTGATGGTAAAATGACTCGGGATGCAGTTTAGAATACAACACTGGAAATATTAAAGTAATTAATGTGAACAGGTGACATGCCTTAAGAAAGACACAACAGAGACCTTGCTGCACTCTCAGGAAACACAAAAATGGACAGAAGAGCAAATCAGGGCCTGTGTGTGCTCACTCAGCAGGAAAACTGCTGAAATGAATTTAAAGTCCTGCACAATTAATAGAAATCAGAAAAGGCTCCTTTAGAGTCTCACTGTATTATTGCAGTGGTTTAGCCCCCTCTATTTCTCAGATTACATGTTAAGTGAATGGTTTAGTTGTAGTCTGAGGTCTCAGGAGTTTGTTGCATTTATGTTCCATCAGTTTGTAAAGAGGTCTGAAAGAAGGCGTCTTCATGTAGTACATTACAGAAAGACCTGAGGCTCTCTCACTTGATTTCATGTGCAGATTTTAACTCTTTAAAGTCTGAACCATGAAATAATTGCCAGAAAATCCAGATTTCTTGGAAATTAAGTGTTTAGTGAATCCTCTGACGAAATTAAACAAAAACACTATAATGAAAAAGATTATTGATGTTGTGGTGGACCACTGGAGGGCTACACTCACACCTAGTTCTCAGGAAGTGTTGTTGCTGTGTTTTGGAGGGAAAAGTATTCAGTTGTGTGGTGATGAGTAATAAACGAAGAGTGTTAATCGAGAGCTCTCGTGTCGTCTGTGTTTATCTCCACATTGGTGACCCCTGACTCGAACATGCTGCAGTCCGATGGTGGCACCGACTCCGCTCTGGATGCATCAGCAGCCGCCAGCCCTCTGCCTCCTGCTGCAGCTGCGTTTGCTGTGGCGCTCGAGCTGCCGGACTTTTGGCTTCACGATCCCCCGTCGTGGTTCGTGCACGTGGAGGCTCAGTTCGCTCTTCGTGGCACCTCGGCTGACGACACGAAATATCACCATGTGGTGGCCTCTCTCGACTCGCTAGCCACCCGTCGTGCGTTGACTCTCCTCCGGCACCCACCCACCCGAGGGAAGTACGCCGCCCTTAAGGAGCTGCTTCTTCGGCGCTATGCCCTCTCCGACGCAGAGTGAGCCAAGAAGCTCCTCTCCCTCTCAGGCCTGGGTGGCGGTACGGCTCTCGAACTGATGAGCACATGCTATCCTTTCTCGGACCGGACGACGGAGGATTCCTCTTCGCACACATCTTCCTCCGACAGCTGCCGGTGGCCGTGAGAGCCTCGCCAACTGTCCGCTTCTGGGCATGAAGGATTATCGCTCCCTGGCTGAGGACGCGGATCATATGCTCTTGGCTACCCGCACTTTCCACAATCACGACCTAGTTCCAGCCTCGCCGGCGGCGCCTTCCACTTCCCTGCTGACCTTCCCCGACGTATCCGATCCTTTGCTGACGGAAAAGATCGCGGCACAACGACACCGTGGACGGGACCTCTGTTTCTACCATTAGCATTTTGGCCCTGGAGCGCGCCGCTGCGTGCTGCCTTGCGCTTTTCCGACCCTGGGACACGGGCCCCGCCAGCGCGCTGCAGCGGCTGCTGGCGACAAAGAAAAACTGCTCTTCATAGAAGACTCGTGCTCCGGGAGATGTTTCCTGGTCGACTCCGGCTCCCAGAAGAGCCTCCTTCCCCCATCTGGCGCCGACAGTTTAGCAGCAGGCGGCGGACCGCAGCTTATTGCGGCTAATGGCTCTCCCATCGCAACATTCGGGGAATGGTTCGTGACTGTTTGTTTTCATGGTCAGGATTTCCAATGGACCTTTGTTGTTGCCGCTAGCTCTGTACCTATTTGGGGCGCCGATTTTCTTTGTGCCCACGGACTGCTGGTCGATGTCGCTAACAGACGCTTAATCAATGCCCTGTCTTTTTCTTCAATGCCCTGTTTCACTCGCACCATCGAGCCCCTGAATCGGGCTAATTTAGTGACTTCAGGGAATGTTTTTCAGCGTTTGCTCTTGGAGTTCCCTTCATTGACTGTTCCTAATTTCTCGAACATGGCAATGAAGCACGGGGTTGAACATTATATTCTGACGGTCGGTCCCCCGGTGTTCTCACGCACGCGCCGCCTCGACCCAGCGAAACTCTCCATTGCTCGGGAAGAGTTTGCCGCTATGGAGCGCCTCGGCATTGTGCAGCGCTCGAATAGTGCTTGGGCCTCTCCGCTACACATGGTGCCCAAGTCAGACGGTCGGTGGCGGCCGTGTGGGGATTTTCGCCGTTTGAATAATGTCACGGAGAACGACCGTTACCCCATTCCCCACATCCAGGATTTTTCTGCCCACCTCGCTGGCACCTCGATTTTTTCTAAAATTGACTTGGTGTGGGGTATCACCAGGTTCCCGTGCGTGCCGAAGACGTCCCCCAAAACTGCCGTTATTACCCCTTTCGGCCGTCCAGACTTTTCAGCGGTTGATGGACTCTGCCTTGCGCGGGCTGCCTTTCGTCTTTGTGTACCTTGCCGATATATTGGTGGCCAGCTGTTCTGAGAGTCGGCACGCGTCCCATCTGCGTCAGGTTTTCCAGCGCTTGGCAGCACACGGCCTGATCGTCAACCCCTCCACGTGCCAGTTCGGCTTGCCGGTTCTGGATTTCTTGGGCCACCGCATTTCCGCTGATGGTGTGGTTCCGTTGCTGGACAAGGTCCGGGCCGTTACGGCTTTTCCGCGTCCCACGTCCGTTAAAGCACTGCAGGAGTTCTTGGGGATGGTCAATTTCTACAACCGCTTTCTCCTCAGAGCTGCACACCTGCTAACAGCTAAGGAGCCAATTGATTGGCTCCCTGAACGCATCCAGGCATTTTCTGGGGGCAAGGCCGCGCTGGCAAACACCGCCCTGCTGGCCCACCCGTTTCCGTCGGCGGAGATTGCGTTG
The DNA here is from genome assembly GCF_964374335.1 of Astatotilapia calliptera. Taxonomy (NCBI): domain Eukaryota; kingdom Metazoa; phylum Chordata; class Actinopteri; order Cichliformes; family Cichlidae; genus Astatotilapia; species Astatotilapia calliptera. The sequence goes on along the minus strand of NC_137443.1, from coordinate 27,479,066 downwards.
ACCACCGATTCGTCGGACGTGGCGATGGGCGCAGTGGTAGAACAGCGGGTCTCCGGTGTCTGGCAACCGCTCGCTTTTTTCAGTCGCACGCTTAGGGACAGTGAGCGCAAATATAGCATTTTTGACAGGGAGTTGCTGGCCCTGCACCTCGCGACGCGGCATTTTCGTTTTTTTCTCGAGGGTCGGAGCTTCTGCTAATTTCTCCCGTTTATGTTGGCATTAGGGCTGCCACAAACGATTATTTTGATAGTCGACTAGTCACCGATTATTTTTGCGATTAGTTGACTAATCAGATCATCATCCATTGGACGTAAAACTACAGCTTATTGCACCAGCAGCATCTGCTCTTATATAACTATCATTAGCTTACAGCTTTAAGTGTTTAAGGTCTGTGCTAACTAAAAATAAAGACAAGATGATAGTTTATTAAATTTTAATGAAATTTGCAGATTGTTTCGGTGAAGTTTAATAAACTCCTTGCTATCTAAAATATAACAGGACACTGGAGTATATTCTGGAGCATCTCACACTTCTGATAATCAGTTGTCTGCTTGACGTTTATTCAGCTGTGTAAAAACTATAACTTTAATCTCAGACAAACTGATTTACTCAGGAACAAATAAAATACTAAAAAAAAAAGCCAAACAATAACATTTTAAGTTATCTAAGTGACTCATATATATTTAACCTGAGTAGCGAAAGACGGTGGTGGGTTTGAAAACGATTTGCGGGGAGTCCGGTGTTCTCACGGCGCTAGTGAGCCTAGCCCCCGGCTCGCTAACGAGCTAGTGGGTAACAGATGTCTCCGAAAACGTCGGAGCGCTTTTGAAAATATGTGGTGTCCTGATAAACTGAGCAGATATTTGAGGTTTACACAGCTACATTCTCGCCTGAAAATATGTTAAACGTTTATTTTGTGACCCAGAAAGAATAATAAGAGTAACATTAAAACTAACTAGCTGCCGCCATTGTTGGAAACTGCGCTGGGCCGCGCTATGAATTCTGGGACACAGCTGCTTCTTCTTCTTCTTCTTCGGGGTTTAACGGTAGCTGACATCCTTGTACATGCAATGCTGCCATCTTCTGTTTCAGTCCGTTATTACACTCTTAAATCCTGCCACTGTCTTTTGTGATCTTACAAAGCTTCAAACAACGCGTCGACTATTAAATCAGTCGTCGACGATTTTGATAATCGACGTAATCGTGACTAGTCGACAAATCGTGGCAGCCCTAGTTGGCATAGACTTTGAAGCTATGGCCACTGACCAACGGGCCGACCTGGACGTCCTTGCCCTTCGGTCTGCGCAAACGGGCCTTGTACTGGAGGACAGACCCGTGTGGAACGGCGTGCCTAGCCTGCTTTGTGATGTTTCCACCAGCCGTCCACGCCCTGTAGTTCCCCTTTCGTGGCGTCGTCGCGTTTTCGACTCCGTACACGCCTTCTCTCATCCAGACGTCCGGGCCTCGGTCAAGCTGGTCAGTTCTAGGTTTGTTTGGCCAGGGCTTCGTAAATCAGGGAATGACTGGGCAGCGGCATGCATCCCATGCCAACGCGCTAAAATCCATAGGCACACACAGGTGCCCCTCGAATCCTTCCGCATTCCAGGGAGGCGTTTAGATCATGTGCATGTGGATCTGGTTGGTCCTCTGCCACAGTCACGAGGTTTCACGCACCTTTTGACTGTAGTGGACCGCACACTGCACACTGTAATATTTGTATGAGTGCCAGGTCTCTCTTGTGAACGAGGAACCGGGTCTCAATGAGACTACCTTGAAAACTAAAGGTTAAATTCCATCCATCCATTCGCTTCTGCTTATCCTTTTCAGGGTCACGGGAGCCTATCCCAGCTGTCATAGGGCAAGAGGCGGGGTACACCCTGGACAGGTTGCCAGCCTGTCACAGGGACAGACAACCACTTACACTCACATTCACACCTAGTGGCAATTTGGATTATCCAATTAACCTATCCCCACAAGCTGCATGTCTTTGGACGGTGGGAGGAAGCCGGAGTACCCGGAGGGAACCCACGCAAACACGGGGAGAACATGCAACCTCCACACAGAAAGACCCCGGCCTGATGTTGGAATTGAACTCAGGACCCTCTTGCTGTGCGGCAACAGTGCTAACCACTGTGCCACCGTGCTGCCTAAAGGTTAAATTGAAAAAATAAAAAAATAATATTCCAGTATACGTAAAACTGTCACCAGGGGTTTGATTTCTGTATTCTCCTTCACGTAAAGATGTATTGGCATAAAAAATTTCCCCCAAAAAGCAGGAAATGAAGTGGCTGTTTCATGCACACTCCACTCAAAAATGCTTGACATGGCTGCAGAAACTTAAAGAGAAGACACAGTCACGATGGGGTGTGTGTATAAGAGGGTCCTCCACCAGCCTAAGCTCATAGTACCACAGCTAGTGAATCGTTCGGAGTCACCTGATCCAGCCTTAAATATGAGCTTTATGAACAAAAGAGAAGTTTGAAGCCTGGTCTTCAAAGTAGAGAGGGTACCTGTCTGAAGTCTCTACCTCCCAAAAGAAGAAAGCACGCTCCAGAGTTTGTGTCTTTTCCTTCAGTTAAAAAAAAAAAGACCTTAAAACCTCCAAATATCCCATGCCTCAGTAAATAAGGGGAAATTAAAGTGGTGACAAAAGCAGAGAAAATGATGAATAAAACATCTGACCTGAAGCTGAATGTTCGATCAGATTGTCAGATCCGTTTCTGTAGGTTGAGGGGGGAAGGGGGGGGGGACTGGGGGTAGCTCAGATCAATGTTTGCCAGAGTGTCTGAGAGCACACGGATCCTTTTGTTGACTCAAAAAAAAAAAGAAGAAGAAAAAGCTTCTCGTTTGCTCTTTTTTTCTCTGCCTTTCATCTTCCATCTGGGCTTTGAGTATTGATTGAGTGAGTAGGGAGTCATTGACATCAAACCTGGCCACTGTCTTTTATTCATTCCAGTTTGACTGCAACACAGGATATCCTTCAGAAAGGACAGACTATCTATTATATATACCAGCAAATGTGAAAAATAGGTTTTCTTGTCAGAGACACCAATGGGCATTCTCTAAGAATGAAATTTCAACTACATAGAGCGAGTTTTTGAGCTCCAATACTTGAATAGATCAGCTACTGAATCTTCTTAGCACTGCACTTGAGTAGAGGATTTAATCAGTATCAGACAGCAGGCCAGCCTCAACACGTGCTTTTTCCATCTTTTGAAATAAAACAAGGTGGTGATGTATAAATATCCACAGAAGGAGTGATCAAGTTTCCTGCTGCTGCTTATTTTTAGCATTTGATACTGAAATGAATTGACTACACTTGTCTTTAGAAAACAGCATAACTTTTGTAAATCACCCATAAAACTAACCACACCACAAGGGCTATCGAGGGATTACGCTCACACTCTGTGAGCTGACATCCTCTCAAACTGGTTTCTTGAACACGACAATGAGTTCCCTGTACTCAGATGGCCTCCACAGTCAACTAAAAACAGCACCTTTCATCAGATGTCGAGACAGCGATAATGCAAAGTGGATAGCTTCAAAGTTTAACTGGTTTATGTATGTGCACAGGAGGAGATGCCAGCGGGGAGAGTTCCAGGAGAAGGAACAGGTTACTGGGAGAGGAGTCACTGAGAAAGAGGAGAGTCCACAAACAGAAGTTCCACAGACATTTTTGAAAGGCTGATACTTTGATACTCAAAGATGGGCCTGCATTAAGTCCCTCAGCGAGGGACTTAATGAGGAACAGAACAGCTCCACAGAAACAGGTAAATAGTACTGAGGAAGGAGCTCCTCTTTGGCTACTCGGGATGCACTGGGAACCAAAAACGTTAGAGTAGAGGAGCCCGAAGGAGCCTGATTACCACTCTAAAGGGGTAGATAATCAGGTCTACACTGGGTGCAGAAGCTGGTCCTTGAGTACTGGTGAATGATGAGACAGATGAGAAACCAAACGCAGGCGTGCAACTGCCGAACCCAGTCTAGACTCAGGGAGAGTTGGAAGACCTAAAACAGACCAGTGCAGGACTGTGACACCTTTGGGGTCATCATGAACACGCAGCCTATAGCTCATCATGTCAACATGGACCAAAATCTCTCAGGAATGTCTCATGGAGCTTGTTGAATCTGTAGCATAAAGCAGTAAGACAATTATGAAGGAAAAGTACTACCAAGGTGCGCCTAACACAACTGGTTTCATGTTCAGCCATTCTGAAAAGAAAGTTCAAAGCACTCGCTGCACATCATCAGCTACGGCCACCTCGCTTAATATAAAATGAAAAGAGTGCATTCAAGGTCATCATGAACAAAAGCCGCTCCTCAGTCAGAACCCTGACTCAGACACCCTTCTCCAGATGTTTGCCGTGACGTTCCGTCAGCTCGATGAATTTCCTGTGCGTGCGCGTCTTCATTAGGCTCTGGGGTTAAACTTTAACCAATCAAATTGCTCCGCTAATTGTGAGCGTTATTGGAGGATTGATTATAATTAGAGCTGCTTGATGGGAAGTTAATATCCGTCAATTATGCAAGAGATAACGGAATAACAAAGATGAAACGGCGCTCATCGTCGTTCCCTGCTGATGATTTGTTTGGAGCGGAGGATGGCAGAGACTCCAGCCTGGCCTCAATCTGTCTTCAAGAAGAAATACATTTGAATATTAAATACTTTTTTAAAAGAGCTCCTTCTCTCCTGGGAGGGCTGCCTTAACAATGTGTGCTCTTTTAAACCGTCTATTATACAACGGCTAACATTTATACAGAGAGCGGCCAAGAAAGGTGAGTCTTTTTAGCAAGGCTTAATCTACTTAAGGCTTACGCGTGCGTGATTCTTTTGTCATTTAAGTTCTGTAAAAAATGGAGATAAACAACCTTGTACTGCCAGGTGGTAATGATAATAGTAAATCTTTTTTCCTTTTTAAAAAAAAACCTTTTCACCCTGATCTTGTATTTAAGCAGAAGGCATAGAAAAGAAAATTTTGCCGAAGAAGATTTGGGGTTAAAATGAGATGTTTAAGATTTAATACAGAGAGAGACATTGTTCACCAGAGGCCTTGCCTCGGGGAACTTCACACTCACTCGTATTCAGTGAGCGGCTCTCGTGACAAAATAAGTGATCGGGAGAGCAGAAAGTCAAAAAACTTTCAGCATTTACTTGCTTCAGAAAGGCTTCCAGAAACCTTTTGAATTAAACAATCACATTAGATAAAAAAAAAAAAACTTTAATTAAATGTCATGCTGCTTGTAGAGTTGAGTGTCAAGTTGAGTGTCACATACCTCATTTTTGACTGGACAAAAGTGCACAAGAATCAAGAGAACAGCTTATTTTAAACAAAAAGAAATTTCTTACATTTAGACCTTCAAAATGCGCCACGCGTGGACATTTGATTACTGCTAAATTCTCACTTAAATTCACCTTCATGTACACAACTGCAAGAAACATTTGATCATTTAGAAATGTCCTTGGCTCTGTATGCTTTTTAAAATAATTAATTACTTATGTTGTAGCTGCTTTGGTCAATGATTGCCTGACACTCTTATATCTTATCAATTGGAAGATGCATTATCCTCCTGGGTCGGTGGCTGGTTCCTCATATGAAATCCTTAGCTGTGCTCTCCTGTGTCCATGAAGACTGTGGAGGAGGAGAGTGATAAAACCACATGTCCTGGAAGTGTGGCGTCGGTGGTGAACGGCGTTTCTGATGAGGAATCACCCTAATCACACAGCAAGATAACAAAGGAGTGGCTTCTGAATCCATCTCTGAATGTCCCAGTCAATGTCTGCACACCGACACACCCCATCCAACCTGATGGCGCCTGAGAGGTTTTACAAAGATTAATCGGAGAATCTGTCTAAAAACAGGTGTGCCAAGTTTGTAGCATCATACACGAAAAGGCATGAGGCTGTAATTGCTGCCGTTTTCCTCCTTGTGTCCATACAAGCATTTAAACTTGTGTCTTAAAGTTCTTAGAACTGGGACACACAGAAAAAACTTTTCTTCCATGTTTTCATTCATTGCCTAAACATAGCACGCCTGTAGGCTCGTTTTCTACTGGTCTTGCAATTGCACGCTTTCACTGGTGTTGCGCGGAACATGCTAAAGAACAGAGCAGCGTCCAATGTGAAATTGGAAAGTCAGTATTGAACGCAAGGCAGAAACTTACACATGCATATGTAGCCGCTAAAATTGGTGGACCTAAATCGTCACCTCCAAGTCCGTTCACATACAAGAGGAAGGGGAGTGAGTGGGTCGGTGCTCAGGGCACAGAAACTAAGCTGGCTTTGAACACACACTATTTACTTCCATGGAAAAAACACAGCCAGAATCAGAAATACAGGTTAAAATTCTCCCTGTACAATAAAAAGAGTGTTCTCAATACGCTAAAAACCCTGCGGGCAGAAATAACTATACACTATTAAAACAAAGCTAAACAAATGTCTCCCATATGCTAAAATCCCCCCCACACAGTCCAATAATCCCGCAGTCCAGCCACACTCGGGCAAATGTTCCTTATCTGAAAGAGACAGTAGAGGAATTCCTCTTCTGGGATTCTCGCCAGCCAGAAGACCAGGGAGGAGGCTCCTGTCTCCTCCTGACGGCGCGTCATCGCACAGTCCTGCCCCACTCCACACCTGAACACGGCCTCCCTTGTAGCACCGCCAGATGCAGGCAGAGGGGCACCCCTGCGCTGCTGTGAATTGCAGCCATCACCACCCATTGTTGCTGTTCCTGCCATTGGGACTGGATCGCCGAACGACTCGTGGCACCCCACAGTCAGGCAGCAGTTCCTCCAACACATGTGCGGGCTTACACGCGTTTCTTTTTCTCCTGCTCACCTCTCGTGTGTCCTCTTGTCTCTTCTTCTTCTGTATAAGGTTTACTGGCGGTTGGCAAACAGCAAAATGGTGCATTACCGCCAGTGGCGGTCCTAGCCTGTTTGGCGCCCTGGGCGAACCATTTTTACCAATTCTTCTTGGAGCAACTGTAACCCACATATTTTCCTTAGGGATTAATAAAGTATTCTGATTCTGATTGTTTCAGGATGACCTGCCATTATCCACTGACACATCTGCTTATCTGTATCTTTTGCTCGTTTCTCCTCCTCTTCTTTTCTATTTTTTCTAAACTGAGGACCTGATGGCTTTGAACTTTTCTTGTCCATCTTGGTTTTAATTTTGCACTCCAGTATGAACACCCATCCCCCAACTCACGGATCACCACAACATAACCTAATAAACCTACACCTTAGTTCACAGATTCACTTTTATTTCTGGGATTTCACACAACCCAATATTCAAATCAAGAATACATATGAGCCTGGATTTACAGCATTATGAATGAAACCGAAATGACAAAAAAAAAAAAAAATTCAAATTCTCCCGAACAAATGGACCCATTTGTTCGGGAGAATTTGAATTTGAAAAACCAAAATACAGCCCGATAACTTTCACTTACAGAGGTCGTGCGAAACAAATCAATCAAGTCCAACTTCACTTCCATATCGTCCAGCTTTTTGATCAGTTGTCTCCTTTCAATATCATACCTCTGACAATTCAAGAAAACATGTTATTGTTTCCAGTTCCCTACTGCAGTCACACTCCCCTGTACAGTGCTTACCTATTAAAAACAAGGTGCTATTTAAACCAGTGTCCAAATCTCAGTCGAGATATAATCGTCTCCTCTCTCCTGTTTCGGCCTGCACTTCTCATTTATAAAACCATCGCCCTTTCCTCTCTTCCTCCCATTGCTTCTGCCACCTTTCCTTCATTTTGTATCGTATTCTACTCTTGAGCTCCGTCCTACTCACACTAATAACCATATCTACCATCGGTCTCCTTGTTTCGACTTTTGCTGTCCTATCTGCCATTTAATTTCCTTCAACTCCATGATGCGCTGGTACCCATAAGAATGTGACCATAAGCCCCATCATAACAATTCTGAACAATGTTTGCTGGATCTCTATCAGAATGTCAGGTCTGCATTCTGAGGTCCTCTTGTCTCTGCGCTCACTATCCCCTTTAACAGGTCAGTCTGGCGGCTGATAGGCCACCTCGGGGAACGCCCCCACCTCACAGGTGCCTACAATTGTCTGCTTAGTCCACAGTGGATCAGAAGAATATTGTGCAACAACACTAAAATACACAATATAAATATGAGGATGAAACCATGCAATATAAATATCAATAAACAAACATGCAATATAAATATCACAGTAAAATCATGCAAATAAAATCAACACTATGTACCAATACACAGATTGATAAAACAGAAAAACACAAATTTCCACTGCGTGACTCATACACATGCCTGACAAAGACAGGAAGTGAAACTGACAGGAGGGCAACAGGAAATACAAAATAAAACAGGGAATTAAATTCACGGGCTTCCATCTTTCTACCTTCTAATTTTCTTGAGGCACTTAGAGTTAAAATATCAGGACATGTTAACATCACATCAAAAATCTGAATGATCTCTGTGCTATTTGACAAAAAAAAAATCTATTTCTCTTATAGTTGAAACCTCAGAAGGAAAACAAGTCATTCTTGTAAGTCTGCCGGCCTTTTTTTAAAGCATGCGGCAGCTCCCTGACTGTGCAGCAGGTGAAGGCAGGCTTGTAAACGTGAGAAAGCCACAGCGTGAAACCGCCTGTGGTCGACTTAATACGCTGCAAAATATGGCGATAAGCACGGAGCATTCACAGCGAGCCGGTGGGCCGGGCTGATTACACCCTCCAGACCACAGGACAACAACACCAGCGGATAATATCTGCACTTGAGCTGCAAGCACACAGTGGGGGCACGTAGAAACGCAGCATGCCTGCCTCACCAGAGAATTATTAGAGTATCAGCTTCTTAATTATTTTAATAAGAGGCTTCTTTAGCAGAATCACATCCACTGAATCCCATTGATTCAGATGTGGCTTCGCTGGATAAAACACTGCCAGGGAGCATGTCGTCAGAGGTCATCGGCTGATTCGGTGTGACGGCTGAAATAAGGTGAGAGGAAAACTGCTCGGCCCGATGGCGGAAACACACCTCAGGATGTTCACACACATCCCCTGTTGGCTGTCCTGTGTGTGTGTGTGGAAATATAGCTGTGGGATTCCTCCCCTCTGGCCAACCTGAATACTGAGAGCAAAAAACTTCACCAGGGGAGAGTGTTAGATTTGTATTGTTGATTGTCATTTATGCTTAGAAATATTTACTTATATATGCTTAGAGTTTTGTAATTAGTTGTAGATTGGTAGAGGTTTTGATCCTTGATAGTCTGCAAACTTTGTGTGTATGTAGACGTCATATGTTAATGAACTTATGCATATTCATGTAACCTCAATAAAAGAACAGTGGTACGGGAGAACGGACGAGAGCAACTGGGGTCAAGCGAAGGAACGGTGCCTGTCCGGTTCTCTCCCGTGCACGAGAAACATGAAGAAGCTTGCCTACTTGTGTCTTGCTTTGCAGTGTAATTATATTGCCTTCAACGTTCCAGCGGATGGGTTCAAGCTACAAACCTATCAGAGAGGTGAGTGTGTGCGCTCATGCTTCTATCTTTGTGAGGCCCAACTTGAGTTTTTGGAGCTTTTTTGTTGTCTTTCAAGTTTATAGTTCAAATATCTTTTAGAATTTCTGGATATTTTTTGGGGGGGAGGGGGGCTGAATACATGTCTGTGCGTGTTAACTCGCATTTCTGTGATCTGTTTTCTCTTCAGACCTTCCTGTTTATTGCCGTTTTCCCATTGTGTGTGGGTTTAAACTGCAATAATGTGAAAACAGTATCTTGTATCAGTATCAGTATGTTTATGCTTTAAAATATGCCTTTTCTGCAGCTCAATTCCTGAAAAAGATAAATTAGTCATGTGGGCAACCAGCTTTTTTTAAACTGAATTCATAGACGGCTGTCTTATGCATGTAAGTGCACTACTGTAATTGATGCCTTCTGATGCCAGGGGGCTTTTTATCTTATCCCAAAATAAATTGTAGATATAAAAGAACAAGAGATGCAAATCAAAATAACAGGAGAAGTAAAGGAAATGTAAAGTGAAGAGAAGAGAGGCACACAGTGGCAGCCAAAGGCATCCAAAACCATCATAGAAAACAGTTTCACACACTACACTTATAATGCTTATAGTCCCCATAATACAGGTTATAGTACTGTACAACAAGAGACTCCTTTTAAATTTTAGACTTTATACACACAGACTGTTTATCTTTCAAAACTAAGACATGGAAAATGATTGAAATTAGACAAAAGATGAAACAAAAAACATGCAAAAAAGAAAGACAAGAAAAGTCTATAAATAGATGTGGAAGTAACAAATGTAATACAAGCTAATGTCAAAGCTACCTGGAAGGCTACACAGAAATGTACACTGGCGAAAGTGGGGAGAATGGTCACCAAGATATGAAAGAAATGAGACAGACATAAGAGATAAGAAACAATAAAATAAGATGCATACAGTAACAGGGAGATACAAAATAACTAAAACATCCAAAAATGAGGCAGGTAACAATCTAAATCTGATGGATATTGTCCTCAAAGAAATGAAACTGTGGTCATTTTTCTTCACTAAGGCTTCAAAATGGGATGCAAATAAACTATAAAGTCACACAATTGACCAGAGTGAGGCTTAAAATAACCCAAATTACCTCAAATAGACCCAGAAATGCAACACAAAGATGCAAAGTAATTGTAAACAATCAAAATGAGCACAAAGAGATACAAAAACGAGGTAGAAAAAACCCCAACAAAGAGATGTAAAACAACAAAAATGAGACAAAAAGTACAAAGGTATTCAAAACTGTCTAATTACTCTAACAAAATAACTGCAGCAAGGCAAAAAGACCAGAAGGAGACGTAAAATTATGAAGCAGAAATTACCTTAAATAGACCCAGAAACGCAGCACAGTGACAGAAATTAAATATAGAAGCACAAAAAGATAAAAACGCCTAGAATGTGACACAAACTGACATCAAAGAGACCAAATAAAGGATAAAAAGATGCAAAATTAATGAAATTAACAAAACTTGTTTAAAAAAAACAAAACAGAAAAAAGTTGGTTGAAAAACTATTTTTTAAAGGAGATTACATTTTTTTTTAAAGACCAACAGTTCAAACAAAAACAAAATAAATACATTTTGACACAAAACTTCAAAGGCAAGTGACAAAAACGGTACACAATAAAACCCCAAACGAGTTTAATGACATACTTTGTAGCCTTTGTAGCTGCATATTTAAACTACAAATAGACCCAAATTGACCACAAAGACAGATACAATGGCTGCAAATTTGCACAATAACTCAAATTAATTGTAAAGAAATGCAAAAATGAATGAATCAGAAACATAATGAATGAAAAGAAGTCAAAACGACTTTAAACAGATCCTGAAAAGCTACAGAAAGATGCAGCATAACCACAATTTAATGCAAACAACTAGAAAAAAAGAAAAAGAAAAAAACCCTTGATGACCACGAAAATATGCAAAATAGCCAAAACAAAAACACAAAATTGCTCAAATGTGAAATCAAATTATATCAGCAACACCCAGAAAAGCTCTATAAAGATGCAAAATGATGATAGAGAGATGTAAAGAAACTAAAACTCAGACAAAACAGTGACATTAAGAGACAAAATAGCCCAAAGAACTAGTGATGTGTCGGTCGCGAACGAAATGGCTCTTAGAGCCGGATCTTTGACGTGAATGACGTGAGCCGGCTCCTTATCGCGAGCCATGGTTTTTTTTTCTTTCTCTCATCCTCTCTCGCACTTTTTTCCGCTTCTCTCCGCATGCGAGCCTTGTGCTTTGCACTGGAAAGAGGGGGGAGGGGTGGTAGTTACACTCGCAGTAGCCAGTGTTGCCAACTTAGCGACTTTCTCGCTATATTTAGCGAGTTTTCAGACCCCTTAGCAAAAAGACGTGAAAGCGCTACTCTCAACAAGCAGCGGGTGCTGTAACGCAGTCAGTTCTTCTTTTACTCTTATGCTGTTTTGTGGATCACAAGGTTTAAAACTACTTATAAACACACACAAAGTAACGCCACCAGAGTACCTATTTCGGGTCACTTTTGCCGGTCCAAGCCCGGGTAAAGGAGCAGGGTTGGAATTGTGACATTAAAAAAAACAATAATTGCTAAAAGAAATTTAATTTGTAGTTCTAAATAAACTCTAAATGCATTTAGGACGTTTTTTACTCACTTTATGTCTGTTCCACGATGTTATTTCTCTCTCCAACAACGCAGGTTACAATTAGATTAGCATGACCAATTATGCAAATTAGGCGATGATGTCATTTAGCGACTTCTAGCGACTTTTAGGACAACCAATAGCGATTTTCCTTACTGAGGAGTTGGCAACACTGGCAGTAGCACAGGAGCGGGAGGGAGAGAGAGAGAAACAGAGCCAGGGACAACAACGTCACATTAGAAAGGTATTTCTGTTCAACTATTTTCAGTTGCGGATGATAAAGGATTCAGAAAGTTTATTCATGCAGGCCCATATGACAGAGAATATGCATGTTCTTTTTGTTTTCATATTTTAGTTTATATTCAATTGTGTTGTGTTTTGTGTTGTTTCACTTTAAATTCATTTAAAAGGAAAAAGCTGAAAATTTAAATAGTTAAAAGTTGAACTGTGACTAGGTGGTTTTTGTATTATATGATTTATTTATTACATTTTATGTGGAGTGAATAAATAAAAGTATATTTACGGTGGCCCCTACAGACAAAGCACGTACAAACTCCAAAACACGTAAAAACTCCAAAACAAGTAAAAGCTCCAAAACACGTAAAAACTCCAAAACACATAAAAACTCAGAAGCACATAAAAACTCCAAAACACGTACAAACACAACAGAAGTGCTCCAGGATGCTGGGCGCAGTGTTGAGCTTTTGTTACCTAGTGGCTACACAAGCCAGCAAGTACCAATGACCGGATTTGGTGTGTGGTAGTAACAGGTAAATGAACAGTTTTTTTTTTAATTATTTGAATATACATGAGTGCTTGTGTATAAATACACAAACAATACACATATACTTTCAATTGTGTAATTTAAGTGGTCTAGGTAGCTCTGTTTTGAAGTTCAGTTAACGCAAGAAATGTGTTTTGGAGTTTGTACGTGTTTTGTCTCAAGGGGCCATCGTATATATTTATATATAAACATATATAAATAAAACCACTTTTTTTTTACATTAGTAATTCCTTTTGTGCATAATTTTATATTATTGTTAATAATAAATTAATTAAAGCAACAAAACAACCTGAAGAGCCGGTTCAGAGCCGAAAGAGCCGGTTCTCTAAAAAGAGCCGGAAATCCCATCACTACAAAGAACACTCAAATACACTCAAAAATGCCCCCCAAGTCTACAAAGAGATACAAAATGACCATAAAGACAAATATAATGGATTCAAACATGCAAAATAATCAGAAAAAGTAACAAAGTAACACAAATGAAATGCAGATGTCCATAAAACAATCAAACTCACACGTTAAATGACCAGAATGTGACCCAAAATGACCAGACAAGGGTAGAAACAGATGTAAAATGTCCAAAAGTAATATAAGAGCAGAAATGTGCCAAAAAAGATGCCTCATTGAGTTTGGATGTCTTGGATGTCCGTGTACCCAGTGACCAGCTGTTTTATAATCCGTCCACGGCTACAAGTGGACTGTAAGTTTGTCAAAGTTCCTGCCACCAGCTGTCATATTGACGAGCTGTCATCCGTCCTGTGGCCGTGCCTGCAGCCGCTGCCCCAAAGCCTTTAAATTTAATCTGACACTCTTTCTGAGCATCCAGCATTTCTTCCGCCTGCAGGTTGTTGTTGGCGGGGCCGCGTGACGCACTCACAGGAGTGCCCTGAAAAAACCCTAGTGGAAGTTTTCGTGGCTTCGACACCTTAAAGGATTCATAGTGCTCCTTTTTAGCTACACTTTCTCTAAAAAATTGATATATAGATGTCCAGATTTGGCATCTGCACTTCTATTCCTCTGATTCCAGCAGGCTTCAACCTTGAGCTGCAGCCAAAAGCCAGACAGGCGCCACACACCAGCATAAACACACACACACACACCAACACACACGCAACACACAACACCACTGGTCTGAGGCCAGCTTCCAGCACTCCCTGTTTGTGCCAGCGCTGTCATCGCCGCTCCAAACACGCTGCTTGATAGCGCCGGAGAGAGACAGAGGGAGCTGCTGCCAATGCGGTATCTGATCTAACTATCGCTTCATGCTATTAAACCACAGTGATCGTCTTATGTAGAAAGCTGGCATGACTCTAGGAAGGGGGAGGCTGGGGGGAGATGCAGGGCGTGTAAGTCATTGGGTTATTTGATTAGGCTCCGCCCCATCACAGATGCTTCATTGATTTAGGCCTGCAGCATCCCCAGAAGGATCAACAGTGATATTTTTTTTATTATTACAGTTAATAATGTGTGACACTTTTATACAAGGCTGTGTTTCGGCTCCGTTTTACAATCTTTGACGGCAAAAAGATGACCTCTGATGACCTTTAATATCAGCTTTTGTGTAATTAATGCAGCATGCTGAAATTCAAGCATGTAGCGTAACATGATATGTTGAGACTTTATACAGAGGAACCATTCAAAAGATAAAACATTCAGATAATGGGGAGAAAATAGAAAATAGAAATTAGTCCAACTGACATTTCTCCCGTGGCTACAATGTTCTGTTGCTGTTCAGGGATATTCTCTTAATGATTCTCCTGCTTTAATATGATAACTGATAGTACAGGTTTATGATTTAAAAAAAATATACATAATTACTGTTTAGTTTGGTTCTGGTTAATAACATTTTCACAACTTGATTCCTTCTATTTTCATCATTTATGTCTGTAGACTGTTAATTAGCAGCTGAAATACGCTCAGACACCTCGTTAGGGACACCTGCTCAACTGCTTGTTAACACAAACATGTAATCAGCCAATCACACAGCAGTAGCTCAGTGCGATTAGGTCAAGACGACCTGCTGAAGTCCAAACTGAGCATAAGAAAGAAGAAGAAAAGTAATATAAGTGACTTTGAATGTGGTGCGATTGTTGGTCTGAGTATTTCTGATCCACTGGGATTTTCCAGAGTTTCCAGAGAATGATCCAAGAAAAAGAAACCACTTGTTACAACCAAGGTACGCAGAAGAGCATCTCAACAGCAGCAGAAGACCACACCGGCTGGGACTCATGCTGACGAAGAACAAGAAACTGAGGCTATAATTCACAGACTCACCAAGACTGGAGAATATTTTGCACCTTAATCTCATAGCTTGCATATATTGAACTTTTTCATTTTTAACTTAATAATGTGTATGTATTAGTATTTATTACAGGTCTAGCTTGTTTGTGGATCTATCTATAGAAGATTGGGGATTGGGGGACATTTTCTTGGCACACTTTAGACCAACATCATTTAAACCCCACAGCCTACCTGAGTATTGTCGTTGGCCATGACCATCCCTTTATGACCACAGAGTACAGTGGTGTCTGGCCAAACGTGCTCAGGACAAAGCACAAAATTTATTTTAAGGTCCTTTATTCCGAACAAATTGAGTTTTAAAAACTCTGAAAACCTTAGGGTGAAAAAAATCTCTATTTCAGTACATCAACAACTGTAGTGTCTTCCTGTTTCAATCAGAATACAAAATTCCCATTAAGTGGAAGAAGCGCACACACACCAGTTATACTTATTAGACAAAAGAAATACACACACAGTACTAACTTATATGTGTTGCTTATAGCCCACTCACAAATGCACAGCTGAAATGGTCCAAACAAATATCCAGGAAAACCAATGGACTCTTCTTTAGTCTGGTTCCGAAGAAACAAAGAACTTCCTGTTTCCTGTCCAGGTTTTTGTAGGGGTTTTTTGGGCCCCTTCAGCCACTCTCTACTACAACTAGAGAAGATGCTTAAACATGTCATTGCCCACTATTGGAAAGGAGAAACATCTCAAAATTTCTCAGGACTGTTTCCAGCAAAGTGTTGAAACAGACCTAAACCCCCTGTGAATGCCAAAGGAGACCCAACCTGGTACAAGCAAGGTGTAGCTAATAAAGTGTCCAGTGAGTCTAGCTAACTAAAATTATAATTATTAATATTACTTTTAAATTAGTCATTAAACAGAATGAAAAGCTGGTAAAGTCGTTAAATAGTCAAAAGTTTTAGCTTAAAAGAATTCGGAGGAACAGAGCCGAACATAAGAGGTGTTGACGAAGGGGTCAGAGTCCCCGTGACAGGGTGTGGGGGTACATGAGATGTAAAAACATTGGAAACCACTGTCCTCATTCATTTGGAAAAAAATAGGGACACCAAAAGTCGATGCCGGCGACAGCTTGTTCCCTCTCCTTCCTGTTTCTTCTTTCCCCCAGATGACATGTGTAAGATAAGATAAGATAAGATAAGATAAGATAAGATAAGATAAGATAAGATAACCTTTATTAGTCCCACACGTGGGAAATTTGTTTTGTCACAGCAGGAAGTGGACAGTGCAAAAGTTATGAGGCAAAAATTAGAATACAATAAGAATAAATACAGTACACAACTGTACAGAATAGAATAAAATAAAATACTATATACAGTAGAATAAAATAAAATAAATATACAATAAGATAAAAATAGCTTGCGCTCGTGACACTTTGTGTGTTTAAAAAGAGAAAGTCAAACAAACAGTATCTGCACTGATGCTGAAGGAGATTTAACTGTTAATATTATCATTAGAGTTATTCTCAGGTAATCTGAGACCAACTTGCCTTTTCTCCTGGTTCTTTTTTCCATTTTTAGCTGCTCTCGACTTTCATACTGTTCCTATTTCTTCAGTTGTCTTGCTGCAAAGCTCTTAAAGTTAAATCCTATCACCGTTTGCACATTCCTGTGTACTGGACAGCAGAGATACAGATGTTTTGTTGCTGATGTTGAGCTGCATGTTCAGTTTAAGTGCAGACACACAAACTGTAATCTGGTTTGAACACAGTGTACTCTCATAAAGGGCAGGCGATGCTAATCATATCTGTGTGTGAGCAGTGAGTGATGCCCTATTCACCTTCTCCCAACTCTGTGTATCTGTGGTGGGTTCATGTTGGGGTGAAACACACACACACACACACACACACACACACACACACACACACACACACACACACACACACACAGACTCAGAGAAGTTGAAGCAGAGTGAGGTTGACAGCTTTGAAGCCTCGCTTGTGTACCAACAGCGTCCTGGAGCACCAGTGACCTTGAGACCTTTCTGTAGCATTTTTAGACGCTGTCATCACTGTGGCCAGGGGAAAGACCACATTTCCCATCAGACCTAGAGATTCATTTCTCATCAGTACTGTCTTAAAAAGATAGGTTTGAAATATGAACTCAGTGTATACATGCCTTAATGCTGCAGTGTCTTTCAGAGCCAGCAGGGGGCGACGTGTCAAAAACAAGTCTGATTATATAGAAGTCTAAGAGAAAATCACCTTACTTCGTACTTGATCTATGCCCTTAGCACATTTTCATGATATGTTTATGGTCCTAATTGCTAATTTCCCATTTTATTTATTACAACATGATGTTAATTTTGTAAATTAAGATCCCCATGAGAGTTCAAAGGGAGGCTACAGCAGGATATCGCTCCAGTCAACACAGGTTTGGGTCAGATGCCATTTACAATTGTGGTCAGATTTCTTTGAACTGTTCTTTTTCCAGGGTGAAATATTGTACAGCATACATGTTTAATGACTTTTTAAAAAAACAATATTAATCCATACAGGGTCAAAACCATACATACAGGTTTAAATAAATACATACACACACTCAAATCCCTTTAGGGGTGGCCTCGTCTCACCCTATTCCCAACATCCTCTGTCACACCAACCCTCTGCATGTCCTCCTTCACTACATCCATGAATCATGTCTAAGGTCTTCTTCTTGTCCTTCAGCCTCACACATTTGTCCAACGTCCTCCAGGGTTGGCTCTGCCTTTGTCTTCAGCCAACAGTTTTCACAGGCATTCACAGTCATTATTAACTGACCGGCATAGAAATCTCAATCTTGATCATCTGAACATCTGATTTAGTGAAGATTTTATATTGGATGCCCCTCTTGAAATGACCCTTCCCATTTATCTGTGCTTGGGCCCAAAACTAGGAGTCCACTGGTTTGTGGCCCCACTGTGGCTGGGTTATCGAAAAATCTCATCTAATGAACTCAAACTTCTACAAAACACTCAAAATTGAGTCAAAAACTTGAAATTTTGAGTTATTAAGTTGAAAACCCTATCCTGAAATCTTGACTTATAGCAACAACGCTTCCATAATCAGCTGACGGTTTGTCAGTTTTTGAAATCTTTGCTGATATAGAGCGATACTAACTTGCAATTAAAAAGTTTCTACCAAGCATGCATGATCTTTGGTTTCTCAATTTTCTCGAAACACGGATGGTTTCAAACAACACTTGGTGAAAAGCAGTTAGTGATTGATGCCACAGTTTAAAGTCCTTTAGCTTTGGGCTTTGGTTTTGGTTTTAAAACATGTTTTTTGGTTACAACAAGATGATACAATGGCTGCTGTCCCCATCCAAGCAAGTAAAGGAGGAACCAAAGCCAAACATGACTTATAGCAGCACCCAGAACCAGAAGGTCCCTCATGAATCTGGTTCTGCTGGAGGTTTCTTCCCATTAAAAAGGAGTTTTTCCTTCCCACTGTCACCAATTGCTTGCAGGTGGTGGTGATGGTGGTGTCCATCATAAATAACTCTTTTGATTCTAAAATCTAATACGTGCATATACACTAACTATAAAAAAGTAACCTCATTATATTCATATGAACATCTTCATACAATGCTCTATAACTGCATATGTTGCAGTTACATGCTGCAACCAGAGACCAGGCAGAAATAAAGGTAGTGTCACATACAGACTTTAGTTCACTACATCATCCACCATCCATCACAGTCCGCCCAAAACATTTTCAATGTTTCTTTTTGTAAGTCGCAACAACAACAACAACAACAACAAAAACATTCCTTTACTTCTACTACTTAGTCGCAAACAACCTGCCTCACCTACTAAATAGCACCACCTTGTGGCAGAAGCTGTGCAGTCCACGTCCAAATGCCCTACAGCCTAGAGGCCACTTTTAATTACAAGGAAACTGAGACACCTTAAATCATTAACCGATCATTGACTATTTGCATGTGATCAAATTAATTAGACACTCAATGAATGGTGGGGCCTTTTATATCTAACAATATTTAAAATAACAATTTTAAAACATTCAACACGTATAGAGTTGTTGTCCTCTTACATGCAGCTATGCAACTATATTGCTTATTATAATTATCATTTTATATAATTATCCACATTTAATGTACAGTACAATCATATATATATTTGACACCCAGCCAAATCCATATACTGCTTTATGTTTTAATAAAGCATTATCCTACAACTTCACTCCATATTTAGCATTAACCTCTGTACATTTATTATACTGGATGAGTAAATGTAGCCGGGAAACAAAGCTCCTCTGTGCAGGAGTTATGCATTATGGCATTATGACGTACCTGCTATGCTTTCTTTAATTACAAAATTATTTGTTCCATAGTAAGCACCTGATAATCTGATCCGACCCTTTAAAGTGGCTCCAATGTTAAGGTTATTGATCGCTTGCTTTAAGAAAATAGAGTGCCCCTGAATAACGTAGATGAAAGCCTGCAAAAGGAGCAACACAAAAAAAAAATCAGTGAAATAGAAGAAGAAAAAAACCTTGGACGCATGAGCACAATCAGACAGAGCGAGTCAACAAACCTGCTTCCTCTCAGCGGCTGCTGGAAAGCTCGAGGCGCAGAGTGGTTTATTAAAACTGAGCTGAGACCTCCAAGGACATTTACGGAGCAGCTTCGCCGTTTTTTTCTTTTTGCTGAATTGATCAACTGACCTCAAAGTTTCTTTTCCTCTGATTCAGATTCTCCTCAAACCACCTGTCAGTGCCTTAAAAGTAAGAAAAGAGCAAATGAGATTCATTGTTAGTAAATCACACGCTGCTTTAGCATTTCTTCCCTGAGCCGCTCAGGTGGATGGGGACATTTTTTTTAATTAAAACTCCAAACTCTGGAGGGATCAGGTTTGGGGGAATTCTTCAGCAGATGTTTTAATGAAACCCCGATTTAACCTTTCGACCTGGCGTCACCCTCTCCCTCCTGAGCTGGTTCGCACATGTTAAACTCTGTGACAGACTGCCGCTGCGAAAGCTCGTGCCAAAGAGCAGCGGATTGGCTCGCGGTGATGTAATATACCTGATGAATGCATCCGACTCCTCCTCCTCTTCCTTCTCCTCGTCCAGGCAGAGGGCCAAGCAGCATGAGCTCATTCGTCCTTGGGAGAAAAAAAAAAGTTGGAGGGGGACATCTTTCATTCCTAAGTAGCCTTTTGACAAATGAAATGGGACTCAGACCTTTTCTTTTTCTTTTTTTTAAATAACACTTGAGAGAATAAAAGCACCGCTCTGTTAAAGAACATTTACGTCTTCATTTTCTTTGGTTTTTTTTGGTTTAGTAAGGCTGATTTCTAAAGCAGCAGAAGGAAATATCTGTGTCTCATTGGCAAAATGATGCATAAAAAGATGCCTCCTATATGCACCTGTTCCTCTGTAAATCATCTCAATCAGCACCTCAGATTAGTGCAAAATGCAATATTAAGGCACGTAATCTGCCTGATTTCATTAAAGTCACATTTAAATCAATCTGCCCTGTGAATAAGAGCAACCATCACCTCGTATCAGCCTTTTCAAATGCTGCTGGATGCTCAGTATGAACCCAGCTAATCATTTATCTTATTTAACACTTTAACAGTCTTTTTGTCTGTGTGTGTGTGTGTGTGTGTGTGTGTGTGTGTGTGTGTGTGTGTGTGTGTGTGTGTGAGAGAGAAAGAGAGAATTTATAATGAGACTCTACCCAAAACATTTCAGCCAAGAAATTTCCAACACAAATCTAAAGCTATAATTTCTCCTAACACACCACCGCTGATGAATTCTTCCAGTTATCCCATGTGGATCCTGAGCTGTGTGTGAGACCCCTTACTTTGTCAAGCACTGCCCTCT
Organism: Astatotilapia calliptera; assembly: GCF_964374335.1. NCBI lineage: Eukaryota > Metazoa > Chordata > Actinopteri > Cichliformes > Cichlidae > Astatotilapia > Astatotilapia calliptera. The sequence continues at coordinate 27,457,973 of NC_137443.1, read as the reverse complement.
GGTGGCTGAACACTTCAAATGCACCAAATCACAGCAGCACCGCTGACTCTTGTGCATCCAATGTAATAAACAGCATCAACACAAAGCGCAAAATCAACGGAGCACACTGACAGTGCAGGGAAATGCTGGCACCTGGTGGCTAAATGAGATATTACTGGGAGATGAAGCTGAAGGTGCTTCGTATGCAGTGCTGGGAGATCTAGACACGGGTAGATTTCTCACCAGAGTAGATATGGTGTTGTTTAAGTTATTCTACAATAAGGAAGCTGAAGTTTGTGGATTTTAATAATGTGTTATTAAAAACAGTATCTAGCAGGTGGAAGAAGAAGCGTTCAAGATGAAAGAGGAAGACCACAGAGAAGCCTGATGGATGTAGTGAAGGAGGACAAGCAGAGGGTGGCAGAAGATCTGCTAGGACGACCTCTAAAGGGAGACACTGAAAGAAGAAGAAGAGCTTATAAAGTATGAATTACATATGACAGCATGAGGTTATTGATTGTGATAATCAGTATTAATTCATCTTTTCATTATTCAGGTAGACGTCTCATTTCAATGGCGACTTCTCCAACAGGACAGCACACATCACAAAAAAACCAAAAAAAACCAGGCTGACATATCCAGATCACGTGGAATATAAGAACAAATAATCCGCCCTATAATTAGAGTTACCGGTAAAATAGCTTTTACTTTTATTTCATTTTTGCTTTGAATTCAGTTTAGTTTCAGGTAATTTCCAGAGTGACTTCAATCAATATTGTATGGAGGGCGTGTGTCAAAGGACAGAATTAGGACATGTATTATCATAAAAGCAAAGTTTTTGAAAGTCTTGTAGATATTCAGTCTCAATAAACACGTCCATCAGTGTCTAATTAGGAAAGCTGTAAAACAATTTCTACCAAGCAAACACATACTAAAACCAAGGAAATTATTTCTATATTTTATTACAGTTTGGTTTTCCAGGTTCACAAAATCGCTTCATTGAGTAAATTTTTTTTTTAAATCTAGTTTTGGCATTTATTTTAATTAACTAAAATATTTTATTCACATTGTGTTTTAGTTTTTAGTTTAGTTTTAGTTAATTATAAAAACCTTGACTCCAACTTCAAAAGCAAGAGTCTGAGGATTTGTGAAAGTAAGATTCTGGGGGTGTCCAAATTCATGGGCTTCATCCTCCTGAGGCCGCATTTGTAGACCGATTACATCACAGCGACACAACGAAGGCTGTCCAAATTCATAGACTCTTCCGAATGCGGCTGACAAATGCTCCCTCCTTTTTCCCCAAATTTGAAGGATGGGTCGGGTGTATCCTTCGTGGCCCACCATATCCCAGAATTCATAGCGTGGCCCAGCTAATTCCAGTTTCCAACAATGGCGGGCGCTACTAAGTTTTAATATTACTCTTATTATTCTTTCTGGGACACAAAATAAACTTTTAACATATTTTCAGGCGCGAATGTAGCTGTGTAAACTTCAAATATCTGCTCGATTTATCAAGACATCACATATTTGCATATTTGCAAATTGCTCCGACATTTTCGGCGACATCTATTACCCACCAGCTCCATAGCTAGCTGGGAGCTTGAGGGTCACTAGAGCCGGCGAGAACGGTGATGTATAAGTCACTTGGATGACCTAAAAATTTTATTCTTTGGCTTTTTTCAGTGTTTTATTTGTTCCTGAGTAAATCGGTTTGGCTGAGATCAAAGTTTGTTTTTACACAGCTGAATAAACGTCAAACAGAAAACTGATTAAACAGAAGTGTGAGATGGTCGAGAATTTACACCAGTGTCCTGTTATATTTTAGATAGAAAGGAGCAGACGGCTGAGATAATTAAAGTCCACTGAGACAGCGGTAATGCAAATCTGAAGGCTAGTCCGTCCAATTTCACAGCCGCTCACTTCTGGTCTACCCGACCTTCTGAGGACCTGGCCCACGTAGACCGTGAAGGACGGGTACTCAGGAGGATGCAGCCCATGAATTTGGACACCCCTTCTGAGAGAGTGCAGCTGGGACTAAGCCGAACCAATAGGCTGTGCCAGAATGGTATGCTATACTATGAATTTTGATATCAGTCCACTACCAAGTGGCTACAGGTCGAGTATTGCTGATACCAATACTGATACCAACTTTACACAATAATTAGTTCATACAGTAAAACACACCTTTCAGCTTTTCGTGCAGTTTGAAACTGGAATGTAAATGTAACCGTCTCTAAAACACTCTGAGTCGCTTCTGTTTTAAATGTTTTGCATAAATAAAACACACTTCACAGTAAACACAAAAATTATTTTGAGATATTTTTCACAGTTCATGCTTGCGGGTTTTTTTTCACCTCCAATAAACTAATTTATTCAACACAATTCAGTGGGCTGATTAAATTATTTGGATGTCTATAATCTCCGCCAGGGCTGCCCTTTGTCTCCAGTTCTGTTCATAATTTTTATGGACAGGATTTCTAGGCGGAGGGCTTTCGCTTTGGTGGCCTCAGAATCTCATCTCTGATTTTTGCGGATGATGTGGTTCTGTTGGCTTCATCGGGTGAGGGCCTCCAGCTTGCACTGGAACGGTTCGCAGCCGAGTGTGAAGCAGCGGGAATGAGGATCAGCACCTCCAAATCTGAGGCCATGGTTCTCAGCCGGAAAAGGGTGGAGTGCCCACTCCGGGTCGGGGATGAGTTCCTGCCCCAAGTGGAGGAGTTTAAGTATCTCAGGGTCTTGTTCGCGAGTGATGGGAGAAGAGAGCCGGAGATCGACAGACGGATTGGGGCTGCAGCTGCAGTAATGCGGACGCTGCACCGGTCCGTCGTGGTGAAGAGGGAGCTGAGTGTAAAAGCGAAGCTCTCAATTTACCGGTCGATCTATGTCCCTACCCTCACCTATGGCCACGAGCTGTGGGTAGTGACCGAAAGAACGAGATCGCGGATACAAGCGGCGGAAATGAGCTTCCTCCGAAGGGTGGCTGGCCTCTCCCTTAGAGATAGGGTGAGAAGTTCGGCCATCCGGGAGGGGCTCAGAGTAGAGCCGCTGCTGCTCCACATCGAAAGGAGCCAGCTGAGGTGGTTCGGGCATCTGACAAGGATGCCCCCTGGGCGCCTCCTGGGTGAGGTGTTCCAGGCATGTCCCACCGGGAGGAGGCCCCGGGGCAGACCCAGGACACGCTGGAGAGATTATATCTCTCGGCTGGCCTGGGAACGCCTTGGTATTCCCCCGGATAAGCTGGAGGAGGTGGCTGGGGAGAGGGAGGTCTGGGTCTCTTTGCTTAGGCTGCTGCCCCCGCGACCCGGCCTCGGATAAAGCGGATGAAGATGGATGGATGGATGGATGTCTATAATCTAATATAATCTGTAGGTAATCACTCTGATAAAGCTGTGATCAGTAACACTTTAGCGTCAACTAATACTGAAGATCCGACATCAGTCATGACTGAAACATTACTTTCGCACTATATTATCACTGTATATACTTTTGCTCTTGGAAAGCACTCTCTTAGTGACCTTTGACCTCTGTACTGGAGATCTGGGTCTGACTGAGGGGCTATCTTCCTCCACGGGTGGTGTTTCATGCCTTTATAAAAGTTGGTGGTGCCAAAGTGGAAAATTCCCTACCAACATGCACCAGTGTTTGCAATGTTTTGTGCATCCATGATGCTCCTCTGTCTTATGGTAGCCTACGTGTCACTGCTAAACACCGCAGGGAGGCGGGGGCGGAGCAACATACCGAACTTACAGGAGTACCAATAATTATCGGTATTGATATCGATATTTGGATTAATTGCAGGGGCGGGCAGAATGATCCAATTATCGATAGTATCGATACCAACACTGGTATCAGTATCAGATCGATACGAATGCATTGGATCAATACTTTTTTCTATCTTCAATTTCCAGAATGAATCCCCCTGAACTGTGTTACATACATTTTTATTATTGTTTTTTTAATGAAAAAAATATACCCAAACATGCACTATGAAAAATATCTCAAGTTTTTTCATGTCACATCAGTTCTTTTTAGCCTGTAGCACATTTAAAAAGCAGAAGCTGACCCAAAGTCCTTTAAAGACAGATGCATTTACATTCCAGCTCTCTTTAAAAAAAAAACAAAACCTCACAGTATTAATATATAAGAAAAGTTGAAAGTATTTTTTTTAACTGTTAACTAATTATTGTTAATAGTAAAAACACAACACTCTCATTTTGTGTTCATTAAAATGTGCCCAGAATGCACAATGATTCAGCTCATGAATCATGGCACACTTCTCTGACCTAGATAAGTTCGCTGTAGAGGTTAAAAGTATCAATATTTACATGGCATCAGATCAATATCAAAATTTGCAGTATTGCAGAGCACTAATCAATCCACCCACCTCTAATGTGCATACAGATGCAAAGATGGCTACTTACCAGCAACAAAAAGGGAACATTGGTTTGCAGTATTTCTGCAGTGTTTAAAACTGCATAAAGCAAAATGACAGACAGCATTGAGCTTGTTCAGGCTCTGGTCAGCAGCATTTAGAAAGAGCAGATCACTGTGTGTCCTCGTCTGGAGACAGAAAAAGAATTTGAGTTTCTGCAGTGTTTAAAACTGATTGATTATCAATAATAATATTTCTGATCAGTAAAAAGCAGCTTGTTACTGTTGGGCCTCCTGGATGTGGCCCGATGAGTCTGAGTGGTCATTACATGATTCATTAAAAGGTTGTGCAGTTCTGTTTTTCAGTTTTTGGACTTTTTCTCCAGTTTAATTATTCTGTTTTTTGGTGAAATCACATTAAACAACACAGTTTGCATGTGTTTACAGCAACGTGGCATCTAATACACACTGCTACGCGGAAGCCAAAAGGCTTGGAAAGCAATGCTTTAATGTATATGCTGTATTTTTAAAAGCTGTTGGATTATTAGGTGTGTAAAGAAAGAAAAGCTATTAAATAAATGTAATGGAGAAGAAAGCAGTGCAATTAAAGAAGTACATAATGTTCTGGGTATCCTTATACTTACAGGGTTAATTTCTCTTTCTTTAGCAGATTTTAAAATTTTTAAAATGGTTTGCCGTATTATCATAGATACTTCCAACTGACCATTTTCAGAGGAAGTTGTTTTTGTTTGTGAAAGCCCTTCTAGCTCAGGGGATGAATTAGTGTGGCTACACATAACAAATAATAATAACTTAGCAAAGAAAATTGTATGTTAAATTGTATTTTTAGGCACTTTGTTACTAGCAGCCTGTCAAAAAATGCAAAATTTGCTCCCATAAAATTAAGCCTTATTAGTCAGGGCTCATGCACAGTAACACTGATCTCATAAGAAATGAGTTTTCAGGTACGTACAATATTAAATAAGCTATAAAGTCAATTACATATCTAAGACATAAATAGAGAAATAAAATCTAATTATGCCTACACTCATCAGCCACTTCATTATGTACACCTTTCAAGTACTCGGTTGGACCTCCTTTTGCCTTCAGAACTGGTAAAAATTTAGCAAAATGCTGAATAACGTTTGATGTAATTCAACCCAGTGATCCAAATCTCAGTTTCTCTCTGGTCCACATGTGGTTTCATGAATCTCCAAATCAAATCAAATCAAATCAAATCACTTTTATTGTCACATCACATGTGCAGGCACACTGGCACAGCACATGCGAGTGAAATTCTTGTGTGCGAACCCCACAAGCAACAGAGATGTGCAAACACAACAACACAAACGAGCAAAATACAAGAATGGCCAACCTGAAACTAATAAATATATGTACAATATATAATAGTGTATGCATTTCTGGATGTGTATACTAAATATTTTCCTACGTGTGTGTGTGTGTGTGTGTGTGTGTATACACATTTTTACAAATTAAATAGTAAAAATAAATAAATAAATAAATAAATAAAATAAATAAAAAATAATAAAAAATAATAAAAATAAATAATAATAATAATAAAATATATAAAATATACAGAGTTGAATATGTGCAAAACAAGTGGCATTTATATACAGTGTGGAGTGCATAATGTTGAAGTTCCAGTAGTGAAGCTGAGGTGTCTATGACGTGTTCAGCAGTCTGATGGCCTGGTGGAAGAAGCTGTCTCTCAGTCTGCTGGTACGGGACCGGATGCTGCAGAACCTCCTTCCTGATGGAAGCAGTCTGAACAGTTTATGGCTGGGGTGACTGGAGTCCTTGATGATCCTCCCCGCTTTCCTCAGGCAGCGCTTCCTGTAGATGTCTTGGAGGGAGGGAAGCTCACCTCCAATTATCCGTTCAGAGCACCGCACTACTCTCTGGAGAGCTTTGCAGTTGTAGGCGGTGCTGTTGCCATACCAGGTGGTGATGCATCCAGTGAGGATGCTCTCAATGGCACAGCGATAGAAGGTCCTGAGGATGCGGGGGCTCATGCCGAATCTTTTCAGTCTCCTGAGAAAGAAGAGGCGCTGCTGCGCCTTCTTCACTGTTTTGTTTGTGTGTACTGACCACGTAAGATCCTCAGCCAGATGTACACCAAGGAACCGGAAGCTGCTCACTCTCTCCACAGCAGCGCCGTTGATGGTGATGGGGGTGTGTACTTCTCTGCACCTCCGGAAGTCCACTATCAACTCCTTTGTCTTTGCGACGTTGAGGGTGAGATGGTTGTCTTGACACCAGTGGGTCAGACAAGACAAGACAAGACAAGTGAGTTTGGCAGCTAAATGGCTGTTCTGCTGCTGGTCACAATGTACCAAAGGTGCTCTATTGTACCAGCTGTAAACAGAGCAGCCCCAGTGGCCTAACCCACAATCCCCCAGGGATTGTGGGTTCGAGTCCCATCTGGGGTGACTCGCAGCGGAAGCGTGCTGATCGATGGATCGAAACCATCCTCTGCTAAGCCTTTTAGTAGTTGTCACTAGAATGGAAATAGTTCATACTGGTCATTGCTAGTACCTCTGAAACCTTTTAGCCTTCAGAGTTGCTTTAATCTTTTCTGGCACAGATTCAACAAAGTGCTGGAAACATTTCAACAACATCACATAGTTTCTGCATATTTGTTGGCAACACATCCATGATGTGAATCTCCTGTTCCACCACATCCCAAAGTTGCTTTACTGGATTGAGATCTGGTGACTGTGGAGGCCGTTGGAGTACAGTGAACTCATTGTCATGTTCAAGAAACCAGTTTGAGATGATGTGAGCTTGGTGACATGGTGTGTTATCCTACTGAAAGCAGCTATCAGAAGATGGTGCACTGTGGTCATAAAGGGATGGCGAGCAACAATACTCGGGTAGGCTGTGATGTTTAAATGACGCTCAGTCCAAATGAAGCAGTCCAAAGTTTGCCAAGAAAATGTCCCTCACAGCATTTCACCACCAGCATCCTGAACTATTGATGCAAACCAGGATGGATCCATGCTTTCAAAGTAAAAGTTTTTCTCTTTGCATAGAAATTTGATTCGATGTTCGAGTTTCAAGCTTCAAGCTTCAGTCGAAGCGTCTCGTGTGGAAATCCTGAGGAAGGTAGTGATAGATGGGGCTTGAAGGAAATAAAAAGATCCCTCTCTCTTCTTTTATAGCAGTATTGTGGTGAACTCTAATGTGTTGTAGCCTCACATTACAATACATTTAACCACACACGGACCTTTAACAGGTAAACCTCAGAGCTACTGATGTGTTCTTACCCCCTTGAACCCTTGTGCCCTCTTTTTTCCCTGTTGCTTTAATTTAGTAATCATTTTAACTGTGTTACATGATTTGTTTTTTGCAAGAAATTTCCTTTTTAGTAAGATTTGTGAAATCCAACTTGAGCCACAATCAAAATGATCAAACCTTCAATTAGTTTTAGGATTTTAACCATTTAAAATCCTAAAAATGTTTAATTATCCGAATTACTAATTTTTTTTAAACGAAAACAACAACAACAAAAACTAAACAGAAAAAAGAAAGAAACAACAGAGTCTTGGACATGTCAGCAACAAAAACGATTTCATTGTAATAACATTTTTTGATACTCCCTCTCGACACCTTTGTGGCCAAAATTCCTCATTCACTTCCATTGCAGTATAAATACATGCACTGTCTAATCTTAGCATTTAATTTTACGGTAGTGATATTTGACAGTTTGAAATCTCCTCTTGCTGCGAAAGTAAAGCAGTTTGATCCTAGAACTTTGTCCTCATTCATGATTTCATTATGTTTATAATCTATTGCTATTTCTTTTCTCTCACTAAGAGTTGTCAGACAGCCTCCTGATTTTCCCGGGTTCTGCTGTCACTTCCCTCCCTGAGCCTGGTTCTGTTAGAAGTTTCTTCCTGCTTAAAGGGAGTTTTTCCTTCCATCTGTCACCAAGTGCTTGCTCAAAGGGGTCCTTGCGATTGTTGGGGTCTGCATTGTTGTAGGTTCTTTACCTTACAATACACAGTAAAGTGCCTTGAGGCAACTATTGTTGTGATTTGGCGCTATGTAAGCAAAACTGAATTGAATTTAAAAAGGGAGGGTTAACTGGTTACTATATATATGGTTTATGCAAGTAAACTATATAAACTGAAAAAGAAGACTGTGTTCCTCTTTGACAATATTGCTTTAAAGAAAGCCAATTTAAGAACCAGTCAGGACAGACTAAAAGAAGAGCTGTGGTTTTGAGACTGGCTCTATATCAAACTGCAGTTGTTAGGGGGTAAACACAGCCTTCCTAGCTTAAATGTTTTAAGTATTCACATCTGATTTCTGTCGTCCTCTTTGCTATTCTGTGATGCAGTATTTAAAGGGTGGGAAACCTGGACTAAGTGAGATGTCAGATTTGAGCGCCACATTATACGTGTAATAACAGTTTAAGGATATAATCCATCACTGCTGTCCTGCGTCACGTCAGCCCGTCGAGTAAGGAGGAGTTGGGGGGGGGGGGAAGAAGTTGATCCGTCTGCCTGGGTCATCGTTTGTCAACGTATTAGATGACAAATAATTGGTCATTCATCAATAACAATAGATGAAAGCTGAAATGATTTATTGCCTTTATGACAAAAAAATGGGCTGGCTGTGAAGATGGTGATGATGAGGACGATGATGGAGCTCTCAGGTCAGCCAAGCAGAAAGACGAGAAGGAGGGTTTAAAAAATGAGCAGATGTTGGAGGAAAACTAAGAGGTAAACCTGGAGGAGGAATAAATATTCTACAGCAGCATCACCAGCACCCTTTGAGAAGTTAAAAAGCTAAATTCTCCCTCTTATCTGGTTGAGGCTGCTCTGCCATTGACCAGCTATCAGGTCATGATGGATCGCTCCAGCCTGACGAGCACAGTGCAATCCTCTTATCGATCCCCTCAGATCCCTGCTTGATTACCACCTCAGTGTGATACTGACAGAAGCCCTCTCTGCTCTCTGCTGCTATCAGGACTGCTGTGGACGACGTTTGGGATTAAAGCTGAAAATACTGATGTTTACACTCTCTCCAGTTTGCGATTGTGCCTCCCAGAATGATCAGTTCTTGGTCATGCATGTAAACAAACAGGATTTTAGTTTTCTATCTCATGGTTGTCATGTTTAAGAAAGAGAGAGGACCATAAATGCAGAGCTGTAGGCGGACATTAATTTAAAGTCTTTTACCGAAGGAAAACCAAAATCCATGAAAGAGCACAGGAATACTGTGGAACACAGCAAGCTAAGGAATAGTTAACAAAGGCTAAGAGGAATAAAGAGGATAACATGATAGAAGGCTAAATGGAAATGAGGGCTATAAAAACTAATCAAGAAAATGGGACTGAGGAATTTAAAACTAAACACTAAGGCTACCAAAATAAAACAGGGAACGCCTAAACAGGGGAACATCCCGGTGTTACCCATTGTCAAGTCTCCGTCCGTGAAGTCAGGGAAAAGTGAAATAAGGAATTCAACAAACTCATTTGTAACTGTAACAAAACACACAGCCAATAAAGAAATGACAGAAGTCAAAATGCTGTCGTACACGTACTGTCATTGCTCCAGGCTTTTGTAATCCTGTCCCCCCTCCTCCTCCTGTGTGCTCCTGCCTCTATCATCTTGTTCAGCATTGGTCCTAATGTGTTATTCATCCTGTTTTATTTTGAAGGTTTGAACCTTGTACTTTTGTGGATTCCTGTTTTCACACTTTAAAAGGTCATAAAACACCTGTAAGATTGAGCGTGTGCGGTGTGCGAGGCACAACCTCGATGGAGCCAACTAACAAGAGACAGCTGAGACGGCGCTGCTGATTCAGTGATTCAGTTACTTCTTGGTGCTTGATGATGAAGTGAAGCTCCTGATTATTTGTGGTGTAGGTTTCTTTTATAGTCACTGATTGCTGTAGACAACAGCGTCTGTCACCAGCCAAGAATAAGTGGATTACAGTGGTTGGCAGGCCCGTCCCCACTGAAACCTCTGAAAATTAGAAGATAAACCTTTTATTTTGTCTGTTTTTCAGTGTATAGGTTTCTTTTTTTAAATTCATCTCCAGAAGAAGCTCCAAAGGCTCTGGCTCAGACTGAAGACTTTCAGGTGCTTTTGTTTGAAATATCTTGAAGTCCAAACGCTTCTGCGTTGTCTCATCTTCGTTTCTAAATGTCTAGGAGAGACATTTTTGTGTTCATTTGTCAGAGTATCTAATAATGTTTAGAGGACGGGAGAAAGCGCCTCTGTGCCTGTCACCGTCATGGCAGCTGCTTCATCTGCGCTGAGCACTGAGCCAGCCAATGAGTCGCAGCTATCAAAAGTCATAATCTCTGTATTTACGTGGCCGGTAGCCGAGCTGGCAGGTCTTCAGTCACAGAACAAACTGGATCCACGACCTGCCAAAGCGGCGTCCGAATCAATAGATCCAGTTACAGTAAGAGGCCGTTTATCTCATCATCTCGGAAGGAATTACTGCTCGCTCAGTGGCTCTCTCGTTGCATTCTGGGAAAGCTGACAGACGCTGGGAGCTCTGTGGCGGTGGCGGAGGGTTGTTGAACGTGTAGGTAGGGGTCCAATTTTGAGGATAAATGATAGTGGATTTTTGTACAGCCACTGGAATAGGAGTTTGCCTTTCTTCATTTATTTTTAACAGTTTTATTTTTTATTTTCTGCTCAGTTTTATATTCATTACTCTGCTTTTCACTGGATTGTCTCTTTATTTGTTGTCTTTTGTCCAATCCTGCGTTTTCTTTTTTAAATCTCCTCTTAGTTTGTGATTTCAGCCTTTTTTCTTGCCCCTTAACAACATTAAAACTTTCCACATTCCTTGTTTCTTCTGCACTTTATCCCCAAAATTTTATTTCAGTGTAATGTTTTTTAATTGATAGTTAAAAACTGCCTCATTTATGATTCCTTAGGTTGAAGTTCAAACTGAGTAATCAGAATGGAGGAGAAGGGGGATTAAACTGACTTTGAATCTGACATAGTTGTCGGTCGGAGTATTTCAAAAACAGCTGATCTACTGACGTTTTTCAATGATCCCTGGAGTTTACAGAGGTGGTGGAACAGCAGATTAACATCATGGATGTGCAGCTGATAAACATGCAGAAACTGTGATGTTGTTATGTCAACCAAAATCTCTGAGAAATGCTTCCAGCACCTTGTTGAATCTGTACCACAAGGTATTAAAGGTGTCCAACCAGGTACTAGCAATGACACGTCCAGTGAGTGTATAAATGAACTATTCAATTCCAGTGACAACTACTAAAAAGCTTTGCAGAGGATGATTTTCAATCCATCAACCTCTGGGTTATGGGCCCAGCACGGTTCCACTGCGCCACTCTGCTAGAAATCACCCCAGATGGGACTCGAACCCACAATCCCTGGCTTAGGAGGCCAGTGCCTTATCCATTAGGCCACTGGGGCTGCTCTGTTTGTTGCTGGTGGTCCTAGCAGATTCACATCATGAATTTGCAGCTGACAAATCTGTAGAAATTTTGTGATGTTTTCATGTAAACATGGAACAAAATCTCACCTTTTTGAAACTGTGTCATGAAGAATTAAGACGGTTCTGAAGTTAAAAGAAGGCCAGAATGAGCAAGCCATACCCAATGAAGTGCCCAGTCAGTATATTAACAGCTATCCAAGTATATTTGGAGACTAATTTCAGCATTTTTACCCGCCCCCCTCCCAATGTCCTGATGCCATTACCGATCGATTTGAGTGGATAAGCCCAGATATTTTATTGTGAAAGTTCAGACTCTAGTAACTTAAATTTCATTCCTTGTTCTGTTTGCTTTTTTGAAGGAAAAGGAGACAACACTGGAGCACACCTAATACGATTCAGTAGGAGCACAGAATGTAAAAGAAGCTTCACTAACTTAAGATATATAAGAGATGACATAAAATGCCTGGAAACAATTTGAAACTGGACTTTTCCTTCATATTAAAGAACACATACAAATACAAACAAAGGAAAAGAGACACATGACACTATACTTCCATACATACTCAGCAACTTAACTGTGAAAGCCTTCCACCTTTCCTCTCTCCTCTCCTCCTTCTTTCTTGCTCCCTCACTCCTTCCCTCCTCTGCCCTCGCCTTTCCTGCCCTGCGGTGTCATCTGGACTTCCTTGCAGATCACGGTCTCCTCTCTTCTGCTTCTCTGACTTCTGTAATTCTGTTCACTCTCCCCTTCCTGAGTAATTGAAGTAATTTCCCACCTTGGCTATGATGAATGTGTCCCACGCTCCCACCGTGCCCTTCTACTTTAGTCGGCCTAATTAAAGAAAACATTCCATGATTGCCTATTTTTCCTCGAGCGTGACAACCTATTATTCTCCCCAGCACCTGATTAGAGAGTTATTATGCTTAGATTTAGATTGATTTAACCAGGCAGCCTAATAAAAGACTACTTGGGTTTTGATTTAAAGTGGGGGAATTGCAGGTTTTGGAGCCAGTCACGGTGTGTAATTGTTATTACTGGTTCATGATATGGTGGGTAGGGGAGTTCTCGAAATTGAATTAGAAAATTAGAAGGTCAGTCTGCATACAACAGGTGACATTTTGGGACATTCTTGCCACGATAGAGCTGTCAGGAGGAGGAACGTTCGTGCACAGATTTGTCCGGAGTGATAAATCACATCCATCACAGCCTGCAGAAACTGACATATTTCTATCAAAGCAAGATTAATCTCTCCATCAGCTGCACAAACGCGGCTCATAATCATCGCTGAGAATTGGATGCAAAATGGGTAAATTGACTGGTGTTTGTGTTGTGTTGCTCTGCCATGGGTTGATACTGTCTGAATAAGAGCCCTGTGGGAGGATACAGACACATAACCCAGCTGCTCGAGTTGCTGCTTTGTTGGGAGGATGATGTGAGTTAAAGATGGACCAAAGGCTTTTGTAGGTCAGTATGAAAACCTTTTGTTAGTTCAGGTAGTGTCAAAACCTGCAGTTCCTCTAGTATTCACCTTGAGGCTGGCTCCAAAAGTGAGTCCATCCTCACAGACTCTCGTGTAAATGCTCAGGAATAAAGATGTTTACAAGTTTACAAGGTACAAATACAATTATGGTCTCAAGACCTATAGAAGAAGCTCCTATTATATCAACCCATCATCCACAAATGATAATATCCCAGACATGTTGTGTGGGATTTAGGTCAGGTCAGCCTCTGGGCCAGCCAATGATATCTGGCAGTGCTCATCCTGTTCCTCCCTGCACAAAGGAGAACATACTGGACCTGCTCATGGATTAAGGGTCTTCTACGGCCCCGTCCAGCTCTCCAGGAGTTGGACCAGGAGTAACCACCTGTCTCCTTGAATCTCCTCCATGCTCTTGAGACCTTCTGGTAATGACAGGCAGTCCAGTTCAGGAGGAATTAGACAACCTGTGTAAGTTCTTGCAGGGTCCAGGTATTGCCTCATGCTAGCAGTAGTGACATTGAGCTTAGATAAATGCAAAACTTGGAGGGAAAAATATCAGTGGCAGTGGCTGTAAAACCAGTCATATTTTGGAGTTGTCACACTATTGCCCCTCTAGTGCAAGGCAACTGAAATGAACAACCCCCCTCTGCTACTTAACTGACCAGATTAATATCCCAGATTTTTTTTTTATCTGGGATATGCATATGGCATAATTTGAGAAGATCCAAAAAACTTTCAATCCTGTGCACCCAATTCTTGTTTCTTAAAGTCATTGTACAACAAATAATTAAAAGCCCAAAACTACCATGGCATTCATGACTGTGATGAATGGACGGAAACTTCTGAACACAACTGCATTTACAAAAAGTTGATTCTGGTAAGCTGGACGTAGCGTTTTCAGTGGGAGACACATTTCGTTACTCATCCAAGGAACTAATTCACCCTCTTCTTTAGATTAAACCTTTTGGCAATTTCCTTACCTGGATGACTGATCGTGCATTAAGACATCTGTATTTAGTGCCTTTCTTAATGGCACTTCAAAGGCTAGATAATACAAGTCTTCATCTGGGGCCTTTCAAGGACTCATGAACAACACTGAAATCTGTGTTAGTAGATGCTTCCAGAAGGATACATTTTAAAACCGTCCCTGAGAATATTTGTTTGGTACCTGCTGCATCTCCCACGTGCTTTCGACCCTCCCCGCAAAGCTGACTGATGGCTGGCACTCTCCGTGGCCTCGCTCAGATCTAGTTAGCATAACTGCACTTACTGACGCGGCTGAGCAGCTTTTTGATAAATGACACGATTAGAGGTAAAATGAACAATTTGACTCGGGCCACGCCCCGAAAGCACAGAGGCTTTACACCCGCTGTCAGAGGGCCGAATCGAGTTCATCTTTCATGTCTGAAACCCAGCAGTGTCGCACACAGGCTGGTGTAAGCTGTCTTTGACATGTACTCACTGTTGGGCTTATTGGCAGTCACTTCTTCACTGTCACTGTGAGTAACGGCCACGTAGCGCAGCGCTGGAGATTGATATATGAAAAGATGAACTGACTGATGGCTTGACTCGGAGATACTGTAGGTGAATGAATGGATATTTTAAACAGATTAAACAGCATTGTGTTTGAGGTTGATAAATAGCACGAGGACAGCGCAAACAAATTAACTGATTAGTTTTTGAGACACTTTTCTAATTGAGAACCGAAAACAAACCTCGGCTATATTAAAAGTCATTTTTGAGATTGTTTATGACATTTGAGTTCATCTGAACCGAATGAAACATGTTGGCTGCCCAGATTAGTTAAAGTTTCTACCTCAGTCTAAACAGATTAAGGGCAGGTCTGTTAGCTCGAGAAGCTGTGCAGCATTTAGCAGTACAGAATGGGATATTACACTGATGAATGATGAAACTCAAAAGAACCAAAAACAAGCGTTGCATGCAGCAACTAAAGGGTACAGTTTAAAATATTGCCGTTGACAAAGCTCCAGGTATGTGATAGATCCTCACAAGGCATCCTCACAATGTTGTGATGAGTCTCAGTTATCACATATAGACAGACGCCTGGTCAGGACCCTTTGGATACCCCTAAGTACTATTTTTCCATGTGCATGGTTAATGTTGTGAATATTATATAAACTACCTGCAAAGATTAAGAGAAAACACAAGTAAAAAAAATGAGAAGAAAGCTCCCAAAAGAAACAAACTGCTGTGAGAAGTGATGACGCTGCTGCACAATCCTGCAGGATTGTTAGCTCGCAGCATTTAGTGCGGCAGCCGCTGATGACTCCGATGCTAAAGAAGGCACTGTGTGAGGCCACTGACTTGTGATCAGACGGCAGTGTTTGACGGTCTGGGTTGCAAACACGTTGGTTTTATCAGTTTAAGACGTTTCTGACAAGAGCAAACACCAGATATTAGCGCTGTAATATAATATCGTTTCAATTAACATTTCAATTTTGGACGTTTTCACACCAAAAACCTTTCTTTAAAAAAAAAAATCTTTACTTAAATTAGTCATTTCTACAATATTAACAATATAGTAAATAAAACTGGGGAATAAATGACTATGTGGATGTCATTAAATGCATCATAAAAAATCATTGCATGAAAAATGGTTTGAACTTTTTTTTCAATTTCTTAGGATTTTTTTTAAAATTTACACATAATAAAAAATTATTTACCTTTTATTCCCCTGTTTACGCCTTTCATTTAACTCACATTTTCATTTCTACATTTATTCAGCCATAATTATGTATTTTCTGTGTTTTTCTTTAAACACACACTAAATAAATCCAACATTTTAATTCATAAATTAATAACTTTATCAATATAATTAAATGGGAAAAAATTGTTGGTCAAATGAATACAAAATAAAACAAACATAATGAAGAAAGTGAAAACTTGTGTATATTAAATATCATATTATCATTATTATTTTTTTTATTCATGCATTTTCTATTGCTGTAGCCAAACAATTTCATTGTAAACTGATAAACATATTTCCGCTCCTTTTTTAAAATTTATTTCTGCACTTTTCTGGTGCACGTTTGCAGGATGTGACCGTCTGCAGGTCTGTGATTGCATCGGCATGCCTGGTTGCCTGTTACAGTATGTATGTAGAAGGATCCTGGGCTTGTCCCCTTTGCAGTTTATTTGTTACATTGGTTATTAAAGCTGTCTGCCATCTGGCAACAGAATGAATGGGAGCAGTCGGCGGCCAGTAAATTGTGCACAGATAGATCCTCTATTTGTCCAGCCAAGCAGCAAATATAGACCTGAAGTGGCAGAGGAGGAATGGAGTGAGATATGGAGGGAAGGAGGGAGCATGCTGAGGAGGGAGGAGGCAGAAATAAGCAGCAAAGCTGAGGCTGAGATTTTATTGATACTCATGCCTCTGTTGATTCTGCCAGCAAGTCCAAATCTGGAATGTTTCTCATCGATTACTGATCAGTCTGATTTTCTGCAGCCTGATCATAGCATGAAAACAGAGAAAGACAGACATGAATGTGACTTTGTTTATGGCATAAAACAACAACAACAAAAAAAAAACCTTGTCCTTACCAGATCTTAAAATTAGATAAATATAGCTTGAGAAGGACAACAACATATTGTTTAACCCCCCTCAGAAGCAAATAATTGAGACTGTTGCTTTCTCTGTGACACTATTAGTCTGTCACATTGTTGTGGAGGGATTTTGGATCACTCTTCCCTTGCTTCAGGTCATTGAGGTGTGCAGGCATTCATCTATGCACAGCTCTTTTAAGGTCCTACAACAGCATTTCAAACAGGACCACGACATATTACACTGATTCTTTTCTTTATCATTTTGTTTTATATTTATTGTGCTTGTCCTGGCCCAAGCTTCAGACAGATGTCCTCACATTTGACTCTAGAATACTTTTATGGTCAACTCAGTGACTGCAAGGTACCCAGGTCCTGTGGCTGTAAAGCAAGCACCTGCACCACCATGCTGACAGCTGGTATGATGTGCATTATGACCAAACATCTCCACTTTGGTTTCGTCTTTTCAAAGGACATTGTCTTCTGAATTCTTGTTGTTTGTTCAGATGCAAGTTTGCAAACCTACGCCGTGCAACCATGTTCTTTTTAGAGAGAAGAGACTATTTCCTGGAAAAGCGTCCAAGCCACATTTGTTCAGTCTTTTTCTAGTTGCACTGTCATGAACATGCTAAATGAGGCCTGTAGAGTCTCAGATGTAACTCTCTGGGTTTTTTGCAGTTTATCTAAACGTTAAGAGGATTGTGGCACTGTGCTAACACACACCTGAATGCTGCAAAAGCTTAAGCTTTTATAGAGGTGCTCACACCAGCTTATGATCAGTTACTCAAGTGCATTTGATTAGCAGCACCTGCTGAAGTTGAGGAGTGGGACATCGGCCACAAATTTCCAATAACGACAAATCCTCGATATATAATGTGTCTGGTTTTGCATTAAAAACACAGAATGTTGTCCAATGCAGTCAAATATGAAAGGGGTACAATCAATTCAAATAATACATCTTAAAGCACAAGAAAAATTGACATTTATAGCTTGGATTTAAAGGCGGAAGACGGTGAAGGGAAGGAAAGACGAGTATAAAAAGGCAGAGGAAGAAAAAGAGGAGGAGGGAAGAGAACAAATTAAATGCTACAGAGAGAGGCAGCAAAGGAATACGAATAATCCACATTGGAGTGAAAAAGCAGGGAGAGAAAGAGAAATCATATGTATGATGTTTATTAAGTCTTGGATAAATGAGACGTTCCAGCAGCCGGCTGGACGATAAAGCCAAACATTAAAAATAAAGAGATGATTTCTTTAAAGGATTTATAGCACTCTAAAGTCACTGATGATCACTCACTGAAGACTTCATTATTCCAATTAATGGGCCCCTCCGCTACTTGACCCGACCGTCAAAATTAGTGGCAAGAAACCTTTAAGTCAGATGGATGAACTGCCACAGCCTCGCCGGCTAATTGGCAGCCGCAATCAAGAGCGAATATGTATCAGGAGAAGAAGAAGAGGTTTAATATATTAGCAGAATAAGAGAAGAAGAAGAAAAATGAGGCTGCGAGGAACATGGCAGCACCAACTGTCTGGATGTCAGTGGTGGAAAAATGGTGATGGGGAGGAGAGATGGAGCAAAAGATGATTAAGAAATCAAAGCGAGCAGAGCTAATGTTTTTGAGGAGTTGATCAGACTTTTGAGCATCATAAACATTCATCTCGGAGTCGGAGTGTTTAATTTTGTGAAAACTGACCAGTTTGGGTCTGATGGATATGATGCACTTTGTGTAATTATATAGGTTTTTTGTTTTTTTTAAGACTGGGTGACACTTTAATTTTGATTTCCATACAAGTACGTATGACTTTAGTCTCACTGCTATTATCCTGCTGAGCGCTTCTTATGTTTAAGTTGTGTTTGTCTTCTCCTTATTAATCAAAGTAATCTTTGGGGCAAACAAAACCGCATTAGCAATTAGAATAAAGTTCTCCCGCTGTTCTGAAACTCAAGCCTGCATTCGTGATCATCAATCCTCGTGAAGTTGTCATTTTCTAATTTGCTGCGAGAATAGGACAGAATAAAATTGGCGGTGGCGATGGCAGTTCTTTTGAAAGACCGAGGCCCTTTATGCAGTGAGATGAAATTCAGTCGCACATCTAATTAACTTGTTGACAAAAAAAAAAAAAAAAAAAACATAAAAAAAACAAAGGCAGTAAGATTTCAGACACCACTAAATCATAGCAATCCGCTCCAGATGTGGTCTGAAAGAAAAGTGGGGTTTGTTTGGATCAGCAGGGTATCCTTTTAATCGTCTGGAAACATGGAAATGGGTCTTATGATGGCACAAGGCTCCTCGGTGAAATGTAAAATGACCCCCACAGGTCGTCTGTGCAAAGTTTGCTTTGCAACCTTGTCGTATACAAAATGGCATCGGGGTCTGAGAAGTAAAGGCAGTCCAGATGTACCATAGATCTCAATTCATTCCAGCAAGCGGTGACACATCAGATTGGAGTAAGACTATGAGAAACGAGTTCATGGTCTCGGTTGCTAGTTTCAAGTCTTATTCCGTAAGACAAATTATGGCCCCATAAACCCCCAAAAATAAGGACCTAAAATCAAGGCAGGATTGAGTGCCAGACCACCTTTTGATAGACCAGACGCTACTGTGTGACATCAATGTCTCACTCATTTCATTGCATTTAGTTAAAAACAAACAAGACAGCCAAAAACCTTCCTGTTTATGGTGTTTATAGCCTCACTTATTAGTTTCAGGTTTTATTTAATACACACATGATGTTTATCCAATAAATTCTGGAACCATTTCAGTGTTTGCAACAGCTTTCAATTGTATTTGTGGTTCAGGTGAAAAGAGATTCAGTCATTCTTTATTAGAAGAACAAATTAAACTTCACTGCTCTTATTCTCGTCTGCAGCCTGCAGGAAAACACATTGTTTTCTTGAATGAGTGAAAAATACTTGAAATATACCTGGGTGGCTTTCACAAGGCAGCGTGTGGGAAGGACTACACTGGATAATAAAGCAGATCGTGGTTTTTGCTATAACCCAATAATTCAAAAATAATTTAAAAATGCTCCTTGTCCATTTATTACGTCAATTCCACTTTTCCACACTGTAAAACTCAATGTTCACTTCATTGTTGTTGTCCAGTCATCTTTCTACCCACCTTCTCCAGCCCAATCAGCCTCCACTATGTATAATTTAAATCACACAACGCACCACCTTCCTACCTTCCCACCTCGGCCTCACGCGAGTCACTCCCACCCTCCAAGCCTCCATCTTGTCTTCACCACCACCAACATCTAGACTCCTGGGGATTCTCCTTAATTCCTATCACTGCTGGGATTTCATTCTGGGCCCTCAAAGTCTAACAGCCGTGTAGCATAACAGATTTCTGTAGATCAATAAAACACCTTCAATTCCTTCTAATGATCTCTCCTTATTGAACTGCTTTTGGTAACTTAACCCAACCAAAGGATGAATTGCACCACTTGGACACTGGTTTATCTCACTGTGTAGAGCTGGTAAGCCATGTCTTATACAGCTAATGGAGAAGGCGTGCGTGACTTCCCCTGGTCTTCCTCCCAGTTTTCCTGCTGTACTAACACGAAAAAAGCCTAAAAAGCCCAAATATAAAAAACGAAAAGCCTCTAACTTCAGTCTTTTGATGAATGCCTTCTCCATAGATACATAGCTATCTTACCAAATATAGCTTTTTCTATGTGTTTTGGCCTTTCATCCATACATACACTGTATTTTAGGTAACTGGAAACAGAACTTCTGACAAACTCCAATTTTTGTGTTTAGATGACAAGGAAACAAAGATTTTGTCTTGAAACACCAAGGCTGTGCGGCCTTATCTCCTCTTTGCTGATTCTAGACTCTGCGCCATCAACAAGCTTCTCTGCAGATAGTCCTGGACCAGAGTGGACAGCAAAAAAGGTTGGGTGTGTTTATGTTGCTAATGTGTAACTGTGTGTAATTTCACAAGGTAGGAAGAATATCACAAATTCTCCATCTTTCAGTTGGAGGATCTGTGGCATATAAAACGGCTCCTGCATGCATTAGTATTAATACAGAGCCTTTGGTACGTGGTTCATTTCAGCAGCAGACTCTACATTCAGGAATACAACATAAAGCACAGCACGCTGTGACAGTTAGAAGCGTGCTCTGCCTGAAGTGATGTGTAGGTGTCGGTACAGGTGACTTCCTCAGAGCAGAAATGAACAGGACCCAGGTGAGACACGAGAGAAAGAAAACACAACCCAATGGCCTCTTCGTGTCCTGCGATCGATTTTTCTCTTTCGGGGGTGAAGAGAGGAAGCACGAAAAGAGATGGGAAAAAAATGGCCCAGCACTCTCGTTCTCATGCATCAGGCAAGTCGGGCATAAAATAGTTCGTTTGGATGGGTGATCATGAACTGGCAGCAACGGGAGGAAGTTTACCAGAGCTAAATGAATGCTCAGCCTCCACTTTCTCTCTGCCTCCCACCCCGCGTTACAGCCATAATTTATTGTAATAATATACCTTAAAATGGTGGCGGGAAAAGAAGCAGGAGAGAAATGGGCCGTCCTCGCGGCGTGTTTACATTGCATATATGATTGTGGGAGAGAGCAGTGTGAGCCCTGTAGGGGGGTAACTGATTGGAAAAGGTGATTCATCTGAGGTTTTTCAGTTTCACTGAGCTTTAGTAGTCATTAGAAGCATTGCTCAGATGCTCACAGGGCTGCTTGCTGTCCTTTTTCTCTGCTCAGCATGGGCTGTCTAGTATTTATTAGTCGCTCTGTTTGCATACTGTGTATACTGTGGTCAGTATACCAGATCACATGCATGCATATTTATAATTCCTTCCTTAAAGCTTTATATTTTGAGTTTCATGCAGCTTGTGTCCATGTTTGCAATTAAATTCTGATCTGTTTCATCTCTCCTTTACTACTGGTAAGGTCACTAAAGGGTCAAATCTCAGGAGTACAATCGACAGCTGCAACTGAGTTACCGAAACATATTTTTAGAATTTACCATGCTAGTCCTGTGATTTGGCTCAGTTTTCTTCAATTCCTCTTTTTGTGCCTCAAATTTAAACCACACAACTGTACGTACTTGCCTTTAAATTGTGTCAGTAATGTTGTCCCTCATTTCTGTGAACCCGAGGATGTGAAAGTGACCAGAGGCGTAAGCTGGCTTGAGTAGTCACTTTCCTCTGAACGAATTTGCATCAGTTCACATCAATATACTCGAGCAATGTGCACATGATGCCACGTGAAAAACATCAATACTGAATTGCAGGCATTTGGTTTGCCTAAAATGTGGAAGATCTCAGTTTCATGACCAGGAGGAGACACAGTTCTCAGCGGGGGTTACATCGGGAACAGCGTCTAGGGTAAAAATCTGTGCCAGATCTGTTGCGGCAAACCCACGGAAACAAGGTAGCAGCTGACAGGAGATCACAGAAGATTCTTCTTCTAGAGAAACATGCCAAGATCTTCAAAGACCAGCAGACAGTGACTCATATTTTCATCTTTTTAAAGCTCGTCAGGACTCTAGCAGAAGCTGATAGCTGGTAAAATACAGTATGTAGGTTATTTTGTATTTGAGCAGCCTACCTACTGCAGTCCTACCTCTACCGTCCCAGAACAACTGTTCAATATCTCTAAACCTCTCTGGTGAGATTTGACACCATTGCGTTACCATTTCAAACCAGAGTTTTTTCATCTTTTGCTAGTTTTGTAAATATTTTTTATTCTTTCAGCTCAGAGCAAACAGTAAGAGTGCAGTTCTTTCAGCAAACCTATATTAGCCACACTGGCCTTTGTTTTATATTTATTATTAATTTTACATTGAACTGCATCACAGATCACTACTGTAGAGTTTCGTTTGCCTGTTCCAGCAGTTTGTTCATGAATAGTTCTTGCATCAAAGTAAAAAAAAATTATGTGTTTTCTTACCCTGGCATGCAGCATGTTTACAGGAAGCTTAAAGGTTTAAGCTGATGAGGTCAGCCATGTTTCTGGTCTAGAGAAATAACAACAGAGACAGTTTTACTGTCACTTTAATCAAAGCTTTATACAGCATGATTAATGTGCACTTTATAGTTTATTATTTAGTCTTGGCTGATCTTGAAACAGGCACCCCTGGCAGGATTGGTGCCTTGCTCCAAGTATTGACCGGAGACAATCCACTGAAAAAAAAAGAAAAGTCCTTTCAGACAAAAGAAGGTGACTTATTTGAAAGCATTTGAGGACCTCAAACACTCCCTTCCTCCATTCGCTCTCCCATCTTGGCCCTATAACTCGTGACAGAAGACATAGAGCTAGTTAAGATCATTTACATCCCGGCCATCAAGAGTTTGAGATGGCTCATTAGCCTCTAGCGTGTAGATAAAGCTCTAAATTGACAAGTGCAAAGTATGGGCTGCTCCTTCAATTTGGGGAGAACAGGAGGAGGGGGAGCTGTGAAGCTCAGGTGATTGATGGTCCTGCGTCCTCTTGGCTCCGCTCTACACTCTCAGAAGTCCTGGGACTCGGCGTTGGTTGTTCCTCAGCCAGGGGGCTGCTCACATGCACTACACCGCCATTGGACTCAACTACTTATAGACAGAAGGCCAAATGTGCTCTAACTGTAAGGGGGCCATTACCATGGTGATTAATGAGGTTGTCAAAAAACTTGACTCCGACTCTTGTGCCTCTCCCCTCCTTTATTTTTAATTTTATTGCGACCACACCGGGTTTAAAAAAATAATAAAATAAATAAAAAAACGTCTTTAAAAATGTTTCATCAAACTAATTTATTCTAATTATGCACACTGCCTACTTTTGCGCTGTGTTCCCCAGCACTCAGCTGCCCCCCATCCTGCTCCCCTTAAACCTTTTGGTGCAGATTAACGTAACAAAAAGTCTATTAATTAATATTTTGTGGCTTTTAATTCCTGGCAAGGATGCCGTCTTGATGCAGCTGCCTGTCGAGGCCCGTCACTCCTGAACCCGTGCCAAGGAAGTGCAGATGTAATTCTGTTATCTCTTGCTTAGTTGTTTACACAAATTAATTCGAACAATTAGCCCTCTACCGGCCTTTCATGAATCATGCAAGAGGAGCTGCCAAAAAATTAATACAGAGAGATTTCCATTTCCAAATGAGGGAGCTCCAATTTTGGGCGAATAAAATGTTATACCTGCTAAAGGCTCGGGAAAAAAATTAATTGTCCTCAGTGGAAGTGAAACATCTGGCGGCTTAAATCATTGGATTTAAATTGAATGTTGAAGTCGAGGCTGATGAAAAAATGCTTGCGATGACATTTTGAGAGGTTTCATCAGGTAGCAAAAGTGAATAAATACTGACAAAATAATGAGAGTCGGGCAGCGGTGAATCCCAGAGTTTCCATTACACTAAATAAAATAGGCAGGTGGCAACCATAAAAAGACTTTCACTGGAGAGTTTTACTGCTGCACAATTACCTTAATCAAAGACTCTCCCACCTTAACAAAAAGGGGAAAACACTCTATTAGTTTATGGGCATTAAAGTTATGTGAGCAAAGCCCATTATCACCTTTAATAATATGGAGATAATGGGGAAAGCAAGAGGAACCAACTCATTCAGGTAACTGATATCAAAATAAATGCAAAGCATATTTTTACTTACAATTTGAACTTTTTTGTACTCGTTCTGAAGCAAATATTTACAAGTGCTAGCTTTATTGAATAATTTCAGATGTATTTTTTTTGAGTATGGGACACTTTTTAGTCCACCCTCAAAAATAAATGAGTTCCTCCCTAACCAGGTGCCACAAGAAATGAGTGGTTTGTTTTAAGGCCATGAAAACTCCCATCTAGGCAGTGAGCTTGCATACAGACAGTATATTCTT
Source organism: Astatotilapia calliptera (assembly GCF_964374335.1). NCBI lineage: Eukaryota > Metazoa > Chordata > Actinopteri > Cichliformes > Cichlidae > Astatotilapia > Astatotilapia calliptera. The sequence goes on along the minus strand of NC_137443.1, from coordinate 27,433,304 downwards.
CAATGAAAGTGTCTGAGCTTCCCTCACTTTCAGCATAAAGTTTCCTTCTCTGATCATGCACGAAGGGTTTTTACAGATTTACCCTCCTGAAGTCACAGTTTTTGCACTCTGCTCAGGTTTGGAGCGTCCCTGAACTGCAACTTGTGTGAGAGAGTAAAAAACGAAAACAAAGTCAAGTGAGCAGAAGGAAACTTGTGAGACTCCATCAGTTGGGTTGTGTTCGCACAAGGTATTTGTGAGTTCTTTGTACCAAGATGGACGTAGCATGGAAAGAAATACAAAGGGAGTTACAGCCTTCTGTGGGTATCATCATCATGAAGTTTACGTCATTCATGTCCAGCACACGCCGTTAGATCCAAATTCCAAAGTGTAGACAGTAAAGAACTTTAAGAGTGCCGAAATCTCAGCTTGCAACCAAAATAATAGTAAAAGATTAACATGCAGGAAAAGGAGCTCAATATAGCTGCATGACAAATAAATCTATAATACTAATTTTAAGAGTAAACATAACTAAAAATGTTGATTTTCCATTTTCAATGCTTTTCCAAAGCTAGTAGATCTACTGAAAGACATAAGTAATGGAAATATATATGCAATACGAAAACCCAAGAAAAGAGCACAAAATAGAAAGCAAAAAGAAATAAAAATATATCTGCCATGGATGAAAAATCTGCTCAGTCACAGGAGAAGAACGAACTCACGGTGACTTAGATCCAGCTTTTGTTTTGGAGCTTTCCTCTCTCAAAGCCAGCAGGGGGCGGTTTCCATCCACTTGTGATCTGCAGTCTGTTCCACAGTCATATCCTCTGCCGGCTGCAGTAGAAACAGGCCGGTCCTGGAGACGATGGCCCGGTGTCTGTGTCATTAATGGTTGCCTTTCAAGCTGTCAGCCTTAACAAGTTGATTGCAAACGGAAATTGACGTTTGAAATGTAAGTGAATAAGCAGATCCTGGGTTTCGGTGGAGGGCGGGCAAGACGACACCCTGGCATCCTCCATCTTTAAACTGCAGGCTAACTGCATTTTTTTAAAAAGAGGCCATTAGGCAACAATAAGTGGAATCCATATGATCTGCTCAATAATGACATGTAATTTTGTGACAGTTATGTGTTGTTACGCAAATGTATGGGGCAAGGCTTCTCCCCTGTAAGTGCCCGCTAACTCAATTGTGCTTGTGTATTTCTTCAGCTCCATGTTTAATGTCCATTAAGAGTTGAGAGGAACATAATGGTGTCCTGTAGCACTGCACGAGCCACTGTTCCCCCCCTCCGTCTCTTAAAAGGACAGTTTCCTGAAAAAAAACCCCTCATAGCCGTTAATTGTGTCATCAATTACACAACATGTGCTTAACTTTCATGGGTTTATTAAATTATTAATTAAGTGCTCACAAGCTAATTGTTTAGGGTAGGACGGACAACTGCGTGACCCGCATTGCTTACTGGAGGAGATGAGTTTAATTATCTAGCTTGTATTTCAAGTAAATGTTTGTTTGTGTATTTTTGAAGGCACAAATCCATGTGGTTATCTTTGATTGGTGCTGCAAAGAGGAAATAAATTTCAGTGATATAAATCTGATTGCCATTAAGGGGTTTTTGGGTGAATGTTTGTTCAACGTTGGCTTAGAAAACAAATTCAAGTCAGTGAAACCTCAGCAAGAGAAAGTGCTAAGGGACCACAAGCTGTTTATTTCCCAGGTCCATTTTAATACTTTACACTAAATGACGAGGACTCGAAGGAGCTTGGGGACTAGCTATTTATGGTTATCCCACCAGAAGCAATACCAGTGTCATCAAATGGAAGGAAGTTTTGGTGAGCCTGAGTTTGGGTGGCTACCAGCAATAAGTAGGTATATAAAGTAGGCGTTTGCTTTGTATTTTGTAAGGATCAGATGACTGTTATGAGAAAGCATGACAATCCGTAGGGTGATAAAAACCTTTCATATGCGGCTGCAGAATATTTGTCTGGTGAAGGTTTCAAGTGCATCACAAATACAGTCGTTTTATTCCTTTTTCAGTATTTGTGGCCCCTTTGGGAATTCAGCCTGTGTTAGTTCTTGCCTCTGCTCAGAAAGATCCACGGGGAATACAGCTACTGGGCTTAGAATAATAGAGTGAACATGATATCAACCCTTTTTATTGAATATCAGATATCAAGCTGGTTTTATCTACCGCTCATCTGATGTAAGGTGATCTCCAAATACAGATGCAAAAACAGATGACACATAAGTTATTAATTTAACTGTGAAATAAAAAGGGCAGATAATTTCTTCTTAAGCTCAGTCGTGTATTGTTTTACTTTAAAAAACAATTTCATGGAAGGAGACATCACATTAGTACCAGCTTCTGACTGTTATGCCAGGATATATGAAGGTGGTTTGTGGTGTTAAGATCCACCAGTTCGCCGGTGACCTGCTGGGGTTGGGTTCACTCAGCATGTGGCTATTTTACCACAAGTCTCAAATCTTGATGCAACCAATTCAGTTTTGTTCATATATCACCAGTGCTGTAAGGTAACGAGGGAAAACTCCAACTGTCACATGATCCAATCAGTTGAACGATCAGAAATCTGAATAGCAAACTGTTTTTTAGCTGATGTCCACATGAATGCCAGGACTCAAGGCTTCCCTTATTCAGCCAGCTCACCTTCTTAGTATTGTCCATCTTTCTCCTCATCTCTTTTTGAGGTAAATAATGCATAAATCTGAGCATGTCCACAATGACTCCACGTTAATTCTTTCCTTTGTTTTACACTTCTGACTGTCTGCATTTCAGGATCTCTTACATTAGCTCAGATTTTGAGTTTGAGCTCCACACAACACTAACTGAGGCTCTGCCCTGTTTCAGGTTCAACCAATGGCCTTCCTCGGATCTCTTATGGCAATAACTGCACACCTGGAAAACACTACAAGACCCACTGTTTTCTGAGATGCTTTGACCCAGCTGGCTAGCCACCACAGTTCACCCTTTGTCAAAGTCACTCAGGTCAGGCCATAATATCAAGTTCAACAAGCCATTGTTCATGTGGTGCCTAACATTTCCCACCCTGTGATTGGTGGCAATCGGTGTTCTTTACGTCATCTTCAGTGCTTCCAACGTTGTGGACGATTTTGTAAAGATTAGTTAAGATTATTCCTGGTTTCAGTGAAAGCTTGTAGCGGTGGTTCAAATTCAGATTCAGAAATAATACCAAACCTTTGTTCATCCATATTATCCCAGATCAGTCACATGAGGAAAGAAAGCAGTTTTTGTACTCTGACTTCAAGACTTTTATGAAATAAAGTAGTCACGATCCACCCTAACAAGCAGAGGTAATATAAAATATATTTAAGACATAACTAAGTTGTACTGAGAAAAATAAATTTAACAATAAAGCTGCTTTTGTCCTTTTTCAGGTCTCAGATTGAGCTGATAACAAAGCCATTGTATCCATGAAAGTCAATCCAGACAAACGGTCTTTGCAGGTAAGGTACATTGCAGGCATGCATGCGTCTCTGTAGTAACACCGAGCTGCACACGGCCTCACCATCGAACATCAGTCCAGGTGGAATAGCTGTTACCGTATCATCATCTCATCATTAACATACACAACACGACCACGGCTCTTCTCATTGACTGTAATCACCTTAATGCAAAAAGCTGATGAAGTTGCCAAGGCGCAGAGTGCTCCGTCTCAGACCTTTTCTCTTTTTGTGTGTGTGTGTGTGTTTTTGTAATGGCGCTGTCATAACTGCTCTGCTCCGTCTGGGCCTAAGTGAATCTGAGGCGCCATCTTTTAAACGAGGCTAACAAATGAACACGTTTTCCCCCCATCAAACGGCTCCTGACAGTGATGCATGGGCTTCCAGATGAGCTCTGAAAAACTGATGGATCTGCGACGGTACAAGCGCTTAGATAAACTAATGCATGTAATTACGTTTTCCATTCCCACTCCATTGCAAGGCATCTTATTACAATATCATTAGTTGAAATGTTCAGCAAAAAAATGATATGGTTTGCAAATTTCTTTTTTTTCCTGACTTCCTATCACTCTCTTTTATCTTTTTTTTTTTTTTTGCCATGTGGGGTAATTACGGGAAGTTGATTTCTTTGACTGGAATAAAAGCGAATTCAATTTGTTTGCTTCTTGGAAAGACATCATCGGGCATCTCACTGTAAGTGTTAGTAATTGTTGGAAGTCTTATTCACCGCTGCTGCGGATAAGACGACCATCAAGATGGTTAGAGATGCCCTGTGTGTGGGGTGAGCGAGCGACATGTGTGGATATGAGTTTGGTACGTGTCAGGCTCATTCTTCCCGTTTTTTTAATTGGAGGCAGAATTTATCATGTCCCTTCTCATGCATTAAAATAACCCTCTACAGAACCAGTCTATTGGTGTTTTAGGACACGTTTTGGAATTTGTTTCTATGTGATTGCCATCTTACAACCCCTGATTGATATCATATTGCTCCTTTCCTTTGGATGCCACCAAACAGCTCCCACCCATTAAGGCATGAACCCCGGGATCTCTCAAGTCCACATTTTCACCCAAAGTGGTGCTCCTGCAGGCCCTCGTAAAAGGGAAGAGCTGATGGTGGCTTCTAAGAAGAGCCAAGTATTACGTAGCACTTTCAGGAGAAAGTGCGGTAATTGCTGTTCGTGCCTTTGTGGCTTGCCCCCCCCCACCTACCTTCCAATCAGTTGCGGCAGTGTCCTTCCTGCTAAAAGGGAATTTTTTTTCTTCCCACTTTCACCAAGTTCTGGATCTTTGTGACTTTCAACAAAGCTGAATTGATTCTTAAGTTCTTCTAATATTCTTCAAGTGTCCTTGGACAAGGCAACCTCATGTTGCCCCTGATGGATCCATGAGTGTGTGCATGAAAAATAAAGTGAATCAACTGCTGTGAATGGGGGAGAATTTATCTTGTACTGGGAAAGGTTTTGCGTGACCATTAAGACCAAGAACACGGTGCATAAATAGCAGTTTATTTACCATTTACCTCACTCACCTAAGGCTGCGTGAGGCTCTCAGCGTATTGATTGATTCTTAATACATGATGTTTGTCTAGTAGAAGAGAGTTCGGGTTTTTATTACAAAATTGCATTTTTAAAAATGTACTGATCAATTAATTGTTTTTGGCAGGCCGAGCACTACAGACTGGAGGTGCTCAGAAGCCGCTCTTAGCTCTGATTCATAGAGAGCTGAAATGGGGATTTAGCTGGACTTGGCCCATTTTTTATTTGCAGTGGATCATTTTTGGGAACGTGACCTGCTCTTTTAATTTGGACAATTTGAGTTTAACCGAGCATTATATTTTTTGTGTGTGTTTGTTTGTCTTATGTTTATCAGTGTAACAGTTTACCTTACCATCCTTGGATAAGAAATCTGGTCAAGTGAAGTCTAGATTAGCTGTTTTGCCCACATCGTGCAGTTTAAGAGTGTTTACATCCATCACTTTTAATCTAACCATTGCTGGGTTCAGGTTTGACTATTCTGTAGCCTGTTCTGGGTTTGTGCTCTTTGATTTTCAATAAGAATTCATACATATTCACACATAGGCTGTTTGAGCCCCATAAACCTGAAAATCACAGATAATTGACATCCTTACCGTTGAAGAAATTCCCAGTCGATGCACATTTATCTCATACACTCAGGTGTGCATAATGTCTTTTTTTCAGTCCATGCTACAGCTCTGGTGAGAGTGTGTATCTTGCTTTCATAAGCGTGTAATACATATTCAGCCTCTCTCTTGCTGTCAAAGTTGACCATGCAGCAGCAGCGTGAGCGAATGCAGTGAGTGTTTACTTGCTTCCCTGTACATATAACCGTGTGAATACTTGTTAGTCTGTGCCTGCATGTTAAAACATGCATATCGCTGCTCTCCGAGTGCGCAACGTCCCCGCTGCATGCTGTGGTTGTGCTCGCGCGTGTCTGCGCGGCTCTCTCTCGCCTGCTCTGTCTGCGAGTGATGTTTCTTGAGGAGCGAAGGAGGTTCGCGTTGAGCAGCAGTGGAGCTCATTAGCCGAGTACCAGGGGAGCGCAGCCACTGCAGCCTTCCCACCCGCCCCCACTCCGTCCTCCCAGAGCTCCTCTCCGGGGCGGCCGCCGCGCCGCCTGGCCGGGCCCTCAGCCGTAAGCCCTTCATCTGCACGCGTAGCACTGAAGGCTTGTGCATGGCGCAGCGGCAATATGCTGTCATATGCTGGGTGACGGGTGCACTTCACACCAGCGGCAGGCTGGTTTGCAAGAGATTATTCTGGCTGCGTTTCTTCTTTTTTGTTTGTGTGTCCAACATTCACAGGGAGGTTTTAGCCTAAAATCTTTATTAAAACTGAGTATGAATTTAATTTAATTTCCATCACTGTGTGTGCACGTGTCCTTTGTTTAGGAGTTCTATTTGACTCTCCAGTCATTTTAAAACTCTCCAAAATAGTTGATTCATTATGAACAAAAAAAAAGAAGAAGCTGGAATTGGAAAATATGAAGCATTTATGTGATAAATGAAGTGGCATGTGTCTACAACTTCAACAATATGGAAGAAAGGATTGTCCAAAAGGTGGTTTTAATTCACAGAGATCGTTATTTATTTATTATTCGTTATTATTCCTTTTTGTATTAGTGTGCATCACTTTGGTGTTGAGGTTCCCTCCGGACTCCTTCGCATTTTATCATCATCAGGTTTTTTTTTTTTTTAACTCTGTGCTGAAATTTATTTCAATCTTTTGAAAATACAAATGTGGTGGTGGTGTTTGGGGGGATTGGGTTGGAAGATGTGATGATGATGATGATGAAATTAGGTCACCACGGCGATGGCTATGGCAAAAAAAAAAAACCAGGACATGAATAAATAAAAAGAATTCAACACCACATGAGTGCAATATCATATTTTCGGGGGGCGGAAGGCTGCACGTGATGTCACGACGAGCTCATTGGCCGACAAAGATAATCATGACCTCGACGCAGAGTAAGATATGTTTTCATTGCTCGGCTCTTTGCCCGTTTTGCGTTAGCTGAGAGTTGTTTTGAAGATGTTTTGATGCGAGCTGAGAAAAAGCAGTGGTTGTGACACTTCTTTTTTTTTTTTTTCCTTTTTTTAATTATCCAACATAAGATGCAAAGCAAACAAAGCCCAAAACACTCCACTGCTTATTTTCTACACCCCCCCCACATCTGATGCAATTTTTACAGCTCTGCAGCAGCTCTGGAGCGCCTAATCTGCGGCGTGTTAAAGCCACTGGTATGAAGATGGTATTGATCAGAACATATGCTGACACGCAAATGAATCCAGAAACAGCAGGGAGACGACGATCCAGTCAGTCAAAGCAGGGGAAAAACCATGCTGTTTCCCAGAGAATGAGTGTATTAAAGCTGAAATAAACGGTGTGTAAAAGCAAAATCAGAGGCTGGATGTCTTTTTTTTCTTTCTTCTTCTTGGATTTCTTTAGTCTTCAGAGCAGATGCAACACCTTTGCGCCCCTCAAGGGATGCCTTCAGGGCGAGGCTTGAGGGGACTCCTCTTATATAAAATGAAATGTTACAAATAAAAAAAAACCCAAACAATGGCGTGCATTATGAACTGAACTGGAGGCTCCTTGCACCGCTCTGTCTTTGACAAATGAGACTTTCATTGGACAATTATCGTTTTCGGGATCGCAAACGTGCGAACAGAATTTGTCACTGTCACTTTGTGTGTTTAAGGGCATATTAATCAAGTGATTAATTGCCAGATATTACCCGGTGAACGCGGCCTGTGTTCCCCCCCAATTCAAGTGCTACTTTGCCTTTGAGCGTGATTGGTTAATGATTTTGGGTTTTGTTTGCAGAGGGATGAATGGATTTGTGTAATGTTTACTGGCACGTCTGAGGGGGGAAGCTCAGCATACATTCAGGATATTTTAATTATTAAAGATTAAAGACCAGAAGATAGCTTTATTCCTGGGAGCGGCGTTGTGCTTTAACAGCGTTTTTCTCTTTTCATTTAGGCTGAGCTGCTTTATTAGACGATGCGAGCGTAGGATTGGGTGTCGTAGCTTTACCTTCTGTTCTGATTTCAATATTTTTATGTTTTATTGCAAACAAGCTTAGATAAGTAGGCTTTAGATAAAAAGCAGCACGGGTCAGGATACCTAGCTTGATCAAATGTGGATGCAAAAACATTTATCAGTTTGGGGTGTAAATTTTACTTTCTGTAAGTACATTTTCACTGTTCTGAGTTGACTGTTAGATGAAGAAAAAAATCTCGATTTCATGTCAGTTACTACAGTAGCATGGAAATAGGTTGAAAAGTCTAAAGAAGAGGCCAGAGGAAAATCTGAAGCACAGTCTTCTTGAATGGGATGATCGACACCAGTAATGTCAAACTCATTTTAGAGCCGTATTGATCTTAGGTGACTAGTGAAGCTCTTGAGATGCATGAGATACCGTAATATAAGAAAAAGAAGTACAATTTCAATATTACGTCTCAGCTTTTCTTTGTGATAAAGAAGTGTTGATGTAGTAAATGACATAAATCTGTAAGCGTAACTTTTTGGGTTTAAATTATAAGTAAATGTGTAATATGACTGTAAAAGTGTAAAATCAAATTACAGTTCAGACACATCAGTGACACTCCTGTAAGTATAAACCAGAAAACCATTGCAAATTTGCAATTTTTTAGATTTTAAAAAACATTCTACTGTGGACCCATTTTTAATTTTTTTTTCTAAATAGTAGATAAAGAAACCCTCCCTGAAACTTTCATGTCATTTAATTGTTTATCTCGTACTTAAATATTTTGGTGTAGTATGAATGACCATAGTCAGTATGAAAAGTAGTAAAACTTGTTTGACGGGCTGGGATGGAGTGTTTTCTGGGCCTGTTCTTGATTTGGAGTTTGCTGGGTGCACGTGATTCTTTTAGAGGAAAAGAAGCAGACACAAACCAAAGCTACGCTAAAAACTAAAACCTGATGTTAAAAAAACTTTTAATTTCTATAACAACAGAAAAAAAAAGATATGTGAAGCTAAGCCTTTAATCAATTTGGTCATATAAGCCCACAAACACAGCACTGACATTGAGCCGTGTACGTGACTTCGTCAGCTGCTTTCTTCAGATATGCCCTGTATTGTGTATTAAAATAAATAATTGGTAAAAACAAATGAAAACCAAAACTATAGCTCAACATTTTTAGACAGTATAATCCAAACTGAAACAAGCAAACGCACTCTGGAAACAGACTGAAACTAAACCAAGAACTAAGTCATAATGGATCGCCACACATCTCCATCTTGGTTAGTAAAGTTCAGAAACAACAGCTTAAGAGGAAAAATATAATTCCACGTCATTGAGTTTCTTGTTGACTTCTGCAGAGGCGTCATGAACGGAAGCTCTGCAGCAGCAGCAGGTGATTAAAACCTCCAGATCAACCGGTGACGCCGGCGAGGTGGAGGTGTCTGCACCGAGCCCAGAGGACACTAAAAGAGAAAACCTACCACAGCCGCTGTGTGCTCACCCTGCTGCCATCTGGCAAGCTGATACCAGACTAATTGTATTAGCACAGCAAGCAAATACTATCACATATGTAAGAAGACAGGAAGCCAATGAGACACGATTTTGGAGTGCTTTGGCAAATCTTCAAGCAGCTATATTATATTTCATTACACTGACTTCTTTATGATGTCTAAAACACTGTGTGTACACACACATTGTGCTGTTTATTTTTAAATTTGCATGAGGGAACATCAGATCTGAGATAATAAAAATAACTATTAAACACATAATTTCAGGAAATCCTTCCTATCACAAGGAGGCAGCCTCCTCCACTCATTGACATGTGATTATATGTGCTATTTATTAATAAAAACAGTATTTTTGTGTCATGGATTTAAAACAACAAAAAAGCATCATGCTTGAACACTAGAGGGAGCTAAGCTAATGTGTGATGTGAGCCGGCTGTCCTGAGCTCACACGTTTTGGTTCAAAAAAGCACTTCTAATTGGGCCTCTTTGCTCTCCTCCAGCTCGGCCAAAAACACGCAAGTCTCCTCGCCGACCTCCAGTCTTAGATGCACAATTTAGTTTTGACAAATGTGATGTTTCAGTTAAATTGTTAATGCGGCAACAGGACTCTGCGAGCCAGACATCAAAGGGCATACATTAATACATACCGCTCGTGTTATTTCTTGTTCTGTTTAGTCTCCTGGGGAGAGGAATACTCCGCGTGAGAGATCCTCCTGCTTCTTTTTTCCTTGTCGTTAATAAACCCTGATGTTTCTTTTCCTAAAGGTAAAGCACCTCTGCACGCAAATGAGGAGCAGAGATGAAAAAAAAGAAAAATGAGAAGAAAAACGAGGAGGGCCGAGCCGGATGATCTGCCGACGTTAAGAGGCGTGCTTTGAAGAAAATTCCATCAAAGGAAAAACAATAAGTGAAGCGGTGTGAGTGTGTGTGGAGGGATGGTGTTAAATACCTCTTGTTGTTCAGAAATGCTTAAAATCTCAATTGGCTCCGTTAACTGGCATCTGGAGAACAATGAGATGAATCTCTTTGGGGTTTATAAAAGGCTTTTAGCGTTTACGTCTCCTTCCATATGCTGTTGCGTGATTGCTTTGCGTCTTCCTATTAGCCCCGCGCACCTTGTTTCCTGGGAAAATGTGTCGGCAGCGTGGTTTCTGATGTTTGAACAGCACGAGGCTCGCCTGCTTTCCCGGTTCCAGAGAGAGAGAGTCTAATAAATATGCAGGACTTTGCCTAAATAATACAGTCCACAGTCACAAATAGGCACATAATAGGTGATAATGGTGCTTATGAAGCTTTTCTGGAGCCCTAAGGGGCACGCAGCAGAGCCTTTTTTTTTAGCTACTCTTTGCATTGATGAATGACAGATTGGACATGGCAGTGACTTCTTCAGCGGCGAGGAGAGAAAAGCTTCCTGCCTTTTGTTTAGCAGATGTGTGGAGGAGCCGAAGACGTGCTCATTTCTGACATTTCTCCCCAACCTGCTGTGACACAAATAGACTCACTGTCACATGATGTATAGTCAGGGACTGGGTGGGGGGTGGTGGTGGTGAGAACGGCCGCCGATGTAGAGGAGCTTCTTACACTGCGGTGTGAGGCGTGTTTGTGCTTGTGTCATGTGGTAACTAAACTCTCTTCAAGGCAGGTTACTGAAAAACGGCATTCGTAGAAAATAAAGTCTTCTCCTACTCAGTAGGTTAAGTTCACAGTTCTCTCCAAAATAAAATATCATCTATGTTTCCTCTGCCCCATGGTGCTGTTTATCCATGTGCATTTATTTGGCGTGAGCTGCCCAGTTTTAGAGCCGCCTGCCTTCTCTTGAATATAGCAGAACTAAATGGCACCCCCGTTGTGGAGCTCACATTTAAATTTTAGAAAAACTCAGCGGTAATGTCTCATGACCTGATTTACTTACTCAAAAATCTTGTTGTGCACAGTTTCATGTAGGAACTATTTTCTTTCTGCCGTCTACATCCGCCAACCCGAAAGGGGGTTGCGGGTTGCTGAGATTACAGCTCAGCTGACTAATGTTTACATTCTGTCAAAGTGTGGCCCCGGTGGGGCGGGGGCAGTGGCGGCCCTTGGTGATATTTTATGCAGCCCTCGGGCATGACAAGAAAATAATGGACTATTTGTTTCACACTGATGATACAGCACCACAGAACAGGCCCGAAACCAGAGCTTAGAAATTATTGAGATCCAAAATGTTTGTATTTTTAAAAAAGTTTTTTTTAACAATAACGTGCTGATGTGGACATCAAATGTGTGAAAGCCCAGTGCCATCTATCTGGTTAAAACTGCTTGCAGTAGAAAACCAAAAAATGAACCCCAGACGGATCGATGCCGACTTCGTTTCCACGTAAAATACACGCCAGTCCAGAATGAATTCAATGGAGACGAAGGAATTAAATACATTTGTTGCACAGAAAACGTGATGCATAGAACTCCTAAAATCATCCCCGCTTTGTCCGTGATATCAGCATCAGAAATTCAAGACAATTAATAGCAGTTAACTGAAATTCATAAGGTTATGAGTTCAAGTCATCTTTGACATTTTTTTAAAATTTGCTTGTTTCATTTTTTTCTGCTTGATAAATAGTAGAAAACTATTCTTGAACACAAATGTTTTGGTTCTAGAAAGTCCAACAATGACATCCAGGCGATGTTTAAGTCTTTCTGCCATTAAGACAACGTTTGATGACCTCCCCTGTGTCCTTAATGATGAGTTCTGACACCTCCAAATATATTAATAATAGCGCTGTTTGACAACCATTAGAACAGGTTCTGGAGTTTTCCTAGGGTAGGCCTGGTAAGCTGTACAGGCAGAGATCACTCTCACTAACTTCTGATGCACAGTCATTTTGTTCTGGAAGGCGGCCTGAAATATTATGGGAACTGCTCAGTTCAAAAAACAGAAAAGTTACTCCTAGCAGACGCCCAAGGGAGAAAGACTCGGGAAACACCTCGAACCAACATTGAGGTAAAGTTGGTGACGCCAGTTTCAACTTTTATTTTGGAACTATTATTCAACCTAGATGTTTTGTCTGGGTAAGTCTGGCAGACCCCCAAAAGGTGTGTTTTTTAAGAGTTTCTGAGTTTTAAAGCCTCTCTGAGTTGAAGATTGGATTTGAGGAAAATTAATGTTTGCATTTAGTTTTCTTCATTCCATGTACAGCACGATGCATATTTCGCCTCTTTTATGTAGGGTTTCTGCTACTTATGAAAAAACAGAAAACTAAGACAAAACAAGAAATACAACCTAAAAGTACCAACTCAAAAATAGAAAAGTGAGATAAAATTTAGGTCACTAGAACCCAAATAGACCATCACCTCCTCAATAATGGTTAAATTCCTAGCGCAAAAAACAACTGCTAACAGAAGACATTATAAACAATGCAAAGATTTAATGCTTGCGTAAGTCATAAGCATTAAATTTGCAGTCAGATATCTAAACTTTGACAAGCGCAGGTTTAGTTGTTGGGTAGATGTGCAATAGACAAGAGTTTAAATCAATAAAAGAGAAAATAGTTCCTGGAACAACAATTTTGGTGGATTTTATCGAGTAACTAGAACATTCTGCAAAGAGCAACTGTAGATCTCGACAGCTGATATCTCCTAAACTGGTCAACTCTGAACAAAACTGCCACTTGAGGACCTCAGGTTAAGCCAATATCTGTTATTTCCCTCATGTTTGCCCGCCTGCTACTACATTTGAGGTAAGGGGAAAAAAAAGGCCCATCCTTGTCTGTCTCATTCCTTGTCTTGTGAGGTCAGCGACAACCTCGAGGCCATATCACCTCCTCCACTCGTCGCTGTTCTTACAAACGTCTCGCCGACGAGCCTGCCAGCCATCTTAAGCGTCTCTTAACCAGGTGAGACGTGACGGCCTCCGCTCGTGACCTCCGCATCCTCTTCGTGACAGAAGAGGGGCTTTGTGTGTTTGCGTCGTGCCTGTTTGGCATTTTCACCGTGAAGTCTCGGACCTCTCCGCAGCGCCGCGGGCCGTTACCCGTCAGGTCTGAGACAACGTCGACATTGATGAGAGCGGGGAAAGGGGCCAGGTAGAGGTGGATCTGTCAGCGCCGATTTGTCAGGCCTTCACTCACCACCTCTCAGGCGCCAACAGAGGTATAAGTGCAGTTTCGATGAAGTCTGCACTTACTCATCCACACATGGAGGGTCATCTGTCTCCTCTGTGCTGTCCAAACAACAGATAGTGTCCTGAAGAGTTAATTTATTGCTGTCTAAGTGAATCACCTTCAACAGAAACATAACAGCAGTGCTGTTTTTAGTCAGAGGACGCTGTGATAGATGAAGCAGGCTGCACTTTTTTAATCTTTTTAAACAGTTGTTTGACAGTATGAGAGTACGTAGAAAATATATCTTCAGGCTGGTTCAATTTCCCCTCGAGCTCCTCCAAGCTTCAGCTGACCTTTTTCATAGTTTTGATTTTTACTTGTTTGTGCTGATGTTGATCTTTTTGGGATCTCTGTAAACACAAATTTGAGTATGAAAATGCAGAATCTGGTAGCACGCAACAAGATTTTGGGTGCCTCTTGCAGTCCACATAATTGAAACCAAAGCCATTGATAAGGCTTTGGTTTCAATCAGACACAGTCAGATCTGAGAAAAAAGTTTTCTTTGTGTTTTTTTTTTTTACTTGGTTTAATTTGGTTCCAATTATTGTCTGCTCTTGTGACAGTTTTTTTTCTATGAAGCAATTTGTAACTTTAAGAAGAGTGAAATATAACCTTTCATATTCATATCTTTTTATAAACAGCTTTACAGTTTCTCATGTAATTGAAGGCTGTTTAAATTACCATTAAATAAATGATACCATCTCATTAAGGTGATATTGTCTGAAAGAACTGAACAATACTTCTTGTAGTGAAGGGAGACATGCAGAGCAGGATGCTAGCGATAGGGTGAGAAGAAGAAGAAGAATGGTATTCAGTGAACCACAGAGTGTGAGTAATAAGCTATTTACCAGTTAGATTCTGATGAAACTGCACAGGAGAGTCCCGACATTGGTAGAAGTTAGAACCTCTGGACTGGTGGATGCAGAGATAAGGCTGAGCACTAAGATTTAAAAAGAACAGAGGCTGATGGGCTCACGCAAGGCGGGCAGTAGAATTATTGGACCAGAGTGACGATAAACAGAGTTTGACACCCACCAGGCACCCAGGAACGAGGCAGACGAAGCATACTCAATCAGCAGCTGCATTTGTACGGTGCTCCTCTGCACATACAAATGGTACCTGACTGCCTGATCTGATATCCCTGTGTTGGTGTTGTTCTTACACCATCCTAAAAATGCGGGTCCAAGAGCAGAACTGGTCAGTTATGTTGTCTGAGCCTTCAGTTAGGATTACCCAAGAAGTCAGACAATGCAACTAAAAAGCATCCCCAAACTTAACTTAATAGTATATTATATTATTATTTATCCTCTAGAGACACGTTTCTTTCTTTCATAGTTGGGGAAAAACACTTAACTTCCTCAAAGCTTCTGCACTTTGAGGAAACCCTGCTCTAACAGCTGACATGTTGTCATGTCCGGGCTGACCTGCATGCTCGCAGCAGAAGCTGAAACAGTAGCCTCATTTGGGCCTAATTTTAGCTATTTTTGGCACTTGTGACTGAGATGTCACTCACATGAAGCGGAGCTGCAGCCGAGCTCCACTGAGTCAGTGCTAATGTGGCCGATGTGGTCCATATTTGGATCAAATATTCACTGCTATCTGTGAAGAAATCCTGTCCCGCGCTGATAATTGTACAGTTTATGTTTATGAAGCCAGTAACACAAAGACAGCTTCAAATACAGACCAGTCTTATCTGTCCGGCTTGTTTTGTGCCTTTCTAGAATTTTCCTTATGAGTTATAAATTGAAAGCTGAAAGTTAGATCTGTACATGTTTACACCCTCACCTGCATCCTTTCTCCCCCCGCTGTTATTATTTTAAACCTCCCACGGCCCTAATATTCCTCTGTAATTGCACCTAAAAATCACAAACATTAAACAAGCAAGATGTCTAGACTGGTGTATCTGCATTTTTTCCCGTGTTGCCGTTTGTTTAAACGACTCCAATATCCACCCCATAACCTTTTTTAGCCATTCGGTCCTCGACTCCCTCTCCTGCCTCTTGATTTCCCCAAAGTGCCGTGTTTTATGTGTGCTTTTCTTTGGAATCGGGCTGTGGGGGCGAGAGGAGCAGAGACGACTGTCCCGAGACGTGGGAGAATGAAATGAGGTGGCTGTTTATTCTCCCCCGCCAAAGCCACATACCTTTTTAGAGTGGCTTTGGAGCCAGGCCTAAAACAACACCAGAGGCCATGTACACAAATTACATGTCTCGGAGTGAGGAGAAGGATGCATGGAGGGATGGGAGGAAGGATGGAAGAGTGTGGTTCCCAGTAAGAAATAATAGCACTCGTCCAGATCAGTTCGAGCTGATGTGCCAAATAAGCCTGTTTCTAAAATATTTTTTTAATTCACCACATTCACTCTTTTTTTTGCTGTCTTCAGACAGAGTTCATGTGGAGGCCGCAGAACATTATACAACATCGAGTTAAGAGCTCGCGTTTCATTTTGCGGAGGAAACGGAGGCTGACTTTGATAGATTACAGCGAGGACGAGTCGTCCTAATTGAAACGAATATCGTAATTTTTCTCTCACGGCGTTTTTCCCGTCCGCCCTGAGAAACCCAGACAAATAAGAGCAGACCTGCTCCGTTGTTCACGCTGCAGTGAAAACAAAGGTATCGGTAATAAATGCCACGCTGGGGTTTGCGGTTTTTAGATCGTCAGGGAGGAAAATAACAGCTAGCGTGAAATGATAGGGATGGTAATCCAAGGTAAATATTTAAAAATTGTCCTTTTTTTTGTTCTTACTTTCAGTAACAGATATTTTTTAGGGGGAGTAATTTTATTGAATATGAGCAGAAATCTGGGCTCTTTGCTCATCATGAATATTCAGCTCCATCATCAGGCACCTCGTGGGCTTTTTTGTTTCATAAATGTTTGCTTATGTCAAGGAAATCCTGTAGTGTTTACCTACCCTGAGCCGTGTAGCTGCTTCTCCTGTTATTAATTTGTGTCGGGCTTATTTATTATTAGGCTTGTCTAAGCACTTTATCTCTGCTGCGAAAACTGCTGCACCAATAAAAATGTATTATTATTGCGATTACTCTTATTTACTCTGCGGTTAAGTAACCTCAGGAAAAGTGACAATTCCTGGAGTGTTTACCCACATTAATCTGCTGTGTGAGCTCTGATCTCACACGGCCTCCCTCCCTCCCCATGTGACCGAACGCCCGGACCCATCCCGTGGCTGATGGGGTCCAGGAAAGGGGTCAGCGCGAAGCAGGAAATGGGGGAAGCTGATGATGATGACCAGCGGCCTGGAAAGCGTCTGCCCATCCATCATGGCGGTCCCTATCTTCCACAAGGCGATGCGACCCGGCTCGGGCTGTGAACCGACGTCCACGGAGCGTGAGCAGAAGCGCAGCTTGTGTTGAGGTGATTGCTGTAATTATAGCGTTTGCCATTCCAGCTGAGAGAGACGGAGCGAGAGAGGGGGAAGAGAGTTCTTTGCTGGTTGGTAATTGTGTGTGAAAAGGTGGAGAAGCATGGGTGGGTGATATCATCCGGCCTTGGAGAGATGAGACTCAATATTCCCTGTGTGTAAGCATGTGTGTGTGTGTGTAGGCTCAGTATTGTTTGGCAGTCAAACATTGCATTAGTGGTGCTGTGGGCTTTGACACACCCCAGCTGTACTCCGTGTGAAAACGCAGGTTTGGGACTATTTTGGATTTTCCACGCAGTCTGTGGTGCGCAGAGACGTAATCACGCAGCCAAATCAGAGGCCCGGTTATTTATTCTTTTCTTTCACATTAAAAAAATAAAACACACACACACACACACACACACATAGGAACATTAAAAGTTTTACAAAGAGCGAGAACAACAAGAAGAAAAAGGAAAAAAAATGATGCCAGAATCCAGGCGTAACTGCCCATAGGCTGTGCAGAGGCGGCCACAGCTGCTGGCTGGTCGAGCAGGCTGGATGCTCTCCGAGGCTATGCAGATGTTGGAGCCCTGCAGCCACAATAATGCACCTCTTAACCCCACCCCCACCCTCATGATGTGCTCTTTTGAAGCTTGAAAGCACCTGTGCATGAAACAATAGTTAAACGATATCACAGGAAACGGCAGCCCTCTCAGCTTTTCCTCTTAAAAGGGAGTTTTTCCTCCTCACTGTCACCAAGTGTTCCTCATGGAGGGGTCATTGGATTGCTCCACTTTGGGAAACGGGCTTCTTGAAACAACTGTTATTGTGCCATCCTGTCTCAGCAGATTTAAGCGCTGGTGATGTTTCACTTTCTTCTTAGCACTGTTCTCAGGGACCCCGCACAAATAGATTATCCAGGGGGAATTTTATGCTTCTTTTAAAGAGACAAAAACAGCTAGTGGAGGAATGACATTTGCAGTCGGGAATCAAGCCAGGCACTGCTTTGCACCCATGTGGTATGTGCCCGAAATACTCTGCAATCAGATCTCTTCCAGATGTATGTGTAAGCCAGCTGAACTCAGCCTCATTTACACAACACCTTTCATAGCCCAAATTGTTTCACAGAGCAGGAAAACAACAATAAATAGAGTTTCGTTGAACATGAACAGCAACAAAACAGTGAAATGTGCAAAAATGTTATCAAAGGTTTAAAATTCAGATGAGGAGAGGGTAAAAATAGCAGCAAGGAGTAAAAAGTAGGGATGCTCATGATTTTCAAATATTTGAATATAATGTAAAATATAACGTAAGTCTAAAAGTTCAAAATGCGACTTAATAACAAAAAAATTCAGGTTATTTTCTCAAGTTTTAGTTATTCTCTCAGAAGTTAGAGTCAGTAAGTTGAAAATTTTCTGTAATAACCTGAAAGTTGAACTTAATAAATATATAAATACTTTATGTATTTATTATTTACTTTCCGTGGTGGAAACAAACTTCATAATGGTGCGAAGAGTATTTTTATTTAATCGGACAATAAAACCGCAAACGCACAAATTTAGGAATACTGTTTTCTGTCTTTGATCTGTGTTTGGCATTTTTAAAGCCGTTTCTGTAGTTTCACAGACAACTAAAGGAATGCAAACTTGCTTTTGTAATAGGCTGCTAATAACAAAGTGACCCTTTGCTAAGTTCTCTGTTATGCATAGACACATCTCTTTGTGTTAGTGGCCCTTTTTATGCTTCAGTGACTCATAGGTCAGCGTTAAGGGTCTTAATAAACAAAGCTTTCCTCTGAAAATGGTCAGGTACAAGAACTGGAGTGAAAAAGCAGATTACTTGATAATTACAAATGTCAGTATCATTCAAAAGCCATATTCCTTTATATGTCTTAGACCCGAACATGAAAAGGACAATTTTTTTTATCTTTCTACTATGAGAAGAAATGTAAATGTCATCATATCTGGATAAACCCCATGAGACAGAAACAATCAGTATATAATACAGACAGAAATCACATGAAGCCACAGATTGACAAAGTAAATGAAACTACAGCCTTAAAAAGACCAAATTTAATGAACAATGAAGTTAGATAACAAATAAAGTACAATAACCAAAATAAAGGAGTAGATGACATACACATGATAAAAAGTGGATACTTAAAGGTAGCTTTTTCCGATCAGAGGGATCCTTAAACATAAAAGCTTTTTGTTTTTGCCAACCTCTTTAGCTACAAAACACGCAGTAAGACAAATTGATCAGAGGTTCTAAACGCATAACTCGAACTAGAAAGAGCTAAATATGTCATAGACATTATAATGCATTTAAATCTGTAATAAAACATTTGTATTCCTCCTTTAAAGTGCCTTTAGAAGCTTAAAAGTTGTGTTTGCCTTATATTTCCTCATGCTCAGAGGTCACATATATACTGGCTGGGATAAATGTAAATATCTTTGTGATCCAAACAACTCAGACTGCAGAAAAAAACAAAAAAAAAAAAATGAAACTGTCTGCCCAAGTGGGGCGTGTAGGCAGAAGAAAAGCACTAGGGCGGGCAAACAGCCATGAAATCCCCGATGCTTCCTGCCAGTGTGGAGATAGGCCCCGCCAACTGCCCAAATCCACAGCAAGTCCTCATGCCTCCAAAGCATGGAGGAGGAGGAGGGTGGAGAGGAGGGATGCCGCTAAAGCCTCTCCCAATGTCAAGTGGCATTTATTAAATACACGGACAAGAGGATGTTTTCATGCGAGGGTCCCCGGTGATCTGTGTGGTCCAAACTAGAGTGCCAAACCCAGAGCTGCTGTCTTTCTCTTCGTCTTAGTCGCTTCTTCTCGCCGGTTTTGTCACCGGTCCAGATTGGCGGTAATCCCTCGAAAAGGCCTCTCCGAGTCTCAGGTACACCTCGCGAGCGAACAAAAACGTCTGATAAGACGACGTGGCTGACGGCGATGATAATAAATAAGCCATTAGGAGACGCGGCACCTGTGGGAGATCTGTTCGGCTCCTGCAAAGAGACGCTTTGCGCCACACTCCGAGGACTTGAGAGGATTTGGGTGCAAATCACATTTTGTTATATTTTTCTCGCCCTCTTTTGTGCACCGTAATGTTTTGGCTAGGGTGTGGAGTAGGGTGGTATCTTCCACAACCGCCAAGCAGAGTCATGGGTGGTAAATCTCCCCTCCCGCCCTGAAGAGTCAGTCGGGGGCGGGGCAGGAGGGGTCTCCTCAGGGGCCTCAGATTAGTTCTATTTTTTAACACGTTGGGGCCGCGTGGCGTTGTGGCGGCTCTGTGAAGTCGCCGGATCTTATTTTGTGTGATGCCGCAATCAGCCAGCGCAGACGATACCAGCTGCAGACCCCGAGTCGAATGCTTATTGTTCATTTTGGCTAGAGCTGTCCAGCAATCCCAAGAATACGGGGGTTCATATCCAAGGATAATCTGTACCCCCTGTTTAATGCCTCGTCTCGAGTGCATACTACTGTTTGGTCAAAGAATAGAAGAGTGGAAAAAAAGAGAGAGAGGAGGGAGGGCAGGTCGCAGAGAGAGAGAGAGAAACGAGAGAAAGCGAGCTTAGGAGTTAACAGCATCCACTAATCCTTGGGTGACCAGTGGCGAGGCCCAGATGAGCGCTTACATTAAGGCGACCGGGATAGTTTTCAAAACTAGCGGGGCTGTCCTTTTGTCTTTTCAATGCACCGAAGCACATTACGCAGAGAGCAGGGGGGACGAGGCGGGGCGACATGAGAAGCTACATTTATCAGTTCACAGTTTCAGAGGATATTGCAAATCAATTTATTAGATTATGAGGCCTGCTTTGAGCTCTGCTTTTTTTCCTCCCCCTCCTCTGCCTCCCTCGGCCCTCCTCTATCCTCTGCCTTCAAACGTAATATTTTAAAGGAAACTCTATTTCCAGATTATAAAGCACTTTATCGCAGAACAAGGAAGTATAAATTCTGGCCCAGACATCCTAAATCCTATTTTCTCTCTCTTTCCCTTACAGTAACGTGCCTCGATCTTCTCAAGGACATTGACATAATGGTGTTTGTTATGCTTTGGTCTGTATTGCCCAATTTAACCTTTTTAGATGTGGATTCCTGTAAAGACAAAAATTAACTACCGCAAACATTTATATCTGTAACAGAGAAAGACACATGAGACTTTTGTGCTCTTTGTGGACATCAAACATCAGATTTTTTTATTTATTTAAAGACGGTGTGATGAATTAGAGTTGGCTAGCGCTTGTCCACTGATGCGGGTTCACGCTGCAGTCCAGCCCCCACAAAGTATAAAGTGTAATAATACGCAATTAATCTTCCAGCAGCAATCCAATTATCTAATTGAAGCTGCAGTTTATGAATGCTTGGCTTGTTATGTGCCGAGATAAAGCTCGGACTTCTCCTTAAATGGCGTTATCCATGTTTGGAGGATTTTTCTCACTGTGGCATTTCAAAGCGGCTCGCGCATGCCTGCTATGGAAAAGATAATTCACAATGGTAATCAGTGCTGTTTAAATCCACGCCTCCCATGTTGGGCTGACTTTGGATAAGACCCTTGAGGGGAAGGCCTTCTCTCTACTGACGGATAGCCTTTTTATTTATTTATTTTTGGATCACAATTCATCTAGGATTAATGGCACTGATGGCTCAAAAAACCGTCATATCATGTTCCAGATAGTTTTAAAAGTTGGTGCATGCGAATGCTAAGCATCAGAAAATTCAGTTAATGTGTAACAACAACTCGGTTTTCGTCAGCTAGTATTAACTTTATAGTTTTGTATTTTAGCTCGAAAACTGCAAAAAAAGCAAAAGTCATAACACGTAACAGACTTGTAATTCTAATTCAGCTTATTAATACTGAAATTACCAAGGACCGCATCCTTTATTTGTGGCATTCTGTTCTTTAGTGACTCTCTAGAAAGGGTTATCAGCCTTAGACTGAACGTAAATTATTATTTTCTTTTAGCTTTATATGTTTGACATCGGTTCAGTTCATTACATCCGCCACTTCGTAGGGCTGTAGAGCGAGTTCATGCTAACAATCCATTAAATTTTGGCTTGCATCCACCAATGTCTTCAAGGTCAACTCAATGATTTGACAAAAAGCCTTATAACTTAGAAATTATGATTTTTACAAGGTTGGTGTTTGTGGTCAAAATATAGAAAGTACCGTATACGTGTAAAGATTTAAGATATGACACATTTGACTCAAACTGCCCAGACAGCTGCTTTGGTAGAGGCTTGTACTCTCTCTCAGTGCTTCTTGGTGTATTCCTAGTTTCATTGATAATATAAGTCTTTGCTGCCATGATTGCAAGAATGTAAAATTTAAGAAGTTCAGAAGAGTGAAATAATACAGCAATGCAGACAGATGATTCAGTGACGTAGACATATCACTCTCTAAAACATCCGCCAAAGTTTGTTCTCTGTTGACATTAGTAGGCAGGGACGGGAAAAGCCTGAAAAAGCCACAGACTTTCTAATATTTCCAGTGCTTATTATCTTAACTTCACTGTCTGCAAAAATCTCTTAAAAATGATGTCCAAACAGCTTCTGATGCATGAACGGAACATGAAAAACCCCCACAATTTTGCATTGCCTTGTACAGCAAACTACTCAGCTATGAGGGGAAACCCCTCCACTCCTTAGTGTACGACCTGACGCAACCTTTCCCAAGTAAGGAAAGAGCAAATGGGAATGACACATGAAACAGTCTGGGACAAAATTAAAGCTAGACCTCTGTAGCCTTTCGGCATACGGTGTGTCTGCTCAACCAAGTGAGCTACAGCAGCCATATTTGCCCCCTTTAGTGATGCGCTGTGCGGATTCTGATTGATGAACAGTTTCTTGCAAACTTAGAGAATTTTTGATATTAATTTCAATAATTTTTGAATGATTACTATTCAGACAGACCCAGTTTAATTTATTCAAGTAAAAAAAACAAAAAACATGCAAATTAAACAAAGACAAATGAATTCTCTTTCTTACATGTTAATCTGGAAGGTTTTTGAAGTTTTAAAGTTAACAAAAGATAAAGTAAAACATGAAGACTTTGGACTATTATTTTGACCAAATTAACAAAGACATTTGTGTTGTTTAGTCTACTAAAATGTTTTTCACATTTAGATGTTATTTTTTATGTGGTTTGGGTAACTATTATAATCTTGGTCTACAGATGTACAAATCTGAAGGCAAAAAAAGATTCTGGGAACCTCCAATTATGCAGGAGGAAGCTTTGGTTGCAATGCATGTGGAGAACAATCCAATGATTACATTTGCTAAACTGCAGTCCAGACTATTTTGTTTTAATTAGCTTCTTTAAACCAATCCGAATTCATAAACAGGGGGTGTTGAACCGAACAGGAAGTCTTGAACCAGAAGTTGGTCTTGATATCTCAACTTCAATGGAAACCCTAAAAAAAGTGGTTTGCTGGTGGTGTTTTTGAAGTCCCCGCACACCTTACATGATTTTTTTCGAGAAAATACAAAGTCCCAACATTTTCTTGTTTCTGGGTGGTATGTATTTATAAAGAGAAGGGGCAAAAGGACCAATTTTGTTACAAATGGAAAAGAACCTTTGTAAAAACGATTGGGTCCAGAAGGTGGTGCTTGGTCACACCATTAGTGAAAAAGTACAATAAAGTTATATACATTTAAAAAATATAATAATATAAATAAAGTTATAAACTTTAAAAAAAAATCAACTAAAATGTGCAAGTAACATTTTTGAGTAATCCTGAAAAAACACAAACAACAACAACAACAACAAAAAGGACCAATCACACAATCTCCTTGCTGGTAAAAATGTATAACATCTTAATTTAACAATAATTTTACAATTTCTTTACTCATTTTACCGTTCCAAGTTAGCAGCTTCACGGACTCCAAAATATTTAAATATGCATCAACTGCATCTTAAATATAAAAATATAGCAACTCAACCTCATCATGAATGTACAACAACATGCAGTATATCCTTTTTGCCTGTTTATCGCACGACCGTAATACCTTCCCGAACACTGTATGTAGTGTTGTGCTGCCACATCAGCTCTGTCAGGGGAGATTTTTCAATCCAAAATAATCATCGCTTACAGACCTATTAACTCTGAAGGGTTTGCAGTGCCGCGCTCTCGGCTTTAGGAAACACTGCATATTAACTTTGCGGCTCAGCTCTGCTGAGCGGCGGCTGGTTTGTGTGTACCTGTCACATTTTGTCCCATTAAACCAAAAGACCTGCAGAAGAAAGACAGTTCCTGTCTGCAAAAAGCTGTCCCCTGCTGCTTCTGTTTATCCAAAACACTAGCATTTTACTTGTGCTAATGGACTACTACTCAAATCAAATCTGACCCCCAGAATGAGAGTAGGCATTACCAAAAGCAATATGATAATTCTCTTTTTCCCCCCTCTCTCTGGATAAATAGCAGCACAAAGCAGGGTTCCATTTGATGGCATCTTTTTATCCAAGAAACAAGAGAAAGTGAAATAACCAAACAAAGAGACGCTGGAAACGACTTTAACACCCGTCAAACTAAGTGTGCATTCACACACTTTAAACAAAGATGTGGTTACCTAAGTCTGCTTGTCCCACCATGCTAACGTTGCATTGGTGTTGTTTATGCTTTCTAATCAACAGATTTTTAGGTTTAAATTAACAAAAAAGAAATAACAAAAGCCCTACACCGGATCTGACGATATTACAAGATGTAGAAGTATGTGTATACTTCTGCAGCGTGTCCTGCACAGTGACAGTGGAGAAGGAAGGTCGTGAGTTAGTGTTGAAACAGCTCAGGGATTAGTAGATGAAATGAGCAGTTCACTCAGGTAAACCATTGAAAGGATGTAAAGACTCGGCTTGTAAATAAATACAAGAAGAAGAATGAGATATTTACAACAAAACGAGCATTGTGCATGAGCAGGTAATCAGTGCGAAATCGCTGTTATTTGAATGAACTCTTTAAATTAACATAAGCTTTATAATTATCATCCTGTGAGAGTAACATAATTAAAATTTGTGAAGATGAGAAAAATGTTAAATTCCACCTACAAATAATGTGTTTTTCTTTTGCTTCATTTTAATCTGAATTTTTTTTTTTTGATTGTTTGGTCACATCTAGTTTTGTTTTTAAGGATGAAAAGATATCATTATACACTCTCTCATAGAATAAACCCCTTACCCCCTAACTGTTGTTTATTTGTTGTGTATTGTAGACTGTAGTATTTTTACTCTTTGTCATGCTGCTGTAACACAAAAATGTCCCTTGTGGGATCAATAAAGTATGTGTCTGTCTAATAGGTCAATACGTTACCTGATATTTGCAGATATCAGTGTCTCCTGTTCATCTCGGTTTTGAGGTTGATTTTAACAGAGTGATTTAAAATGTGAGTTTTTAATGAAGACTTAATTGTTTCCCTAGCATGTAAGGGGGACTACGTAAAATAACAACAACAATAAAAAGCATTAGCACTGGCTCTTAGCCAAATTAATCTTGAAACACAGGAATCAGCCCATGAATCTGACAAGTATCCCAGCTTGTTTTAATATTTCCAGGTGCTAACACGGCGCCAACATGTCCTAAAGGACTGTGACATTTTTTAAAAGGGTGTTTTTCCTCTTTCCTCCTCGTGTACTCAATTTTTTTTTGGAAAGATTAAGGGCACGCACTAAATGTAGCATGGGAAAAGCTGAAAGCTTCATTTTTCAATCCTCCTAACCTTCTATTCTAGCAAGTTATTTGACTTACGTGTGATCTGAAAAAGAAATATAAAATGTCATTTATTTACTTGCCAACTGGTGGGGGAAAAAAGACCAAAAAAAATGCTAAAAATGTTATATAAAGATTTAGAGCATCCATTAAATATAGCGTGGGTAAAGATGTCCAAAAAAGATTAGAGTTCTATGTTCTTCCAAGTATTTAAGTTAGATGTTAAAGGAACATAAAAAAGAAAATGAATATGTAGCTTAATTACCAATTGTTAAAAAAATATCAAAAAGTCAATAATTATTTCATATGCAAGACACTTTACTCCACCTATCCCTCAGCTTCATCTTTATTAATCTTAATATCAGGTGTTAGATTTTAGTTATTTTTAACTTCAATACAAATAACCTGAAGTGTCTCAAAATACATTATTGATAGTGTGTTCTCAACTGTGCACCTTAAGGATGAGTGTGTGTGTGTGGTAGGGGTGAGGGGGGGGCAGGAGAAAGGAGAGGGAGGAGGCTGAGAGAAGAGCAGAAAGGAAAAAAAAAACAAAAAAAAAGGAAGCAAAGCTGATGAAAAGGACGTTATTAGCTTGGTCGCGGTCGGAGCCCATTTGCGTCCATTTGCATCTGGGCTGAAACCTGCAGCTGAGAGCATCTCGGCGATGTATAATGACCGGTTGTCACAACAACACGGGAGGTGGCCCCGCCGGCAAAATGACGGCCCTGTCACTCCTCCGCAAAGACGAAACGCTGGCAACCTGTAATTCCCCTCGCAGCGCTGCTTCCTTCCTGCCCGCCGCCTGGTTAAATGGCACTTTTGAAGGAAGTAAATCTACAAAGTTGTGTTTAATAACATTGCCAGAGCCCGAATGTTTGACGGGGTGAGGTGTGTTTGTGGGGGGGCGGAGAGCGAGAGGCTCACAGGGTTAAGAGGGATTTGTCATTTGTTTGTGCTCGCAGGCCCTAATCTGTTCATTGAAACGGCCCATCTTTTCAGCTAGCTGTTTTCAAAGTAAATGAAAAACAATTATGCAGCGAGAGGAGAGGAAGGAAGGCAAGGTGGGATGCTGCTCGCTCTGGGTGGAGAGGGAATGATGCTGGATCCCCCTCTGACAGGATTCATCTATGCTTAATGTGATTTTTCAATTAGGTTTTTCCGACACTCAGACTATTAAAATGTAAAATGAGGAAATATTTATGTGCTTCACTTCCCGAAAGAGGGGTATGGTAAAAAAGTCTATTTGTGCACCTAAAAATAGAGTCTGCACAAATGTTCCTGGTCAGGGCTAATTACTGGACCTCAAGGTAAATATGTGCAGCCTTTTAAAGACCAAGAAAGATACATATACACATATGTGGTCCCAATATTCATATTTATACAGTTTCTTCTGAAAACGACATAAATAGTAGGTCAGGGTTTGTTCACTAGATCAAGAAATCAGGTAAAATATGAATTTCATTATCAGACTGGTTTTACTTTTAGTAAAAGTAAATCCATTTACAGCTATCAGATAACATGCAATGAATTCCCCCCATAGTAACCACTTCTGATAATTTCAGGACAAACAGGGAAGTATGTTTAAAAGCTTTTTAAACTATTACAATTAAACAAGGTACAAATTGAAATAGATTTCAGGGCAACTTTAAAACCACTCACACTGTTTTCCCCATTCATGGTTATGTTTTTGTCCGTGCATGTAGATAAAATGGTAAAATGGAAGCAGCTCAATGACAGATTTATATATAAAGGCAAACCCATGAGAAAGTCTGCATACATACAAAGATGGTTACTAAGCAGCAGCATTCAGAAAACAGTGCGAGTTTCCCCAGCAGGCAATAAAATGTAAAACAAAGCAGCGTACAGTATTCAGCTTTAATGCTGGTCATCTCAACAGAAAAAGGATTCATTCCCAGAAAAGATTTTGAGGTTCAGCATGCACACAAAGTTCCCATTGTGATCTTAAGAAAGAAATGCTAATACACTTAGACAGCTTTATCTGTTCTGTAATGTGGCAGCATGACAGTGCAGAGGTTGGATCTGGGTTCGGACACATTTTAGAGGTCTCGGTGGCTCTAAGTTGGCCAAGGGTGCAGGCAATAGTTTATTATGTCAAAGGTTGGAATAATTAACCTTATAGATAATTAAAAGGAAAATACCACAAAGTAAAGACCCTAATCAGTCTAAATATAATATGATATGAACAAGGAGTTTAAATTTAAAAATGAATGCAGGCATTGTGGTAAGAGGTAGTAAATATTTTCTGTGTGTTTTGTTGTGTGACTGCAGTTGAAAAAAGTGTTAGAGAAAGTGCTCAGCTGCATGTCCAGTGTATGGTGCAGAGGGTGTTCAGGAACCAATAATTCTCCACAGTCGGTGATTTGGATAACCTCTCCGTCAGCTGAGTCCAAACCGTGTGTTGATTCAAACAGCTCTGCAATGACATACTCTTTCTAGTAAGTAATGTGGACGTTAAGCAGTTTCCTGTCCTTTTAAAAATGAGTCAACACTACTTATAATAAAATATATTATTATTGCCCTTCTCTGTTTGCTCTTCCATGGTCACCCATCAGCTGATGGAGGAATCCGAACCATGTGTTCCCTTCTTTTGTAAAGGCCACTTTTGGATTAAGGTACAAAATTGCCACCAGACGTTCAATATTTGTCTCAGTAAGGTACAAACCACAAGAGAAGAAAGGAAGTACATTAGAGGTTACAACATACCGCTAAAGCTCGGGTGTCAGGGTTTCCAATACAGACCAATGGGTGGCTTTGCAAAGTGTGAGAAGTGTAACAGAAATGTTATAAAAAAATATAGTTATTTCTAGATCTTTGCATATTTGCTCCACTTTGAGATGTAATGCACATGTAATAAGACATACTGTTTTTTTAAAGAAAGTAGTTCAATATTATTTTTAATTAACTGACAATTAAATATAAAAGATAAAGCTAGCTTATCATGCAGTCCGACCCCGTGTAGATCAAGTTTGAGTTTAAAACCCTGCTGTCATGTTTCAGTAAGGTACTGCATTTTGCGCACATGAACACCTTTGCTTTTTATTGAATTCATTTTCATAAATAAATGACATTAATAGGTTTTTTACCTTACCTTGGACCTTCCAGGCAAGGCAAAGGAATTCAGTGTTACCTCTCATGTAACATTCAACTATGTGAAAACAGCTGCAGGTACCCTAAAATGTGCCATCTTAAAGTTAAACCCTTCCTCGCCCCTCTATCTGCTTTAGAGCCACTCTGACAAATCTCATGAAGAAAAGTGAAACTCCAGAATAGATTTTATATTGTCTGTAATGAGTCAAACACCACAGTTGACTCGCTTGGGTTGCAGCCTCCTGTCTCTGCAGATGTGAAGTGAAGTGACACATTGATATGCAGAGAGAGAGGGAGAAAAAAACCCTACTAAACACTAAAACTCACAACCAAAGGCCTCCCCAAAAGGCAAACACATAACTAAACCTGTGCGTTGAAGAAGCAGCGGGGAAATTAGCGACAAAGCATTATAATTTGTCACTGATGCATAAATCTTGCTGACGTGCTCAGTCACTTTAATGGTGCCGCGGCTGCTCGGTGGAAGGCTGTGCAAACTTGCGCAGTTGCAGAAAAACAGAAAAACTATATGTTCGAACATCACCTTATTTGCATAATTTACCAAAAGCCAATGAGGCAGCTCAAGGAGTGCGGGTGATAGTAATAAGTGTTTGGGAAAGGCAGAAAGATCACTAATGGTTTGCCTATGGGGATTTCTCCACGCCATGGGGGAGGAAAATGAGAAATATTTTTCAAACAGCAGGGGTAAAGGTTTTAAAACTAGGAGCACATGGGGAGATAAAGATGTTCCTGCCACGGGGTGCTACGCGGGAAAAATGCAACGGCGAGGATGACAAAAAGAATGCCCCCGTAATTTCAGCATTAAGAGGTAATAATCATGTTTCACCGATGATATTAAAAACGGTAACCCGCAAAGCCGGGGTAAAATAAATAAATATATAAATAAAAGTGGAGAGGGAGCGAGAGGGGGAGGAGGGAAGAGGAGTGGGCCCATCAGGTAGAGGAGGTAATGAGGTGGTGGGTGGTGGGTAGGTGGGCGAGGAAGAGGAGGGGCTGGGCACTCATCACCAACTCTGTGTGAGAGTAAACAAAGAGTGAAGTGAGCGGGGAGAAAGAGTTCGGAGATCACGACCAAGCGGCAGATCGGTGGCTCCCCGCCGGGACCCGTCGTAAAGAAAGACGTCCTCATCCGGATGAAATATGCCATCAACACAATGCACATGCAGACATCAGTGAGATGTATGCATGTGCACTGTGTGTATTGTAGGAAGCTCACAGGCTTTAGAGTACTGTGCAAAAGTGTGGAGCCACCTCTCGTTTCTTTATGTTACGCTTCCAAGGAGCCAAATAGGCCCGTAAATTTTGAGGTGGTCTTTAAGGTGGAGCAAAAGTTTTCCATTTTCTAAAGCTTGTTCAAGGTTTTTCTTTAGACAAGGGCTGCTTCTGCTTCTTTTTAACACACGTAAAATAAGGATCTTGCACTAACTTCCAAGGTGATTTCCAAAGAGCTTTTCATTGAAAAATATCTCAGAATTGTGCACATCCATCCATCCATCCATTCGCTTCCGCTTATCCTTTTCAGGGTCGCAGGGGGTGCTGGAGCCTATCCCAGCTGTCATAGGGCGAGAGGCAGGGTACACCCTGGACAGGTCGCCAGTCTGTCGCAGGGCTAACACATAGGGACAGACAACCATTCACACCCACATTCACACCTAGTGGCAATTTGGATTATCCAATTAACCTATCCCCACAAGTTGCATGTCTTTGGACGGTGGGAGGAAGCCAGAGTACCCGGAGAGAACCCACGCAAACACGGGGAGAACATGCAAACTCCACACAGAAAGACCCCGGCCTGATGGTGGAATTGAACTCAGGACCTTCTTGCTGTGCGGCAACAGTGCTAACCACTGTGCCACCGTGCTGCCTTGTGCACAGTGTGAGGAAATTGTGCACAGTGTGAGGAAAATGGGCAAGTGGAGGAGAAAAGAAGACGTTTCAGGCCCACAAAACTATCTACAGGCAGATGAACAGTACCTGAATGTCATGACCCTAATAAACAGGAAAGAAACCCCAGCAAAGACCTGACACAGGACCTGAGAGATGCATCTGGACCTTCAGCTGATCATCTACTGTTCACTGAAGCCTCATCAGAAATAGTCTCAGTGGAAGGGTGGCTGTCAAGAAGACATTTTTAGATGTCCTGTGGAGTGATGAACCCAAATTTGACATTTATGACTGGCCATCTAGCCATCTGTAAAACAGGCTCTGTCATGGTTTGGAGCTGCATTTCACTCAGTGGAGTAATCCTTTAAATTTCATCCTCCATTTAAATGAGGATGAAATTTAAAGGACTACCTGGTTCACTCTGATACGCGATAGTCATCCATGTCAAACCCTCTTGAGTCCCCTTGGAAATTAAAATTATCGATGTGGCACCCAGAATCATAACATTAGTAAAACTACATACTTTTGACATCCACATACCGGTAAAAAACTTTTAATTAACAATGTGATTACATGTGCATTTACTCATGTGATACATAAGATATGTTCCCCTTGTAGTCTTGCATATATCAGTAAAACTACACGGAAATTAAAACAGAGAATAAGTGAACATAAAAGTGTGACATGAAACATGATGTTCGATGCAACTTGTACTCATGACCTTGATTTTTTGAGCTGTATTTGGTTTGATATGTAAATTGTATAAAAAACACCATACATCACGGAATTGACTTTAGCATAAATATTTGTTGTAAACTGGTTTTATATTTGTGGTAATTTTGGATCTAAGTGATATTTTTAGAATATATAGGAGATGTGGATGTTAATTGTTGTTTGGAGACTCGATGACAGAATCATCACCTGTTTGATACTATGCACGTGTGAGATGTCTAGTAGCCAGGAATCCCTAATTGGCTGAATCTTACTGATTGTGAAGGTCGCACAGATCGGAACTTGAATAAACTGAACTGAATAAAAATAGTGGTAAGTGGGACAGCGTGCTGATGTTATAATTTATATGAATTTTAATTAAAAAATGCCAGAAGGTGCCAGCAGCACAACCATAGTTGAGAGATTCAGGTCACTGACTTGAATTAGTGTAGGTAAAGCCTAAGAGGTAAGTGCCGACTAGGAAGCTAGCTATCTCTCAGTCACAGCAGCCCCGCTCATGTTAATCTGTTTCATTATCCAGTTAAAACAGGTGTAAGGTGGGATATTTATGGGAGTCTATAGGGCCTGACTCACTTTTGGAGCAAGTCCTAAATTTGTAGTGTTGCAGTTTACACTGGATACATGATAACTTCATATCTGTTGTTATACTCCACTCAGATTGCATAAAATATAAAGTTATGGCACAAAAAGTCTTTAACACATAAAAATATACAGTGGTCCCTCGCAATAACGCGGTTCAGCTTTTGTGGCCTCACTGTTTCGCTGACTTTTTTTGGTGCAATTTTTTATTTATTTCTTTTACAGCGCATTGTGTTCTGCGTCCTGATTGGCTGTAGACCATTGTCAATCATTGTCAGCCGCATCTCCTGTCCAGTACAAAATGCGTTCAGCTTGTCAAATTTACATAAATCTTGCCAAGACATAAAGTGCTGTACTGTATGTTTGTTTTCTCCCCGTTAAACACAACGATGTCGATGAAACTTTTGCACCGCCAAAGGCAACCGCGGGTGCCTTTGGTTTCATTCAATAATACTGGATTCATTTTTCTATGAAGGTTTGAACTTTGAAAGTATTTAAACCATTGAAGTGTGAAAATGTTCATGCCTGTCTGAGAAAAGTGTATAAAGTGTGTAGTGAGGGGTTTTACAGCCTTAAAGCATCTATAGTTATTGTAAAAAATAAAGTTGGCTACTTCAGAGATTTCACCTATCGCAGGTTATTTTTAGAACATAACTCCCACGATAAACAAACACATAATTTTCAAGCAGCTGCCCACAATGAGAGCCCAAAATATATATCTCTTCACTGACAGATCAGTCGAGGTCAGACAGTTAGATTTTTGAAGAGGAAATAATGAGGAAAAGGTGCTTGGAATAATGTAAAAATGATGTGACAATATACAGTATAGCAGTTACATCACAGCTGATGCCAAGGTGGGCAGAGTTATGCGCTGTCTTCACTTTGCTAACTAATTGCTAACCTGAAAAAACATGGAGAGAAAATAATTACTATAGTATTACTATAATACTTTTAATCTCAGTACCTCA
This sequence comes from Astatotilapia calliptera, assembly GCF_964374335.1. Classification (NCBI taxonomy): domain Eukaryota; kingdom Metazoa; phylum Chordata; class Actinopteri; order Cichliformes; family Cichlidae; genus Astatotilapia; species Astatotilapia calliptera. Next base: position 27,400,343 of record NC_137443.1, on the reverse strand, counting down.
GAAATTCATTATATAGTATGTATGTAGCATGTAGCAGTTGCAGTCACTTAATGTGTGCTTTACAGGGATGCAGTTGCAGCCCACGTTGAGTTTAAGTGGGCGGGGCCTATGGAACTACATGAAAAATGTGTAAATCTACAGGACAGAGTCTGGGGTTTCATTCAAACTTGAATTATTAATAATTCAGATGTCAAAGTGCTTTTATGCTGTTGTTGCTAGCTATCTGTTAGCAAAGTGAAGACAGCACATAACTCACCACCAGCCCACCCCGGCATCAGCTGTGATGCGACGCTGCTACACTGTGCTGAGAGTATGTGGACCAGTAAAGAGTGAAACATGTACTGTTAGAAACACCGGATTAATGAGTTTCACGTGGTTGCCGGCAGGTAGCAAAACAACTGCTGGGACTCCAGACATGCTCACAACAGTATGGGATGAGTTTGACTGTTGTATAACCATATGCTGTCTGGTCCAGAGAGGGAAACCTATGATATCTGTGAACATTTTGTGGGTAAAACTTTATAATTAGCCATGTCTTTTAAAATTTACCACTAGCTTCTATGCCCTTTAAAAAATACAAATCGTCTGATTGTTTTTGACAAACCCTTATATCTGTTTGTCTGTATTATTGAAGGGTTTTACCTCATAATAAAAAGTACATAGAGGTGACTGTTGTTGTGATATATAAATAAAATTGAATTGGATTTCACATTATAAAGTGAAATATATTAGCAGAATGCAATGCCTTTTATTGGATTGATACTTTATGTGTGACTACATAATTATATATTTAACTTTCCATGAATTAGGCTCAGTATTTTCAGTATTTTTTTTAGTACACTAATGTCATGTTTCAATGAGGTCTGGCTCTATGTACAAACACTGAGTTCAGCACGCAACAAAGACAGGCACACAAGCAATAAACTCAAAAGTACAGAAATGACTTCTGAATAATGTTCTGTGAATGTGTTTGTCTGGCGCGCTAAGGACAAGTGCTGCAGAGAGAGTTTGGTGAATGTCAGCGGACGCCTGCCTTCAACTTCCCATGAAGAAAACGATAAGCAGGGAGCCGGTTGAGACGGTCGGTCGGCGCAGTACATTGTGATAATGACATTTGGGGAGGGATAGTGTTGCAAAGCTGTTAAGCTCTTTCATTGCACCAAGAAGATTAGTCGACGAGATGGGGCTGAATGACAGCGAAGGTAGCGTCCCCAGCCTCGCCTGCTGAGGACTTGGCATGCAGAGGTCCGTTAAAAGCCAAGCGCTCACTTTACACCGAGGACCAATTGTCCTTCACTCGTAAAGTATTGCAAACCCCCACAAAGCAAGGGCATTCTGTTGTTTGTGTCTCTTTCATGTGGCTGTTGATGTCGCCGGATTTACCACTGATTTCTACTTCTGTGCTTCACCTTTTTCTTTTTGCTGGGTTCCTCGTTCTTTTGACGGATGACTTTGACTTCATTATCCGAAGTTGTTGCCCTTTCTAAAGCTCAAGTTTGGAGTTGTAAATACAGCCGGTGTCTGGCGAGGCCTGTGTGGCGAGGCTGTATTTAGTTTATCTGCTCACCCACCCCACTCTAAAACCCCCAGTCGGCTGCACAGCCACCACATTAGGCCTTGATTGACCGAAGCAAAGCAGGAAGTGGGAACTCTAGACAGCTTGTCCTATTATCTGGAACACAGGCCTGCCATCCCTTTAACTCTTTGTCACAATGCCTATTCGCGTTATAAGCCTTCGTATACATTGACGTGTGGTTTTAACCCGAGTTTCCCCACAGGCCTCTGCAAACACTTTGTCCATCTCTTGATGTTCTGTCTGGATCCTTCTGCCTCCGCCCACGCAGGAGTCATTCTTATTTATTATCTCCTGTGACAGCCGAGGGAATGACGGGGAGTCGGAGAAAGCATTTTGTCAGCTCCAAAGTGTCTGACAATCTGAATGAAGTTTAGCATGCGAAAAAACAAGAAGGCGTCCCCGATTTTTTTCTACTTATATTCCTGCTGATGGAAAGATGGGAAGGGCCAAAGAGAAAGAGGGAGAGAGGGAAATGACAGAAGGAGCAAGAAAGCTGTGTGGTACTGTGGCGATAGGCGGGAAGGTAAGGGAGGGGACGGAGTATCACACAGTGACCCCCCGCTACGTGTCCACGGTCCCCTGGTGGTCACAGCCCCAGGAAAACGCGGGGTGCAAAGTGATGAAGCACGCGGGCTGCCAGTTTGACAGGAGCGTCATCTCATGAGAGGATCAGTCTCAAACATGGCAACTCCTTGGCCTGTCAGCCACGGTCCTCTTCTTCCTCTACTTGTTCCCTGATTTTATCAACAATGATGTCAAAAAAGAGGCAAACAGTAGGACTTAAGTTTAGTATAGAGTGATGTGGGGCAGTGATGAGTGCTGAAACAACAAATTAATTCATCAACTGGCACAAAAATTCTGATATTTCATTTATAAAACACGACACTTGCATCGCACCACAACGCCCATTCACTGCAGCGATGTTGAACGTAGAGAGATAACAGTTATCTCTCTACGTCCATCTTAGGAGATTGAAGTGGTGGCGGAGTCATAAATAGTAGATGTGGCAGACAGGAGACTTTTGTGCTTTACACCTTTTCATTATGATTAAAAAATGCATCATTTTACAAAGAAGAAACAAGAAGATCCTTCTCTGCAAATGCTCAAAAAGTACTTAGTTTATTTATTTCTGTTTGTGAGAGCTTGTAAGTTTTCAGATGTCACCACGTCCATATGGTTTGTTTCTGCTCATTAAAATATTGCAGATTACTTACAATGTCCAAGTAAAGATGCTAATCTAGGTTCTGCTAATTCTTTTTTTTTTTTTTTTTGCCTTTATTATACCAGCAGATAGACAGTTCTAGGAGAAAACAGACTGGGGTGGACTCAAACCCTGCAGTAGCCTTTTAGCATATGGGTCACCTGCTTTACCAGGTGCGGTCTAGAAGAACCCTGCGCTGCTTGATTTTCCAGCCGGCACAGCTATGAAGCCACACATTTGCAACAGTTGATTGATTCAGTCACAAATCTGCCTGTTTTTACAAAAAACACTTTTCTCTTGAGATTTTTAAGGAAAATATAAATTATTTGCACATTTAAAAAATGTCATGTTACCTGTCTGAAGTGACATGTCTCAATATAACCTGTCCCAGTAACAACTAGGAACATAGAGCCTAACTTCAATCCAGTCTTTTTTTGTAGTGTTAATGGATATCAACGCACCAACAATATAAGATGTGAAAAATCCAGATTATAATAAAACTGCTTATTTACATCTACACCTCTATAGTTAAATTAAAAAAAATATATGCCAAAAAAACAGCACAATGAAACAAATCAAACAGAAGCAAATTAAATGTGGTCACAGATTGGTTTGACATGAACTGCTATTTTATATTTAAAATATAAAATAAAAATTGTATTTATGTAACACCAAATCAAAACAACAGTCACCTCAAGGTGCTTTATCCTGTAAGGTAAAGGCCCTGCAATAATACAGAGAAACCCCAACATTCACACTCCCTGTGACCAAGCACTTGGCAAAAGTGGGATGAAAGAATCCGCTGCTAAAAGGAAGAAATATCCGGGCTCAGGGTGGGGCAGGTATCCACCATGACCTTTTGAGGGTGAGGGGAGAAAACAGTAGCCGAAAAAGTAGAGTGCACCTTTACTGACATTAGTACACTGCTCCAGTATTTAGCTGTAGTCCCCCCCTCCCCCCGCACACACACACACTTTTTAAGTAATAAAGGTAAAACATAGTAATACAACACAGTGTTTAATACTGATTAATGATACATACAGGAGTCATGCTAAAATATCTCTCACAGTTCTGCCACAAAAGGTAATAACAGAACCTTTAGGAGTAATAGCATTAATAATAATAATAATGTGTTAGTTATGATGATTTTTTTTGAATAACAGGAATAAAACCTGTCGATGACGTGCTGCTACTACAACAATGGCGTCTGCTAGACCACAAATTCGTGGTCAAGGTGTTGTGGGTGGGTTCTTTCAAGTCATCCAACATATTTTTCAAGAAATCTTTGTCTTACTATGAACATGAATTTATATTCTCATGGGGGGCTGGACAGAAGACATCGCCGCGGATACCAAACAAAAGCAGACTCCGGTGTTCCTGACTTAAAAAGGTCACAGATTGACTTTTTTGTTTATTTTGACCTCTTTTAACTGAAGCTTCCAAGGAGTCCTCCAAGTCTTATAGGTGGTTGCGTTTGTTTGTTCTGAGGACACCACTTCGGCTGTGAGGACACATCTGTCCAGGGGTGATGTTTAGTCACAGACTGGCCTGAATTGCCAGGTGTGCGCTCACACTGAGGCCGAGGCCCTGACTGGCGTCAGGACGCTGCGGTGGGCATCTTCAAAAACCAGCGTGTGCTTTAGAATTTGGAGGGTGTTAACTCCGCTGCGAACAGCACTCAAAAATATTTAAAGATTTCAAGCCTCTAATTTGATGTTTGTCCAGCCTTCAAGACAATAAAAAAAATGCACTTTTTAAACTCCTGGAAAGTTTTCTGAAAAACCTTTCTGTGAATACATGCGCTTCCATGCGTGCACATTTTTAAAAAATCCTAAGTTTCTTTCTCTTGTCTTTTAGATTCCAGCTTTTAGTAACAATATAAGCATCCATATGTACATGGAAATGCATGTAATACATCTTCCTGTACACTTGCACGCACAGTAGTACTGGCAGACATGGCTTCCATCGCCTCAGCAGTTACATAAATGCAGTCTTCTCTCTTGTAATTTGTAGCCTCAGTGGGTTTTTTTGTGTTGTTTTTTTTTTTTTTTTTAATGTGATGTTTATCCCCGCAAACACAGCAAACAGATTCTGTGAGAGCAACGACAGCCGTGAAAAGCATCGGCGAGCACAGCAGGTACTCCTGAGCTCCGCTGTAACAAATACCTCTTAAAGACTCTTATTTAAATGCCCCATCTGCTTTGACAGGTGCTGTTTGAAATCTAACCCCACGGGGGACAACCTTGTAACTTTTTACGCGCCTCTTTGTAACCGCGCGAGGAAAAACAACGGGGAGCGTTCTCTTTAGTCAACCCGCCCCACTTTGAGAAAAAAATATACTGTGGAAAAGGAGTGTGTGTTTGTGTGTGTGTGTGAGAGACGAGGGGGTGTTGCTGATGCCTTCAAAAACTTTAACTCAAAGATTTCTCTCCATGTGGTGACTTTCCACTCTCTCCATCGCCACCACACACACGCACACAGACACGCGCACACACAACCTCAAGGGAGTGTAATAGTGAGCAACGCTTCTCGCTGTTTGTATGTTTGTCATTTCTCCTGTAAAATCCAGACAGATAAACCAGCGCCTACCTGCTTTCCTCTGCCGTCTCCATGAAGATGAATTACCCGTTTAATAAATAATGACATGCAGTGCACAATGACAATTACCTGACTTATTTTTCATTCGTGGGATGGGGTGCGGGGGTGTTGGCGGGGGGCTTGGATGGAAGACACCTTACGCCTGTCACGGATGGCGGAGCATAAACGGCACGCTTTAAGCTTTAATTACCTTGTTGTTTTTGTCCCTCTGACACACTGGCCCCTGCACTCAATCATACTGCTGCCAAAGCAAAGCCACGGCTCCACTCCAGAGACCCCCCCCCCTCCCCCCATCAGTCCACCGCAACACATTAAGAATAGATTAATAAACAACATTAATATCTTTTCTTTTCTCCCCTCCTCTTTGTCCCTTTCTTGTCCTGATTTTTCCTTTTGTTCTTTATTAAATCTCCTCGTCAGGCTTTGTTCGTCGTTAAAGGTTCACCAAAAAGCATTGCATTTAATTGCCCGCCACCCTTGATTGCAAGCTTGTCGCTGTCTTTGTGTGTGTGTGTGTGTGTGTGTGTGTGCGTGTGCGAGAGAGCCTGCTGCCATTAGAGCCTCCTGAAGGATAATTGCTATCAGTGTAATGATCACAGCGCTTTCATGTATCGGGCTCCTCCATCTCCCAGATATGTGCCATTAAGAGCAAGGTTGTCTTTGTTGCATCTCATGCTTGGACATAGGCCAACCCCCTCCACCCCAACCCCACCACCCCCTCGTACACACACTGCTGAAGCTTAGACATATTTCTGATATGCCGAGATATTCTCCTCTCTGGGAGTGAGGGGTGGGATGCAGGAAACAGCGGTTCTGTTTCATCTCATCAGTGAAGCAAGCCCGCATCATCAAGGTAGCGTCAATAATTTATGGCATCATCTGCGACGAGTGAATTAAAATCAATTAAACAACGGTGGTGGTGGGGGGTGATACCCGAGCTAAGGTACCAGAGGAAGAAGTGACAATGTCCAACTTCACACGCTAGGAGGAAGTCCTAATTGTATTATTTCTCAACATTAAGAATGCGAGAGCTCTCGGAGAAAACAAAAGCAAAGAGGAGACCAAAAAAAAAAAGCACACTAGCCAGACATCTTGGCATCTGTTACCATTAATTTACTGCTCACTGCTTTCAATGTGATTTCCTCCCATATGTTTCAGATGTGTCTTTGCGTTCGCCCCCTGAAAACAAACGGCTTTTTCTCTGAATTATTCACTCCAGCTATCCCCCCCCAAACAGCACGCACAAAGTAATACACACCCGTAAAAGCACCATAAACAATTCATCTGCGGCTTTATCATTAAAAGATGTCACACTGACTTTTCCGTGAGACTTGGATTTTGGTCCGCGTGTTGTCTTCAGAAAACAAAGGCACACACGCTGACACAAACATGACAGTGACAATCACACTTAAGCAGTACTCCCACATAAGTAAGGGCCATTATATACACTTACATCCTGACACAAACTGACTTAATATACTGTAAAAGGCAGGTCTGAGAACACAAACACACTCACACACACACAGAAATACAAACCACTGACGCAATCTAAAGACTCGGCAGGATGCTTTTTTTTAGGGGGGGTGCGAGGGATATTGTAGCCACTTCCATTTCCCATCAGATAAGCCTCAGGTGTGTCTTCTTACGCCCTAATATGTTTAGTCTAAACTTGCTCCTGAACACAATCTGCTCCGATGGATCACAATGAGACAGGAACCGTCCCTGGTACCCCTCGGCTGATAACGGTCTCTGCTGTAATGGCTCTCCATTGTTGTGCAAACACAATGCTGTTTCAGCCGTGCCACTCTGACAGGCCGAGTCCGACCTGCCTTTGAAGTCCCCCCCCCCGCCCTCACTCTCAGATGCCCTCTCGTGCCACCAGCTCTGGCTGAATGATTGATGACGCAGATCAGGAGAGGTCGCAGAGAGTGAAATATAGATTTCAGAGAGCACTACGCAGATGGCAGGACTTAATGCATGATGTTCAAATTTTACGCCATATCTTTGTTATAAGTTGTTTATATTTCCTTTTGTACAGACAGAATAAAATGTTTAAGCTTTATTGTGGTTTTATTTTAGCAGCTATGACGCTGTAAAAAAACTGTTTTGAGTTGATGTAAAAAAAAAGAGGTTATCAATATTTTGTTTTAATGTAATGGAATATTTCAAATTTCAGCCAACACAGTACATTTTATACTGCAAATATATATGCTGATGCTTGTGAGCTTATGGTATATTACAGTGTTTTTTTCTTGACATTAGAAATGAACCCATATTTAATTTATCTGCGTAAAATCATCATGTTACATAAAGGCTTGCTAGTGGTCCATAAAGTAAAGAAATTAAATATAATACAATGGTTTTTGAAGGCAGTTTTGAGTTTATATTTAAAAGTCCTTAATTTAGACTCATCAGGATTGTTATTTTAGTTATGCTACAACATCAGTGTTGATTGCTGTTGATGTGTTGCTTAGTTTCCAGCATATTTGTTTTGTAATGGGCCCCAAGACCAAGACTCCTGCGATTAATTACATCATATCCAGTCAGTGTTTAGCTCTAAATTTAAGTACAGCAGCTCTAGTGTGAGGAGTACCCTGCACAGATTCAGGGCGTCTCTATCTGTGATAAAACCTGGTGTCCTGTCATAGTTCAAGAAAGACAAGCAGCTGAATTCAGGGTGAGAACAAACAGACCGATACCTTGTTCACCAAAAGTAATGAATATAGATAAAAAATACAGTTCCTAAATTCTTTTTACATTATTAAACTATTATAGTTTGGATTAATAATGACAGTAACATTTACTTTGTCCTCTGAACCTTTTGTTTAATGCTTTAATGTTGCATTTCCAGTACAATACCTAGTTAGGGTAGGTACAATGTAGAATAACAATTTACTGTAATATTTTTTATAGTAAGACACGGTCATTTTATACAGTATTTATAGAGTAATATTGTTTTCACAATAGAAAACTATAGATTGCTGTAGGCAGACTATTACTACTACTGCTATACTGCTACTACTATATTTTAAAGTATGAATCTATTGTTATAGACTACTAGTTAAATTATAACATTGTCTTACTGTCAATTTTTTTGACACAGTTGTTTCATACAGTGATGTTTTTTCTTTAAGAAACTCAGTGGCAGATTATGATAGATGCACCTACAGTACCTACCATTTTCTGTATTACTTTTAAAGTACTAAACTGTCTATGACTATTTTTACGTGATAAATTATTATTGTAGATTACAGTAATTAAGAATATTAAACCAATGTTTTCTCATTGTAATATTTTGAAAATGGGAAACTTCTGTTCTAGATTACAGCACTTATACTGTAAAGTATAGTGATGTGTCGGTCGCAAATAAAATGGCTCTTAGAGCCGGTTCTTTGCCGCGAACGACGCGAGCCGGCTGCTTATTGCGAGCGGTGTTTTTTTTTTCTTTCTCTCACCCACCCTCTCGCACTTTTTTTCTGCGTCACTCCGCACGCGAGCCTTGTGCTTTGCGCTGGGCAGAGGGGGGAGAGGCGGTAGTTACACTTGCAGTAGCACAGGAACAGAGCAGCAGGGAGAGAGAGATAAAGAGAACCAGGGACAACAACGTCACATTAGAAAGGTATAGTAATCACCCACAACTAGTTTCAGTTGCAGATGATAAAGGATTCAGAACGTTTATTCATGCAGGCCCATATGACAGAGAATATGCATGTTCTTTTTGTTTTCATATTTTAATTTATATTTAATTGTGTTGTGGTTTGCAGTGTTTTGTGTTGTTTTACTTTAAATTTGTAAAAGGAAAAAGCTGAAAATGTAAATAGTTAAAAGTTGAAATGTGAATAGTTGGTTTTTGGGGCAGCACGGTGGCACGGTGGTTAGCACTGTTGCCGCACAGCAAGAAGATCCTGAGTTCAATTCCACCATCAGGCCGGGGTCTTTCTGTGTGGAGTTTGCATGTTCTCTCCGTGTTTGTGTGGGTTCCCTCCGGGTACTCTGGCTTCCTCCCACCGTCCAAAGACATGCAGCTTGTGGGGATAGGTTAATTGGATAATCCAAATTGCCACTAGGTGTGAAAGTGAGTGCGAATGGTCCTGTGTGTTGGCCCTGCGACAGACTGGCGACCTGTCCAGGGTGTACCCCGCCTCTCGCCCTATGACAGCTGGGATAGGCTCCAGCGCCCCCCGCGACCCTGAAAAGGATAAGCGGAAGCGAATGGATGGATAGTTGGTTTTTGTATTATATGATTTATTTATTACATTTTATGTGGAGTGAATAAATAAAAGTATATTTACGGTGGCCCCAAGATACAAAGCACATACAAACTCCAAAACACGTACGAACTCTGAAGCACGTACAAACCCTGAAGCACATACAAACTCCAAAACACGTAAAAACTTAGAAGCACATAAAAACTCAAAACACGTACAAAAGACAACAGAAGTGCTCCAGGATGCTAGGCACTGTGTTGAGCTTTTGTTACCTAGTGGCTACACAAGCCAGCAAGTACAAACGATGGGATTTGGTGTGTGGTAGTAACAGGTAAATGAACACTTTTTAAAAAATTCTTTGAATATATATGAGTGCTTGTGTATAAATACATAAACAATACACACATGCTTTCAATTGTGTAATTTAAGTGATCTAGGTAGCTCTGTTTTGAAGTTCAGTTAATGCTAGAAAGGTGTTTTGGAGTTTGTACATGTTTTGTCTCTAGGGGCCACCGCATATATTTATATATAAACATATATAAATAAGACCACTTTTTTTTACATTAGTAATTCCTTTTGTGCGTAATTTTATATTATTGTTAATAATAAATTAATGAAAGCAACAAAACAACCTGAAGAGCCGGTTTGGAGCTCACTCTTTTTAGTGAGCCGAAAAAAAAAAAAAAGAGCCGGAAATCCCATCACTAGTAGAGTAGTGACTTACTTTAATGTTTCTAAAATAAAAAATAGTCACTGTAGTACTTTACAGTTGTTACACCGTTAAGCATTTTCTACTGGAGTATTTTTATTCTTCTTTTCTCTATATTTTCTTATTCTTTCTCCATTTTTAGTAAAAATTATGGTGGTTACAATGGATGTCATCAAAATACTAACAATAGTTTTTTATTTTTCTTGTATGGATCCGTTGTCATCTTCTTCAGGATGTAAAGGCAGACAAACATAGCATCCCGACTGATATAGGATTTTGAAGCCCAATACCGATATCTATTGATATTGATATTTTGAAGCCCAATACCGATATCTATTGATATCGATATTTATTGGCCATTATGAACGCAGACATTGGCTAGTAATAACAAAGAGGTTCACTGTGGACTAACCTTTTTTGTTGTTGTATTTTTACAGTACAAAACTGTTGAAGTAGATATACTTTTACTTATTACTATTACCTTTATGGTAAGATACTTATTCCATGCTGTCATTTTGTTTTCAGTAGCAGGCTTTGTTGTAGATGTGACTGAAGTTATGTTGGGTAAGATGTAGAATAACACCTTACCTGTTAACTCTAACTGTAACTCTTAATGTTATTTTTTGTGATTGTTCTACTTAACACACTGTAAAACATTGTGTTGTAATTTTTTTAATAGATTCACTCTTATTCAATAATACCGTTTTTTCAATAACACACTGTTATTGTGTATTATGATACCAGTTTCTCACTGTTATTTTTTTGCTGCAGATTATAGAATTTTGCCTGTAAAACATATTGTCTGACTATGTGTCTTTTATAGTAGTACTAAACTGTTGCTTAATATAATTAAAGGCTGCCAAATTTAGGCTCCTGAATTGTACTGTAAGTTTACAGGGACATTTGGTAAAGTGTATCTAATTCTATAACTTTTCCTCAATTATTTTCTGTATTTGATTAACCTAACTCAAAGCATAACAACACACCAGTGTAATGTTTATCTTTTTCCAATTTCTGAGTCAAAATTACACAAGTTTGTCACAGTCAGAAATAAAATCTCCCACTGTGTAATTTGCTCCAGGTTTGCTCAGAGTCATAGACTCCTGCTGTTTTCAAAAATACATTAAAAAGAAGTCGCAAACACTTGGCCTTACAGGCTGACAGCTGACAGCTAATGAGCTCGACCATCATCATCACCACCATGTGTCAGAAGAAAAAAAATGGCCTTGCAAACTGCACATTGCTGCTCACTACAACGAGACCTTTTGCAGCTTGAGGTAATTGCACAGTTGAATAAAAAGGTTTGAGTATTCAAAAAATTGTGTTATGTTAAATGCACATTAGGACTCTTCACAAAGACTGATGCATGGACCAGTGAAGGACAGGAGGAAAGATGGAAAAGAAATTAAATGGGAACGTGAGAAGACTGGTGTCTTAATTCTGGAGATCAAGCTTTTATTTCCAATCCGGAGAAGTCTTCTGCTGAGCTTTGAGCATATGTTTAAACTAGTGAAATGTTGTGCCCAGCACAGAAATACAGTTGTGATATTGTTCGTGTCTACATGCCCCTTGTGGTCTGTTATCCTATATTTTTTAAGCATGCAAAACGTTTTGAGAACCTCTTTCATGGAGGTTAATTGTGGACCCTGCATGTTATAACTTTAATGGGATGTGTATGATGCCACTCAAATAAAAATTCAACAACACTGAAAAATCCAAACAAAACGCACAACAACATCGTTGTTCTCGAAAGGGGGCTTTCCAAGGCTTCCTGCCCTGGGTGGTTGTTGGTCATGGGTTTGCTTATATCAGATGATAAATAAGGCCAATAATATTAGGCAGCTGGGACAGTTTGGTTTTCCCCGCACCAGTAAAGTGAAGTAAATGATAATTATTTTAAGTTGTAAAATTTAAAAACACAAGTTGAATGTGTCCATTTCTTCCCCTACAATTCAGAGTTTTCTCTTTCATCAGTAACTCCCTTCTTAATCAGAGTGATTATTCTAGTCTGTTTTTGTGTTATTGTATAATACTGTCTATATTTAGGCATCTCTCTGAATATTTTACAACAGAGATTCTTGTGTTTCAGCCATAATCTGATGCACTGTGTTAAAGATGCTTAATGTTTGTTAAGTTGAGCAGTGCTGTAGTGGCTACTGTAGTGTAGGGTGATGTCAGCTGCTGCGCTCCTCACTTGTTACCGTGTGTTTCCTTTTCCATCTTAATGTTTTCTCTTGTTCTGCTCGGTCACCATTCGTTTGCAAAGCTGTGGTTTCCATCTTCACTTAATGTTAACTTTCAGTTCAATACAGAGAAAAGGTAATAGTCTTGTGTCTCGTTTTTTTTTTATATGTTCTACTCAAAGTTTGGTATAAGTTGGATTTTAATAAACTCTGTGAAGCCTAAGTACCCCTAAATATCCAAATATGTCGTTCAGGGTTTTGAAATTATTTATTTCAAGTTCCTGACAATCAATGCTGGTCCAATTCAGAATCGGGCAAGGGGCAGGGCACATCCTGGACAGGTCACCAGTGTGTCACAGGGAAGCACAGAAACAGACAACCATTCACGCTCAAATTCACATCTACAGCCAATTTAGAATCACCAGTTAACCTAACAAACATCTTTTTGGACCGTGAGAGAGTATCCAGAAAGAGCATCCTGGTAGATTCCAACACAGGACCTTTTTGCTGATGAGTGCTGTCCAAAGGAAAGTCACATCAAAATTATAGTATTGTGCAAAAGTCATGAGCGACCCCTCATTTATTCATATTTTGCTTCCAAGGAGCCAGACAAGTGTTTTTTCAGTTGTTTTCAAGTCAAGAGATGAACAATGTTGTGTCGACACGTAACAGACAATGTAGCAAAGAACCAATTTGAAATTCTAACTTTAGGCACTTTGTTACTAGCAGTCTGTCACAAAAACAGATCATTTGTTCCTGTTACTTTAGTTGAATCTATGAAAAATGTCAAAGATAACACAGTTTCATAGAAAAATAGTATTTTTGCACCAACAAGGTGATTTCCAAAGAGATATTAGCTAAAAAAAAAAAAAAAAAAAAACTCTGCATATCTCAACATGGTGTCAAGTGTGTTGTTAAAAATTTGAGGTGGAGAACAAAAGAAGAAATATCAGGCCACTACAGCACAATATCTGAAAGTCAAGTCCTTAAGAAACAGAACAAATCCAGTAATGATTCGACACAGGATCATTGCACAGAGATGCATCTGGACCTTCAGCTGATCCATCTGAAGCCTCATCAGAAATGGTCTCAGTGGAAGGATTGCTGTCAAGAAGATGTCTCAGTAATTGTTTTGGCCAACTCTAAAAATGGGTGTCTTCTAATAAATAAATTCTGCTGTTATGTATTCAACTGTAATCTACAGTTTTAGCTGTACTCTTAGTTCAGGGTGTCAGTAGCTGGTTTGAGCAGTCAGCACATTGCAAAGTTTTGATCTCCACAGACATTTGGAGACAAACTGTCCCCAGCGTCTATGACTGACTCATCCACACAGCCCTAATGGTACAAAAAAAACAAGACATTTTTTCCCTCTGTTTTATTTTTTTCTTTAATCCGAGTGCCACCGATGTGACAGCAGAGCTGTCCGGGGGGCAGATGATGTCATTTATTGATAAGCTGACGGCCTGTTTCGCCCGTTTTTGCCTTAACTTATCCACCCATTTACCGTCACTGCTCACACACACAGCCTTATCAAACAAATGGAGATGTAAAGAGAAATGAAGAAACAGAGTTGAGATCTGATTTTCTTCGATTGGAAACAGAGCGTTTTTCGGTGCAATGAGTCATCGCGCTCGGCCCACTTCCTTTTGATGTGCGGCGCAGAAATGATACAAATTGCATTTCGTCCCTGTGAAATACAATAAGCGGTTGGCGTGATGGAGAACATATTCATTTATTAACATGGAGCTTTAAGCGAAGGGCTCCAATCCTTATCTGAAGGGACTCATCAGCTTCCTTTTCTGATAAAAACCAAAAAGGGGAAGAGGCACCGGCAGCGACTGCGAGCCCTCCGCGGGCTGATTTACAGACTCGCTGATTCCGCCGAGACGCGGATTAAGTCAGGAAATAAGATTGAAGAAATGAGACGCTACACATAATTGTAACTGAAATAACATCTTTGTTTTATGCAGTTTGTCTGAACATGTTTCAATTTACTCACCAAGACGTTGGCCAGAGCTGAAGTTTATTCATAGCTCCAGTTCGAAAGTAACTTTTTTCTTTTTTTCCTTCTAAAGTTTCCCTTATGCTAATCGCAGAGGCATTTAAAACGCCAATCAATTATATCGCTTTGTTTGAGATCATTAATTACAAACCAATCAGGAAGGCGTTAAGAGAAACCCTCTCGCTGACCCGGAACAGCTTCAGTCCCCGCTTTGGTCAGTGAACAGTGTTTACTACGGAAGAGTGATTTTGGACCAAACTTTCGACCCTTCACCTTTTGTGACTTTGCAGTTTGACCCAGAACACGTCTGGAAGCCAGAGGTCGTTTACGGGTCACAGCCTTCAGTAAACCACCGTGACCTTTAGGCTGAAATTCAGTCTGTTAATGAGGATTTCCTGCAGGAAGAGGTGTTTTGAATGCACATTATTGTATTTGTATTCGTATTATGCCACACAGTGAGAACAGAGAACTAATGCAGATCTTGAAACAATTGTGATTTTTTTAAGACTACCATTATTGTTTTTTCCCCCACAGTTATAACATTATAAAGAAAGGGCAAAAACAGAGAAAAGTATCTCAAAGCTTTTATAGGTTTATGGTTTTTTTTTTTTTTAAAAATCCTTTTATCCTTAAAAAAGTTACCACTGGCTTCACAATGAATATTTTAAACAAAACTTGGAGCAGTAATTTCAGTTTTCCATGTAGCTCGCTAACAACCAGCAGAAGATGGCAAAACTCTCAATGAGGCAAAACAATAAAACATTGCTGAAAACATCTCACAAAAACACCCAAAACATGAAAAAAGTGATTAAAAATTGCAATTTGTGCGAATATAAAACATGTTAAATTACATATCATCATAAACCTTTCCTCAATGATTAGTTGCATTAAAAGAAGACATGCAAATAATGCATTCTTCCTAATTAAACAGTCATTCGCTTGCCTTTAACTTTTTCCAAATGAAAAAATGCAAACATATGAAGAACATTAAGGTCAAAATACCAAATAAATGCAATAAAAAATACATTTATGTATCAGGATTATTTTTGTGAGTCGTGCATTTTGATAATAAAGTTGATCTAGTATTTTGAGTGCTTCATTTATGTTTTTATTAAGATGGTAAATCGGATTTTAACTTTCTGATGTACCCTCGTTTTACTTTTTATAGATAAGATCTGTTTTCTATATTTTGCTTCCAAGCAGCAAGACAATAGTTCTCCAGGTTCTCTAAAGGTGTTTTAAAGTTTTTCTTTGAACATTTGCTGCTTTTTCACTCATTTTCAGTCCTTGTACCTGACAATTTTCAAAGGAATTATTTTTTATTTGTTAACCCACCTAACACTGACCTGTGAATTATTCAACCATAAAAAGTGAAAGACAAAATAAGAAAACTATATGCAGCAGATGAGCAGTATCTGAAAGGCATCTCCTTAACACGCAGGAAAAAAACAGACAGAGGACCTGAGAGATGCATCTGGACCTTCAGCTGATCATCTAGTGTTCAATGAAGGCTCATCAGAAATGGTGTCAGTGGAAGGGAAAGAACTGGACTGACAATCTGTTCCAAATAGACTTAACAGAGAACAGAACAAAAGGCAGAAACATCCAAAGAAGAGCTTTGAATGTCCTTCAAGAAGCCTGAAGAACTATTCCTGAAGACTACTTAAAGAAATGGCAACAAAGCTGCCTAAAAGAGTTCAGACTGTGCTGAAAAATAAAGGTGATCACACCAAATATTGACTGTTTTTGCCTAATATACTGCATTTCTATGTTTGTTTGCATAGGTTTCAATAAATGTCATATTAAACTATGAGGGGTTGGATCAGGCCTTTTTCTCAGTACTGCATGTGATGTGTTTTTAATTATTCTGACATGAAGCAAATTTTCACACTGTCTTTTTAGCATTTTAAATGATTCTGCTTGAAATTGTCAATAATCTACGAGAGACTGTGCAGGACGTTGCATCTGTTCAGAAGAAAAGAGGCTAAAACTATTACTCAGGGGCTCTGATTTATATAATGCAGCTCTCAGTTAAGAATACAACTTTAAGACTGCAAGTAAGTCACTTTCAGCTTTGCCTTTCTTAAACTTACTTGATAGACTAAAGGAGCTGACGTCACAATGTCGACTTTATTCTCAGAAATATTATTCTACTGTTTTTTTTCCCTTAATGTGGTCATAATAATATCTTGTAGAAAACACTGTCAACATGTGATGCAACATGTTTTTCAGTAATAAAAACTGGAAATCTGAATAATATATCAATAAACACTTTAGTAAAAAACACTCAGAATATAAACTGAAAAGCGTGGGGTATTTAAGCAAAGATGTATTGTGGAGACTAGTATTTAAAGGTAATAGTTTTAACTAATAGTTTGTGAAACTTCCCATCACTGATTGTGCGACATTAACATAATTATGTTTTTGTATTATAAGCTTATGATAGATATTTTTCCTCATTGAATTTGCACTAACTTGCATGAATATCCACCCTGCAGTGTGTTCTATATGCATTTTACAGTAGTCTAAGAATTAACCCGTGTGTGAAAAAGAAACATTTTTCCTGCAAAGTCTCACCTAAAGTGCACCTTCCTGCCTCTTTGTTTGGATTTTACTCTGATCTTAACTCCTTTTATCATTGCAGAAGTATGCTATCATCTCACATTCATCCCATAATTCAAAACATGCAGCAGTTTTGACTCCAGTCGCACAAATTGTAGCCTCCTCAGTAGCACGTGCGTGACATTAATACTATTGTATCACTCCCACCGGGCCCACAGCCTGCTGAAATTTGATTTTGATTTGCTTTGGATTTCTGAAAACAGGTACATGTCATAAACAACAGCAGACAGTCATTTAAACACATCTGCTCTTACTGCTTCACAAGGGGGGGAAAAGCGCCGAAACAGACGCAGTTTCTGCTGCGTGAGGAATGACCTCATCCACTCAGGGAAGATGTTTGGATTGATGGATGGATCAACGGAGGAGCAGCTACACATTCGCTTGAACCCAAGGTAAATACAAAGTGACAGGCCAGAGTTCCCCTGGAGATTGTGTAATTGTATTTTCACTTTGGCGCGTCAAAGCTGAGCAGATTCCCCTGGAGCGGCTGCAGACAGATGGCCACCGCTGCATATTTTAAAGGTGACAAAACTCAATCTTACAACCCTTTACAGTATATTTGTGTTTCTCTCAGAGACTGAGGCGACCACAACCATCCCATTTACTTTCTGCAGTTTGTGGTTAAAGTTTCACAGTTTCTGCAGACTGTGTACTCAGAGCCTGAAGGAGACTGAAAGATTCCTCTTGTTGTTCAGTGAGGCTCTCCTGAGGACACAACACCAAGGTTGTGGTTATGTACCTTTTCATTTAGAGATACAGTGTTAATCACCATCTGGGTTCTCAAAACTCTTTATTGTGGTCAAAACAATGTGTGATGCTGATATTTTATGAGTGGTAGTACATGCCCATGCTACAGTATTATTTGGTCTGTTTGCAAAATGTAATACTTAATCACACTGACAATAAAGATTAAAAAAATAGGGGTGATAGTTATGCGGTAAAATGGTAAAATGTTTCCTTTTAATAGGCATTGTGGTGTGATAGCTAACTAAAACACACTGACACAAATTTTAACTTCTGAGTGGGAACAATTTGCCTATCTTTGTGGGTTCTCTGTGATACTAAGGTCCTGATACTGTACTATATACATGTAATTTCAGTCATTTACTAGGTGGTTGCTGGGCAACTTAATATATTATGCATGAGCCATTTTTTAGTGGATGAAAATGAGATGTTATTGTCTTGAAATAAAAATAACAGGTGCATAAACTATAGTTGGTTACTAGGCAACATGATGACATCTGATATGGATGAGAACCGATAACAGAATTGCAAATAAAGGTTTCCGTATGGCTGCTATAGAAATTTTGGCATCAAAATCACAGTAATAATGTTACCCATTAAATTATTGTAGTTATTTTTTTTCTTTGTTGTGCAAATTAACTAAAATATAAGAGCATGGATATGTTGTGTGACAGTTGGTAAGACATTCAGTAAACATAAATTTAGAAAAGCATACAAATAAACTAACATCGTTTTCATACAGTATGTGCATCATTGAGATAGCTTAACTGCAATGTAACAATAAAGTAACAAAATATGAACTGACTGTTAACAATAATACTCTATGAGCTAACTTAAAAGCTGTAGCTGATGTCTAAAAAACAAGAACACCTTAAAAACACAACACCCTGTGACATTTGGTAGCACAGGACCACGGTGGCTTGCAGTCCACTGTAGAGGAAATGATGAAAACAGCAGATCAAGTCTCTTACTTTGTCTAACACAATCTAAAATCGATTAACTTTACTGTCAGGTGTGGTAAAGAAAACCACCATGTGGTTTGTTGGAGGGTAACTAGTAGTTATAGCTCGTTTATAAGAGCTACTACCGTTACTTAGATTACTGTTACTTTCCCGTAGGAACGCTGCGTTACTGAGTTACTAAAACCGTGATTTTTTGAAGGATGTCTCATGACAGTGAGCAAGTGCAACGTTCGTGACAACAGCTGTGTGCAGATCAACAATGGATAATATATCGAGTGCGGAGAGAGTATGAGCGTGCAGCGTTTAAAGCGTGGAAGTACTGACCTTATTTTGAGTTTGATTCCATAAAAAGTGACAAAAACATTAGCGTCCATCGTGCGTGGGAAAAAAACTTCTTTTTACAGCGAAAAAAATCCCTAAACTTCCAAGCAAGCACCGAGTGCGCTACGACGTAATGGGAAACTCACAGAGAAACTCCCGGATTCTTCCGCTGACCGCTGCGGCACACCTGCACCAGGGTAAACCTCCGCCTACCGTACTCCTGCTTTACAGGTGAAAATAGAGCAAAAGGACCGCTAGTCTTTGACTTTATTTATTTTCTGCTGTGTTTTACTTGCATCTTTTTGAAAAAATGTGAGTGTTAACACACACACACACACACAAAAATTTTATGTGCTGGAATGTGCAGAAAATAGGTTTAAATATTAAACAAATTTCTTCCAGTCAGAGAATGTTGCATATAATTGCATTTTTGCTTGATGCATAAAGTTAAAAGATTAAAACTAATAAAACAAGTTTTAAAAAGGGACTTTTCCATTTGATTACATTTTGTATGATGGATTATGTAGAAAAAGTAGAATTGGGCTGAAAGATCTATCGCTTTATCACCTATTCAGGTTGTAAATCGTGTTTTTAAAAAGTAACTAAGTAATTAATTACTTTTGAAAATAAGTAATCAGTAAAGTAACGGGATTACTTTTTGGGGAAGTAATCAGTAATTAGTTACTGATTACTTTTTTCAAGTAACTTGACCAACACTGGTTACAACAAATGCATAAAATAATGCAACAGTTTTAAAGCTGTTTTTAATCCATCATGATTTTTATTTGGATGCAATTGTTTGGCATTTCCCTGTAAGAGAGGCACATACTGATAAATCCTACGGCGATAATTGTTTGGCTGATGCTAATGTTCTAATTTAGTTTCCTTATTTTGTTTTTGTACTTGTTTATTCCTTTTTTGTGCGCAAGAAACTAATAAATCTTCATGATAACAAATAACTCATTTGTAAAAGATTTGCCGCTCTTCATCACTGTTTTTAAAAATGACACAACAGATAAATACCGGCCTCTAAAGCCTAACCCCAGATTTATACTATACTAATACTGATATTAGATGATTTAAAATTAAATTATTTATGAGTTCCCACTAAGAAAATATCACAGTGTAGTTCAATCACACGCTTTATTATCACAACAGTTACGCTCTGCTTGCTTCTGCTCAGGTAAGTTGGTTGTGCACAAACTATGCAACATCAACGTCTCGATGCATGCTCAATCATCCAGGTAGGAAAATCATAAAAGGTTGATTCCGTTCATCTGAATGTAGCGTTTTATTGAAGGAACTGACCTCACAGCCCATTGTTCATTCAGTGGGCTAGTTTCAGTCATTGTGCAAATGTACTGGTCGGGGGAACTTGAATGAGAAAAGTAACATCCAGATAAACAGAATCAACCTTTTGGGATATTTAACATCAACACTTGCACAACTCAGTTGTTCTTTACCGTTTTAAATTTTAATTTATCTTCTCTTATAAATGCTGATACAAATTTATAAGCTAATTGCTAACACAGATCAGGCTCGGTGTCAGCTAGGTGTTTTAAGTTTATGTTTAGGCTTAAACCTTTGTAGTATTAGAAGCAGGACTACCACTTAAATAAATTTCAGGCTCCTGTGCTGTGTCACAGTTCATGTAACACATTTCTGTGAGGGTACACATAGATTTGCTGTGGTCCACCTCGCCTTGTAGTCCCCCCCCCCCAAGAAATAAAGATAAATTAAAACCCCACTACAACCTGAAAAACAAACAATAAACCATAAGACACCAATGAGTATTAAAAGAAGCAGAAAAAGTGGTTTAATCATCCCTTCAAGATAAAATTCTTTTGCTCATTTGAACATCACGTCCACGTTATTCCTTAATCTGATGCTAGGCCGCTCTGTGTGCAAGTCACGCTTACGGGACAGGAAGCTGCAGCTCGGGGGTGCCTCGACCCCGGGGCGTGCATGAACGCAGTGGCAGATGTCAGCTATTTCACCCTGGCCTCCACTGTATACACTCAACTTATCGCATGTCTTTCCTTCATTTTTTTTTCCTCCTTTAAACGGTCTGAAGGGAATCCATTTTGACAGAAAACCCTGTAATTAAGTGTATTGCTCTGCCCTCTCGCTAAGCTAATGGCTTTATTTTGACAGTGTTAATTGTCATAATTGTCAGAATGGTACCTCTGACAGTCGGCTCGGAGACGTCGGCGAGGAATTGTTGCACGTTGATGAAAGCGTTGTCATACATACTTCATCTCAACGAGCTAATGCGGCCCGCGTCCTGCCTCTCCCCGTCGAGCCTTATGGGACGCTGCAGCATCGGCTTTCTAATTGCCTCTAATGAAACGCCAGCGAGGGAGGTGATCTACTCCTATTTAGATCTCCGTCTTTAAAGGGGAGACGGAGAAGCAGATGGAGGCGAGTAGAGACGGAGGGAGAGGAAGAACGAGGGTGGAACGGACTGAAAGTAAAGTAGAAGAAATGCAGAAGGAAGGGTTGAAGGGGTGGGGGTCTTTATAGATGCATTGAATCCATTCTAATTAAAGGCCTAAAACCCCCCTTCACACACACGCGCTCTCAAACTAGTGTTGTGAAACTTGACACAGTGATATGATTTCACAGTGAACTGCTGTCCGGAACGGCTGCCCTGCCTGTTTGTGCCTGTCAGCTGTGGAAGTGGGATACCACTGTAATGCAGATGTTTGCACAGCAGATGGTGCTGTGCGTGGCTCAGATTGTGGCACCTTCTTCTGCAAAGATGCTTCTGAAGTACTTGAAACACTCCAGCCTTTGAGGAAAATCAGGTTCGCGTTTGCACCGCTGTGAATCTGAAGTTAACATGGACATCAGAGACACTTTATGCCAATTCTAAAGCGCTAAAAGTTCACAAGTTTTAAATAAATTGAAGAATAGAATCTCAATCTTTGCACTGTTTTCCTTCTTATAAATTTTGCATGTTTCCCCCCCTGCGAGCTTGAGTTATGAGCAGTCCAATTAATAACTTTTTGAGTACTCGCAGAGGCCTGAAAAGGTGAAAAAAAAGAGAGTAAGTCTCGAGAAAAGTCCGCATAATGAGCAGTTTACAGAATTCAGTCTTTTCTTATTCCCCTTCCTCGGTAATCATGTTGCAGCCTGGAGGTGGGGAAGCTCTGCTCTCTGCTCAGATTTAATAATGAACTTGAAGTTATGATCCCGATACAATTTGGAGATGGCGAAACGGCCGAGCAAACAGCCGCGGCGTTACGTGTGTGCGAAAAAAAGAAAGAAAGAAGCCTAGAACCCAGAGGAAGAGTCATCTCTGACTTCACTGCAATAATCCAAGTGCAATTATTGCAGCAGCCGCAACAACAACAACAACAACAGGGTCACAGAACAGATAATGTGTGCTGGAAGTTCAAAGCTAACGATTTAGATGAAACCCAGTGTGTGTGTGCGTGTGTGTGTGTGTGTTGGTAAACAGCACCCGGATTATCCGGAGGAGGGAGATGGAAGGAGAGGCGAAACGAGACATAGACGGAGAGGAGAGCGGGCTCCTCGGAGAGCCCGTCTTCTCGCAGCTCAGGTCCAGATAAGAGAATTATGGCACAACAAGGAGAGTTGACAGAGCTGGCTAAGTCTGTTTATTAGCAAGCGCACTTCATTAGAAACCGAGATCAGGTTGATAAGCAGCCCTCCTCCTGTTAGCGAGTAAATAACCATCAGTCCTCCTTCGCGGCTTCTTGTTTTTTTGTTTTTGGAAACCTTCCCCGTCCAACCTGGGCGAGATTATTTGCTCTTTAAACGGCGACGAAGTGTTGAGATCAGCAGGAGAAAGGCTAAAGGGAACAAAACAAAACCAAAAACCCCCACACCACTGAGATTTTTTTTTTTTTAAAGATTGATAAATACGGTGGAATCTCAATTAGGCGTCGGGCACGAACGCAGATATTAAAAATTTGGTCAAGAATCTAATTAGCTGGAGGTAATTAAACAGTCTCACACAGGGTCATTAATCTTTCCTGTGGACCTTTGATGTTTTGCATACTGTCTTGCAAGTCATTAATAAAATTCATAACGCTTTTCTTTGTGGTGTTTTATCATGGCCATTTCTTGGCCCCCCCTTCCCTCTTTTTTTCCTCCTTCCTCCTCTTCTTAACCCCCTCCTCTTTTCTGTACCCTCCCTCCTCCTCCTTCCACTCTTCCCCTGTAAGAGTGCAAGTGTCAACACATCACAAGGGCCTCTCCTCTTGAGTTAATTTACTTTTTGTGCATATTACATTTTAAAGTTGCACGACCCCTCCCACCCCAGCACGCCTCAACCACCCTCCACCACCACCTCTCCTTTTCCTTTCCCCCTCCTCCTCTTCTTCTTCTTTTTTTTGAGAGCACAATTACAGCAGCAGATCAAATTAAATTCTTCTGCAAGCACAGCTCATTTGGAGTGTAAAACATTCCTCGGCAGTGTGCAGCCGAGTGTGCTGCGTGTCAGCGCCTCGCAAGAAGGGAAGAGAAGAAAACAGAATTGTGTGGCCATTGTGTCCCCCGTAATTAAATCCCCACAATCAGTCCATCTTAAATCAGTCACGCTGTAAATATGAAAAGGGGCCGGGATGAGCTTGAGTACTTACTTGGCCGTCAACACAGCGGGGGTAATATATGTTATGTAAATGTGTCGGAGATTATAACACTGCAGACTGACACAGCAACATTGTAAATAAAGGAGGGGAAGAAAAAAAAAGACTTGTATGTATGTTTGTGTGTGCGCACTTCCAGACCACACAAACAAATATATGCAGGTGTGTGTCGTTCTATGCTTCCTGTGTGTTCGCTAACACGCCTGTGCGACACAGATAGCCAGCACTATATTTATCTCGGTGTGTGAGTGCGTGTGTGTGCATGTCGGAGCATATAGATGGGTGTCGAGCGTGTGAGTGACATTAATGCACAGCTATCACGGTGAGCGTGAAAGTGTCGCCGAACCCCAGGAGGACGCGTTTCAAACACTGACAGCTGAGAGTCGCTCCGAACAAAACAAAACGCATTAGTTAGGCGGACGAGTAAAAACGGGCGGTTTTATGCGCCCGCTCGAAACGGAACGGATGAAGGATTATGAAAAGCACAAAAACATGCGACTGTAATCTGGATCTCTGTTTCAGGAAAATGACCTCGGTGTTTTTCCACCCTTTTGGTATTGACGTTGGAAGAAAAAGATGAACGTTTAGTTTGATCTATAAAAATATGTCTGTTTTGTTGTTGCTGGTTCACAGACTGATGGCAGAGGCTTCGATAATAAGTGGTGCAAAAGCACAAAAGTACATGCATAGTAATCCTGTGGAAATTGACGTTATCCTGAATCACGGATACTCAAATGTGCTTTGCATGGCAGGTAGCCATTTAATAACAAGACATAATATTTATCCTATAATAATATTTAAAAATGAATAACAGTCGAAGGCCCTTAAATTGTGGTTCTTATTTATTTTCTAATTAACTGACTTTAGGAACCGCACAGAGTTTC
Source organism: Astatotilapia calliptera (assembly GCF_964374335.1). Taxonomy (NCBI): domain Eukaryota; kingdom Metazoa; phylum Chordata; class Actinopteri; order Cichliformes; family Cichlidae; genus Astatotilapia; species Astatotilapia calliptera. The sequence goes on along the minus strand of NC_137443.1, from coordinate 27,375,717 downwards.
CACCAAAAGTTGCTCAGACCAGATCAGTGGAGCTACATACCCTCACCGTTCACTTCACTTTGCTAGTACCAGGTTTTACCTTCAGAACTGCCTACCATCTGAATGTTGCAACAGAAACTGTAACTCATCACCAGGCGATATTTTTCCAACCTGCTCCTGTTCAGTTTGGTGAGCCTGTGTGGATCGTAGCCTCAGTTTCCCATTCTTAGCTGTCAGGAATGGCACCTGGAGTGGTCTTTTGCTGCTGTCATTCAGAGACGGTCTTCTGCATACCTTGGTCGTAACGGGTGTTTATTTAAGTCACTGTTGCCAGAGGTGGGACCAAGTCATTGTTTTGCAAGTCTCAAGTAAGTCTCAAGTCTTTATCCTCAAGTCTCAAGTCAAGTCTCAAGTAATGTCAGGCAAGTCAGAGTCGAGTCTCAAGTCACTGGTGTAAAAGTCCGAGTCAAGTCACAAGTCTGAAACTTTGAATTTCAAGTCCTTTCGAGTCTTTAAAAAAAACAAATGAAAAAATAATGTTGCAGTTATGCTAAATGTAAATATTAGACCATGTAATTTTAAAATCTGTGTTTTTCTCAACACATACAAAATAGTGAACTTAGAAAATATACACAAATTGTGAAATTGCACCTCTTTAAAATGCAGCTCAATTAAACTTAGCTCCAAGAATAATTTTCACCGACAGTTCTGAGATAAGCTGCATGTTATTCTTGGATGCGGTTGTAGGACCAGCTTTAAAATCGCATGACAAAAATATACACATTAAAAAAAACTGTATCACCAACGTAGCCTGGACAACATTTGCTAGTTAGATGAAGTCAGCTATCTCATCCTAGCATATTTATATGCATATTTATAATTATACGGTTCTTGGAGTGAGTGCATACACTCATGAAGTTTAGTAACTTCCGGTCACTGCAACAAGCCCAGGTACAGTTTACCGACGGATGGGTGCAGGACCTTGAAATGCACCATGTAGAACGAAAGACCATCGTACGTATCATAAGTTTACCAGTCTCACAAATCGTCTTCATAAATACACATTCGTTAACCGTTTATTAATAGGACCTTTGAGCTCAACGGTAATTAATTAGTAGTAGAAATAATTTCTGGTACCCATCACAGAAATGTAGCAGTGACAATAATATTGTATGCTGTAATCGCACTGGGCAATTAGTGATACAAAAAACCTGTTTTATCCTGTGAATAAAAGTATGTGTTTTTGTCAGTGTACCATAATAACAGAAGCGAAACACAATATTGTGTCAGGACAATTTACTATTTATGCACAATAAATAAAGGAGCATAGCACGACAATTTCTGTTCAGCGCCAGACTTGCTTGTAACCTATATCACTAATTATGTTAAGAAAAATGACGCATTAACTACAACAGCAGACTGACCTTTGTGTAAATGCTTGGAGCAGACTAACCTGTGAGCTGGAGTGTTCTAGGACGTTATATTTGATCTTTGAATGGCTGCAATCCAGTCGCCTCTTTGTTACTTCGGAAACATGGCTCGAACAATTTCTCTTCCACAACGTAATCCGATAACAACCGATCTCTTTACCCGTCGGCTTTCCGTGGCTGTCATGCGACCGGCTATTGCAGTTAATAATACAACAGCTTCTTGACATTTTTGTGTTTCTTTTTATCTCTGTGTAACTGATTTTAATTGAAAGCCTGTGTGCGCTAGTACCGCTTGCCACGAGTTCCCAGAATCCTTTGCGGTTCTACCCGTGAATGACGTCACATTTTCAATCTCCATATAATATGCGTGTTAAATTTTATATTTGGGGTAAAATATCAAGTCTTTTCAAGTAAACCGGTTCAAGTCCAATTCAAGTCCCAAGTCATTGGTGTAAAAGTCCAAGTCAAGTCACAAGTCTTAGAACATTTTTTCAAGTCAAGTCTAAAGTCATAAAATTAATGACTCGAGTCTGACTCGAGTCCAAGTCATGTGACTCGAGTCCACACCTCTGACTGTTGCCTTCCTGTTAGTGTGGCCATTCTGTTCTTACTGCGCTCAATAAACCCTAAAGATAGTTGTGCTGGAAAATCGTCTTTTTCCCCATTCTGATGGTTGGTGTGAATTTCAGCAGCTCATCTAGACTATGTCTACATGCACTGAGTTGCAGCTATGTGACTGGCTAATTAGAGATTTGCTCTTAAAGGCCCTTAAATTGTGGGATTGACGTTGGAAGAAAATGCATTAAGATGCATTAAAAATGAGTTGAGGGTGTATATCTAAAAACGTGACCAGTGCGTGTAAGTAAATCTTTCTGCAGTCTTTTAAATTCTCTTAAATTGTTTAATATGATTGATTTTCTTAATAATTGAAGCGTGACTTAAAAACCTCAGCAAGTTTTGACACTACATATTTAGCATATGTGTTAGTAAAGATAAAGGAGCTGCAATTGGAACAGATGAGCTGCTCGGGTGTAGCTCTCACTACTTTCTTACTCAACCAGGTTTCACAGCAGCTCGTGATTTAGTCACAACGTATAATCTATTGATTTGTGTTTTGGGTATCAATTTTCATTTACTTTTTTGGAGTTTTTCAACATGAATTTCTCAATATTATTGTAATCCATGACCTTTTTTCCAAGACAAAATTAAAGCAATACTCACTCACAAGGTGCAAAAAAGACTTAAAATAGATATATAGACGTAAAAAACAAAAAGATATAATTTAAACACAGTTTACTGAAATACCTGGTAAGCCTGGGACTAAAGAATACTGAACGCTTAGACTGAACATGAGTTACTTACAGGGGGACGTGTATGTCATTGTAGCTTTTTCTATCTGTCCACTCTCATGTGTCCTGATTAAAAATAAAGAAAAAGTGCACATTTGGAGATTGGAGGAGTGCTGGAGTCTGTCATGCCAGCATAGGAAGTTTGAGTTTTGCATATCATTTTTAAATACGTTGTTAATTACAAATAGGTTGCTGATGGTTACTCATTAAAAAGTACTTGGTTATAGTCAGGCATTTAAAAAGTACTTGGTTAGGGTAAGACATTAAACACTGTTTATTATGGTTTTGTTAAGAATATACACACTGTCTTATATGTAAAAAAAATTTTTAGTATGGTAACAACTTAATAGAAAATATTATATGTCCTATAAAAATGAAAAAAAAAGAACAGGTTACTTTTTCGTGAGTGTTTAATGAACTTCCATTAAACCAGGCTAAAGTTGCTTCTTCCAGAATGAAGAGAAAGGAACGTAGCCATTCACGAATTCATGAATAATTATTAGCTAATTACTACCATAATCAGTGGACAGGGACATCAGCGTCAACAGGTAAAAGAATATTAAATATAAACATTAAGCTGCCTTTTTAGGCCATATTTCCATGTAAAACAGCTGACTAAAAAGATATATTAAAAGGTGTAACTTTTAAGCGCAGCACAGATCTGGTGGGCTGTAGTTTCTGTAACATACTGGTGCATATAGCCATTCAGTAACTGTATTTGCACATGTCTGAGTATCATTCATAAGGTTTTATACATTAAATAAACATAAATCTCAGCTGAAAACATGAGCTGACCGTCACTATATTAAATTTATTTTGAAATGTTTAGTTAATTAATTAATTAATCAATTGGATATTAAAGTCTGTAAGTAATATATACTCAGTTCCCAGTTTATGAGACACATAAAGCGTTAAACAGGAATACTGCTGTGGATTCCTCTGAAAGTCAGAGAGCTGAGAGTTTTGTTCGAAACAGTTTCAGCCGAGCCCTTCATTAAATTTTCTGGTAGTTTTAGAAGATGTAGTTTGTCGTTCTGTTTGATTTCATCAGTGAGAGGTGCTATTAATGATTTGAATTAAACTCAAAACAGAAAGAAACTAAGTATTAGTTTGTTAAAAGTTTGGATCCTTATGGTGATCTCCTGTAGTGGATGTTCACTAGAAGAGGCTTTGACAAGATTTGGCCCCAATTAAGCCTCTGTGCACAAATTTTAGCAGATTGGGGGGTTTGGGGAGGCAAAACTTTCACATTATACTTTGGCTTAGAGGTTTCTCTCTCATTGCCCCAGTCAAGATAAATTTGGATGACATGGAAAACTGTGCGCCTAATTAGCCGAGGAATTCTGTGAAAATATCTCAGTGTCCATCCCTCCAAACACATCCAAACACATCCAAACACAGGAGAGAGTTCATATAATATTTACCATGTGTTATTAAATGTGAACAGGAAAGCCAAGAAGAGTAAACTCACTTTTAAAAAATACTTTCTCTGTGGGGCATTTAAGCAGCAACACTTCTGTTTCTTTAAATAATTTAACTTGCATGTTTGGGAAGTTTTACCTAAATAAACAATCTTTACCTTATTTTATTTGAAACTCATTTAATTTTCTGCTCATGAACGTATATTAACCAATTGTAAGTTGCATCAAAGGGTTTCCTCTGCTTTGAAGGGGGAAAATGACATAATTTCCTACTGTTGGCCCAAACAGACAGGAAAAAGTCCCTTACATGCATGCAAAGACATTTTTGGCAGCACAATGCGAGATGTAATGCAGCACATGATATAATTATATTATCTTTAATTGTTAAAGGGAAGTCGCAAGTAAGCCGTTATGTTGCGTATGTTGCAGTTACACGACAAACTTTGTTTACTTTCCTTAATCAACTTCTGTTTGTCTTACATAGTTTTATTTGTAGAATGGGGAAAACTAAATTGAATCCTGCATGTTCTGCCTCTATGCAAAACCTTAACAAAAAAAACATGAAAAGACTGAGGCTGCTGTGAGTGTAAGATTATGCAATAAAAAACTACCTCAGCTCATACCTAATTTAGATTGGGTTGAATTTAGCTTCAAGCATATTTGAGGGAAGTGGACAAAGTTGCAAGGATCCAAATCGGGTGATACTACCCCACAGGTCCTGGATAGCCTTGAGACCAATCTGCAACCATCTGGCAGGCGGCGATTGCCAGATGTTTGCCAGAAAAAGGAGTGTTACCTAAACATATTGCAGGTGGTTGTTGTGACAACAACTGCTTAAGCCACATTCACACAAGCCTAGAGACCAGTTAGTAAACCCTGTAGTCCCCAATTAGTTGGAGAGTGGTGGAAGAGGTTTCTAGGAGTTGAAAGGTGAAATTAGCAAAAGTCTTGCTGTAGTTGCCAGTGGTTGTATGGAAGATGGCATGTTGTTTGCACTTGCCAGCTACTTCCTCAGAAGTTGTGAAATGCTGAAGAGTGCAACACTGAGTTTGAATGGAAATAAAATGAAGCTAAATTCTCATTCTTCATTTTTATAACATTCTATGTTTGTGCATTTTTTGTGCCTGATGAAGGTCGGTTGGACCATAATATTGTGATTTAATAAATTAATTGTGAGACAGTGTGCAGAGGTTAGAATTTACCTTTTCAAAAACTGTTCCTCCTATACGCCTGTAATTCATTTAAGTGTGCAGAATTCTGAAACTAGATATTTGAGTATGTGCAATTGCTCTAGCACCTGCATTTGATAATTTGTCAATGTGCATAATGTGTCTTTGTATTATCTGTCTGTCTGTGTACTATATGTGCTTTTGACATGGTTTGTGATTATATCTGGTTCAAGATTTTCCTGTTTTGTTTTCATCATTAGTTCTTGTGTATTTGTTTAACTGTTACTCCCTCCCTGTGCTACTTTTCACACTTTTTGATTTTCTGCCCTCCAGTCATCAGGGTCACCTGTGTTCAGTCTGCCTCCCCTGCTGCCTGTCAGCAAACTACTAACCTGTGGATATTTACTCAGTGCCTCTCTCTTCCATGTCACTTTATTCTGTTCGCTAAACTTTCCAGTGTTACGTTTTATCTTTTCATGAATGAATTATCTTAGGACCTTGAGAGAGCCTCTTCACATACTAGAGCTCACCCTTGCAGATATATCAACCAATATTAGCTATTTGAGGGTATATTGGTTGCTGCCTTTATAGCGACCAATAAATTAAAATTTAAAAACTACAGAAGACAGTTAATGTTTGCAGAATTTGTTCACCTGAGTGTGGAAGAGCACAAACAACATCCAGCTGATCTGAGGAGAGTCAGCCATCGTGTAATCGATTTATTGTGACTTTAAAACGCGAGCATTTTTAAACAGTATAAATTTTAGTAAGGACTCATTAATAAACACACATAATAATCAGTATTTTCTCTGTCTGAAAGGAGAAAAGAATATTGGCTGATATATCTGATTTTTAGCACCAAGTATCGGTATTGGTATCAGTCTTAAAAAATCCTATATCAGTCAGGCTCTACTTAACATATTAACAATTTGGCCCTAAGAAATTCATTCTTGTCGTATTATGCTATGAACTGGTGTTTTGGAGGCAGGAGACCTAGATCTCCTCTCCAGTACTTTTCCAGCACCTTTAATAAAAGTTGTGTTGGCTTGGCCATGAAGTTCATGTTTACACTCTGTGTGCTCAGAACAGGACTTCCAGGGAGCAATTGGAAAGTAGAAGTCCAGAGGGCCACGATAAGATTATTCTCAGGAGGGCGAGGGGAGTATTTTTTATTAGCAGAGCAACTGAAATGAAATGTGCTTTAATTATTTCTAAGTGTTGGTAAACCTACATCAGCATATACCATGTCATTATCAGTTTATTAATCAACCACCAAGTTAGACTGTCATAAACCGCTACAGCCTTTAAGTCTTCTGCTCTCCTTGTTGCCATACATGGACAGACACTCACCCGTACAGAAACCTCAGCCAAAGAAATGAAAATAAAACTCTGAACCCTCCATTGTTAAGAATAGAGACAGCAATGCCAGGCATGCCAGCTCCTCCTCCTCCTTCCAGCTCTCAGCCTCGGAGGTCATACGGGGAGCAGCTGGGCATGGGAGAAACACTCCGGTCTGCAACCATTATATCATTTCCTGCTCTGTTTCCTGTCAACCTCAGCTGCCAAAAAGAGAATAAAAAAAATCCCCTTAATGGGCAATTTCCACGGGGCAAAAGGGGTGAAACCAAGAGGGAGTGTTTAAAATGTGCTCGTCGTGGTGGGAAGGGTGCAGACACAGGTACACTTGAGCAGGTTCGCGTTCACTGCAGTGAGATAATCTGAAAAGAGTTGCCTTTTTATCCTCACTTGTACCTTTATAACCAGCTGGTGTTTATGTGGAAGACCCCTCCCGAGGCCTTCTCTGTGTCATCCTCCCTCCTTTCTGGAGACGGGAAAATAAGTGGTGTATTTCTAAATATAAACCGGCAAACAGAGGGGCTTGGTGGCGGCAGTCCTCAAAGGCACATTTCTAGCGGTGGTTGTGGCACGAGGAGGGAAGAAAGAGGTATTCGCTTACCTGATAAAACGCCGATTGTCTCCCCTGAGAGTGCAGGCGGATAAAAATTATTTTGAGTGGAAGCACAATGGTGGAGGTGCTTATGTTAATCCTGACACTTCTTTAAAAAAAAGGCGGCAAATAAAATAAGCTCCTGCCTCAAGGTAAAGAGCAAGGAGCGGGGAGGAGGGAGAAGAGGGGCCCTGCCGCCACCAAACCCGCCATATTCCTCCTTCAGCCAATTTCTTCCTCGTTGAATCCCCGTCCAAGTTTGTGTCAGAGAATGCATTTGCATAATTCACACCTACTCCCTGCATGCCCCCACCAAAACAAAACAATATCCTGCCCCTGTCACTGCAGGAGAGGGGAACGTGCCTGTAGATCGGACTTTTAGCTTTAAAAATATTCTTCAGAGGAAGGAATTGCCTCATATGCTGTGGCAAACCTCAGCCTGGAAGGTTCGAAGTACTTTAAAGCTGCATTTTCCCCAGTGTCCACCAGGGGGCAGCTTCTAGGACTGAGTAATAAGATAAGATAAGATAAGATAACCTTTATTAGTCCCACACGTGGGAAATTGTTTAGACCCCACTGCTGTCTTCATTTATGACACCTTTGTGATGAGTTTTTGGCGTCACTTCCTACTTTTAAGTCTTTTTGAGTACACCAGGTGGTTAATTTGGTAAGTTATGGTCCAACTTGAGTGAAATAGATGATAAATCTGTGTGTGGCTGTCTTGTGATTAACAAGTGACTTTGTCCAGTGTCTTTGGTTTGAGTCAAACCCATTGCTTGTCACAGGGAGTGCCAAAATTCAGAACATAGGGCTGGTAAACTAATCTTTTCTTTTCTATAAACGCTGTCAATCTCATTTTAGCTACACGCAGCTCAGCTTGATTTAAAACGGGATGGACGGGTCAAACCAACGAATAATCTGTTATAAAACACATCAAAATGTTAGTACTTTATACTATTTTGAAAATGTTCCCTATAACTGAGCCCATCCATCTGTCCATCCTCTAACACTTACTCAGTTAAGGGTTGTTGTAGGCTGGAGCCTGTCCCACCTTAATGAAGCTGAATGAACAGTTATGAAAGAGTTGATAAACAGCCTGAAAAATCTTCAGAACAATACACCACTTGCATTTTAGCCCTTTAGAATCCAAACAATGTGCACTGCAATAAATATTCAGTACAGTTAGGACCCCCATAGTCGAAAGCAGATTGTCTCTACATTATTTCCACTTAAATTTGATGGCTCTGACCTGTGAAACAGACATAAGCAAAAGCAGGAAGGGCACAGATTAGGAAACGTGATGAAAAAGAGGAACTAGGCTGGAGGTGGCTTGCCAATAGGCTTGCAGATGCACAGCAGCTCGAGTCAGGCTGGAGTAGCTTTGATGGTGGGTCATAAATAAGAGTTGCCATTTGGATGGATAGAAATGTATCAGCTGAGTTATCAGCAAATAAGATTTAGATGAGCTGAACTTTATGCCCAGCCTGAGAAAGTGCTATTCTTAAATTAGACCAATCTGTAGCGTTTTTGACTTCAGAGCAACTTTATCTCTTTGTGATTCCCCTTTCCCTCACCTTATTTTAGGGGTTTAAAATCATATTCCACCCTGAGTTGGTTAAATATAAACATTACATTTCAGATTTTGCATGTGTGATCCCTTGTCTTTTGTTGTTTTTAATAACTGAAAATAAGGCAGTGAGCTAGACTTGCTAAAGGTGTTTTTCAAAATTTGCATTTGAAGTCACTCGAAAGACTTTGAGATTCGTGTGATGTTCTTCTCACCTTGTTTGAAGGCCTTTGAACGGGTTATGTAACAGTTGGGGGATAATTTGTTTTGTGCTTTGAGACTCCTGACGCCCGTGTTTTGTTTCCTCCTCTGCTGTCATGTTTTAGGAGCGGCCCAGGAGAGAAGCTCTCCGGAGGATCAGCGGTAACTAACTGTGGTGGCGGCGGCAGCAGCCCGGCAGGTATTTTCCCACACAAAGAGTGTTTGTTTTGTTTCACATGGACTATTTTTGTCGGTCTATCTTTGTTTCTTTCCTCTTTCTGTATTTCATTTTTTCCCCTTCTCCCCCCATTTAGTATTCCTGTTTCTTATTTTCCTCCTGCTTTTCTTCTTACCCTTCTGTCTTCCTGGCTTTTTAATAAGATGGGTTGGAGGGGGATTTTATTATTTTGTTTTGAGCTCTGCCAACAGTCTTGTAACTAGCATAATTAAACGTGCTTGTTAACAATGGCAGCTAATGAGGAATACAGCAGTATTAACAATAGGAGCTGATTAGACAAAGACAGGCTGATAAAGCTTAGGAGAGCTCACAGTCGGGGCCCCTCTACCTGAAGACACCTGTCCTCTTATGTCTTTTGCACACACACAGAGAAGGAGCATAATTGTTATAATTGTAGTCAAGTCATCACATCCTTTGTTTCTTGGAGCTCAGAGTAAAGCTTTGTTGAAGCTTTGTGGCAGTTAATCATCCTTTTAATATGAATATTTCTTATTTTTCTGTGGTTTTTTGCAGCAGTTATAACATAGTCACAACTCTGCTGCACGCAGCGATGCGGTTAAACAAGTATATATATTTTTTTCATTCACACTCTGAAACTGAATAATATTTGTGTCACGAGTCGAGATGTGAATCAACCCGCGAGTATTTTTATCTCCATGTGTCACAAACAGTCTGGAGTTATCTCACTCAAACTGACCCCCGTCTCATTTATCTTTATTCATCCAGAGAAGGTGTTGTTTCTGTCTCGCATTCGCTCCGCTTCTCTCTGTGTGCACATGGGAGCTGCCCAGTATAGTCGCAGCCCTCTGCTGCCGGCCACTGGGAGCTGAGCTGGAGCAATTTGGGAGCGGTGAAGCATTCACCAACAGAACGGCTATGTATTGGTGTTTGACATCAACGACATAGTGTCCTGGTAACAGAGAAACTCCATCTATGAGGAGCAAGCAGCTGTGTGAGCACTGAAAGACAAAAACACCTTAAATAATTGAAACGTGTGGTGTGATGGCATTTGTGATTATTATCTAATTTGTCTAGTATGGCATGCTTTAGGTTGGGTGACAGCACTGGTTATACTCGCTCTGTTTCAGTTTTTCAAATTTAAAGTAGATCTATAATGCGTTTTCCTATTTTCATACCTCTTTATATTAAATTTCAAAACAGTTTTTGTACTCCTAATATGTTCATTTGAGTCACACAACTCTGACTGTGAGCAGAGAAGAAGAGTAAGTCCCGACAACTGCACAACCCTCTATGAGTAAGAACTTGGCAAAAGTGGGGAGGAAAAACTTATTTTTAACAGGAAGAAACCTGAAGCAGAACCAGGCTGAGGGAGTGGCAGCCATCTGCCACGGCCGGTTGGGGGTGAGATGACAGTATGAAGATCTCAGAACAGCAGATGTTCATACTTAATAACCTGAAGACGTGCTTAATATTCATTGGACCATTTAAGGGCGCCCGACTTCCTTTTGATCGGCTGCCTTTTGCAAACAAAAGGTGAAGGGCCAATATTAGGGATTTTTGCTCCTACCCTACCTACTTCATACTCAGGAAGACAGGCTCTCAGGGATTATTTGAACATATTTTGATTCAGGCCTTAACTATATAAAGACCAATTGTTGTTCAGTCCCCAAACACCCATTTTGAGCTAGGAGAAACCATGATTTCATACTTTGATCTTATGTGCTTGATCTTTTACAGATTAGCATCTACAAATCCTTTGTATTCATTAAACATCACACAGTACAGTATTCATAGAAGTGGCTATATTTGTGTATTTTAACCTACGGGTTTTGTAAAGCTGCTGAAAACCACTTAACTTCTATTAATAGAAGTTTTCATACTGCTAGAAGAAAGTGAAGTGCGCAATAAAGGTTATTTACACCATGTTTTTGCCTCCCTGATATGGAGAGGGGAGACCTTTTCAGTGATACAATAGTGCATTTACACGGAGGAACAGCAACCTGACACACCGTAAAGTACTTCTGAAAAGCCCTCAAAATACACCGAGAGTCGGCAGGGAAATGAAGGAGGCTACAGATAAGAGTCGACTTGTAAAACATAATTATATTTCCGTCGCGGCGTTGAAAGGAATGCATTTAACCTGTGATTCATGCATGGCAAGAAGTTGTCGAGGGGAAAAAAAGAACAGCAGTTAAATTGTGGAGGTAAGAAGCCTTGAATAAAGTGTAGCTAAGGTCATACCATCTTATGAGAATAATTTGATTCGCTGCTAGTCTTCTCTGTTGCAGGCGTTTTCTACAGGGAAAAGGATTATATCTCTCTACTTTCTCTGCTCCCAAAGGACGGAGAAAGGTCTGCTGGTATTAAAATCCTGAGAGCAGGTTTGGGCTTGAATAACAGCACAGAGTAAAAGGAAAAGGTTGAACTGTTGACTGTTTCGTGCCACAGCTCTCCAAACCTTTTTCCCCATTATTATTATATTGTCTTTTTTTACTGCACACTTGATTGAAACTGGCTTCATTCATTTAAAATTGCTCCCCCCATAGAGGTCAATTTCCTGTAGGCTCTTGTTTAAATTAATTCACAAAGGGTTCATTTGACTTGTGAGGAAAGCACAGATGAGTATCTATGCTTTGTATAGAAAGAAATATTTAGTTTAAAAAAAAGAAAGGAACTTAAGGATATTTTATCAGATTTAAAAAACAACAAAAACACGTTTATCATGTAGATTTGAATTTTACTTCTCCTTACAGTACGTATTGCTTACCTCCTCAGTTTCCGTCTATTTTAGCGCAGCAGTAAACACAAGTGTTGTTTGGCTGGCAGTGGAGGGAGAGGTTTCCCAGGCGCTGATTCATATTCTGCTGCAGAAATCACATCCTTTAAACCTGGCAGGATATCAAAGCAGGACATTAACAGACATTCCTGCCTCTTCCGCTTACCTACGTGTTTCTTGACAACTCGATTTATTGATAAGCTTCTCTAACTGTGCTTTAGAAACTGTGTTTTAGGATTTTTACCTCACTGTTGGCCTTGTACATACAGTGAGCTGCAGGAAAATCTGCCCCCACAGTTGTATTATTGTAGGGCACAAAAAAAAAGGTTTTGGCAGTGTTGTTCTAAAGATGACTCAGGACAACCCGGTCTCATTGAAATTCATGCACACGGACAAATGTTCTGTTTTTTTTCTTGTTTTTTTGTTTTGTTTTCCATCATATTGCAGCTAATGCATTTCCAAAGGAATCATATACACACCTGTATACGGCACCTTGACAACCGTCACATTTTAACTAAAACCAACTTTTTCTAATCCTAAACAAAATGTTCTAACCTTTGGAGCTTATCAAGATAGTTTTATTGCTTAAAACTATCTAACCTGGTGAGTGTAACTTAAACCTGAATATCTGTATTAATGCAATTAACTGCAATTCTTTTCTCCCTTTGATTCATCTCCTTTGAATGAAAACATGAGAGAAATGTGATGAAAAAATGTGGCCTTTTGGGTTAAATACAAAGGCTTTTAACTCTTCTAAAATGAACAACTAACAAATGTGTTTTTACTGACTTTAGAAAATGTCACAGTTTGTTGCCAAGACCATAAAAATATTTTTTTATGACTATTATTTATTTATTCATGACACAAACTACCTTTTCTTCAAGCTGGAAATTGGTTGGTGGTCTCACACTAAACATTTATCTATTATATTCATAATGGATTTCATGTACACGATAGTTTGAACACAGTCTGGGATTCAGCATTTGCTTTATTGCATTAAATTAGTTTCTTTTAGTGTACAGGAAAGCTGTGCCTCAGGAAGTATAGCGGGCTGGCCACTATTGAAGGGTGATAGTTTGATCTTCAGCTCCTCCAGTCTGCATGTTGAAGTATCCTTGGGCAAGATACACAATCCATCAGTGTGAGTGTGTGAATTAATAATAGAAAGAGAAAAGTGTTCAAAATTTTAAGCTAAGTTTTTTTTCAGGATGAATGCAGGGAGATATCTGCTTTTTCATTATTACTGCCTTTATTTGTTACAATAAACCAGTTACATTTGCTGTAATTGTTTTTCTTTTATTATTTTTTTTCTTGTTGTCTTTACTAACCAGGATGATTTTTGGTAATGTTGCTTTTTCCATCATAAATTAATTTCAGTTTACTGTTTTTGATCATTCCCAATCTTGATTTTGAAGCTCTGTCTTTTTCCTTCTTGCGCTGCTTTAATGATATAGATATATATATATCTATATATCTATATATATATATATATATATCTATATATCTATATATCTATATCTATATCTATATATATATATATATATATATATATATATATATATATATATATCATTAAATGAGTCCAGGATGAGACAAGGAACATCCAAGAATACATTGGGAAGATGGCCCCAACTGACCGAGTGCTCAGTGAATACCTCAGGCAGCAGAAACCCAAGAAAGAGGAGGGAGACGAGGAACCATCATGGAAGGACAGGCCCCTGCACGGTATGTACCACCGGCAGATAGAGGAGGTGGCTGATATCCAGAAATCCTACCAGTGGCTGGACAAAGCTGGACTGAAAGACAGCACAGAGGCACTAATCATGGCAGCACAAGAACAAGCTCTGAGTACAAGATCCATAGAGGCTGGGGTCTATCACACCAGGCAAGACCCCAGGTGCAGGCTGTGTAAAGATGCCCCAGAGACAATCCAGCACATAACAGCAGGGTGCAAGATGCTAGCAGGCAAGGCATACATGGAACGCCATAACCAAGTGGCCGGCATAGTGTACAGGAACATCTGCGCCGAGTATAACCTAGAAGTCCCGAGGTCAAAATGGGAGATGCCCCCAAGGGTGGTGGAGAATGACCGAGCTAAGATCCTGTGGGACTTCCAGATACAGACGGACAAAATGGTGGTGGCTAACCAACCGGACATAGTGGTGGTAGACAAACAGAAGAAGACGGCCGTAGTGATCGATGTAGCGGTTCCGAATGACAGCAATATCAGGAAGAAGGAACACGAGAAGCTGGAGAAATACCAAGGGCTCAGAGAAGAGCTCGAGAGGATGTGGAGGGTGAAGGTAACGGTGGTCCCCGTGGTAATCGGAGCACTAGGTGCGGTGACTCCCAAGCTAGGCGAGTGGCTCCAGCAGATCCCGGGAACAACATCGGAGATCTCTGTCCAGAAGAGCGCAGTCCTGGGAACAGCTAAGATACTGCGCAGGACCCTCAAGCTCCCAGGCCTCTGGTAGAGGACCCGAGCTTGAAGGATAAACCGCCCGCAGGGGCGTGCTGGGTGTTTTTATATGTATATATATATATATATATATATATATATATATATATATATATATATATATATATATATATATATATTAGGGGTGCAATGATACACAAAATTCACGGTTCGGTTCGGTTCGATACTTTGGTGTCACGGTTCGATATTTTTTCGATACAAAAAAAATGTTCATGCCTTTTTAATTTGTCATTTATTAAAATTATAAATATATATTTTAACTCAAAAGTACAGTTTTTAAATTTAACCCTAACCCTTGTGCGTGTTTTTTATTTTGACAGCGAATGCGCACCTGCGGACCACTTATGTGCAGCCCTCGTTATTTAGCTCATCATATTGCAGCCACAGAAATTCTTTTGTCCATGAAACCATAAAGCTGCACTTTCTTTTTGCCTTATAGTCTGATTCGTCATAACTTCTCCGTTTTGTGGTAAGCTTTTCTTTGGCTGTCACTTCTTCACCCTGACCTGTCTTATTTGGCTCAGCAGAACTGAAATGCTTTTACACACTCACTCACATAAGCTCAGCGATTCTCTGCACGATCAACCTCTCACATGTTTAAGCTTGCTGCGGGAGATTTCACTTGTCATGTTTGCATAGTAAGCTAACGATTAATAAGACGATGTCAGAGGAATTGGTGCACAAATTATCATCACTCACAGATCAGTGCTGTCGCTCTCTATACACAGTTCGCACGATTGCAAAGTGAAAGCAAAAAAACAAGCGCAAATTCAAACGCGACTTCAATATGTCACATATTGACAGTGGCTCACCGATGCCAATGACATAATTACCCAGCTACATTTCCGAAAGAATGCAAAAGCATTGACATATATTTTTCCTTCCTACAACAGCCCGACGGGCAGGGCAGAGATAGATTTTGGTAGCCCGACTGAAAAAATCGCTAGCTCCGGGACGTCGGGCTAGCGATATTGCAAGCCCTGTATCTGATTGAGGAATCACTCATCTTTGGAAAAGAGAGTTTATTACAGAGAAATGGCTCTTTCCAAAATAAAAGCTATACTATCCGCTTCTTCTGGGCTATATTCTCAGCAGCATAAGGAGAATCATGTGCTAACAGCTGTCTAAATGACTCGGCTAAAGTTAGTAGCATGCTTGCTTTTTTTTTGTCTGCTTCCACTTGTCTTTGCACTACGATGATGTCAGCGTAAATGTGCAGTCATATTCGTTGTGTTCCCGCTAGTGCTTTCAGGTTAATCTCGTTGAAATGACCTTAACGCCACAACACGGCAAATCTCCGTTAACGGAGCTACCGCCGATCGCTCCGTGCATGGGGCTAGACAGCCAACACGTTAACGAGCTAACTGCGCTAACACACTAGTTCACACCAATGTAATTGAGCATTGCATGGCACATTCAACATACTGTTTTACTTTAGTCCATGACTCGCTTACCTTATATATATATATATATATATATATATATATATATATATATATATATATATATATATATATCATTAAAGCAGCGCAAGAAGGAAAAAGACAGAGCTTTTCTCTTTCTATTATACATATATATATATATATATATATATATATATATGTATATATGTATATATATATATATATATATATATATATATATATATATATATATATATATATACATATACATATACATATACATATATATATATATATATATATATATATCTTTTTTTACTCTTGAAAACACTAATAAGTAATCAATAGAAAATATGTTCCACATTTAGGCTTTAATACTGTTAAAAAGTAATTGCTTCCTTGTTAAATTATGAATTAACTGTGATAAATTGTATTTTTTTGGAGTTCAGTTTCACTCGGCCTGAACACACATTTGCCAAAAAATATGTTGATGATGCCCAAGACATAAACTAACAGCATTTCATAAAAAGAACATCATACCAGCAGTCAGACCTGGTGGTGGTAGGGAGATGTTCTGAGGCTGCTTTGCTGCTTCAGCATGACTTGTGTGACTGATGGAACCATGAATTCAGCTCTTTACCAGAAAATCCTGAAAGAGGATGTCCAACCATCAAGAGCACTTGGGTTACATAGCAGGACAATGGTCTGAAACACACCAGAAAGTCCACCTATGATTGGCTCAAAAAAAAAAAAAGGCTTTGGTGTGGCCTAGTCAAAGTCTGGACTTAAATCAGATTGAGATGCTTTGGCATGACCTTAAACAGGCCATTCATGCCATTCAACCCTCCAGTGTGTCTAAATGAAAACAATTCAGTAAAAAAGAGTGGGCCAAAATTCCTCCACAGAGATGTGAAAGACTCATTGCCAGTTGATTGCAGTTCTTGCTGTCATTTAAAAATTGTTTTTTGTATTTACTCAGGTTATTTTTGTGTAGCATTAACATTTTTTTGATGATCTGAAATATGAAAAATATGCAAAAAAAGAAGAAGAAAAGAAACCAGGAAGGGGACAAAGACTGTCACAGAGCTGCATATTCACTGTTTTTTGATTTTTATGAGATGGCTTCAAAGTTATTTTCAGGTAAAAACATCACAGCTAGATTTGATTTTAAGTCGCCCTTCTCCAGCAAATGTCTGAACCCCTCCAATCAGGCAGATTTACAGTACTTGAACTGATACTCCATCTGGATCGCCTCCACTAAGCAGGTTGGCATCATTTGAATCAGGGGAGCTGCTACTCTCTGCCAGTCTTCATACAGAAGAGGAATTTGTTATTCAGATTTATTTTATCAGCTAAAAATACATGTCGGAAGTAAAGCTCGTTGTTCAGTAAAGAGTTGAAGAATGTCGGGGAACCTTTTGAAGTACATTTTAGGTCTGTCAGTCTGTCCTGAAGAGATATTATTGGCACTGTCTGGTACAATATCTGTGAGCTAGATGTGAAAGATCAGAGCGATATCTAGCCTTGCGGGATTTTCCAACCCTGCTGGGACTTAAAATCGAGGTTAACCTCTAAAGCTGTCACCTTCATCTGTCCCCCCTCCCCGCCACCTCCTCCTCCTCCCCCCAGTGCTCTGAACTCTTCCTGCCGGAGAGTTTCTGCTTTAACTGCACACTGCCACCCAAGTTGGCCAAAGTGCACTCGCAGTCGTATCAAAGTCGTTTATTCTTTTGCTCGGCAGCGTGGTAAAGGTGATAACATTGCTTTGTGAGTCCTCGGGCACTTTGCTCTGCGGTCTTGGCATTTCCGTTTGCCTCGCACCAGCCTCCCTGTCTAGAGGAGCCATCCTAAGCCTGAGCACTACATTTCTTTTCTCCAAATTGTAATTAAAAGGGAATAATTATTTCTCAGCGGTCGCAGTCCAAACAAACAGACTGACAGCTCTCTTCTTTTTTTTTCTTCCACTCAGCGAAGGCCCACGGTTGATATCTCCCTGGTGTCCTTTTTTTTCAGCGGCTTTCTGAAGCTGCCACTTCTTGGTTTTATTATCTTTGTCTCCAGCCCTGGCCCTTCGTCCCTGTGCTGGCGCTGTTGGCACTGGCCTTGCCCCTGCCATCCCTCTGTTCCACGCTCAACTTTTTACTCGCCACATGAAAGTGGCTGCCCGCTGAGAGACCCGACCACGTGGCCTGGACCGTACCTTTCACTCCCAAACTTTCCTGACCTAATTAGTGCCGAATTAAATCGGACAGGATGCATTCATTATTAATTTCCCGTACTGGGGGTTGGGGGTCTTGAAATAGACATTGGACAGAGAGAGCGAGAGAATCACAAGCTCTCTGGCGTCAACCCTCACTCCCTGTCTTGGACTTCATTTAAATGCCGTATGTAGTGTTAGCAAAGCAACACTGAAAGACAATGCAAGTTAATCAAAGCACTTTGCATGCATCTGTGTTCCTCTTCTCTGTCTCTCTCTGCAGCTTTGGATGTACGGCGTGCCAAAAACCCCTCTCATCTCTACGTGAAACTGCATGTTCTGTTTCATGTCTGTCTCATCCTGTTGTTAAAAGTAAAACCTTCCTCTCCCGATGCCATCTTTCAGTAGCAAGGCCGTGTATTCCTTATATTCCCTGTATGATACTTATACCACATCCTTAATCATACTGGAGTTTAAAAAATGGAAACTTGAGATATATGAGAACATCAAATACATTTTATTTTTGTAGATATCAAGTAATGTATTTACAGCTTCTGTCTTCAGTATTTTTATACTATATTGACAAAAGTATTGGTTCCTACATCTTAATCTGTTAAGTACTGCGTTTTAACAGGAAGAGATCACCAGCCATCTTCCGTGGCAGGCTGGAATGAGACAATCGAAAAAGTAAGAGCACATTTTGATAACTTAAAATCTGAGTTTTTTAAATCCTGTCTAGATCAGCATTTCCCGTTTTGGGTATAAATACAGCTAACAAAAATGCTAAATATTTGGTAGCTAATAGCTGACAAATAGCTAGCTAATAGCTGAGTTAGCGCATTCAAATATGATTGGTCAAAAACTGTAAGTGGTTTTATTGCAAAATGGAAGCATTCAGGAACCACGGCATCTAAGCCGTGAAGTTACAGAGCAAAGTCACTAAGTGCTAAAGCTGCCAGCGCTCTGCGGATTGAATGACTGCAGAGCGTCAAATCTCATCTAGCATTAAAATCAGCACAAAAAACTGTGAACCAGGAGCTTCATGGCATAGATTTCTACAGATTAGACATTTCACCTACCTACAGAAGCCCAGCAGCTTCTGTAGGTAGGGTGAAATGTGTAGGATGCCCACCACACATGTCCATATTTTATATATTCTCAGTGGATCACTGAAGGGGTAAAGCACGAAGTCTTCATAAGGGGAAATGAGAAACTGGGACTGTGAAGAAGGGCTGCACTAATAAAGCAGGGTTGAGTTTAGATTACTGGTGAGACCCACCACAACGGTCCCAGTTTCTGAGTTAAAGTTATTTGCCCACCCTTGACACAGAGAGTATAAAAGATATCAATTGTGACATCACCCAGAGGTGGTTCTGACTGTGAATCCGGACACTGATTGTGACTGTTAGCCAGTGAGTGTGCAGTTTCATACCACAGATAATCCTCTATTTTAAAACATTAATTTTTCATTCAACATGTGAGACTAGAAATCTGTTTTTGCAACAACAGCTGTTGCTATCCGGTGGCATTCCAATAAAATTCAAGTATCACAGAGAGAGTTACTGGATTCCTCCAGGTGCCCAGACTCTCTACGTGGACTATAATAAAATTCTTGAAAATTTTGCATAATTTTGAAACAGCTGTTGAAATGGGTCCCACAACATCCTTAGTCTGGGATGGTGAAATTATACTGCTGTTTATTTAGACTTTGCCAATAAAAAGCATATACCGGTAATAAATTTTAAAAGTGCAATTATTTGGTATGGTACATATAGTGGTATCTTGGATGGTACAATAAAAAATAGTAAATATTTAACAGAATACCTACACAGCCAACAAATAATCAGTTAGAAGAACAATATAAAGAGAATACCTAAAGATTAGGAAGCCCAGCTGTACAATAGTCTCTAAACATATTTTAACGGGCGTTGTTTCAGAAGGACTTCTGCACCTTTAGCAGACTTCACCCATTCCATCTCCAGCAGGTAATATCTACAAAAGTCTAGGTTTGCAGTGCGTGTTCAAGAATGGGTCAGTCAGGATGATTAGCTTGAGCTTGAAGCCTGGTGCTAGTTTGAATAATGCCTTTCAGAGTAGGTGTGCAGAGCTGAGCTCAGACCGAAATTTTCAGCAATCATTTTTATGTGAAATTGTCGATCGGTTACACTCCCCTTCACATCCCTCCTCCCCTCGCATGGAGAACAGAGCAGCGTTTAGGTCTTTGAGCACTGCCAGCTGCAGGTCATTCGTCTGAAGACCACTGGTGGGCTTGAGAAACGCAGTGAGCTGCTACCTCCTGTGGTTGATGAGAAAGGGAGCCGTTGACTTCCTATGACATGGTTTTGTGTGATACTTGGGGTGGGTGATTGTAGGAGGTGAGGGGTTATCTTTTGGTGCAAAACACAGAAACAGCGACGGCTTCAAAGCAGAGTATTTATGGAAAAACAAAGTTTAAAAAGTGCTTCATGCATTACAAAATACTTCCAGATAGCTGACAGAAGAATTAACTATTTGAAAATGTATGGTTAGACTGACTGTGTACGTGTATTAGTTGGTGTGTTTTGAGGAATTTTGAGGAACAAAAATACAGTCCAGACGTCAAGCAGAGGAGGAGAGTGAAGGTCACACGAGCTTTGGCAGACTATAAGCGCTAAACTAATTAAAAGCTCTAGAGTTTGGGCTGAAATACAAAATGTAAATGACTGCACGCTGGGGTAGATTTAGACTTTGGAGATGTGTATAATTGATTGGACTTGGATTTCGAGTACTCGGTGCATCCAGTGACTTCCATAATAGAAAAAAAACAGCTCTCTATATAGCTTTAACCAGTTTTTTATCTGCTCTTTTCCTGTAGTGTCTGTTAATTACCTAAACACAAGATTCAAAAAGTTTAAAGCTGTAATTTGGTTGACTGGATCATTCTTATTTTGAAATATGCCACATTACTGTGGTACTGTCTCTCCACAAGTCTTCTTTCCACGCCATGTATGTTTCAAAATTTCTAAGCATCACAGTGAAATCAAAGATTAAAAAGATGCCTATTCGAGGTAGATATGCCCCAAAACTGCAGGTCTTCTAGTGACCACTTGGTGCTCAGTCCAAAGACTTCCATGTTAAGACTTTATAGCAGGAATAAACAGGTTTACAGGCTTTTTTTTTTGGTGACCTTTTGCCAGTAGTTATGGTGACCCTTTTCAATTGCAAGACCTGGTGGGAGCTGAACAATGCAAATGGACTGAATGTAAACATTCACAGTCAGATGGTGAAAGGCTGGCAAATAATCAGTCTGTAATTATAAATGCTGACAGACTGTCAACACTCTGTAATCAATCAGAGTTAGTCTGCACGCATGTCTTTACAATAGGGAACTCCACTCGAGTGGTTGCCAACTGGTTGTATTGTTGTACTGGTTATATTGCTACATTAGGCAAGGTTTCTGAATGCCTGTATAACTTTGAAAATAAATTGCCATTTTGCAGCAACTATGAAACTATTTATCAAGGAATTTCAATATCAAATGTATGAGATTCTGAACTGTGAACCTAAGTAGTTTATATGAATACATGTATATGGTGCAAATTTGCAATTTATCACCATTACTTGTCTTATTATCACAGACAGATTGCAGGTAATTGCCACCTTGACTTCATCCAATAACAACTGATAGTGGACTGACTTGATCTTAATACTTTTTTATCACCATCTATCTTCATTTGTGATTTTGGTGCGTAAAGATGGCGCACAAAAACATTCAGTCTGCCATCAGTTGAATGAGGTCAGTTTGGCAATTATATGCAATCTGTTTGTGACAATACATCAATTAACTTTGATAAACTAGCAGAAATAATAAATCTGCTGCAGGCAACAGGCTGAGTGGTTGCAGACCTGGTCCCCATCTTTGAAGCAACTATTTCAAAGGCAACAAGATTGCAAGTTCTTTGCACATGATCGCAATCATTTGGTTTGTGCTATAGTCTCCAAATTCCTCTAGCGTGACTGAGGCATTAGGCTTCACCTTGGCTAATAAGAGTCAATGTTCTGCAGTTATCTGACTGTCGCATTGCTTTCCTGCTAGTCCAAGAAGTTGAGGGTTAATTTTTGATGAGTGAAATCATAGTAGCACTAATTAGCAGAAATAAATAATACAATTTATGAATACACCTTGTTAGCCAAGCTTTCTACCAGGTAACGACTGATTCCACCTGGTCATCCAAATGTGGTCACTTCTGACTGTAACAGCTATAATGCTTCCTTTACGGCTTCAGAATGGGACTTGAGAAACCAGTGGGTGACAGTCATGTCTGCATCGAAGATAGAATCTAATACAACAAAGAGGGTGTACAGAAAGCTTGTGATACAGCAGGCTTCCAGATGGTTTCATCTGCAAATGATGTTCTAAATTCATGTAATCCATTTAGCTAATGTTGTTTTGAGGATATACTCGTCTGTTGTTGGTTTTTTTTAGCGTGTCTTCAACCTGGACATGTTGTCTTCAGTTGTTAAAATGCTTCTGCTGCCTAAAAGTTTTTGTTTAGCTTATGAAACTACCAGATAACATGCATAACACACATCTGTGTGTGTCTCTGAAGAAATTCACCATCTCCGGTTTCCTCTGTGCTTGTGAGTCAGATTATCCCGAGAAGGCGTGATCAAAGACAAAAATTGGCCGGTTCACAGTTTACAAATGCTGTCCAGTTATTGTTATGTGCAGATTCTGTTCCGTATTTATTATTAGAAAGTTTGTGGCTATTTTCAAAGATTGCTTTTAACACCGAATTCCTCATATGCTCAGTTCTCGGTTGATTTGATGTTACGGATAATATACCTTTCTTTTTACTTTTATCTTTTCTACTTTTATGCCCTTTTCAGTCAGGGTTGTTATTGTCTGAAATGCCTTTAGAGATGGTGTGAAAAACACTAGCACATAAAGCAAACCTGCGAGCTAACGTTTGCCGAACATCAATAGACATTTTTGCCCGACTGTAGTGCGAGTTATCTGGAAAACTGCCGAACAGATCAAAGCAGCAGAGGTGTCACACAGGCTGAGAGGTAAAAGATTTTACAAGTCGTCAAATCAGAGTTGGATTCAGCCGTGGTACACAGTCTGAGTAGAGAAAAACAGAGAAAGAGAGACACAGGGAGCAATATGTAAAAGAGAAGAGATCAACCGTACAGTCATGTCATAGCCCAAGGCAAAGAGCTACAGATGTAACAAAGACAGGGCCTGCGATTGTCAAGAGGCATGGATAATGATAGCTTTGCATGTAGGGTACAAGGCAAACATCAAGGCCATGCACATTGCAGTGCAGGACTTTAAAGGCTGTGGCGAGAAAGGGGGCCATGGGAGCAAAGATGGCCCCAATATGGCCCCCAGTGGCTCCCCTTCTGATGGCAGGGGCAGGTAACTGGGAACAAAGCAAATTGGATGGGTACAGTGCAGAGCCAGTGTCAGGGCTCGTCTCTTTCTGTTTCTTTTTTTGTATGTGTTGAAAACTTTTCTTCTCTTTTTGCTCTTTTGTTTGTTTGATCCTCCCTGTACACTGGCACACATCCTGCCAACTCCTTCTGAGTGGACCGAGAGCTGCTCTGCTATATGCAACTCTGCAAATGAGCACACAAAAGTAACAGAACACAGAGCTGAGCTTTGGTCTTAATTTGAAGAGCATTTATTGTTATGGAAATACCAGTGAGGCAAGGTTCACAGTGCAACACGAATAGGCTTTTTAGGAGATGCAGATAAATAGCAGAGGTGGCAAAAGTACAGGCATTGTTCACTTAGTACTTCAACTTTTACTAGAGTATTTCTTAACCCAGGTATCTGCACTTCTGACCCTTTATTGAAGTAAAAGTAATATGTAAGTGAAATGTTAATTTAACATAGCAAAACTAAAGCAGCTAAAAGATCAGTGGAGTCAGTTGCGTGTTCAGTGTCCGGATGTGAGATGCTAACCAAACTCCAACAAACCCAAACACCAAGAAACACCAGGCTGTATATCCGAGAACGATAACGACCTCTCTCAAGCCTTCCCTAATGAGGAAGCAGCACAGAAACCTCACAAGGTGTGAGTGAATCATCAGGTAAATTCAAACTGATGTGTTACCCAGACCACAAAAGCTATTGTTACTGTGCTCCAGGCCAGCACGCCAAATCACCAGTTCGCCAGTTCACCACAGTACTTTTAAATAACACAGTGTTAGTTTGTTTCACAAACGTTTTACAATATAAAGACATTAGCTTCAGCAGCACGTCAGGCGTATGTGATTACAAGTCCTGAAATGAATGAGGACTTTACAGGGAGTGCAGAATTATTAGGCAAGTTGTATTTTTGAGGAATAATTTTATTATTGAACAACAACCATGTTCTCAATGAACCCAAAAAACTCATTAATATCAAAGCTGAATGTTTTTGGAAGTAGTTTTTAGTTTGTTTTTAGTTTTAGCTATTTTAGGGGGATATCTGTGTGTGCAGGTGACTATTACTGTGCAGAATTATTAGGCAACTTAACAAAAAACAAATATATACCCGTTTCAATTATTTATTTTTACCAGTGACACCAATATAACATCTCCACATTCACAAATATACATTTCTGACATTCAAAAACAAAACAAAAACAAATCAGCGACCAATATAGCCACCTTTCTTTGCAAGGACACTCAAAAGCCTGCCATCCATGGGTTCTGTCAGTGTTTTGATCTGTTCACCATCAACATTGCGTGCAGCAGCAACCACAGCCTCCCAGACACTGTTCAGAGAGGTGTACTGTTTTCCCTCCTTGTAAATCTCACATTTGATGATGGACCACAGGTTCTCAATGGGGTTCAGATCAGGTGAACAAGGAGGCCATGTCATTAGATTTTCTTCTTTTATACCCTTTCTTGCCAGCCACGCTGTGGAGTACTTGGACGCGTGTGATGGAGCATTGTCCTGCATGAAAATCATGTTTTTCTTGAAGGATGCAGACTTCTTCCTGTACCACTGCTTGAAGAAGGTGTCTTCCAGAAACTGGCAGTAGGACTGGGAGTTGAGCTTGACTCCATCCTCAACCCGAAAAGGCCCCACAAGCTCATCTTTGATGATACCAGCCCAAACCAGTACTCCACCTCCACCTTGCTGGCGTCTGAGTCGGACTGGAGCTCTCTGCCCTTTACCAATCCAGCCACGGGCCCATCCATCTGGCCCATCAAGACTCACTCTCATTTCATCAGTCCATAAAACCTTAGAAAAACCAGTCTTGAGATATTTCTTGGCCCAGTCTTGACGTTTCAGCTTGTGTGTCTTGTTCAGTGGTGGTCGTCTTTCAGCCTTTCTTACCTTGGCCATGTCTCAGAGTATTGCACACCTTGTGCTTTTGGGCACTCCAGTGATGTTGCAGCTCTGAAATATGGCCAAACTGGTGGCAAGTGGCATCTTGGCAGCTGCACGCTTGACTTTTCTCAGTTCATGGGCAGTTATTTTGCGCCTTGGTTTTTCCACAGGCTTCTTGCGACCCTGTTGACTATTTTGAATGAAACGCTTGATTGTTCGATGATCACGCTTCAGAAGCTTTGCAATTTTGAGACTGCTGCATCCCTCTGCAAGATATCTCACTATTTTTGACTTTTCTGAGCCTGTCAAGTCCTTCTTTTGACCCATTTTGCCAAAGGAAAGGACGTTGCCTAATAATTATGCACACCTGATATAGGGTGTTGATGTCATTAGACCACACCCCTTCTCATTACAGAGATGCACATCACCTAATATGCTTAATTGGTAGTAGGCTTTCGAGCCTATACAGCTTGGAGTAAGACAACATGCATGAAGAGGATGAAGTGGACAAAATACTCATTTGCCTAATAATTCTGCACTCCCTGTACATGTAAGCTTTAAATTTCCAGCTTATCGAAACACCACTGAGCTGTCCTTACCTTTAAATATACCCTCTCTTCTTCATCCACTCTCCCGTCTTCCTCAAATCTTTCTCCGTCTCCGAGTGGTATTATTTCAATTTTTTTCTCTTGATGGTAACTACAGCAGCTGTACATTCAGATAGCAGACACATTACACAGAAACAGTATGTGTGTTTGCTGATATTTGTTGAGCCCACTTTAATGCAAATGGGAATTTAGTGCTATATTCGCACCTATATTCCCGTTTGCATTATTGTACAATTTTTTTTATGTAAAAAAGTTTTAGATATTTGTGTTAAAATGTAGAGAGTAAAAATATAAAGTTGCCAGAAAACAATTACTTAATTAAACTCCCTGAAATATTTACAATAAAATAACAAGTAAAAGTTTGTTCTGCAATACTTACCCACCTCTGATAAATAGTGAGAAATATTGATATAAGGGAGGATGAGCATTTCAGGCATTGGAAATTATTCAGCTGTTCCTCCACCCATCCAAACTGCTCGCAAAATAGTTGCGGCAGAAATGAGACACGTTAGTTTTAGCTCACTGTGCTGAAAATCTAAATGTGAGCTACAATGGACTTCTGCAGTTATCTTTGGTTGCACGTTTCTTTTGCTTGTACAGTAGCATCTACTCTCCCAGCATAATGTTGAATCACACACTAATCCAAATAAATCCGAAGATTATGACATAATCAAAAAAATAGTGTATCCACTCTTTGAGAGGAAATAAAAGCAGAAATGCTGAGCTAGCTGGCAAGTTGGCATCTTTGAAGGCAGCAGAAATGGGACATATACTTAAATGAGCAAAACGATGGACAGAGTAATGGCCAGAGATGAAGCAAATATAATGGAGTTCAAAAATCTGCTCGACAAATGCTTGGAAGCAGGGGGTCAAACCTCATGACAGCATCAAATGTCTTGGCTGTGGTGCTGGGTACGTCCCACTTTGACTCTCACACAGAGCAGGCAGCAGAAGGCTAGTTAGTACATAAAACAAAAACATCAAGTGGGCCTAGAGAGGCGATGTCCTAGCGACCTCCAATTAGGGAAAAATGTGAATTCCCCAATTAGAAGTTGCTGGCTGTTGCTAGGTGAACTCAATCACAAAGAGGCTGCAGCACCAAAAACCTCCTTTTGGTGGTTTGCAAGTGTTTGCAGACAAGTCAGCATCTTCCATGCAAACTACGGCAATCTGTGGGAAAACAGAGTTAAAGTAAACTTTATTGTCATCTCAGCCTTACAGAAGTTTACAAAGTGATTAAAGTGTGAAGCTTAGGGTCCAGATTAATACAGTATCAATAAACAGCAAGGCGAGCAAGGTTCAATGATATGGTTAATCTGTACAGTACTCTTCTTCCAGATACAGAAGATAGAATTGCTTAATCTAAGCAGGGTCTGTAGACGTACTTTTCTGTTGTAACTTCTTTCCTAAAAATGTAGATGACATGACATGAATGTTAAACGGTCTTGAGAGCTTTGTAAGTTGATAGCAACTCCCTGCAACCGCTAGCAACCACTCACCAACCGGTTGTGTAATTCACACCTTTCCTTAGTGACACTTGTTTGCTAGAGGTTCACTGACCGGACTCTAGTGGTTGACTGAATGGGGCTTTAGCCCTTGTGGACCATTTAGGAGTACCTTGCAAGGGGTTGCTGAGGGCTGCTGTGAAACTGACGGCTAAAATACTGAGAACCAAACAGACAGATTTAAATGTGCAATAAATGAAAGTATGTAGTTTTCCCTTTCTGATGAAAAATAGCATCCCTGAATATATTCATCTTCATCAAGCCACATTGTTTGATGACCTATCCACCCGGCCAGCCCTCTTCCTTTGGAGATCACTAATAACAATATGATTATCTTTATTTCAGGTAAATCTGAAGATAAATTAGTACTTTAATAAACAACAAATCCTGACATTTTTCACTCTTTAACGGATCAGGGTACAAAAACTTGATGAACTGCAGTCAAAAATGATTAAATCAGGAATTTAAAATGAGATGATGACAGGATGTGTCTCTTGATAAATTTCAGCAGTCAGTGCTATGAACGTGTTTTGGACAGTTTTCATAAAAATAATGAGTTGCAATATCCAACTCCATGAGACTTAAATTGTATCGCTTTTCTTAGAAATTAATGTGATGATTTTTAGCGTTGCGCTGCTTTTATAATAACCGGGACTTGCTAAGTGAATAAACTGAAAAATATATTTTTCTGGTGTCTTTCTGCTGCACGCATTAACTCAACAAATGACACAGGATACAATATGACTGGATATGTTCAAAATAAAACTGTTTTTTCCTGTGCACATTTGGCCCAGGAAATATGTTTGCTCTCTTCACAGTTGGTGCATTGCTCGCTATATCATAGACTTCAGGAGCAATTAATGAAATTATGATAGAGAGCTGGAGTTAGTTCAGGCAAGCGTGCAGCATTTCCCCTCTGAGTATTTATGTCTTGATTTCGTGTGTATTTTGGTAAAGAGTGCAACTTTTCACTTGGCGGGACTCCTCTTAATGACCGTTGGCTGCCAAATGTTTCTTCAGAAGCCATAAACATCATTTTTCCACAGCCTGTTCCTTGAATATGCACAACAAAAATAACCATCTTAACTTTATACTGCGCCCAATCCAATTATGAATACTTTGAAAAGTTCATCAGTAATTGCCAGACAGTGCACTCTTCACTCAGGGCCGCTGAAGGGCGAACAACAACAGGTTTTTAACTGAACAAAATACGATTAGTGTGGGGGGCCTGGGGGATGATACAGCGCAGTATATGACCCCTGAAACAAAACACTGCAATTACAGAGGGGTTTTTTTTCCCATGCAGAGCTCCACAGATCTGGTCACTGGCCTCCAGCAGTTTATTTGCATTATGTTTTAGAGAACACTGAGGTATTCTGATGAAAGTGATCCTGTATCAGAAGTGCTTCAGTGCTGTTTTCTGCTTGCTTTAATGTGCAGAGGAATTCTTCTAGAAATACACCGATGTCATGGACCGTCTTCTTACAAAGGGTGCATTTTCAGATGTGCAAACAGGAACACAAGTATTTGATGAACTGCAACGAGTCTGCATTGGCAAAGTTCTTACTCAAATCGGGGTCACTGGGGAGCTGGATCCTATCCCAGGTATCATAGGGGGAGACAGAGGACAGGATGGCAGTCTGTCACAGGACTGTATCAAGGCAGTATTTGACACCCTTGGATCAAATCACATTACAGTCTGATCCAAGCCTCTGATGACCTTTGTACTTTTGTCTTTTTGCATCACCTTGATTACTGCTTCATCGGCTGTGCAAACCCACAATTCAGTCTACCAAATACATGCTTTTTCTGTCCATAGCCTTAAAGGACTGCATTCTCCTTTGTGCTGCCATTATAGGAAGGAAAATCCCAACACTGCTGCTGTCAGA
Organism: Astatotilapia calliptera; assembly: GCF_964374335.1. Lineage (NCBI taxonomy): Eukaryota > Metazoa > Chordata > Actinopteri > Cichliformes > Cichlidae > Astatotilapia > Astatotilapia calliptera. Next base: position 27,346,287 of record NC_137443.1, on the reverse strand, counting down.
CATACAGATTACAGGTGTGTAACTTACAAATGGGATTTTTGAAATCCACTTAAGCAGTGTTATATATGCTCAGCATATTTTACTATTCAAGCCTAAGAGCACCATCGGGAATCTTAAGACTAAGTTCTAGTATAAATTTATTAATACTTTTATAAATGAGCTCCCACATGAGCCCAGCTATGCTTTCTACTAGCACTTCTTTCTTTGGTTAGAGAAAAGGTCCATAACGGTAGGAGAAGCATGATCCTATTCAGTATATTCTTATTGCAGGACCAGTAGCTTCACCATCTTTTTATAATAGATGTAGGTACAAGTGGTTTTGCCTCGAAGGGTGGTGTGAAATTCCCCAGGAGACCACAACGGTTCTGACAAAGACAGACACCCTACCATGATGCTACTACCACCCACTGCTCTTTTCCTCCCTCATCTGAGGATCTGAGGGGGATGAAGGCTCCATCTAGCAGGAGTGTGTCCAGTGTGACGCCCAGTGAGGGTGCCTGTACACCCGGAGGCCTGTGGTTGATCTGGCTACTGATGGTTAAAGCTCATTCAATGACTGAGGCCTTGTCGGCTAGATGGGACCCTGACAGGATTTGGCCTCACACGTCTCGTTCAAAGGTTAAGCACACTATTAAGGGTGTCTCACTGAATTCAGTGGCTGCAAGCCGGGCCGATGGCCTGTGGTGTTTTTTCCATGATTAGACCGGCCCGTCTCACTGGCCCTCTCATGAATCTTTCAGAGCTGAATGCCAACGAGGTTGTTAGTGGGGGCCTACTCTGCAGAGTACAAAATCCTGTGGTCGCGGTGTAGGTAGTACAGGTCCAAAAAATGAGCCAAATCTGCCCCAGATTTCTGTTGATTGGTGTCATTGATAGGTAATCACACACCAAAAGTTACTGACTTTAATGAGTCCAGGAGCAGGATGGGAGTTACTTTACCCTTTAGGAAAAGTTTCGAAATAATTCGTTGACCAAAAGGCCAATCAAATACCTCGAATGCTCGGGTAATTTTCTCATACCATTATGGAACCTTTACATGAAATATTAATGAAACCAGCAGGCTTCATATATGACTTCAAAAAAGAGAGAGGGCAAATACCTGGAAAATATGAACAAATCATCACCCCTCTCACGGCTGACATAAGGTTGCACAGAAGGATTTCATTTGAGCTGTTCATAAGGTACACTTTGTGTCTAGTTGCACGCATTTCTCACCAAACTCTGCCTCTGTGCTAAAAACAACTTAATATCAGTTAAAACATGTGTATATACCTATTTGCGGTGTTGTTAGGGAGTTATGCGATGCATAAACTGTCAGCCGAATAAAACTGGATGTCACGAAATGCCATTATCATCATCGTCTGTGGCGCTTCAAACTGTGATGTTGACTCATCCTGAGTTTTGGTGTCAGTGTCCAGATTGGGAGCAGACGGCCTCACTCTTCTCAGTCCACGGCCAAATTAAAATCCCAACTCTTAATTACTCAGAGCATTCGCTTCAGGCTGTCTGGGTACCCAAATGGTTTGCATCTCTGACGCACTACTGCTCAAGTCAGGCATTTCTTAAGAAATGTACTTGGAGGGTTTTCAGATGGTGTTTGCAGCCAGGACTGGCATATAACTTGTGCTCAGCAGTTAAAACTGGCATTGTTTGTCTGTATTCTTATTAGTTACATTTTGAGGGTGACAGAAATGACAGATGAACTTCCTCTGATTTGCATACGCCATAACCTTATTATTATTTGAGTTGTTTGTTGTAATTCAGCTTGGTGTTGGGGCACTATGCAGGGCTGCATGATAAACAGGGCAAAAACAAATCTTTGTCTATTTTTATGAATTCTTTAAATTACTAGTGATAAATCTGTCATTTAAACAGGTAGCCTCACTGATATGAGGATAACAAACAAATATAAGAATTTATGCAGATAAATTATATATGTTCAGAGAGATATGAAGCTCCTATCTACCCATTAATTTTGTTCTTATCAAAGCAAATTCAAAATAAGCTGTAACTTCAAGGACAAAAAGACTGTCAACGTCAAAGTGACAAAACTGCTGTTCCTTTGATGGCCACTAGAGCATGACTCCAAAAGTAAAGCGTGAATTAGACTTCTGCCGGAAATCTATGATGTAACTTATGATGTAACTCGAAACCCATTTTAAGCCCGAGCCGTCCTTCAGTCATTGCGGGCTCTGTCGACCCGACTTGCAGTTACATTTCTCGGGAGATGCACGGCAGGTTATGGCGCAGGGTTAAAAGTGGTTTTCAGTTACGCCAATAGGTACGACGCAGATTTCCCACAGAAATCTAAAATAGGTTTACATCGACCCCCACAGACTCCTGTGTGAAAATGGCCTAGTTTATAGCAGAAATAAACCTGTTTATAGTCTGCTACAATTGCATATTTGGTCTCTAGTGCTGATTTCCCTGCTAATATAAACTGCACTGAATTCTATTAAAGAACTCACCCGTTTATATTTCATTAGCTCTGGCTACTTTGACTGACAGATTGATGCTAAAATAGGCAGCTGTAGCTGCTAGTTGTTTGCTCAGCTAAAAAGTGTTGTTGTAAAGTCTCTGTGTTGGCTGTTTACCTGTTTTATCCTCTGTATGTTGCTCCAGGTTTTACTTTCCTTGTCTTCTTATCTTTGATTATTTTTATTGTATTTCATCGTATTCTACGCAAAATAATTACAGCACTGGCGTTTCTTATCCGAACAGGAGGATAGTTTGTTAAACTTTGGCGCACGTGCTCATAGCGTGTCGCTTAGTCTGCTTACTCAACCAGCGCAACCATACCAAATCAGTCTACGTTGCCATGGCAACAGAGGCTGACCAGTACGCTCAAACATATTCAACCTTAAATTTGATCTGCCTGATTATTTCTTCTGTATTTGTTGTTATTGTCCACTTAGCTCTGTGTCCTTGGCTGTATATTCCCATCTTTCCCAAACTTGTTTTCGTAAATGTCCTCGATATTTGGATTCCCTGCTGTTCCACTTAATAATTAATAGAATTTGAACTGAATCTGATATTTTTCACATTGAAGGTTTGGTTTGTGTTTAACTACCATCTCTGGTGTCCAGCTTTTGGGTCTACAAAGTCATCATGAATATGGCGCCAACGTTACGATGTCTGTCCATCTTTATTGCAATGTATTCTTTAAGGTCAAAAGGTCACCCGCATATTCATTTGTATTATTAAATTCAGAATTTAGTCTAATATTTTCCTAAAGTGACCATTTTAATGCATTTAAGTACAGTGTAGGTTAGGTATCCACAGGTTCTTTTACTTTTCTTTTACATTTTCATTTTGTTTTCTTTTCTTATGTCTCACTCAGCTATTAAGGCATCCATCATGTGACTAAATAAGTTGCAGTGTGGAAATAATCCATGTACAGTGTGGGCGTCTGTGTTTGCTACTTTTTCCCTGTGTAATACTGATTGATTTTAACCTTGCAGCAGTGGATAATCTTCCATTAGGGGAGTTAAGGCTCTTACAATGACAAGAGTGCATCAGCCCGAGGGTGGCTGGGGGAAGGCGGTGTGTGGGGCTGTGTGTAGGCTGATGATCAGAAATGATTGCACACCCACCTAAGCCTTTGTAAGGTACATTTAGATTATACTGGACATGAAAGCTACACATTAGAGATCATTAATACAGATTTTGTATTTATCTTGAATAGATTATTTTATGTAATTGTGACTTTCAATACGCCCAGCTAACATTTTCAAAATTGACCATAAACCTTTAGAAAATAACACAGCTAATATTACTCTAACACTATGATTTGTGGTGAAAATTATGAATTAAAGTAATAAGGATTTATTCATCGTATTGCCCAGAATAGAAGAAGATGATAACCCTCTGCAAAACTAATTTTTGTGTTTGGATAAACTGTAGGAATAACACAATTTATACACCAAATTAAACCAAATTATCTCACGTTTTATCATCTCTTGCCTGTGTGCTCCACCAGCCTCAGGTCCCTGCACTGTGAGTGTCTCAAAAAACACACATCATCACCGCCACCACCAACACCACCACGCTCGTATAAGCCTCTCAGTGTTCATTTCTTCCTGAAGGGGCACAGAGACTCATTTTCTACAAGAGCCTCAATTTCTTGCTTTTTCAAACTGGCGCAAATATTTGGAAAGGTGATTGGTTATGGCTATGAAGTGCCTGCCTGGAGCCAGCGAGACCTTTTTGATTTGAGACAAAATGGTATATAATAATGAGCGGCATCAGAACAAGGAAAGTTGCACGGCGGCTAAGCAAGAGTTTACTCATGTGGGGACTCTTCAGCTGATGAAAGTGAGAAGCCTCTGCACCCTGAATTCGTGACAGGACCCCTTGAAAGCGAGAGCCCTTGTTTATCAATTTGCTTTTAACATCACAAAGATGAGACGACATGCGTTGCAGAGGAGCGGCGTGTTTTATCTCGCTTCAAAGCTCCCTCCATCACAACCCACCACACTTTTTTCCCCCTTCAAGCCCCCCCCCCATCTCGCTTTCATTTCAAGTGTGAAGTAAAGGTTTACGTAAACATATGCAGAGCATCGCCCCCTTGAAGAGGGAACAAGTCATTGGATTCGTGTCTGAATGTCTGATTCTTTATCCTGTCTCCCGCCTTTCTTTCCCTCGCCTTTGAAAGAAACATCCCTCAAGGCTTGTGTACACACTGAATAAGCCTGTTTTGACAAAGCAAGGTGGAAAGGAACGTATGTAACGAGCTCTCCTCTTGTTCTCCTCTGTCTCTGCTTCTTCTTCTTCTTCTTCCATCTCTTCTTTCTCTGTACTTTTTGAGAGGCCTTGACAGGGACAGCTCCCTGCCCATTTGATGTCTGCTTGACGGTCAAGGATAATGGTGCGTCATGGGACCGTTGTCATCCCTGTCAATAGGATGGCCGAGGGGGAGGAGAGGGCCCCTGTGAAACTACCTTTTTTTCTTCCTTTTTACTTGTTTCTTTTGTCTTCTTTTGGACCTTCACATTGGTCACTTTATTTCAACTTGACGCGTCCTTGCATCGGCGTCATGTACGGCCCCTCAAATGACTTGTCTTCTTTTGATAATCCCCGCTCTTCTTCTCTTCCTCTGAGCCTTTCTGCACGACAAACTTCCTCTTTTTCTATCCCCTACACACACACACACACACACACACACACACACACACACACACACACACACACACACACACACACACACACACACACACACACACACTTTCTCTTATTTTTACATTCACGTCTTCTCAATGTCAAACAAAGCCTTGAAAAGTACTGATCATTTTCTCTCTCTTTCTCTCTCTCTCTCTTTTTGTTTGGATTGAATCTAACAAGGATCCTTTTCTCTTTGATGTAATTAAGCTCCTGAGGCTTGATCTGGGCGTCAGAGTTAATTTTTTTCCCGAGCATCGCGGGGAGCTATCAGAAGACTTCAGATGTCAGGCACTCTTTCAAGCTTCACGGCACCTCGTTTTTCCTCCACCTCGCATAAAAAGATAGAAAGGGAGGGGGGGTATAGGAGGGAAAGGAGGGAGCGTGGAAAAACAAACGGACTCGCCTGACGTGGCCACCCCCACCACCACATCCTCGCTGCCCAACACCTCCACTGTTGCCTGGTCTAATAGTCCTCCTTATCTCAGCTCCAGGATCCCCCAGGCTCCTTTTTTGTGCAGCCATCAAAAATTGCCCACCTGTAGCCCGAGGACAGATGAGGAGGAGGGGGAAGGAGGGGATGGCCTTTGCTGCTCTTCTAATGGGGGAGTTGGTTTCTCTTCAGCGAGCAACCTGTGTCACTCTCAGCTCGCCATCACTAATGATGTGTCAGAGGACACCCACGGCGAGGCGTTTCCACGTTCCAAAGAGGCCGCCCGCTGCCGCTGCCGAAATTATTGGCGGCCGTTTGTAAGTACGATTCGGCAGTCACTGGGGAAGGAAGCGGCCTCAAGGTAAAAAGCCAGGCAGAAGTTGGTAGAAGGTGGAGAAAGCTCCCTGCAAACCCTGCCAGGTCAGTTTTCGTGCGAGTGAAGCACATTTGAAGGACTGATCTGGATTTGGCAGCATGGTCGACTTTTGTCCTTCGTAAACTGAGTCAAAGTTCAGAGGTCTGTGAGGAGTGAAAGAAGAGAGGAAGACAGGAAGCGGCTTAGAGACAACACAGCGATTTGTCTTCTAGTTTAAAGTCATCTCCCTCACCCCTCCCCTCCCCCACCCCCCTCTCTTCTTATTCTTCTTCAACTTAGCCGCGCTCGACCCTTGGCTGACAGACACTCAGCCTGTGTTCAAAGCGTAATCTTCAACCTCTAGGTAGCGCCGCTCAAGCTTGAAAACAAAATCTTCATAAGGGAGAGAGGAGAGGAGGTGGAGGACGACAGAGGAGGAGAAGGAGGAGGGTGGGGTGGCGGCGGTTGGAATAAAGGCACATTAGACAGACAGTTCCTCTCAATTGCTGAAACAATAAGCCCTATTTATCGCCCATTTGAAAAAGGTTTGACGTGGCGCCGAAACAGAGGGGGCTTTCATCTCCCTGGCATATTAAACTGTCACAGTGCTTAACTTTAAATTAAGGTGACACGCCAGTGACTTGGGGATGTCACTAATAGTGCAATGGCGACCTGCTAATAGAAGTACAATATGACACGTTTGCTTTAACTAAAACCTCTGCTGTCAGATTACGCCAGTGACATCTTAAACTTTTCATACATTAACGTGACACTTGGAACAAATGCAATTTGGCATCGGGGAGCGCCACAAAAGAAGGCGTGCGATTCAAAGCGCCGTTGACTGGTATTGTCAGGACACGTCTTGCCATAGAAAGGATGACATTTTCTTGTATTAGGTGAATGTAATAAATCATACGTGTGGTAAGAGCCATGTGAGGATCTCTTGGTGTTTGAAAAATGGCTTAAGAGGCTTTACAGGAGAGCCGGAGCAGCATCGAGAGAGTGGCTACTTGGAGCTAGTTGTTTTTTCTGGAGCGTAAGTGTAAATATGTGCACATTTTCAAATGGGATAACTCGGAACGGCGACTTTCCTTTTGCCATCCTGCAGAGAGAATCCAAGAAAGGTCTTAACCTTGGATCCACTGACTTGTTGAAATATGTTCCCATTGTTTAAAATGTCACATAATATTTCCCATTTTATCACACTGAATGCATGTCAGTACTGTCAAGGGATTGTGGGTGCCATTGTGGTGATGAGTCCTATTGTTAAAGAATGACAGGAATGCGCATGCTTTTATGTATGTTGGACAGCATATGGGCTATGTATATCTGCACAGAGCTATGCAAAAAGGCTGTTTAAAAATATCAATCAGTTCAAGGCAGAATAACTGACAATTTTGACTTCCTCATTCAAAGTTTGGCCTCATTTGGATCTCCCAAGAACAATAACTGACAGCATGCAAAACAAGTTTGTCTTGACGATCTCAAGAAAATATCAGAATGTCGCACAATGTCTCTAATTTCCATCTGATATGTATTTGTGAAGATGTGGCACAAAATGTGCAATTTTGCTCTCTAAAAGTGATGAATAATCATTGTAAGTATTACTTCTCACTGTGATAAGTAATACTTAGAAAGAAAGAAAAGAAAAGTAAAACCTAAAAACCCAAACAATAAACCAGGGCCAGGTGATAAATCCAAAAATAACAATGGAGCTACACTTGAAGGAACATACAACAAAGAAATACAGGACTATATATCGTCTTGATGCTCAATCATCCAGGTAAGTAAATCTCCAAAAGTTGATTCTGTTCATCTGGACGTAGTGTTTTCAGTGGGAGACTCAGGACTATACACACACAGAAAACTGACTGACAATGGGACACCGGTGGGGAATGGTGCACAAAAAGTAAAACAGCAAATAACCGAAAAACAAACCCAAAACACAGACGAGACCTGCCATACATATAGAGGAGCTGGGGTAACAGACCCTAACAGCTCAGACAGAGTGAGGAACATTCATAGAAATCCAGATGGAACTAAAACTACTACTACTTAGAAAAATCAAAACATGAACTAAATTACAGTATTGAAAACACATTACTAGAATGACCACAAGGTAAAAGGTCAGTGTCACAAGAAATAAAACTTCTAATCTAGCCTTCTAATCTAGCCCCTCAAGTAGGTTGGTGGCACCCCATTTTAAAAATCCTGGAAGTGCCCCTGCTGCGAGGGCGATTGAGCTGACACCTCGAGAAGCCACAGGAAGGGTTAACCCCTCCTTCTTAAACCATCACAGCTAGAAAAGAAATGCATCTCTTCTTCTGCTCATCCACAGAACTTATTTTTAGATGCTGCAGTAAAAGGCCGAGCTGATTGCCCGGCTGTATAATTCACTTTAAGGACTCGGCTCCATCCTCTTGAATTGACTTGTGTCCTTCACAACAAATGTACGCTCTCCACACCTCTCTCTTCAACGTGATCCTTGCAAACAGTGACGAGTTTGGTTGGCTGTGATTTAAATTTAGTCCCCTTAGTTTTAGAGACAAGCTCCTGATTAGAGCGCTGACGCTGACTCAACAATTTACGTTTCCAATTAACTGAAGGAGGCCTGGGACGACATGGGCCGCTGCTCTGCAACCCCCCACCTCACCCCCACAACACACACACATATATATATATATATATATATATATATATATATATATATATATATATATATATATATATATATATATATATATATATATATATATATATATATATATATATGTATATGTATATATATATATATATATATATATATATACATATATATATATATATATATATATATGTATATGTATACACTTCACACACACACAGTTTCTCCCTCTCTTGAGCGTGTAGAAGTGCGCATGCTGTGCAGAACCTCTCGCTTACACCCACATACATCTGTATTTACATCCACATGAGCCAAACAGGAATGCACACACACGCACACACCCGTCAACCACCTAACCGAGTCACGAAACTTCAGGCACGCATCCACAATGCCTCGGGTCACCGAAACAATCAGAACAAAAGATTTCAGAGATGCGAGTTTACTGCTAAGAAAAAAAAAGCTGCAGTTTGGAGCTTTCCATTGACCCAAATAAACAGGAAGCACCCAGAAATACGGAGAAGTCAGAAATCAGTGGAGATAATCACCTCTCAGCAACAATGGAGACTTTGTGAAATGCACAATTTAATGCGTAAATATTTGATGGATGAGAGGGCGTGGGGCGTACAGGGCTGCAAAATATGAAGTGTTTTAAATAGTCTGCGCTGTTATGTGAAACACAAAGCCCTGCGTGAGCTCGCCGGTGATAAATAAATCCAGGTGAAGGCAATTCTGAGCCCCAAAAGCTTTCCCCATGTAGTTATGGATCGAAGCGTTTAATAACACAAAGAGACTTCTACCTGGCTGCATGTGTTAGAAACCTCAGCGGGCTCATCCTCCTGCTTAGCGTCAGAGCTAATTGGAGAAAGCTGGTAAGGGGGAGGAAGTAAAAAAAAAGAAAGAAGAAAAATCCCCTAATTCCTGGATTATAATTTAAAATATTCCAAAATGCTAATCAGGGAATTGCAACCAACAAAGGGATAATAAGACGGTCATCCAATTACTGGCATTTTCTCTCCCCCCCCCTCCTGCCTC